>NC_060078.1:14375000-15000000 GCF_922984935.1 Meles meles | reverse complement strand
AAATTGCTTGTGTCTGTGGGTGATGCCACCTGCAGGTGAGAGGAGGGACAGGGAGAGGATTTCTGGATTGGGGAGTCAAATGCCAAACAGTTTTACAGAGAGTTCTTTCTTCATTCCCCAATCAACAGCTATTTCTTTAAGCATCTACTAGGTACAGGTTTTTGTGCTTTGCATTGGTGGGGGGGGGCACAGTGGTGACTAAAAACAGACATGGCTCTTATCGTCATGAAGTTTCTACTCTAGCAGAGGGTACACTGTACACTGTAAGATTAAAACAATCTACAGCTGATTAGAAAGTTTGGTTACTGCTACGAAGAAAAAATGAGTGTAAGAGTGATGACGGAAAGCCACTTTGAAAAAATTTTATTTCAAAACTAACAATTGGGTTCGATTTTTGCCCATGCAAAGGTCCTAAGGTGAGAGACAGGGCTTTATAATGTGGCTGCCGTATAGGAGAGGAGAGTACTTGAGTGAGAAGTAGGAGAAATCAGGTCATGCAGAGCCCGGTAGGCTATCTTAAGACTTTTGTGTATTTTTAAATTTTTTTTAGGCTTTTGTGTAATTCAAGAGTACTAAGAAGCCATTCCTAAACTCAAGTAAATTACTGGTTAAAGTCCCTTCTGGAGAACATCAGTAAAAGCAATCCACGCTTTAGTTTCCCTCATATTCTAGGATATTTACAACCACGTATATATATTAATAGTGAATGAAATATATATGGGTATATCCATAAATATATACCATTCAGTAAGGCTTACTATCTACCCTCCAAGTTTCTTATTCTATTTTAGTTCTAAAAAAAAAAAAAAAAAAACCCAAAAACTTCAGGTATGCCATTAGTATCCGTCATGGGAGGTATGGTAATGGAATTTGTTTTGCTTGTGTTATCGCAGAAATAAAACTTAAAAGTAGGGAAAACATTTCTGTATAAAGAGCAGTCTTGAGTTAGTCCCAGAAAAAGGGAGTCTCGACCTGAATGGCTCAGGACAGCGAAGCAAACCCCTGCCTCTTTGTAAAGATGCAGGACATTTCATCGGACAGATTTATTTTATTAAAAAATACTTGATCACCCTTAGTGGGCTGCTATTTAACAAAACACCTGACGTGCAGAAAAGATAGTTAAGGAAAGAGAATCCTTTTCTTTTGGAGCCTCATGAAAGGGTAGATGAACACAGTACTGCCTGGGAGTACTTGGAAGTGAGCTGGGAGCATAAAAGAAACAATATTGGCCAGGAACTGGTAGCTCTTGAAAACAGAGCAGAGTGCACAGGAATGCTCCGAGTGGCTTTTGTGGGTTAGGCTCTTGGGGATAGAGCAAGGTAGGGCATAAACTGGATCATAAAGACAAAATAACAGCCCGTTGCCCTAATTCACCTACATGGACTCTTGTATACGCTAAACTGGTCATAATTCATGAGTAGTCCTAATGCATGAGTAGTCCTAATGTATTCTTGGACAATGATGTATCAAGTTCAGATATTCTGGGGAAAAAAAAAAGGAAACTGGTTGCTGATACCCGTTATGTTCTTCCGTCTCCATCAGTGGATACTGAACACTTACTGTACTGCAAGCCCATTTTTAGTCACAAAGAAATTAGAATGAATAGTTTGGAAAGGTAATGGCAAAGTATATATAAAATGACCATCCCCTAACTGACCTGCGTTTAGGCTTGTGTTTTATATACGACTATTCTAAGGTGGTACTTTTCCTGTAGTTTATTTAATCTGAACATCCGATAAAACTTTAACACTGACATAAACACTGTACGTGTGTCACAGAGCTATAAGTTGGATCGTCTACTTACACTTGGTATTATGGGCGGTGTCAAGGTCCCTTTTCTTAAGCCTTCCCAGTTAAAGCCCTCAAACCATCTAGGAAAGGGAAAAAAGAAAAGGCGGCTAGTTAAAGACATTTTCTTTCAGCCAAAACTTCACTGCAACATATGTAATAGAAAGGAACTAGGCAAACATTTTCCATGGGACAAGAATGTGTTCTCTTTAATTGCAAATTCTTCTGGTCAGGGTTTTTAAAATATGCCTTCCATACAGTAAGATAACTGCTGAAATACTGAACACCAATTAGAAAATAGCTTCTTTTCCAGGCATTTCAGGCAAAATGTCTGTATGACCTTATTCTTATACTATCATTATAACTTAACAAATGTCATGATCTGCTTGGCCCTGAGCTTTATAGGACATTTGATTTTAAGGCTGTAGAACCAGGGCATGAAAAGTCAGAATAGAAAATTATCCTTTTAGTTTTATACTGATACTGTGGGTGGCCTGAGTTAATTAACCTTTCCACATCACTGTATTAGGTCTGACTTGGCACTTTTTTTTCATGTTCATAGAAAATTAAATATGCAATACTAGGATCATAACAATTCCTAATGAAATGGCAACACGTTTAATTAAAATAGACTGAAGGTATTTTGTGTAGTTTTTCCTGTGAAAATGCGGCCCAGACAATGCTAAGGTTTTTGGTTCTGTTCTGTCTTTAAAGTAGCAAATGCTTACACTAAATTCTTAGCAGGCATTTTAGATATTTTGATACATAAGTTTGTCTGGTATGTGAATTTCTTGTGAGGGTTACAAAAATAGACTCATAAAAAAACAATTTGGTTTTAGTTTAGCATTCAAATATCCAATTAACTAGGTAAGGTTAATATTTAAGATGTTGCTGTGGTTTAAAAAAAGACACTATACTCGACTTTTTTTTTCCCCTTTATCATCTACTTAGGAAGTGGTGGGAAAAATATATTCCAGTTTTAGCCTGGGAAATGAGGCATGATATGATAGAGGATGTGTGTTTTTGATACCCTGGTAGAGCTAGAATCCCAGAATTAAAAGTACACATTTCCTCTTTGAGCTAGAGAGGAAAAATGCCCATTAGTGTGAGTTGGGAGAAATTGAATTCAGTGAACCGGTCGCTTAGTATGGCTTGGGGTCGTGTGTATCCATGTGATGTCCCCGAGACACAGCAGAAGGGCCTTAGATCAGAAGACTAACTGGTCTGACGTCCCCTTGGGTGTTCCCATAGGCTAAGTGTACCCATCACCCAGCCCGGGGGGAGTGGGTACCTGTCCTGCTTTCTGGCCTCTCCACAGAAAGGGATGAGGAAAGAACACTTACTTGTGCTTCTGAATGTCTTTCACACCGTTTTTCAAGTTTCCTAATCTTTCTGATGGGTTATCCCTGGAAAGAAAACAAGAACTGTAAGGAATCTAATCACTTCCGTTCTAGGATCCTTTCAAAAGCTATGGGGCTGAAATGCTTACCTGCATAGTTTTTTAATTAAATTAGCAGCATTTTTGGCAATCTTCTTTGGAAATTCTATCATGTCAATCCCCCTCAGTATGATGTTATAGGTTTTCATAGGATCTGGGCCTGAGAAAGGTGGGCTGTGAGAGAAAAAGTGAAAAGAAAATCACTTTGGTTTTCTAAACAAGAAATCTTGAATTGTTTTAACTCCACGGAACATCTGTTCTTATCTGGGGACACACCTGAGTAGTGGTAACGGAATGATGCTGGATTAATAGCAAAACAGGATGGAAACCTTTTCAAGGAAATCACTTAGCAAAAACCATCCTGAGTCAAGTTGTTCTGCTGTCTTTTTAGTGCAGGTGCGGGACCCCCTCTTGCTGTCCTTGGCCATTCAAGATGCTTCTTCCACTTTCTAGCCCTTTCTCTGCCCTTGATTACACCTGAGATGAAGTCCAAAATCACTAGAATGCCCCAAGGACATCAGTGATAGGACACCATCTCCTGCCAATACTACCCTCACTCACTAGGACCGGCACACCGTTACTGGTCACGGAATTGATCCCATGATCTCTATCAAACCACATAAAATTTAAATTCAAGGATTAGACTAAGTTGCTGCATTTTTTAAAAAGATTTTATTTTTTTAATGTAATCTCTGCATCCAACGTGGGGCTTGAACTCACAACCCTGAGGTCAAGAGTCATATGCTCCACTGACAGAGACAGCCAGGCAGGCACCCCTTGAATTTAAACTTGTGGCCTGCCATGCTCTCTGACACACGCTTTAGGCTACTTGCTATGCTTTGTATCTGTCTTCTTTCCAAGCTCAGTCTTGTTCTCTGCAGTGTTCCCGGAGTGTAGGAGAATGCCCAGCACAGAGCATGTGATCAGATATGCTGACTGAGTCCTTCTGCAGAGGAATGCTCCTCATACCCTCTCCTCCCGGTCATCAGTCCTCAGTGGATAACCTGACACAAGGTATCCTTATTAGGAGGCTCCATGAGCCAGATCTATCCTCGGAAGGTAGCTTTGTGCCAGGCTCAGGGAACACAGAGATGAAAAAGACCCCTCCTTCCATCAAAGTGATACACCCAGACAAATAATTGCTTTGGAAATTGTTCTCCTAATACCAGATTCATGTCTCTATTGATGATTATTTTTGCCTATCACATTCACCAAGAGCAGTTCAAATTATTTCCTTTGGAGGAGCGGGCTCCAAACAAGGAAGGACCCCGGCACAAGTGTTCCTGGTGATGTTAGCAGGAGAGCGGCCGTGGCATCTGTGGAGTGTGGCCTCTGCTCTACACCCCTCTGCTCAGCGCCTCATACCTTTACAGAAGCCCCACAAGGGACCCGAGGCTTAAAGTCCTAGGTCTTGCTGTCCTTTCCACTACCACTTTTTCTTTAGCAAGCCTTTCTTCCCACAGCCCTCTTATCTGTTCGAACTTCTGAGCTTCCCAGATGTGAATTACTGGAATGCCCTTCCATCCAGCTGGCCTGTCCCTTTCCTAGTTTGCCCTATACATGACGACTGGCTGCTTATTCCTAAACACTACCACACAGGTTCCTACTCCTTTTCAGAAAATACTCAATGACTGCCTCTGGATGAATTGCAGACATTCACGTGTAGCCAGCGGTGAGCCTCAGGAGATGACTCTACTGATCTCCTATTATTATTAGTTTCCTGTTGAAGTGTAGCTGACACACAGTGTTGATTAGTTTCAGGTGTAGAACACAGCGATTCCACCAATCCATGCGCTACGCTGTGCTCGCTGCCATCTGTGCCCACATAGCGCTGTACTACTGACTGTATCCTCTGTGCTGTGCCTGCCATCCCGACTTCCTCATTCCATGGCCTGTACCTCCCACTCCCACTCCCCTTCACTGCTTTTGCCCATCCCCTCACCCTTCTGGCAGCCATCAGTTTGTTCTCTGTATTTATGGGTCTGTTTCTGCTCTTTTAGTTTCTTTCTTTTTTAGATTCCACAGAGAAGTGAAATCAGATGGTATTTGTCGTTGCCTGCCTGCCCTACTTCACATAACATGATACCCACTAGGTCCATCCATATTGTTGCAAATGGCAAGATCTCATTCTTTTTTAGGGCTGAGTAATAGTCCTGCATGTATGTATCTGTATCTATCTCATCTTCTTTATCCCTTTATCTATTGACGGACACTTAGGTACCTTCCTTACTTGGCTAACGTAAACAATGCTGCAATACACATACGGGTGCATATATTCTTTTGAATTAGTGTTTTGCTTTTCTTTGGGAAATACCCAGTATGGAACTGAATCGCTTGGTAGTCCTAATTTTAATTTTTTGAGGAACGTCATACTGCTTCCCACAGCCGCTTCACCAGTTTGCATTCCCATCAAACAGTGTATGAGGGTTCCTTTTGCCCTCCACCCTCCCCATCATTTGCTATTTAACCATTCTAACAAGTGGGAGATGACATCTCATGGTGGTTTTTGTTTGTATTTGAGCATCTTTTCATGTGTCTGTTGGCCATCTGGATGTCTTCTTTGGAAGAGTTACTATTTAGGTCCTCTTCTCATTTTTAAATTGAATTATTTCTTTAGTATTGAGTTGTAGGAGTTCTTTGTATATTTTGGAATATTAACCCCTAACTGGACATATTATTGGATATATTGCAAATATCTTTTCCCATTCACTATGTTGCCTTTGTGTCTTGTTGTTTCCTTTGCTTTGCAAACACTTTTAATTTTGGTGCAGTTTATTTTTATCTTTGTTTCCCTTACATTAAAAGACATATCTAGAAAAATGTTGCTAACATGGATGTCAAAAAGATTACTGGCATGTCTGGGGGGCTCAGTTGGTTGAGCATCTGCCTTTGGCTCAGGCCATGTTGTGGAGGTGTGGGATGGAGCCCCTAACTCGAGCCCCCTGCTCAGGGGGAGCCTGGTTCTCCTCCCTCTGCCCCCACTCATTCTTTTTCTCTCAAATAAATCTTTTTAAAAAAATTATTGGCTATGTTTTTTCTTCTAGGAGTTTTATGGTTTCAGGTCTCACATTTAGGTCTTTTATCCATCTTGGGATTATTTTTGTGGATGGTTATAGTGGTCTGGTTTCATTTTTTTCCATACAGCTGTTCAGTGTTCCCAACTACTGGTTGAAGAGACTGTTTTCACCCTATTGTATATTCTTGCCTCCTTTTTTGGAGATAAATTGTCCATAAAAGAAAATGTTTATTTCTGGGCTCTCTATTCTGTTCCAAAGATCTTTGTACCTGTATCATATGGTTTTAATTACTATTGTTTTATAGTATATCTTGAAATCTGGGATTGTGATGCCTCAAGCTCTGTTCTTTCTTAAGATCACTTTGGCTATTCAAGGTCTTTTGTGGTTCCATACAGAATTTAGTATTATTTGTTCCAGTTCCGTGAAACACGCTATTGGCATCTTGATAGGAATTTCACAGAATCCGTAGAGTGCTTTGGATAGTATAGACATTTTAACAATATTAATTCTTAAAGCCCGTGAACATAGAGTATCTGTCTATTTATTCCAATTTCTTTCATCAATACTTAATAGTTTTTAGAGAACAGGTCTATCACATCCTTGGCTAAATTTATTTTTAGTTATTTTATTCTTTTTGGTGCAATTGTAAATGGAATTGGCTGTCTTAATTTCTCTTTCTGCCACTTTGTGTCTAGAAACACCACAGATTTTTGTATATTAATTTTGTATTCTGCAATTTTACTGAATTCATTTATTATAACAGTTTTTTGATGGAATCTTTATAGTCTTCTATGTATAGTATTATGTATAGTATTATGTCATCTGCAAATTGTGACAGTTTAGCTACTTCCTTACTAGTCTGGATACATTTTATTTCTTTGTCTGATTGCTTCAGCTATGACTTTCATTACTATGTTGAATAAGAGTGGTGAAAACGTATTGTTTCTGGGTCTTAGAGAAAAATCTTGGTTTTTAGTTATCCTATTGGGATATTATGATGTTAAAGTACATTCTATCTAAACTCACTTTGACAGTATTATTGTAAACAGATGTTGAATTCTGTCAAAAGCTTTTCATGTATCCACTGAGATGATTATATGAGTTTTGCCCTTTCTCTTGTTCATCTGATTTATAATGATGATTAATTTGAGACTATCGAACCACTCTTGCAACCCTGGAATAAATTCCACCTAATTGTGGTGAATGATCCTTTTAATGGATTGTTGAATGTGGTTTGCTAATATTTTGTTAAAAATTTTTGCATCCATATTCTTCAGGGATATTGACCTGTAGTTTTTTTTGGTAGTGTCTTTGGTTTTGGTGTCAGTACAGTGCTGGTTTCATAGAATGCACTTGGAAGCTTTCCTTCTATTTTTTTCATAATTGTTTGGGGGAGATTAGTTTTAACATTCTTTAATGTTGGGTAGATTTCACCTGTGAAGATTTCTGGTCCCCACCTTTTGTTTGTTGGGACTTTTTGTTTACTGATTTAATTTTGTTACTTGTTTTTGTTCAGATTTTCTATTTCTTCCTGATTTTGTTTTGGAAGATGTATATTTCTAGAAATTTATCCATTTCCTTATATGCCAACAAAGTGGACAATCTAAATTTTTATAGCATTCATGCTTTACAACATTTGTATTCTGTTGGTATCATTTTTTACTTCCCTTTCCTTTCTGATTTTAATTATTTGGATTTTGGATCCTCTTTTTTTCTTCATGAGTCTTGCTAGAGGTTTATTTTTTCAAAAAAACAATTCTTACTTTCATTGATCTTCTGTATTATTATTTCTTTGGTCGTTTTTTCCTGATTTTTATTATTTCCTTCCTTCTAACTTTGGCCTTTGCTTGTTGTTTTTCTAGCTTCTTTAGGTGTAAGGTTAGCTTGAGAATTTTCTTGTTTCTTGAGGTAATCCTGTGCCCTATAAATTTCCTTCTTAGAACTGCTTTTGCTGCCTCCCAAAGATTTTGGATTGTTGCATTTTCATTTGTCTCCATATATTTTGTTTGTTTCCATGTATTTTTAACAATTTCCTTTTTGATTTCTTCATCGACACAGTGGTTGTTTAGTAGCATGTTATTCAGCCTCTGCATGTTTTTTTTTTTTTTCCAGTTTTTTCTTGTAATTGTAGTTTCATACCGTTGTGGTTGGAAAACATGCTTTGTGGCCTCAGTTGTGCTCGATCCTGGGGAATGTCTCATTTCAGCTGCATTGGGCTGGAATGGTCTGTATGTACGTTATGTCCATCTAATCCCACATCTTTCAAAGACACGGTCTCCTTATTGATTTCTCTGCCTGGATTATCTGTCCACTGATGTAAGTGGGGTGTAAATATCCCCTACTGTTATTTTATGACTGTCCATTTCTCCCTTTATGTATGTTCTGCTTGCTTGATAGATGTAGGTGCTCTCATGTTGGGTGGATCAATATTTACAACCGTTAGGTCCTCTTGTTGGATCGATCCCTTTATTACTGTGTAAGACTTGTTTGTCTTTGTTACAGTCTTTTTCAGTCTATTTTATCTGACAGAAGTCCTCCTACTGCAACATTTATTTATTTGCTCTGCCTTCCTTTTGCATGGAGTATCTTTTCCCATTTTTTCACTGTCAGTGTGTCTTGAAGTCTGAAGTTTGCCTCTTGCAAGCAGCATAGGTCTTTTTTTTTTTTTCTTTTTTAGCCATCCCATCATTCTGCGTCTTTGATTGGAGCACTTAGACCATTTACATTTAAAGTCACTATTCAAAACAACCTGAGGCTTTTGAAGGGGCGGGGGTGGGAGGTTGGGGGAACCAGGTGGTGGGTAATAGGGAGGACATGTATTGCATGGAGCACTGGGTGTGGTGCAAAAACAATGAATACTGTTACGCTGAAAAAATTAATTAAAGTCACGATTCACAGGGTGTACTTACTACTGTTTTTGTTAAGTGCTTTCTGGTTGTTTCTTTTTCTCTTCTTCTCTTTCCTTATGATTGATGAGTTTCTCTAGTGTTAGGTTTGGTCTTTGTCTTTTATAGTTTATAGGTTTCGGTTACCATGAGGTTCATCTATAATTTCCTACCTATAGGCTATGTTAAGTTGATGGTGACGTACGTTCAAAGCATTCTAAAAGAACCTGATGTTTACTCTTTCTGCCACTTTGTGTATATGTTGTCATATTTTACATTTTTTGGATATAGTTGATTTTATTTACTTTTATCTTCATACTAGCCTTATAAGTCATAGCTCTATTACCTTCATTGTATGTTTGCTTCTAGTATAATTTTCTTCTAATTATGGTCTTTTCTTTTTAACTGAAAGAATCCCTTTATTTTTTTTTTTTAAAGTAAGGCCAGTTTAATGGTGATGAACTCCTTCATTTTGATGGTCTGGGAAACTCTCTCTCTCTCCTTCAAATTTGAGTCATAAATTTGATGGGTAGTGTATTCTTGGTTGTAGGTATTTTTCCTTTTGGCACGTTGTACCATGCCCCTCCCAGATGACTGTAAAGTTTCTGCTGAAAAATCAGCTGATGGCCATACATAACTAGGAGTTTCTTTCTGGCTCTTGAAATTTTCTCTTTAATCTTTGACAGTTTAAATACTACGAGTCATGGGTTTATCTTGTTTAGAACTTTTTGGGTTTCCCAAATCTGGATGTCTATTTCCTTTTCTAGGTTAAGGAAGTTTTGAGTTATTATTTCTTCAAATATATTGTCTGCCCCCCCGCCCCAGTTCCCCTTCTGGGACCTAGATAATGGGAAGACTGATATTTTCTAAGATCTCTCTCCCTCTTTTTTTTTTTTTTTTTTTTTTTTGTTTCTACTACCCTGTCTTCTAGAACTCTGATCCATTCTCCTTTCTCTTCTAATTTCCTATTGATACCCTTCAGTATATTTTCATTTCCATTATTGTGTTCTTCAACTCTGACTCATTCTTTTTTCTTGTATTTGTTAAAGTTCTTATAAAGTTCACTTATGCTTATCTCCATTTATTTCTTTTAGAGTTTTGTGTTGTTCATTTGGAGTGTATTCCTTTCTCTCTCCCTTTTGCTTGACTTGCTTTGTTTCTAGAATTAGGTAGAACAGCTACTTCTCCACTTGAAGGAATGGTCTGGTGTATGGTCACCCCTGTGTAGACTATGCGGCCTGGTGACTTTGGCTGGCTGTACAGAGCTGTAGCTATCCTGGGCTTGGGGGCATGAACCATTTTGTTTGGGGCCATCCTAGTAGGATGGCCAGAGCAATGTGGGCATGGGTAGGTGCAGTCCCAGGGTTCTCCACAGAGAAGATGCCTGGCCAGGACAGCTGATGCTCAAGTGGGCATGAGTTGGGGTGGTACTGGGGCTCTCTAGGAAGGGGGCACCTTGCAGGACAGCTAGAGCCACGGTGGGCATGGGTAGGGGTTATCCTGGCAAGGTAGGGCATGGCTGGAGTGTTCTGGGGTGCTCTGCACCTGTTGTACTTCGGTGAGATGGCTGGAGCCATCGTGTCCTGGTGTGTGTCATGTTGGGGCCACACTGGTGGGACCAGCTACAGTGCCCGGGCTCTGCTCCTCTCTGCACTGTCAAGGTGGTGGGAAAACATAAATAGGGATGCCTGCCAGCCCCTTCGACCTGTAGAGAGTTCCAGCAGCTCTTCTGCCCTTGGGCAGGATTCTAGGGCTGGTCCCTTTATTTGAAGTTGCCCTTTTAAGCCATGCCTTTTTTTTCTGTGCCCAGGGCAGAGGCATCTGCTCCCCGTCCCCCTGTACTAGGCCTCCCCACTGCAGTTCACACACCATGTCCCCAACCCTCTCACCTTCATCTCCCTGGTCATTCTCTATGTGGCCCCTCTCTATCTTTTGATGTGCAAAAGCCATTCAGTCAGCCCTGTTTCCCATTATTATTTTTTACACGAAGCTACTACCCTCTAGTGGAGGCATGTCTCTGTCTGGACTGTCCTCTCCTTACTCATACGTCCAAGACCCCTTCTTCCTTCAGGACCTGGCTGTGTTCTTGCCTTACTCAACAGCTTCCCCTGAACACACTGAGCCCTCTTTGGAACTCTGTGCTTTATAATGACCCTACTACTACTTGTTGCCTGGTCCTGGCAGGATGGTCTCTTGGTTTTTCTTGTCCTTGGGGTGCTTACAATCTCTCTTACTCCTGGAAGTAGCCACAGTACCCTTTTTAGTTGTGGATGACTATAATATTATTACACAGAAGACCTGCAAAGCATTCTCATTTCATGTAGATGTAAACACATGTCCTCTTATTTCTATAAATAGTTGAACCCTAGATATTTTTATAACACCATTATCTCCCTTGCTCCATTGCTGGCTAAGTGACTAGGCTCAAAGACCTCCTGGAAAGACACAAGATTATTCCACACTCTCATATATGTATAAAAAATTTAGCAATGACGGGGCCAAAAGTTGGCGTTTTATTGCCCTCATTGGACCCATTTTAGAGTTTGTTTGATGAACTCTTGGTCACTAGCATAATTCATGGAAGTGCTGGAACAAGAAAGAGTGAGATGTGCTAGAAGATGGCCTGAGTAGAGGGACAAAGTCAAGCGTGTGTAGCTGTCCGCTGGTCTATTTTTGTCAGTGGTTCTATGTCAATGCCCATACCTGCCAGTCAGAAGTTCATACATCAGGATTCCCAGTGACCAGTAATCGGCGGAAATGTCATGGCCTTTGTTCAGGATGATCTCTGGGGCTACGTACTCCGGAGTCCCACAAAAAGTCCACGTTTTCTTTCCGAATCCTATTTTCTTTGCAAAGCCAAAATCAACCTTACAAAGAGAGAGAAACAGGTTATTTCAAGACCCTTACATGAAGCTGAAAGGAAGTACCAAGCTGCAGTGCAGACAAGACAATAAAAAGTGAGGCACATTCCTGTGGTCCGGGGCTCTGGAAGGAGTCCTCTCTACTTCAAACAACACAGCCTCCCTCAGGTTCAACAGCAAAAGCTGAAACCTGAGTCGAGTCGAGGATGAAACTGACATCATCACAGATAAGGGCAAATCTTTCTTTCTAGAAATATTTTCCATCTTTTCCATCTATTCTTCCTTTCATGCTAAGGGAGGTTGGGCCATAACTCCTTTACTGAGAATGTTTAAAAGACCAGTTGGACCTCCTTGACAAATTTTCCCGAATATGCAGGATTTCTGCTGCCTTGAGGTGGTTGGGAATGCATTTAGCATTGAGAAGCCACTTGACGGCTGAAGAAGCTGAGATACAAGCTTCATCCCTGCCCTTGGTAAACACAAACAGGGACAAAATGCAAATGCGTTTTTTTTTTTCTAGCAACCTTTTGAGGGAGGAGCATCAAATGCAGAAAATCTATTTTTTTTCTAAAACAATGTGGTTGAGAATAGAAATCATTAACTGCCCTTGATTCGATTTCTTTGAAAACCATAGGCTGAATAGAAATTCCAAAAGTTTGAATATAGAGTCAGGCACTGGCAGATGCAATGGCCATAAAAACTGTACATTTTATAATAAGAGAACTTCCCTCCTGTGGTAAGTCTTTAGAGGGCTTGACCAATTTTATTATTATGATGATCACTATTATTATTATAGTTAAAATGGCCCAGATAACATCACCTATCAAGTCCCCCATCCCCCAATAAGATTATACATAAACCAGGGCGCCTGGGTGGTTCAGTCAGTTAAAAGGCTGTGTTAGGCTCAGGTCATGAACCCAGCAGCCTGAGATCCAGTCCCCCTGTGGGCTCCTTGCTCAGTGGGGAGTCTGCTTCTCTCCCAAATAAATAAATAAAATCTAAATATTATACATAAAACAATTCACTTTTTTCTACAGTGTAAATATTCCTTCCCTGTGAATGGCAGAAAGCAGATTCAGAAAAGGTTTGTAAAGGTCTTCTAGACCTGTGTTCTAACACAGCCATTAAAACACATTCTGTCATGGCAGTATTAAATTAGATGTAGACAATTTAATTTCTTATAAAACTTTTGCATCATTTGAGTGCTCGCTTCGGCAGCACATATACTAAAACTTTTGCATCATTTGAAAAGAACAGTTGCTTGAGAATAGCAATACTAAAATCTGCTTTTTTTTTTTTAAAGATTTTATTTATTTATTTGACAGAGAGAGAGATCACAAGTAGACAGTGAGGCAGGCAGAGAGAGAGGGGGAAGCAGGCTCCCCGCTGAGTGGAGAACCCGATGTGGGGCTTGATCCCAGGACCCTGAGATCATGACCTGAGCTGAAGGCAGTGGCTTAACCCGCTGAGACACCCAGGCTCCCCTAAAATCTGCTTTAAGAAAAGTTACAGCATTTACATGGGGAAATGGAGATGTTCATGAACACAGATTAACAAATGAGTATTTTAAAATTGCAGGGCAGGGCGCCTGGGTGGCTCAGTTGGTTAAGCAACTGCCTTCAGCTCAGGTCATGATCCTGGAGTCCCGGGATGGAGTCCCACATCTGGCTCCCTGCTGAGCAGGGAGTCTGATTCTCCTGCTGACCTCTCCCCTCTCATGCTCTCTCTCACTCTCTCTCTCTCTAGTAAATAAATAAAATCTTTAAAAAAAAAATATTGCAGGGCAGACACGGTGTATAGAGGGCACTGACCAGCTTGGTGTAGCCTCTGTGATCCAGGATGAGATTTTCTGGCTTGAGGTCCCTGTAAATGATTCCTTTGGAATGCAGATAGGCGAAAGCTTCCACCACGCATGCTGTGTAAAATCTGGTCGTAGAATCTTCAAATGAACCTCTGAGACATGGAAAAGGAAAGCACAGAAGACATTAGTTTCTCGGACACGATTTCAGTTGTTTTCTCATTTCAGGATATTCCGGTGCTTCATTTGTAAAGAATGGTTGTTTGAAAACAGTAAGAAAGGTTACCGCATTCACAAGGGGAAATAGAGATACTCATGAACACAGCTTGACAAATGAGTATTTTAAAACCTCAGACCTGGTTTTTTTCCTACAAAGTTCCTCAACTACTAATGTCCCCTGAGTTGTCACTGAAATAATTAGCTCTTCCCAAAGAAACACTTTCCTTTTGAAATGCAATTCAAGGCACGAGGCTATCTACACTCACAGATACTAGAATCTTCACTCTCCTTAGGAAGACTCTAGTTCCTCTTCAACAATGTGTGCACAAACCAATTGTGAATAGATAAGGACGAGAAAAAGTTTCTCCCAGCAGGAATGATACATTGTATGCTGCAACCATATGCTGACTTGGAACTCACTTTGTAGAGGAAACACTGCAATTCTGTGGATTTCGGTGAGCCTTTTTGAAAGCCTACAAATTCTTGGTTATTCTTTGGAATTGTTTCTGCATTTGTGACTCTGGGCAACATTTCTGTTTTCCTTCTTATTCACTTGGTAATGGGACTAAATAGACAAATACATTGTAAATATTGTCAGGAAAGTGAACACTTACAACACTTACGAGAGATCAGCCTCATGAAATCTCAGCAGAAGGGTACTCAAAGGTGTATTCTGACTCAATTGGTCTTTAGCAGAAGATGAAAGAAAAAAAAAAAGCCTAATACAAACTCAGATTCACTGGAGGAGGCTCTAAGTTAGGAATATGGACACTGAAGCAAGAAACCTGGGCTCAAATTCCGGTTTCACTTGTTTAATTTTGAATAACTAACTGTGCCTCCCTGAGACTCTATGATTCTCTTGTGCAAAATGGGGCCAGTAATAGAAACTGCTTCACTGGATTGTCTTAAGTATACAAATAATTGATGAGTATATTTAGAATTAGTGCCTGGCACACAACCGGGCCCCTGGTAAATATGAGCCATTCTAACTGAGCACTGAAATAGTCTTCATCTAGGAAAACTGAATAACATAGACAACCGTCTGAAGTCTTCTGAGGTTGGGAGTGAGGGGACTGTGATAATTAACACTGTCTTTGGGGTATTTGCTGCCTTTTATGGCCAAGGTTACCTACCATGGATCACTCCCAACTTTCATCATAAGTAAACTGAGCACCAACATTCACCTTTGGGTCCTCAGTGCTTGACAGCTCTGTTTCAAGGTTTCTCTGATTCTGAGCCATTTTGGAATTTGGAAGGTTCTAGAAAGCTGGTTTCCATTCCTTGAAAAATCTATTTTGAGTCTCTCCCCTACAGAAGCATATTTGTAACTGATTTTTAAAATTAAATGAAAATGCAATCTCAAATCTGTTTCCATGTTATGTGGCAAATTGACCTAGTATATGCATACGAAATATTTATCAGTAACACAGCTTTATCACTAAACCTTTGATGTGGATAATTTGCAGACTTTAAAATATGCTTCTGGAATGGCAGTCACATCTGGGTGACTCAAAATGAAAAATTACTATTAGAATTGAAAATGACAACATATATTTGATTTAAAACAAAAATGAAAGCTTGTTTTATCAACAGAAAGTTGCTTAAAGAAATAAATCACTGCCCTAAATAGCTCTTGAAAATAATAAATTATGCCTTGACAGTTGTGTCATTTCAATTAAAACAAGGACAGAATAAGGTCTTATACCTTCTTTGGGAAGGGGTGGTAGTTTTGTTTTAGCTAGATGGCAGTAGCTAACAACTTGAGAGAATTAGAGGCGTATGTATACTTATGGATAGACCCAGCTTTTGATTTCATCACAGTGTTTAATCTACTTGTCATAAATAGGGTCCTGAAATGATAGAGAGCAGCAAAGACACAGCACGTTCCTGTTTTGTCTACTAATGCCAATCGTGAGTGAGTGTACTCCTGAAGGGTATGGTAACCCATGAAGGTTAACCAGCAACTGTAAAGTAAGGGATATTAAATTTGTATGAAAGTGACTCATTTCCTTCAAATACTGCTTCTCGTTGTGGTCCCAGTGTAAATACTATGTTTGTTTCAGATGTACAACCTAACAATTCAATGACTCTGCATCACTCAGCACTCCCCATGGCTCAGTGTTGTCACCGTCTGTCACCAAACGTTACTACGATATCACGGACTGTATTCTCAGTGCTATACTTTTCATCTCGGTGACTGATTTATTTTATAACTAGAAGTTTGTATTTCTTGCTCCCCTTTATGTATTTTGCTCATTCCCCTCCCCCGACCCCAACCTCCCCTCTGGAAGAGACAAACCACTGGTTTGTTCTCTATATTTAAGAGTCTGTTTTGTTTTCAGACTCCACAGATGAGTGAAAGCATATAGTATTTGTCTTTCTCGGATTATTTCACTTAGTGTAATACTCGCTTAGTCCACCCCTGTGGTTGCAAATAGCAAGATCTCATTCTTTATGGCTGAGTAACGTTCTGTTGTATATGTGCACCGCACCTTTATCCACTCCTCTGTTGTTTGACCCCTGGGCTGCTTCTGTATTTGGCTTCTGTAAATCGTGCTGCAGTAAACACACAATCACAGTTAACACATGAACTCTTTCCCTTTAGTGTGTTTGTTTTCTTTGGGTAAATACCCAGGCGTGGAATTAGGGGATCATAGGGTAGTTCTATTTTTAACTTTTCAAGAGACTCCCATACTCTTTCCAGAGTGGCTGCACAGTCTGCATTCCCACCAACAGTACGAGAGGGTTCCTTTTTTCCCACATCCTCCCCAACACTTGTTGTTTCTTGTCTTTTTGATTCCAGCCATTCTGACAGGGGTACAGTGGTACCTCATGGTGGTTTTGATTTGCATTTCCCTGATGAGGAGTGATGTGGAACATCTTTTTATGAGTCTGTTGGCCACTGTATATTTTCTTTGGAAAAATGAATATTCAGGTCCTTGGATTTTTTTTTTTTCTTGAGCTGTAGGAGTTCTTTATATATTTCGGAATATTAACGGTTTATTGAATATGGCATTTGCAAGTATCTTCCCTTACTCAGTAGGTTGCCTTCTCACTTTGCTGATGGTTACCTCTGCTCTGCAGAAGCTTTTTATTTTGGTGTAGTCCCAGTAGTTTATTTTTGCTTTTGTTTCCCTTGTCTGAGGAGATGGATTTAGAAAACTGTTGCTAAGGCTGCTATCAAAGAGATTACTACCTATGTTTTATGTACTACCAGGGGTTTTATGGTTTCAGGTCTCACATTCAGGTCTTCAACCCTTTCCAGTTTATTTTTGTGCATGCTGTAAGAAAGTGGTCCAGTTTCATTCTTCTGCATCCAGCACCATTTGTTGAAGAGATTGCCTCGTCCCCACTGCATGGTCTTGCCTTTGTTGTAGATTAGTTAACTATAAAATAGTGGCAGTTCACGTCTGTGTCCCCTGTTCTGTTCTGTTCTGTTGATCTGTGTGTCTGTATTTCTGTCAGTGCCATATTGGTTTGATTACTACAGCTTTGTATTCTATCTGGAGACCTGGGATTGTGATACCTCCAGCTTGGTTCTTCTTTTTTAGGCTTGCTCTGGCCATCTGGGCTCTTTTTCTGTGGTTCCATACAAATTTTAGGATGACTCCAGTTCTGAGAAAAATGCTATTGGTATTTTGACAGAGATTGCAATGAATCTGTAGAGTCCTTTGGTAGTCTGGACATTTTAACAATATTCTTCCAATCCACAGGCATGGAATATTTTTCCATTTGTTTGTATTACCTCCTTGGTTAAATTTATGCCTAGGCATTTTATTCTTTTTGGTGCCATTATAAAGGGGATTGTTGTCTTATTTCTTGTAGGTGGGCATGGGGAAAAAAAGTGGCAGGGTCACTAGGTGAGCGGCCCACACTTAGTCTTTCTGCCACAGCTGTGGGTGCACCGAAGGGCTGGGCTTTTCTCACGGTGGTGGCAGCTGGAAGGCTTGGCTAACTGGGATGGGGTTGTTCTTGGGTTATCCTCCCCTCTCCCCCAGGCAGGAGTCCCTTTGGAGGGATGGCTGCGGAGGGGAGCAGGTGGAAAGAGACAGGTCCACAGGGAATGTAGGAGTGGGCCACCACTGTGCTAGCAAGCTAGGCGGAGAGGGTTAGCACTGGCTCCCACAAGTGTCTGGCCATCAAGGCTGGAAAAGGGAAGAGAAAAGATGCCTGCCAGCACTTTTTTCCTGGACAAGTCTCCTGAAGATTCCTGCCGCTCCTGTGGACCCTCTGTGAATAATTATCCTTCATGTGTACTCCAGGCACTTTCCAAACTGCTGTTTCCCTGCTGTTTTGGCAACTTGTTTACTGTGCTGGTTCTTTTGGGGACAGGGACCCCCGTTGTCTGTTGTCCTCAGGCCCTTCTGGAGTTAAGCCCACTGACATCTAAAGTCCCTGAACCCAAGCCTAGCTGATTTTAAAACCTTGCTGAGGTAAGCCTCATTGGTTTTCCAAGGCAAATGGTACAGGTTCTTGTTTGCCCTATGCAGGCCCCCCATGCTGGGGGCCTGGTGTGGGGTCTGGTCTTCCCGCTGCTTCTCCGTACCAGTGGTGTCCCTCCTGGTTGTGACTGATCTCACAGCAGATGGGGTTCCCAACCATGCCTCCACGCCTCCTCCCTTTTCCAGTGTGGGCTCTTCTCTGCCATCAACAGTGGAAGGCTTGCTCTGAGTCTTCAGGATGCTTTCAGAGTTCATTGTAAAATGTAGGTGTTATCTTAGTGTGTCCCCTGGATGAGGTGATTTCAGGATCCTTTGAGTCTGCTCTCCTCCTGACCCCCTGACATACTTTGGATCTGCACTCTCCATTTTGCCATCCCAGATGGAATTTAAATAATAATTACCATCCACAATAGAGTTAGAATCAAAGAGGATGGAGATTTAAGTTACTCGCCAGCTTACAAGACACATCCAGGAGGACACATGACCAGAAGTGAGATGTGCATTTGAAAATTATGATTTCTAAAATAATTAAGATACTCAGTAGGAAATACTAACCTATATTTAAAAAATTTTAAAGTAGCAGTTGGAATGTTAAATTTTAGATGACTATCATACCAATTTTAATAAATATATTATGACATACTAGCATTTATATATAATCATATTAATCTTTCATTTTTAAGGAAGTCATAGGGATTGCCAATTCTTTCGGTGTTACGGAGGAAAGGTGAAGAAAATATAACGTGTCCCAATCTATTCCTGCTAATACTATTAATACCTAATAGTATTAATACCTAACACTACTACAGAATGTGTGAAAAACAAAAAGTCACAAATGAGATGAAAACATGTTAGCTCAGGAATAAACCAGAGAAATAATTGCAACAATTAACATTGCAGGGGGGTTAGTTATATCTCAAAGATAAACTTAAGAGTCCTCTAGTCCTCTTTGTGTATATGGTATCATTTTACTTCATTTTTTGTAGTATTTTAATTCTTAGTTTTTGACAACAACAACAACAAACCACTCTGTTCCTTTTCTAGGCAGATGAGAAAAAAGAGAGGAAGGAGCTGGTCATCTCACTGACTAGGTGAGAGGAAGTCTGACTGTGAAAGTCAGAGACTTCCTGTGCTAAATCCCCGAGGCTTAGAGGTATTACCGTGTCAGTACAGAATAGCCACACAAACCTTTCTTAAAAATCAACCCAAACTCATTTCCTTTATCCTTTCAGAATAGCTTCTCCCTACTGTTGCTTTCCTTGGATGCGAAAAGAAAACTGAATGAATTGAGTATGAGTTGATTCGATTATGGCTATTTTCATAGACACTGTGACTAACAGAATTATTTTCCTTTTTCTCTTGGCATTTTTGTTGTTGTTTCTTATGAGCGATTAACCTTTAGGACTTCCAGCCTCAAACAAAGAGTGACAAAGCTAGTCAGTGGCAGGATTCCTTGGAGCCTCCATCTCCACAACCATCCCCCCGCTGTCCCCCAGGCCAATTTTTTTAGTAGGTAGAAAAAAAGCAATAAGGGGCTACCCACATCTATGATAGATCTGTTGCTCTTAATGCTGAGGCTTCGGTCGTCCTGACTCTTTGGGAAGGAGCAGACAGTTTTTATCTCCAGATCGTGCCTCTTCACGTAGGAGTAAGCGCATTGGGGTGGGGGTGGGGGGGACTCACCAACTGTGTATCCCAAACCCAAGGATGTTAGAAGGGAAGGAAATGGAATCGACCAAAAAAGCATCCTGGTGGAGGTAGAGAAAGGACCATCCAGGGATAGTTTGCCTCCATCCTCTCCTCCAAAGGTAAACCATTTATTAATAGCAACCGTAGGTGCCCTAACAGATCAAAACAGGTCTTCCTCAGGAGCCTGGGCTGGCTTTTATGAGCCAACAAAATGCAAATCAAGTTAAATAGGGAGACATAGGAAATAATATTTTCTTTCAGAAACTAGGTTGAAATTGGATTCCTGTGCATGTTTGACACCCCACAAGTGGACTTGAGATTGACTTGTGCTGCTGTTGCCTGCTTAAAGAAGTTACTAGAAGCTTGAAGCCATTCCTCTCTCTCTGTGGCTTATTATCGCTTTCATGTTTTCTTCCACCTGTAAACCTTCTATTCTAATTAGAACAAATCAGGGACAATATTTCAAATAAATCAGGGGCTTGGAAAGTCAGGTCAAAAATGATACAGTAGAGCCACATTAGGAAGAAGCAGACATTAACTCAGAAGTCAGAATGGTACCTTTATGCAGCAGCCTGTAAATTAGGAGAAGGAGACCACATCTTTTTTTTTTTTATCATTGTATCACCGGCTTCTAGCACAATGCCTGGTATATAATCTGTGCTCAAATATTACTAGAAATCATGCAATAATGTGCTATAAATGTCTTAATATAGATGTTTACTCTGGCCCCAAGGACAATATGATGCATTGCCCTGTGTAGTTGTTTACCTTAAATTTAAGAAGTGAAGTACAGCATCAGTGTAATTAGGTCAAGATAAGGAAAAAAAAATCAATTTGATATACACAAGGAAGGCAAAGGGTGTAAGACCCGAAAGGTCAATGTTTGCAGAGACATGAAGTAGCCGTAAGAATGCTATTAGGGATGAGACTTCATAAGCTATTCCGGGTTCTATTAATTACTATTCTGGGATGTCTACAGAGTAACAAGTTGTCAAAAAATAGCCTGGCTTTCTGGAAACAACAGGGCAGTCTAGGACAGAGTTTTAGTAAGATGTTACCCAATGAAGGAGGACATGGGTAAGACTGTAACAAATATGAAAAAAGAAAAGATGCCAAAAAGTGAACCTTCAAAGGAACAAGGATGACTTCTAAATGTTTGATCAGGCATAAGAAATTCACAAGAGAAGAAAATTGTCTTTTAAGTAAAAATTTAGGATTGGGAATGATCTCCTGGGACATTTCATAGAATAGATTTTAATTTGTTAGTTCTACAAATAGAGAGAGAAACAAGCACTCATTAGAGCAACTTTATTTGCCCTAAAAGGGCAAACACAAGTAAATCTGAATTAGATTGTTTATGTGAAATACTGCCATAAGTAGATTCATTTTTGCCCAAGACCAGCTGAAAGCCTGAAGAAGATGGCTGGAACTTGTTAATTTTGAAACCAAAGAGCAATGTAAGGCCAGAAGAAATGGCAACTCGGGGGAAAAAAAAAACAATTCTCAATGTCAGGAAAGGCAGACAGTCCATCTGGCCAATGAGTTAAACAATTAGGCTAGTAATTAATCCAGATAGCAACTAGAACAAACCTCGATTCCCTTCATGTCACAAAAATGAACTGAATTTTAGGTATACGGTTAACTGATTGATACTCAAGTTCAAAAAAAGCCATATACCTTGCTCGGTTACCATTTCCATGTTGGACTAACCTTTGTCATTAGTGACAAATCTGAAAAACAGCGAGTGTCATATTTACTAAAGCATGTGTGTACAGTGGGTCCCACCCGATATTTACTTATTTTCTGGAATATGAGCATATGTGACATGTAAATATGATTCTTATACTTTTAACGGACTCTTCTTACAGACCATCAGAGTCAACATTTTAAGAGCAATGACAGAAATTTCTTAAAACTCCTACCTATCCCTGAGAATGGTCCAGAGCTCTCCTCCCAGGCACACTTCCATCAACATGTACAAATATTTGCTGTCCTTAAACGTTCTGTACAATCTGGAAATTGCAAACAAGAAAACAAGGGTTATAAACATTGTTGTCCTTGAAAAGAATGTACATGTTTTAAGTGCTCAGATTTACAGTCTGCTACTTGATTTACCAAGCTTGAAATGGCATTAAAGGGAAGAGAGGGACCTGTTTGTAAACAGGGAAAAGGAGGCAACAGGCTCCCAAGAAGTGTGTGGTGTAGGGCTGGTCTGTCCTAGGCAATGAGTGCATGAGTTCTAAGGATTATGGACCAAAGTGGCTTCTTGGGGTCCCAGTCTGGCTGCTGTTTGAAGCATATGGACTCTTGGGCCATACTGAGTGGTAATAAACATTCAGTCTATCAGCATATTAGATACACTTCACAAACAGACATGTATGAAATTCCCGTGCTGTTCCTTAAATTCACCTTCGGCCCTGTTTTTAAGTGCCCCTGAGAAATTAACTAGAACAGGTTTTATTTATTTTGTATTGAAGACCTCCCGATTATCCTCTTATTAACGCTCTGAAAATATGGAGGTGGGATAGTCTTTTCATTTTTTTAATCTTCCCCAAATTAAAAAAAAATTACATATTAGTATTCAAATAAAGAGAGGATAGTTATGTGTTTTGTCTTTCAAGCTCCAGAAATCTACACAGGGTTTTGGAGTCACAGAGTGCATCAAATTGCAACGTTCGAAACCGAGATCCCTTCTTTGGGAAAAGCATGCTCTTTTCACAGAATCTGATTCTTTAAAAAAAAAAAAAAAAAAAGGATAGAATCAAACTTCAGGTTTTTTTTTTTTTTTAAAAAGCCTAACAAAACTTTCTTAGAATCAGGAAATGTGTGCTGGTGAGCAGGGGTGGTGGCGGGTTTGGTGGCTGACTTCCCAGGGGGAGCGGAATCAGCATCCCTGTGGGTGCGGGGTCTGTACCTCACTATGAAGTCGGAATGCGCCCCCTGCATGATCTGCTTCTCTGAGCGGATGTGCTCCTGCTGTCTCGTATCCACGATGTGGCGTTTCTTGAGAATCTTCATGGCGAAGGTTTTGGATTCTTCACTTTTCAACTGGACCTTCAAGAAAAGCACAGAAAATAAGTGAGGAAAAAGCCCACAGCATTAATGTAACAGAATGCCTTCTCGTCCCCACATTACCCAGTGCCCGAACACTGCAGGGACCCCCTCCCTGTCTCAGATGCCACCTGAGCGACACATTTCGTGCTCACCAGAGCCGGGCAGAAATCCAGGTCTACGACCCTCATCCACATTCCTTCCCAGGGACCAGACAGAGTGTAACAGCGGCTCAATTAGTGTGGTGCCCGCTGGGATAGGGAGAGGGCAAGTGTGCTGGATTCTCACTGTGTTATTTCATTTCCTACCACATAATGTCTTTGAGCGTACTTTATAGTTTCTCTTCTGCAATCAAAAATGCATACAAATGAAATTCTGTTTGCCTTCCAGTGCTTGTGGTAGAGGTAGGATCCTATGACCTGAGCCGAGACCAAGAACTGGAGGCTTCACTGAATGCCCCACCCCAGGCACCCCTCAACAAGGTGAGTTGTGAGGAGATGAAGAGATCTGGGTGATGAGGCTAATCACGTAATAGCAATATCAACGTTCCCTAGCCCTGTTGAGCCACAAACAATCTTCAAGCCTGCATTATGTGGAACGCACAAAAGCCTCAGGGAGTCGACCTGACAAACCATTTCTGCTTTTCAGCTGAAGGATCACCATCCCCTGGACTTGTGAATTGTTTACTGTGTAGTGCAATTCTTAAGTGTGTCGTTCACGCACAGGTGTACAGACTGAACGCCGTCCGAGAGGACGTTCACAGGGCAGGTGCTTGGGGAAGGACACTTCACACCAACGGGCCTCAGGATGCGGGCAGCGTCTGTAAATCTCTACGACAAGTTACAGAGAAAAATGATATTCGGCTTTGCCTTAAGCAGCCAAGGGCCCTCTACGCAGTCTGTGAAACTTTAAGACAACAGATGAGTGTGGTTCAAACAGATCCAGCGATCGTGCATAATGAAACACAAAATGTGGACACCCATTTCTAAAAGAAATGTGGACAGTCAGCATGAAAAATGAGCTGTGTCACAGGGCTGAAGACCCGCGAAGAAATGAAGTCATGTTCTCTCTGGAGCCTTACTGTAATGACCTCAGTCTCTTGGGTGGCTTACACACCCAATGGAAAACGTGTCCATTATTCTTCACCATGATGGTGACCTACGTTTTTATTTGTACATAGGGTGGGAGGAAAGAACTGTGAGTTGGGGTTACAGGTCTGGACCTCAACCCTGACTTCGCTGAGTTGCTTTGCTGCTCTGAGCCGCAGTTCTTGCTGAAGAGTTATCTTGACCTTAAGTGAGAAAGTGCCATGGGGTGCGAAATGGCCCCTATTCTTTCTGCTGGACCCCTGCCCAGCCAGCAGGCTCTGATATCATCTGACAGTTGTCTGCAAAACAAAGGCACAGCCCTCCCTCCTCTGCTCAAAACACTCCAGTGCTTTGCATCTTGCTCCTAGGAAAGACAAAGCTGTCAAGCGGCTACAAGGTCCTACACCATCTGGATCCCAGCCCCATGCAACTCACTCAGCTGAGGTCACGCCCACCCCTTTGTTCCCCCTCCTGGAATACACCGCAAACATGTGCCTCAGTCTGTCTGCTTGTCTTTTCTGCCCAAATATTTTCCCACAGATATTTCCAGGAGTTCCCCTCTCAGTTCCCGAAGCTCTTTGCTCAGATGTTTCCTCATCGGCATGTCCTCATGTCAGACTCCGTAAAAGAAACCGCCCTCCCTCTCCCCTCCCTGCTTGCCTGTTCTCTCCAGCTCTGTCACAAACTCCTACACAGAACAGTTTTCAGTACTTGTTCAGCTCCTGTCTCCTTTCCCTCATCTGTAAGCGACCTGCAATGCGGGATCATTTGACTCACTATCCCTGACACAGAGCAAATGCCTATTAGGTATTTGCTGACTTCATGAATCAAAGAGAGAACACGGGGAAACACGACGATTGATCACTGGCAAAGCCACGACGGCACTGGGGTCTCGGCTCCACACTGTGCATCTCTTACCTTCACAGGACAAAAATGAGGGAAGCTACGAGGACAAGCATGGGGTATTCTGTCTTTTCCTTTTGTCCCAAAGCACCCTTAATTAGGCGTGGAAGGGAAGAAACGATTTCTACATGTCAACACTTCACGGTCACTATCCATGGCCAAACACCCATGCAATTCAGTTTCCAGTTCTCAGTTTATGTTTTTACAAGATGCTTTCTTAACCCAGCCACTTCCTTGAGCAACATTCCCAACCACGGAGACTACCAGGTTAATAAGATCATCTCTACGACAATGTCTAGTTGGCTGCCCATGAGCTCTTGGGGTCCGTCCCCTCTTGAGACCATGGCCATTTGTTTGTGACCCATCTCCTTGCCTACACTGCTCGAGTTCCCTTCCAGTGAACATGTTCCGCAATTCCATGAATATTGCCCATTTTTGTTCTCCCCAGCACATCACCATTATACCCACACCCAGATGTTTATTTCACCACAGCCAGGACAGGAGATAAAAACATGCACTTATTTTGTTATTTCTTTAATAGTTTTGAACTGTAGATTAGGGAGAGTATAGGCTCCCTGCATAGGCAGGGAAATAAACGAAGCTCTTGGTAATGTCAGAGAGAAACGGGAATTAGCATTTGTGGAACACAGGCATGCTGGGCACATCACTATGTGTTATTTTCAGTCCCAACATCAACTCTTAAGGGCGGGAGGAAGAGAAGTTTGTTGTGTTTTCACAAAGACTTCATCATCACTAACAATAATAGCTAACAGTAATAAAGCTCGTATTGTCAGAAATAGCAAAGTGAGTGAGTTTTCTCCCTTAATCTTGTAGGCACCCTTTTGAGATCACATGACCCTGTTGTCATCTCCATGTTTCAGAGGAGCTAACCGGGGATTACCGGAGAGGGTCCTATCTTGCCCAGGGCCACAGAGCTGTCAAGTTGTAGGACTGGGTTTGTGCTCCCATGATACTGGTAGTAAGTGCTGCTTCCCTTCAGCTGCATAGAAGACTGATGGCAGAGTGATTGATGCCTTACAAATGAGAGTTTAATGGAACTGGCCTCCTCGGAGAGACTCCACGAGAAAAGCTGAACTGTGTGCTACATGCTGTGAAGCTTCCCCCCTGCTGGAAATGCCAGAGCCCCACTGTCCTACCCCAGCATCTGGGGTACCTTGAGTGATGGCTTCTCCTTGCGGTATTTAAAGACTGGAAGTGAGAGGGGGGGACCTGGTGCTAACAGCTGGTGGATGGGCAGGGGTTGCTGCCAAAGAGAGGTACGCATGCAAATGCCACCGGGATGACTGGGGGTCAGTCTCATCAGCTGCCAATGTTATGATCATTAGTTATAAGCAGTTTACAGAGCCCAACAGCTCACCTGCAGAGGCTTTCTGTTTTGACTTTGCTTGAGTGGAGACCGTCCCACCGTGTGGAACCACTATCTTTTGCATTCTGTAAAGACCTGTTTAGTTCCTTAGAGCAAAGCCCTTAGAATCTCCCCTTCTATTTTAAACTAGAAGGACACAAGACTCCCAGGATCCTGGCTCGTAACCCAGAAGTCAGACAGCCTGAGGACTACTGCAGGAGCTAATTCAATAAACATAGTCCCTTCTGCTGCTGTTGAGTCTCTTAAAAATGTTCTCCTGGTTAACCAACATGTCCAACTCTTAGCTTGTCTCTAATGGCAAAATTTGGAAACAATCTAAATGACCATGCAGAAAAGCATGGAAAAATAAATGATTGTAAGACCATGTGAAGCAGCTATAAAAACTTAGCAAAGGACTTAGCAAAGGAAAAAAAAAAAGGAGATGGAGACAAAGCAAGAGAGAGACTCTTAACTCCAGAGTACTGATGGTCACCAGAGGGGAGGGGATGGGGCCCGGGGGATGAAGGAGGGCACCTGCCGTGGTGAGCACAAGGTGATGTGTGGAAGTGCTGAATCACTCCATTGTACTCCTGACGCTAATGTTACCGTATGTTAACTAACGGAAATCAAGTGTCATTCTTTTCTTTTTTAAAGATTTCATTTATTTATTTGACAGAGAGAGAGAGATCACAAGTAAGCAGAGCAGCAGGCAGAGAGAGAGGGAGAAGCAGGTTCCCCGCTGAGCAGAGAGCCCGATGCCGGGCTAGATCCCACGACCCTGAGATCATGACCTGAGCCAAAGGCACTAAGCTACCCAGGCACCCTACGTGTCATTCTAAGTCTATTTTTTATTATGGAAAAATAGCTCTCCAAATTTATACACAGATAATATGTGTATATGTTATATATACATATTTATATATGAGAATACAGGATACAAACCAGCATACATTTTATGATCCCATAAATAATGTTTGTATGTACGTATATATCTATATTTAAAATCTAGGATGAGACAATCAGAAATGTGTTTCCCAATATGTTAATAATGGTGCTCCCCTAGGGAAATTTTCAGTTCTACTTCTTTTTGCTTTTTTGAATTGCTTAACTTTTGTACAATTAGCATACATCCCTGTTTTTTTTTTTTGTTTTTTTTTGTTTTTTTTTTTTTTTAAAGATTTTATTTATTTATTTGACAGAGAGAGAGATCACAAGTAGGCAGAGAGGCAGGCAGAGAGAGAGGAGGAAGCAGGCCTCCTGCAGAGCAGAGAGCCCGATGCGGGGCTCGATCCCAGGACCCTGAGACCATGACCTGAGCCGAAGGCAGCGGCTTAATCCACTGAGCCACCCAGGCGCCCATACATCCCTGTTTTGATGGGAAAACACAGTGATACTCAGGAAAAATAAATTTTGAAGTCTCTCTTAAATTGTACTACCTCTGTATTAGTGTCTGACTCTCTTTAAGGATTCCAGGTCAGTGGGCATCACTCTGCTAGAGTTTCGTGAATGCAAAGACCTTGAGAGGTTGTATAGAGCATCACAATCTATTCGAGTTTGGGCTGAACCACACTATTCAGCTCCTTAAAGGACCTGCCAAATTCTTTTGTTCAGTATGAACTCTCAGGGTAACTTATAGCAATTTGTATTTACTAGTTCTAAACTATTAGGCTTTATTATGAAAGTGCTTTCGCAAAACGAATCATGAAAATTTTTAAGGTGAAATGTAGTTTGCTTTTATATTTTTCCAGTTGGCCAAATGAATTATCCTAAGTCTGCTTCTGTCAAATTGAGATAATGATGATTTCGAAATCGGGTCAGCTAGTTCCGAGCCTTCCCAGCCTAGCTGGGTTGGCATGCCCCCCCAGCCCTGTCTTCCCTTGCAGACTCTCCCCCACCACTGTAGCATGCAGATTAGGGTGCTAGTTGACAGCGTGAGCTCTGAAATGTGACTGCTTTTGTTTAAATCTCAACCACTTTTTAGCTTGTGATCTTGGACACATTTCTGACACCCTGTCCCTCTCTCCTTATCCGTAACATTGAGGGTAATTCTCAGTTTACTTGGAAAGACGAAATAAAAGGGCTCACATATCAAACCCAGTGTTGGGAACAGAGCCCCCATTCAGTGCGTATCAGCGACTTTTAAGCTTAGGTGCTTCCATAAGGTCATGGTCCCTTCAGGCCCAAGCAAAATATGACCCAGCATGGGCCGCTGTCGCTTTATGCCTGTTCCTATCCCCACTCACCAGTCTTAGTCCTACCAACAGCACAGGTAAAGGGCCCAGAAGCTACTTTAAAAAGACTGCTAACCGGGCGCCTGGGTGGCTCAGTGGGTTAGGCCTCTGCTTTCGGCTCGGGTCATGATCTCAGGGTCCTGGGATCGAGCCCCGCATCGGGCTCTCTGCTCAGCAGGGAGCCTGCTTCCTCCTCTCCCTCCCTGCCTGCCTCTCTGTCTACTTCTGATCTCTCTCTGCCAAATAAATTAAAAAAAAAAAAAAAGACTGCTAACCCTTGCACCCCACTAGTTTTACTCTTAAAATTCCCGGAAACGGAAAAAGAATAAGGAAATGCTAATACTCCAAGTCTTCCTCTTATTTTTCAGAAGCCAAGCTTTGCATTGTATCGGAAATGAGAATTTGCAAACATTTCACTAGTAGGAAGATGCTACTTCCTTCTGGAGTACCATGTTGCAATTTGAACAAATGCCTCCTCGGGCATAGAGAACTGTTATCTGGGTTCATACTGAACTAGAGATTCAATTGCACATGTAGGAAATACAGACAGTGAGGGGAAAACGAAGCATAGCGTAAGAAAACTCACAGCAGAAGAGGCTCAGGCTTAGAGATAGAAGGTGGGGGAGTAGTTGTTGCAGCTGGGATGGGAACGGACGAGACCTGACGAAGGACAGAGGGGTGCTCACGCCAGTGATCAGATTGAGGTGTTCAACGTTGTAGGATGTAAATCATACCTCGACAAGGCTTTTAAAAGCATTTTTTTAAAGGAAAAAACCAGGCAATGTGTCTATCTTCTAATAAGAGATCTACTCTGGGATATATTTTTGATTTCTATTTTAAGGAATTAAATGTTAGACATCTATGTTCATCATTCCCCTTTTAGTAAAGAAGTTCCCTAGTTAGTCAAAACTGTATTTCATTTTTATTCCAGTATCTGTCAATGATAAACATTTTTATAAAATTTGATCCTTTTGGGGCACCTGGGTGGCTCGGTGAGTTAAAGCCTCTGCCTTCTGCTCAGGTCATGATCCCAGGGTCCTGGGATCCAGCCCCACATCAGGATCTCTGCTCCGCAGGGAGCCTGCTTCCTCCTGTCTCTCTGCCTGCCTCTCTGCCTAGTTGTGATTTCTCTCTGTCAAATAAATATTTAAAAAAAAAATTGATCCTTTTTAGGATTTCACTGTTGTGATTAAATGTTTTAGAAGTTAGTTTTAGGGGCACCTGGGTGGTTTAGTGGGTTAAGCCTCTGCCTTCAGCTCAGGTCATGATCTCAGGGTCCTGGGATCGAGCCCCACATCAGGCTTAGCAGGGAGCCTGCTTCCCCGACCCCCACCTCTCTCTGCCTGCCTCTCTGCCTACTTGTGATCTCTCTCTCTCTGTGTCAAATAAATAAATAAAATCTTTATTTAAGAAAAAAAAGTTAGTTTTAAAAAGGCCTCACTCCCCCCTCTCGAAGTAGGATCATGACTTATTTTCAGCAAAATATACATATTAGTACAAAATTATTTCATCAAAATAATAGGTGATTGCTGGGTAATGTCTTTAGTGTCTTCATAATGTACAATTGAGATGTGACTCATTATAGTCTCCTAGAGCCCTTTCGTCACTTTTAAAAGGGGAATAAAACCACCTTATAAGCACAGATATTGTAAGAGCAGATCCGATAGTGTCTGTGAAAACAGCTGGAAAGTTTACAAGCGCTACCCAAGAGCAGTTATCATTACTACCATGACCTCCAAGATATGTGAGAGCGCTGATTAAAGTGGAGCGGACACTCTAAACAGTGATTTACTCTTACTGTTCATCATCCAATCTGTGTTTTAAGTAGTTGCCCCAGCCCATTGAAGGAAAAATGAAAGAACGGGAAGTCTGTCTGACTTTCAGGGAAGTTCTGCTTTCACAGAGAAGAAAAATCCAGTGTTATCCCTTCAATTCAAATAACTTCTTGGGCAGGACAAACCCCTGTGCTCACACATTCCAAAGTTACTCCAGTCATGAAAGAAAGCAAAAATTTTCAAGTGCACGGAAAACTCCCATTCAACACAGTAGTATTGGATTGTATTCTTCAAAGTTCCCTAACCAAAAACATGCTACTCCTTCTCGGTGAATTACTTTTCTCTTCAACAGTACTATAGTTTCAGGCGAACACTACTATAGTCAGGATAGAAAACCCAGGGGGTTAAAACTTCTTTTCTCACTGGTTGTTCCAAGTCTTCTCCCTCACGTCTCTCTGCACAATAACCCTAGATGCTTTCCTTTCCTTAGTCAGCATCTAAAACTTCAGAATGAATCACGGCATCTGGTTTGTTCCAAAGGACGCACAAAAGGGGAGCATAAGGGACTTGTCACAGCCCGTGTGACACAGAGCCAGCTGAGGCACAGAACCCAAAGGATGGATTATGATTTTAAACAGATGCCAGAGTTGAAAAGCTTTTCAGACAGGAGGAATAGAGGCATGACACCATGATACAATTTTATGGCAAGGGTTTGATGTGTAAAACTTATTTCATCGATGACCACTAAGTGGTTTGTATATACCATTCAGAGCAAAGGCGCATAGAAAAAAAACAGCTTATTTTATCTCTGCATTTTCCTCTGTCATTCGTAGAAGTGACAATCAAGAGAGGGTCTGGTCTTTTCTTCGTTTCCCTTCCCATGTTCACCTCAACCCCTCATCGAAAGTGTCAATTCCATTTGCTTCGTAACTTGCCTTCAGACTTAAAATTCAGTTCTGTAGCAGGAAATATCTATATTATTAAATTCGAATTGATCAAAAGCCCAGTAAGACTATTTTCACAGAGGAGATAGTTTTCAAAAAAGACATTGAACTTTCAGTTTGGAGGAAGATCAGGAAAGGAACATCATACTTTTCTATTTTTAACTGCAACATGAATAAACAGTTGGACTATTTTATACAGATCACCTGGAAATCAAAGAATACTTGTGATTTCTCTTATTAAGGAATTAGCACTGACTCATTTTGACTCAAAAGGCTCCTTATACTGAATCAAAATGGTTTACCGAAATGTGCAATTTACATATATCCTTTCTCTTCCATACAGTAGCCATGCAAAGTAAACCTTACTTCACTTTGTAGTGATTATTAAAATTGACGTGATAAACTTTAAATTATTTTCTTCCATCACCAGCACAAAAGCAGACACACAGATCAACACAACAGAATAGACAGCCTAGAAATAAACCCACGCTTATGTGGTAATCACAAAGGAGGCAAGAATGAATATACAGTGGGGAAAAGACCTTCTCTTCAACAAATGGTGCTGGGAAAATTTGACAGCCACATGCAAAAGAATGAAACCGGACTACTTCCTTACACCACACACAAAAATAAACTCAAAATGGATCAAAGGCCTAAAATGAGACCTGAAACCATAAAACTCCTAAAAGAAACACATGCAGTAATCTCTTTGACATTACCCTCAGCGATATTTTTCTAGATATGTCTCCGGAGGCAAGAGAAACAAAAGCAAAAAGAAACTATTGGGACTTGACCAAAATGAACAGCTTTTGCCTGGCAAAGCAAACCATCAACAAAAGGCAACCTACAGAATGGGAGAAGATGTTTGCAAAGGACATATCTGATAAGAGGTTACTATCCAAGATATATAAAGAAACTATCCAACTCAATATCAAAAACCAATTTAAAAAAAAGGGCAGAAGAGTCAAACATGTTTCAAAAGAAGACATAGAGTGACCAGTAGACACTTGACAAGATGTGTGGAATCACTACTCAAAATACAAATATAAAACTACAGTGAGATACCACCTCACACCTGTCAGAGTGGTTAAAATCAACAACTCCAGAAACATCTAGTGTTGGCGAGGATGTGGATAAAAAGGAACCGTCACGCACTGTTGGTAGGGTTGCAAACTGTTACAGCCCCTGTGGAAAAGAGTATGGAGGTTCCTCACAATGTTCGAAATAGAACGCAAATCCAATAGTTCTACTACTGGGTACTTACCCAAAGTAAATAAAAACATTAATTCTAAAAGATATGTGCACCCCTGTGTTTTCCGCATTAATAATAGCCAAGATATAAAAGCAGCCCAAGCGTTTATCAATAGATGAATGGATAAAGATGTGGTATGTGTCTATGGGTATGTACACACACACACACACACACACACACTCTGGAATATTAGTCATAAAAAAGAATGAGATCTTGCTGTTTAGAACAACATAGATCGACCTAAAGGACATTATGCTAAGCAAGATAAATCTAACAGATAAAGAAAAATACCATATGATTCGCTTATATTTAGAATCTAAAAAAACAAAACCAACAAACAACAACAACAAAACAGACAAACAGAATGAATGTGTGGTTGTCAGAGGGGAGGCAGGTGGGCAAAAAAAATTTACTTTCCTTATCAAACCATCAAATATTTTCTTGCCCCAACCGACATTTGATTTCCATGCACAATCTCATTCATCTGTATGAAGAAACACTACGTGTAGCCGTTTCCCAACTTGCTTCTGCATTTCTAAATTGATCACTCCAATATTTCACGTAATTCTACTTTTCTAATACTTAAAGCACACTTATAACCTGAAATTCCACACAGATGGGAGCTGAGACTCCTAAGTTGACACTTCAATTTCATTTATTGACTCTGTGAAAGCTTAAAGTCTGTTGAAATGAAAGAGAATCCCATATTGCAAAATTCAGCTCTGGGAGCTGTGCTCAGGTTTACTCAAGAAGGTGTTTGTATTCTCGTCATACTTTTGAGACATAAGGCCTAAAATACTTTATGATGTTCCTGTTACATACTGGGAGGATTTTAATCAAATGGATTAAAATCAGATCTTAAAGTCTTGATATAGGTGATATTCAAACTTCACCCTGATATTAAATGAAATAGGATAACTCCTCCCTCCCTGCTTTTGGACTTCACATCTTTCACCAGATCTCCTACAAATATAAACGTACTCAAATGTAGTTAAGCCCATTCCACAGGTATTTCATAATTTTGCACATGCTCACTTCATCGATGGAAAACAGTCCCAGGAAACATTAAGCTGCTCTGTCCACGGGGATGTGAAATCATGACCACAAAGTGGGTCCCTTGGGTTGAACTTATGTGATTCCTTTTTGGTGCTGGTAGTCTCTCTGCTCTTCCTGTGAACTTGCAAGGCAGCTGGCTGGTGTTGGGGGCTCAGAACCCAGCTACCCGGCCCCAGAACCTGATCTCAAGCAGAGCTCGATGTTCAAGCTAACAGCTGGTGTGTGTCAATGGCAATGGGGGATATTAATATGAGGAACAGAGTATGAATTAGCAAAAATTAAATGTATATAGTTGAGCTACACTGAAACATACAGAATGGCTCTTTCATACCACCCCCCGCCCAAAAGCAAGAGAAACCATTTCATTTTAAGGACATGGCTATTTTGAACACTCTTACAAATACAAGGGGTCTGTTTTCCCTTCGCATGAATGAGATCTCTCTTTGAAAGTGTTTACATGAAATTTTCGGGGACACAGGCTACCTCCTGGCAAAAAGTAGACTACCTTATTCGGAAGAGAAATTATGTTTATTTTTGGGAGCAGCCCCACCTAAAAATAGCCTGTCCAGTCACCTTGTATTCTTTGATTTCCCAGGTAGAAGCTGAGAGCTGAGTCTATGTTCTTCAGGTTTTCATCACCGGACCTGTCACAGATGCCTACTGCCTTCACGTCTGACCTCCCCCAAGAACAGAGCACAGTGATCTCCGGCTGATGGGCTGCCTAAGGCCATTTCTCCCCCTTCTTCCATGCAACCCCTGGGTGGGTCTCTCACTTGCTTTGGTGGCCTGTGAAGACATGTAGCCCTCGGGGTTGTAACCTTTGCCTGGAATGGCCTTGCCCAGCTGTTCACTTAAATCCCAATGGATTCCCTAAGCCCTGGCTGGAGTCCTGTGTCTCCTCGGGGCCTGTGCGATCCAATCAGCTCCAAATGGTCTCCCTCTTTCTGAACTACGAAGAACCTTCTGCATAATCCAGAAGTTAATATGTACTAAAGGATTTAATTTGCTCTTCTTCAGATGTGTTATTTTCTTATTTACAAGAAGGCAGAAATTCCTTAAAGGCAGGGATCGCCGCTGCTATTTCTGATCCCACAAAAAATATTGAGGGATTTTATAGAAGATAAATTTTTGCTGAATGTGATGGGCCCATAAATTGTTACAGAAAACACAAGAGTGACTGAAATGTTAACTTTCAGATATACTCTCCTATCCCATATCTTAACCCTTGCAAAGACATGTCAAGTGCCTTCCAGATTTACATGGATATTTCTAGAATAACACATGGTTATGGATGAGAAATGAACATTTTACTGGACTCTAGAGCACCGATCTAAAATACTTTTAAGGGGGCACCTGGATGGCTCAGTGAGTTAAAGCCTCTGCCTTCGGCTCAGGTCATGATCCCAGAGTCCTGGGATCGAGCCCCGCATCAGGCTCTCTGCTCTGCAGGGAGCCTGCTTCCTCCTCTCTCTCTCTGCCTGCCTCTCAGCCTAGTTGTGATCTCTGTCTGTCAAATAAATAAATAAAATTTAAAAAATACTTTTATGGAGAAAGATTCATTCCTATAGAGAGCTGGCATATAAAATTAATACTTTCCAAGATGTGTAAGAAAGTCATTATTTGCAGTCTGTGCAGACTCAACTTGGTTCCAACCACTGTATAAAATATATTCTACAGTAACAAGGTGAATGAATGCATGTCTTTATAAGCATAATGTCAAGGTAGAGACAGACTTGACTCCTGGCGATGCATACCGAGAAATGATCTTAGTAGATGCCGTAGATCCTGACTGTACCTGTTAGGCTCAGCTCGCGTCCACTGAATGGGACTGTCATTAGCTACCCGAATAACTCCCTTCGAAATCAATACTATTTATCACCAAAAATACTTGGCATCAGCTTACATTCTTTTGAAGGAGGCACCTCAAACAAGGGTGACCCTTGATAATGAGCCCAGTAGAGGAACAGGGAGGGAAAGCAAGCTTTGAGTTTCTGCGGAGCACAGAGCCCTCGCTCACCTGGGTGACAGAGGACAGGAGGCCTTGGGGCAGAGAGCTTCTGCAGGCATCCTGTGCAGTCAGTCACCATGGCCACACATGGCCGTGCTGCCTGCCATCCCCCGGCTGTTCTGTTTCACTGCCCATGTGGCCTGCCAGGGAAGGTCTCGAAATGTTCCCATCTTATGTGGGGTTTCCCTTTGCAGTTAAGCTGTTCACCTTTCAGAATGATGACACACAGCTCCGCTGACCGAGCAATGGATTTCTCGCCTAACTGCTTCCTTAAGCACCTCCCAGTCTCCTCTTGCCTTCCACTGGTGGACACAACCCGCCCATCTGGCCTGTGTGGGATGCCCAGTGCCAAGCAGCTGGCAAAGATGCCACGACAGGGCTCCCGACCCCGGCCAGCCCTATGACCCAGGGTGGCAGTGCTTGTGGCTTGCAGCCCCCCTGCCCCCCCCCCCGTGCTGTCCTCCCGTGGGGCTGGCACACAGGAGAAAGGAGAGGGGACCTGTCTGGCCCGTGTGGCAAGAGCCAGACCCTCGCTATGCCCCATCATGGTTCCATGGCTCAAGGAGGCTGTGGAGGAAGCCGATAGGATTCAGCCGATGGTAATGAACCTAAAGGAAGGAGCTCGAGAGCTTTGTGGGGATTAATAGAAGCTGTTACCGAGGTCATTCTGAAGACCTCAGGCTCTTTCTCACAGTGGAGAAATTGTACTGTCAGGACTCAGCAGAGCAAGGGAGAAAAAAGGGTAAAATTATTCCATCCCCTTCCTTTTCTCTGGGTAGAGCGAGAATGGTAGTTATCATTAGGATATTTTAATAATAAAAATAGCATCACAACACTGACTGATCTATGGTGTGAGGCACTATTTGGGGGCTTTGACTCATTTAGTCTTTGTAACCTTGTGAGGCTTATATCCTACTGCGAGCCTCATGCTGGAGAATGGGAAACTGAGGCTCAGAAGTAAGTGACCTCTGAGGAGATGACCAAGCGTGCCCAGTGGGGAAAAATCTGAATATAGGAGATCTGAGTCCAGAGCTCTAGCTTTTAGCGATGATGTTCTAATGTCTGATTTCTTTTACCTCCACAGACATTTTACTATGGAAATAAGAACGGCAAAAGATTCAGAGAAGGGAGCGCCTCTAAGGTTCGACAGAAGGAGATGTGAACAGTGGATTATCGCAGTGGTGATTCTAGATTTGGGTCTAAGAGAGGTGCTTGAATTCTAGAATTTTTTTTTTTTTTTAAACAAAGGTTGTACATGTGACAACATTTGTTTGATGTCACTGCAGTGGCTGTTGTTGGTGTGATAAGAATCTACCAAAATGACAGAAAAAGTTTCTAGTTGAAAACAAATCAGTAGGGGTACCTGGGTGGCTCGGTCGGTGAAGCATCTGCCTTCCGCTCAGGTCATGATCTCAGGGTCCTGGGATCAAGCCCTGCATCAGGCTCCCTGCTCAGCGGGGAGTCTGCTTCTCCCTCTCCCTCTGCTGCTCTCCCTGCTTGTGCCAGCTCTCACAAATAGATAAATGAAATCTTAGAAACAAACAAACAAAAAACAAATCAAGAGCTCTGGGCACTAAGAGCCTTTTTACTGACTGCATGGTCTTAGGCAACCGATATGCATTAACCGTGACGTCCTTCTAGTAAAAGCAGAGCATGTCTCATTTCCTGCTCCCAGAGTAACTAGAAAGGTAAAATAATGTGCTGGATATGGACCAATTTGAAGGTCATGGAGCAGGGTTCAAATGCAAGGCCTGATTATATTAGTAAGGAAGTGGCGTCGCTATTTTAAAAATATGATTAGTATCAGTTGGTCCGTAAACGAGCCCACGCTAGTTGCATTTTACAGAGTGTTCTGTAATGCTTTAGGTCATCTCTGTAGATGCCCTAACTCTGTTTTAGGATGCCACCTCCTGCCCAACACCACAAATGCTGCTCGTACTTTGATTATTGGATTATTAGTTCCCATGACTGTCCTTCCCAGCGGCTGTTTCACGTTAGACTCTGAATGTCCTGGCAGGCAGCTTGCTACATAAATATGTAACAAATGAAATAGAGAGGATATAAGCTGCGAAGACAGAGATTACATCTTCCAGATCTTGGTCCCTATATTTTATCCAAGGATGGAGTTCTGGTCTAGGAGGCACTAGATTGCTGAATAAAACCATTAAATATCTAATATCTAAAGCAACCACATCAGCATTGCCAGATTAAAAAGGCTGATTTGTGCAAATCTTTTCTGAAAAGCAAGCACATCTCGGATGAGAGCAAAAGTAAATCAAGAATGTGACCATAGAGCAATGCGACTAGTTTTTATCTGTGGTGGTAAAATCAATCTCCTTATTCTGCAGTCATACCTTGCAAATTAAGGGGATTACCATCGTGTCTCAGAGCGGCGCTTACTGCTTTAATGAGTGAATCATCTATTAAAAAAATGAGTTCTTTTGTTGAAAGTGCTATTATAAACAAAATGTGGTCTTCTGGAAGATAAACAGGCAGCACTGAGCAAATTAAAAAGCTCATTCTTCAAAATAAAAAAGAATACTCAAAAAATATGGTTTCTGCCAGATAACAGGAAACAAAACAAAACAAAACCCAGTACGGATGACTTCTCGGAGGTAGTTGTTGTGAACAGGACATGTCTGATAGTCAACTCATTAAAATCAGCTCTGCTAAAAGTATTTATGAAACAGAATTAATAGCTCCTGAGCAGATTTCCCATTCACATAAGACCAGTTCTTCAAGCTTCTTGTCTCATCACTGAACAATGATGTGAATTTCTGTTCTGCGCCAAAATTACATTCTCCTCTCCAAAAGTTGGCAATGAACTATTTAGTAATCGTCCTGCCTGAAAAATCTTCTGGCATCTAAATTCACCCAAATTGAGATAAACAATAAAAATTTAAGACACGCTGAGAAGACTTTTGCATATCATTATGCAAAGTAACACGAAGCTAATCTGTATACTAAATGATGATAAAACTCCTAACTGAGTCCTACCAGGAAGTGGGGTTCAACAACCTCAAATTTAATTCTTCATACCCAATTCAAGAGTTTTATAATCCTATTTTTTATACTTGGGAAAAAATTTTAAATGCCATTATAAAATTAAAGTGCCCTATGGTTTTTATCATGTCATTTACCCGATCAACATCATTGCTGAACTAAGGATTGGTAGGTTCAATGTATCCATTTTATACACTTGGTACGGTACTGTGCATAAACATATGGGAAATTCATCCATAAAAGTCCGGTAGGACTTTTTAATATATCACTCTATAATATTGATAACGATCTTGCACGTATCATTTTCAGAGGAGAGTGAAGCGAAGTTCTATAATCGCAACAGAACTGGGCTCTGCCTGGTCCTCTTCCCACTATGAAAGGCGTGGGTACAGGCCTGAAGGTGCTCTCTACTGCCCCCTGCCCCAGGTTTGTGGAAATTCACTATTCGCCACAAGGACAGTACGCTAAGGCCTGACTCTCGGCTCTGGCCTCACTGAACACATATGACAAACAATCACAGAGGAGAATATTTTTCATACCCAATAATTAAGAGTCTCAGGCAGTGAGTAAGTGGTAAGAATGGGAGACGGTGAATCATAGGGCAAGAGCCATCACCTAAACGACTAGCCCCCACTCAACAGTGAAGACAATCCGGGTATTCTGATTTTCACAAGGGGTTTCTGGGTCAAGGGCAAAAATCACATGACATGAAGATGTCGCTTCAGAGGTTAAAACCACGTGCCTCTTTTCTAATGTATGGCTTGCGCCTAGTGGCCCATTATGGATTTATCATTCCTGCAGGTATCTAATGCTTTTGCAAACTGGACTCCAGTTAAAATTAATTCCTGAGGTGATGGTTTTGGTTAGTCTGTAAACATCTGTGTGGAAGCGTAAAATAAAATATCCATGAGAAGAAAATTGGGCTGAACTACCCTGACTCTCTCCTGCGATGGAGCTTATATACGTGCGCGCGCGCACACACACACACACACACACACACAGAGGTATTTTTGTCTTTTTAAACTACGTTTTACATTGGCACCTTTTATATACCCACACTGAGCCTTCCCTAATTTTCTGGTAAGTTGTTTGTGTCCCCTGAAACATTTTGACAGAAGTCTCTAGAAGTTTTCCACTGTCAGCTTGGCATGTAATTCTTCAGCTTGACGTGGTTTCAGTGTATGAGCAATTTTCAGTATTTCAAACATCCTGAGTAAACTCCTCAGTTTCATAAAATACCTTACTGGTAACCTAAAGGTCCCCAACTTGATATCCTCAGACTCTTAGGAACCCACAAATTGGTTAACATAGATTTTTTTCTTGGTCAACCAAAACAATAATTTTACTGTCCAAAGTCTTTACAAAATGATATTTAAGAAACTATACGTCATGAAATCAGCCTCTAGGCTGATTTAGTGCTTCATTCAAAAAGGGATGGAAACCCATGCAAGCAGGTAAATAAACGCAGTCGACAATTTGCTCTTCCTGGCAGGGACCTCTGCCCCCTGAGCTGTTTATGTGCCCCAACACTTGTGGACAAAGACAACACTGGTAATAAATCTTCACTACCTCCATGACCAGTTAGATTTTCTCACAAAATCAAAGTTCTTGAAAATGAAATCTAACACTACATTGACTGGCAGATTTCAGAAGAACAACTTTTCCTTTGACCTGGATCTGTACTCCAATAGCCGAAAATCCTCACTATGACGCCAGATGTGAAGTCAGAGGCAGCCTAACAGATAACATCTCCAAGCAGTGTCACTGGAAGCAGAGTGCCAATTCAGCGAAACCCATCATGGCTTGAAATTTTCCTGTCTAGTTATTTTCTTGTCTCATGTTTAGATAAACAGCATTCGTCCTGCCTGTCAAAAGCCAGGAATCCCAACTGCAGCAGAAATAGACAAACATCCAAACCCAGCGCTAGGCTGATCTGGTTTTAGGGCAGGGGATTTCTCTCGTCCTGGATGGCAACAGGAACTGTTTACTGCACTGTAGAGGGAGTTCCTAACATACTGTACTGGTGTCTGGTGTCAGGGCTTCCTCCAGGTTCAGCAGAGATGTGGAAATTAATCTGCCTTCTTGAACCAGGGTCATATCTACACCATCTCCCAGCGCAGCAGCTCAGTTACCAGAATACATTTTTTTTTTTCTGGTCTATGTTATAACAGATCGGTTCTTAAACTTGTATTTCAAAGGCACAGTAGGCTATGCTTCCATTTGGTTTGCGCCACATTCATGCAATATGTTGAATGAATAAACTTGCCCCAAAACGTCCCCATCATCCTCATTAATACTTAACCTGTGTGTGTGTACACAAATGTGTGTGAAATATTCACACCATATTATCTAATATGGATATATATACACACTATATACTTTACTATATACCATATATATATATGTGTGTGTGTATATATACACACACACATATACATACATATAGTCACTATAACTTGGTGCTTGCTATGGAATCACAGAATTAACTACAACATTATTTATATTTTCTTAAAGTTTTAAAGCAGTATTAAACATTTTAAATTAAATACATATAGATTTTACTCATTTATTTACTTCCCTAGTTCTGAGCCATATTCTCTAACTTATCCATGCACCTGATCTACAACCTCAAGGATTGAAATGTAAATTTAAATATATATTTAAAGGAAATGAAGTATATATACATGTATTACATAGTGTATTATATTCTTCATGTCTACATATAACATATATACATATCCCATTTCCTCTCTGTATTGAAATTGACATGTAGGTAAGTGCGTGACTAAGTGGATGAGAACTGCTCAGAACGAAGGAAGTTAAGGTCACAGAATACCAGCTGGATCAAAAGTGCTTTATGGCTCCTCGTTAGGTTAATAGGTTTACCTTTCATTTACTATGAGGAGGTTTTTCTAAAAAAGTAATTTTTTTTTTTTTTAGTCATCAGTTTACAGGCTATATAGTATATAGCTCACTGTACCTGTTTCAGACTCGGATAAGCTGACATGAAAGCATTTGGTACCAATTCAGGAACAGTAATAAGTAATGATGAGAGACTAGAGAGAAATCTTAATCTAGAGGGGAAAATGTGGGAGAAGGGGCCCCCCTGAGCACGTAAAGGAGAATCACCTACCAGCTCCACTCGTCCGAAGCCTCCAACTCCAAGGGTGTCGATGATGTTGAAGTCAGAAAGCTTCAGGTTGGCGAAGAAAGCAGCTTCGGCTTCGTATCTGGATTTTTTGATGCGAAAAAATGGAAATTTCTTAGAGGCGCAAACACGAGAACCACGCACGACCGACGCGGAATGACAGGACTGTGGCTCAGGGTTTACCTGCTCAAATTCCATCTTGCTTCTACAGTCTGTGTCTCCTCCCAAGCATAATTGTTTGGTCCCCGTTGTGCAGAATAACCAAGATTTGCACTTGTCTTTCAAAGGAGAGTAAGACAGAGCACCTGGTACCTGCCAGTCACGTGACTGCTACATCCAGCCCCTAGATCAAGAGTTACATCGCAGGGCTTTCCTGCGCGTCTTCTTGCGAGCCCGGATTGTTGGGCTGGTTCTTTTTTGGTATTGTTTGGGGATTGGGGGTTTTGCTTGGTTTGGGTTTTGCCGTTCAGATTTGGGAGGGTGGTTTCTCATGAGTTTCTCTTTTCCGGAGGCTGGCAGTGGCTCCTATCAGAATTTATTAAAAGCAGCAAGATCACTGAGGTCTCTGGAGCGGCATCACAGTCGGGTTTTAGAACAGATCCGAAAAGCAGAGGACTGATGTGCCAATGTCTGAAACGGAGGATTTCAGAAGCATATTCACCTTCCTAAAACGTGTCTCCCCTCCGTTTATGTTTACCCACTGCCTCTCAGCGGGTCATCCCAGTGCCTTTATGATTGCCAGTGTCTTACAGGAGCGGTGTGGAGGAGCAAAGACTGTGCTCCGAAGTCTAGCTCTGCCCCAGGCACATCTGACACATGCAAGTGGCCAAAATGAGCTTCTCCTGATGAGACAAGTGAATATGAGAGGCTTAAAATATCTTCTTATTAAAGGCCTTACTATTTTTAGAAAGGGCAGGAAGGCATAACAGTGAAGATGACCCTCCCTCTCACTCATGTCAGGTCAGGGAGTAATTCAGCTGTCTCCAAACTGAAGTCTCTGGATAGCTCTGTGCAACCCATGACCTTCAGCCAGGCGGTACGCGACGCGGGCTACGCTATAGATAGATATGATGAATGTGCTTGAGAGGATGATCCCAACGCCGCTGGTCTGTCAGTTTCGGGACAGAGTCACCCACAGGCATGCTTGGCATTAAGCCGTGTAACATTTTAGCTATTCCTTTGTAATCCAACACAAATTTAGACTCTCCACTTGGAAGAGACGTGAAACAGCCTTCTAGGTGAGGTTTTAGACATTCTCCCCAAGTGACAATCCCAGTTGTGGATTTTAACAATTCTTGACAGACTCATGAGAGGGTACAAACGACCTCATGTTCATTATTGGCTGGTTCTGAGCCATCCACTCCCTCTAATGAACCTCCATAAACGAGGCTGCTGGCCAATCCTGATGGCGTTGTAGACTTCTCTCGTTAAACACACAACCAAAAGATTGGCATAGCGATTCTGGAGATGGTTTACTAGAATGGGACATAAGCAGCAAATGTGCATTTCTAGCATTCCGACTGGTCCACTACTCTGGAAAATTAAAACTCCATCCCATTTAAAGGGCCAGTGGCAGAGTTCACTTCAACAGGTGCTCACAAGGACATCTGTTGGGATCAGACCCTGTCATGGTTTGTATGCATGCGGTCAAGCATTTCTCGGCAGGCTAGTCAAATTCTTAATGAGACTGTTTCTGAGTAATATCTTATGTGCTTGCCAGATTTAGAAATCTCAGACACAACGAGGGAAACCTCTTTCAGACTATTCTGATACCATTTTGTATAGTTAATAAAGTGTGATGTTCTTATAGTTCCTGAAATTACTCCCAAATCCTTACACTTGGGCTCTGTCAAGCTAGGTTAGTGATCTCCAGCCCTGTGTGCACCCAGAACTACCTAAGCATCGCCCAGAAACCATGTAATGTGGGTCCTACCACAGAGTGAGTGAAGCAGAAATTTTGGGGGGCAGTACCCAACTACCTGTTTTTTTTTTTTTTTTTTTAAAGCTCCCTCGGGGATTCTGATGTATAGCAAGCATTGAGAATTATAGCTCCAACTTCTCTGAAAGCTGAGGGAATTCCAGAAACCATGGGAGCATTTTAGGGAGGATTAAAATGGTCCTGGGAAATCAGGAGGTGCCCAGTGAGTCTGGGGGTGATGTATTCATGCCAAGAGGCCTGGGGGCTCTTACAAACTTGTCTGGGCCCCTGCCCTCTGATCCTAGACCCATTGAAATGACCAGTAATGGCTAACAGAGCTTAAAACAAACAAACCGAAAGGAACGTTGTTAAAAGAACAAAAACAGAGACAGAATGCAGAAATCATAAGCTTAGCTGTCTTGTGTTTGCATTTCTACAGCAAAATCCTGACTTTGTTTATACTCACTCTCTGATTAACTACTGATGGTATTTTCATTAATGGGATGGATATATTAACTCTCATGTTAAATAGTAGATATCTTCTCTGTAACCATTAAAATCCACCTAAATGTATATGGCCCCATACACTGAAGGCACAATTACCATTAAAGAAAATCTTTCATGTTTTAAAGAAAAGAGGTTGGTAACACTGCCGTTGTACTTTGCTAATCTTGGTAATTACTTTACTAATACGGCTTGGTGACTTTTTAAAATACTACCTAGTGGGGTGATTTTAATCTAGCAGTTGGTGAAATACATTCTGAGGGCCCTTCAGATAACATCTTTTTTTTTTAAGCTTTTAAAAAAATTTTATTTATTTATTTGACAGAGGGAGACCACAAGTAGGCAGAGAGAGGGGGGGAAGCAGGCTCCCCACTGAGCAGAGAGCCAGACTCGGGGCTCTATCCCAGGACCCTGAGACTATGACCTGAGCTGAAGGCAGAAGACTTAACCCACTGAGCCACCCAAGCACCCCTCAGATAACGTCTTCTTGATGTTCCATTCCATTCTGTGTTGGGGCCTGATTCTCAGAGAGTTCAAACCATGTAGGAATGCTGCCATAGCGTGCTTTATTTTTTCATTCCCACCCAACATGTGAGTTGCTTAATATTTTGCATGCATTTATTTCTCATTTTCTCTTTACAGACAAGAGTTATATCATAGAGACCCTGTATATTCTCCTTTCTAAATAACTTCTGTTATTCTGTTATGGTGGAAATCACACCAGGCAGGGACCTCTGTAAAAAAGTTAAACTGTGGATGATTTACCTTTTCCGTTATCTACACTTGTTTATAACTTGGAGAGACATTTTCATTCTTCCTTTTTACTCAGGGATGATTTGAAGATAATTTGAATCCATCAGTTATGTTCTACTTATTTTAGAGTTGGTAAAAGCTTGAGTGGGGAAGGAGATTAAATAAACTGGTTAAGTAAATGGATGTTGTTCTACTAAATAAATTTATTTTGCCCGAAGGAGATCAGTGTGGAACCCACGTTACTAATGGGGCCCAAGGAATTAAGCCCAGCTTCATTCAATTCTAAAATTCATCCATGAAAACAGCACTTATGAAAAGGACAGTTGCCAAGTGCTAGGGGAAATTCTTTTTAGGAAGAAATAAAGTTCACGATGTTTGGTTGCTTAAAATCTAGAAAGGCATAGAAAGTATATTTTCTAATGGTCCTCAATTTAGTTTGAGGTATTAATTTCTGAAAAGAATACTGTTATTATCATTTTAGTATTATTAATTAATAATTATTTTTAACTTAAAATAATGAAATTTCAAATTTTATTATTATTATTTTTTTTTTAGTATGGGGTGAAAGCAATGGATCCTCTTCTCAGAAACGTGCATATATGGACAAGCCCTTTTTGATATGACCTTAAAATAGGTAAACAATACAAAAATGACTATACAACAAGAAATTAACCATGTTGGGTGAAGGAGACAGAGATAATTTATCGTTTCTCAAACAGTCCTGACTATATATTCAGCTGGGGCTCTAGGTAATTAGAATCCACAGACAAAAGCTAATCTGTATAGGGTACTCTTTAAATAGTGAAATACTAAACTTTTTTTTTAAAGAACTGATAAAAAGGAATGAAGTTGTATAGATGTTCTCTCCTTTTCATTTCTGCCTTTATACCAAGAAGTTCCAAAAGCAATGAAAATGCAAAGCTACAGATGTGAAGATGAGAGGAGCAAGGCATATATGCATAACGTAGAAACAGAACAGTCCAGAAATAATCTCAGCCTCTCTACATATACAACCACATATCTTCACAGCATTACATTCACTGTTTTTAGGAAATAGATAATAACCATTTATGTTTTTCCATCACTTCCAATATTACCAGATTCCACAAAGCCATGGAGTAAGAATCAGTTGTCCTTCATTATTCACAATCCTTTTCCCACTGTTGCCATAGGGCCATGAATCAATGGTGTCATCATCTCACAACCACAGAACTGGGCTCTGTACTTGATAAGTGACCATTATTATTAAGAAGTAAACGTCTCGCTCTCTCTATTGGAAACCATATATGATGATTCTACCCAGTACAAAAATGTGTGGAACTTAAAATTTTTTATCTTGAGATTAGAATAGCAGTCATAGCTTAGCATTATCTTACAAAGCACATTGTATCATGTGACTTTTTAAAGTAAGTGTCAAGGAATCAAAGGAACATAATAGTTCTAGGTTACAAATAGGGTTATAAATGCCAGTAATTAAGAGTCAATGGAACCAAAGGCTACTGTGGCCCTTCTGTTTTAGCCTCCCTCGTCTATAATCCACATGGCTTCAGAACCTACTCTAAGAGTCTCTAATGAAAATCACATAAAGTCCACAAAGTCTTAGCATCTCCTAATCCACCTGCAGAATAGTTACCATGGCTTTGCCCGAGCTCATCCGCTATTGGGTATATTTTTGTTTCTTGATGAGTTTAGTTTTATCACATTTTGGAAATCCATAAAAGTGAAATTCTTCAGTAACTACATGGACTCTCATCTATGACTAAGTTTCTTATTCCATAACTTCAGTAAGATGATTCAGTTAGACAATGTCTACTCTGGACTTAAAAATAACAAAAGAGCATCCTAGTATATAGACAAAAGTTAAGGACTTGTGGTCCTGCTTCTGCCAATGATTTGGTACATCCAAGTCCCGATTTCTCCAACATTTGGGCCTCTCTAGGAGTATCAGCAAATTTATATTTAGTAAGAATGAATTTTATAATTTGTCAGAATCCTTAAATCTCCAGATAAATGCCTAGAAATCTTTTAAAACATTTTTAAAATTTTATTTATTTATTTGAGAGAGAGAGCATAAGCAGGGGAAGTGGAAGGCAGAGGGAGCAGAAGGCAGAGAGAGAGGGAGAAACTGTCTCCCCACAGAGCAGGGGGAGCCCTATGTGGGACTGGATCCCAGACCCCCAGGATCATGACCTGAGCCAAAGGCAGTCCTTTAACCGACTGAGCCACCCAGGCACTCCCCCACTTTTTCATATGATCAAAGAGCACTGAAATCTATAAATATATACAGAAATAGTTTAAAAGAGGGTAAGAGCTTTCAGAAAGTGAGCGTTAAAGCACAAAAGATGCACACCTGGTCTATGAAATAACCAGGATATAATTCTGCCTGTCCGGTGAATAAGCAACTTGGTGTGCAGGACTTTATGCAGTAGTAGTTCCTGATTTCATAAAGCTTGGTTCATTTGGTAATTTGTAGGTCTGTAGAAATTCAGCCAGAAAACTAACTTTACAGAAAGAAAGTAGAATTGGAAACCGGACCAATAATGTTTGCACATTAAAATAAATGCGGTTTGGGCTTGAACTGCAGGTCTCCCTCAACTCTGTGTACGTACAGTTAGTATGTCCACGTCCTTCCTTATTCCCCTGATTCTCAGATGTCTGGAGTTAGATGAGCTCAGCCACCCAAATAAAAATGAGTAGTCTTTCTTAACTCTATAACTAAACTATCATCATCTCTTATTAATTTAACTCTATTAAAAGTTTCATTGATAACTGAACCTGAAAGTAGAATCTTTTGACTTCATTGGAAAACAGAGTAAACCATTTTATAACTTAAGGTTTGAACAGGGAGTTATTTCCTGTTGAAAGAATCATGGTTTTCAAATAAACCAATTTTACAGAAGTCCCTGTTAACATGAGAAACCGTATTCCTAAAATTCTGAACAAAAAGGGATGATTTCTCAGTTACTTGGTCATAAGACACACAGGGACAGTTGTTCATATAGTCACTTTTCTTTAAGCAGCAGTGATAGAAACTTCTAGAAATAAAAAGTTTAAAAGTAATTTAATGAATATAAAGTGTTTCATTATGTCAATTTTTGCCAGAAAGTGTAATCTTGTCTTCAGGGAATCTGAGATAATATTACTTTGTTCTCTCTATTTCAAAAATTGTAGTTTTCAGGAATAAGCAGACTTTTTTTTTTTTTTTTGAGTACTCTAGTCGTGAAATAGTTCTACTTCTTTTTCAAATACATTCCCTTGAGGAGATACAGCCAACAGGAATACACAGGAAAATTGTATTTCTCATATCTGCTGCATAATAAGAATGATAGTAATTCAAATATTCTGCATTTAGAAAGCACCTTTCTTTCCAGGACTTTAAATTTCTCTCATTTAATTTATCCTCCTTGATTCTCTGTGAAGAAGGGATAACAAATACTTTTCCTTCTCTTTTTCAGTGGGGCAGACCAGTCATTGAAAGTGGTTGGTTTCGGAAATTAAATAGCAGAGGTAGGGCTAGAACATTTGCTCAAGTTTCAAATCACGGCATAGTTACATTTGCTCTGAAAAACTTAATTTACTTTTAAGCAAGATCGGAGAGAATCATACAACTTTAGAGAGATTTTTATCTCGAAGTCTGGAGATACTAACATGGTTCAAAATCTGGACTAACACCATCAGGAGTTCACCTAACCCAACCTCTGATTTATTAAAGATAAAAAGCAAAGTCCAGAGATGGTAAGCAACTTAGCCAAGGTCCCAAAGATTTGGGGACACGCCAGGTGTTTTAACATGTGATCTTTTTACTATCTGATTCTATCTTTGCAGTTTTTATAATATTCTGATATTTGAAAAACAAAGGCAAACGTAAAACTTAGAGTATATTTCAGTAATATGGTACAACTTATTACAGTTGGGACTAATTTTAAGGTTAAGATTAAATTCTCCCCCATCCTTTTTTCCAATATTATAATGCAGAGACTGAACATGACCTATAAAGAAAAGTCTTTGGGTAGAAAAGAGATTTTTCTATTTCAGGGGAAAACTTGGACTGTCTTTACCCACCTTTTCTTTTAGAGATGTGGGTTATGGCAAACAGAGTCCTCAGGGAAACGGAATGAGAATTTTGCCACAATGGGTATTTTTCCAAAATGGCAGGAGGCACGAAGATGAGGGTGAGAGGTACTTCTCTGAGGTCTGGCTTATGGAAAGAGTAAAGACAGAAGGCATGGTTATCTCCACCTATTTTATTTGTCCTGCACCTCACCTCCCTGGACTTGAGAACTCTAACCTTCATCTTAAAATTAGTCCCAGTTGTACTCTTAAAGGAATCAGAACACCGAAATGGGAACAGTAGGGTTAGGGCTCAAATAAACACTAGGGAACAGCTTTTATTTCTGGACCTAGAACCTATGCTGTGTACTCCCATCTGTCTGTTTCCCCTTTATCCCTAGGGCTCTCCAGGAACTTAAGGGACAGGGGACCCATGGTCATGATCACAGTGGGCCAAAGAAGGAAAAGACAGTAAAATGCAGTGTGTGGTGAGAACATTAGAAGATGAACACACCCTCCCAATCCTCTGGGAATATAATAAAGGAAATGACCAGGAACTGGCCCAGCACAGACCTGAGCAAGACACTCTCTTTCTGTAAAATAAAGGGTTTGCACTAGACAGGTCTCAAAATTTACTTGCAGCTGGATAGTTCTGGGATGCCAAGTGTCCTGAGATACACACTTTCCCTTTTCCTCCTTTGGGGTCTTATTCCCCCAATCTTCCTCTAGTCCCTGTGTCCTGGAGCTCCTATTGCAGGAAATACTACCAGAGGCCTTCATGTAAGGGAGCTGTCAGCTCCTGGTTACCAAGGCGGCAAGCAGGAGAGCCCCCTTCTCTGGCCAAGGCAGCAAGCAGGAAAGACAAGTGTCGATGTCCACAAAGGAACTACAAATGCTCTGCACCACACACTGTGATGAACCCGGGGCTCCCTCTCGCCACGCACTCCTATCAGAATTACGGTTACAAAGAGAGCTGATAAAACCTTGGGAGTTGGGGCGAGACAGCAATATTTTACCGTACGATGTATAGGTAAGTCTGTGCAGATGTTACTTACCAAGACTAATAATCATACTGAGACAGGTAGGGACCAGGCGAAAAAGCCCTCAAGGGAAAAAAGTTTTGGAATCGGGGCACTTTCTGTGGGCTAGTGTTGCTAAACCACTTTCGTATAGAACAGACCCAGGATAAAGGCCAGGATTTAGCCCCATATATTGCAGGGCTGAAAACAGAGGACTCCGCTCTAAAAAGCACCAGTGAGCTGTGGGAATAACCTGCCTCTGTCGACCAATCAGGGCAAGGCTCTTCCAGCCACTCAGGATGAAGCGGGTTTTTTTTTTCTTTCCCTCATTAGCATCCTGGACCGCTGAGTGTGCACCTGAGTGGGAACCCCAGCGGCAACTTTCTCTGCCTAAGATGAGTCTCCTCTCCATTTGGGGAAGCCAGGTTACCTCTCCTCTGTCAGCACTCTGCTTCCCTTCAACTTTACCTGTGACCCTAATAAAGCCTCGTGTGCCTCATTTCTATGTTGGGGGGCCAAAGAACCCAACCCTGGTAACATGTGAGTTTTAAGGAACTCCTAGGGTTGATTTGTGCCTGTATGTGACAGACACCTACTACATGTCTACAGTAACACAGGGGCTGTGTCCCTGGTTCTAAATCATTATTCTCTAGTGATCTTTGAGACTACCACCTATACTGGAAAGGGGGAAAACCTGTAAATCTTTTTCTTTTCTTTTTTTTTTTTTAAGATTTTATTTATTTATTTGACAGACAAAGATCACAAGTAGGCAGAAAGGCAGGCAGAGAGGGAGAGAGGAGGAAGCAGGCTCCCTGCCGAGCAGAGAGCCCGATGCGGGGCTCGATCCCAGGACCCCGGCACCATGACCCGAGCGGAAGGCAGAGGCTTTAACCCACTGAGCCACCCAGGTGCCCCTGTAAATCTTTTTCTTAGTAGAGAACATATTAAGTGGGAAAAAATAAAACAAAGCAAAAAATTTGCTCTGTCAGGTTGTTTAGTAATAGTAACAGTGCATTTATCAAATAAACTAAGTCTCAGGAAATAGCACACATTTGTCATCAAGTAACTGCCACCTGGAGGCAAAATCTGGCCTTGTCCTAAGTCGCCGTCAATACAACTGGATGATAAAGCAATCTACAGGGTTTGAGGCTCTTCCATCCATTCTTCTTTCCTTTTCTCCGTCCTTCCTTCCTCCCTCCCTTCCTTCCTCACTTTCTCTCTTTTTCACTGATGTCCATAATTTTATTCAGATTTCCTTAGTTTTTACCGAATCTGCTTCTTCTGTTCCAGCCTTCCTTCCAGGCTGCCATATTACAGTTAGGTGTCCTGTCTCTAAAAAGAGTCCCTTTGGCTGACGTAGCTTCTCAGACTTCTCTTGTTTATCATGACTTTGATGGTACAGAGGAATACTGGTCTGTGCTTCAGAGCACATCCCTCAATTCGGGTTTATCTGGTATTTTCTCATGGTTTTGGCTAGCATTATAAGTTTTTTGGGGGAGGAAGACTATGGAAGTAGAGTGCTATTTTCATCACACGATAGCAAGGATATATATACTATTATTGATAGGACTATCATGGATGATGCAAACCTTGACCATCTGGCTGAGACAGGAATTCTGTAGTTTCTAACACAGTATCTCATTCTAGGAACCAATAATTGCAAAAGGAGCTGTATTAAAATGTAATCCTCTCCATAACTGTTACCTTAGAGATGGGTCCCCTCTCAGGATGGGGTAAGTGCCGAAAGGCATCACACATGTCCACACTATTCAGCTTTTTGCCCAATGATCTAAAAGGGTCGTGACAAAATACACGACTTAGGATTTGCATGCTGATGGCCACAATAGTAAAAACCCGTCTCTTCCCACACATTTTTTTGTAGCACTGAGGGAAGAACTTGACACCATCAAATTACTGCCTCTTTTCTTATCTACACGCATACCAAATTTTTACAATTGTTTGTCTGAGTACATGCCTCCCTTGTCATGGACATTTAGAACTAATGTGCAATCACATTTCATGTCAATTGTACCATGACTGAAATAAATTACACTTAAACTGACCTTCACTTCTGGGTTAGTACATCTTGGTCATTTCTCTGTGCTTGTAACAATGGATTTTATTTTATTTTGTAACAATGGATTTTTAAGACAACTATGCACTAAAAGACTGCATCATTAAGCAATCCGTTAGAATGCTAAGTGACTTCTTCTAACATTAGGTTATGAGTATTTTTCTGTGTACATATAATACAAATGATGCATTTATTTCACTACTTGATGAACCTCCTGGCTCTGCCTTGTATGTAGCCCCTTGAATAGGCTGGGTCATTTCCTCCCTTTTAAAATCATCAGTAAATAACAGAGAGTAAAATGAAGAAAATGAGAAGGGACATTCAGAGCTATTATGGTTATTCTTTATATTGTTTAACAGCTAGAGAATATTTTTTTCCATGTGTGCCTTCCTTTTCCTCACAGATTTTCTCCAGATCAAGTTGACCTTCTGGCAACATCCTACTCTCAATTTTCCTCTTGTGACCTCCTTTTTCCTCATCCAAGTTACTGACTTTCTCTCAGAAGTGAATGACTACCAGATTTACACGGCCTCGATGGATGAATTTGGTTTTGCAAGAGCCTGTGACAAGAGAAGCAGCTATATGTGTGATGAGAGCATCGCCTTGACTGGACTGGTTATTAGCAGTGCAGTGTGGACGCTGGATGTCCACCTGAAAACACAGTATCTGAATGGGTTCTCGGTCTCAGTGGGAAGCCTGATGTAAGGCTCAATCCTAGGACCCTGGGATCATGATCTGAGCTGAAGGCAGATGCTTAACTGACTGAGCCGCCCAGGCATCCCAGGATAACTATTTCTTTAATAGTGATGCCCAAATTATCTAGTGCCATCTAGGGATGGGGGTATTCCCTGAGGAAGGACGTTGGCCATATTATAGAAATTTTTCTTTTTTGATTACCACATGGATCTCACCCTGTTACAAAAATTAAAAACAAACAAACCCTAGGGCATCAATATTTCTAGAATGAATTATCTTTTTCCAAATCACTTAAAGCATAATTTATTGAACACAGTACAGTGTTCAGAGGCTATCATTCCCAATAATCAACGATGTGTGGCTACCTCTACTTGGGAGGACCCCCAACCACACTCCTACTTTGTGATACTTGGGATTAATTGCTCAGTTTTTAAGCATAATGCTCAGGGAGTCTTACTTCCCATTTCTGACCCAGATACACTTATCTTCTGTCCCTAAAAGCCAGAGAGCCAACTTGCTACAGTTGTACCTATAATATATCCATGTAACCAGTGATTACCTAAGGAGGCAATAATACAATATGACTAAATACTGTCTCCAGAGCTGTGTGTTCTGGATGAATCCTAGCTCTATCTTGGATTAGCCACATGAGTTTGGACAGGCTTCAGGATCCCTCTGCACCTCAGCTTTCTTTGACTGTTTCATGGGCACACTAACCAACCAACTCCATGGGTTGCGGTGAATAATAAATGAGATAAATGCATGTGAAACAGAACTATAAGCAACCAGTGATAAGAGGATTGTTACCTTTCATGGAGTTTGCATGTTGTGCCTGATACTTTTTGTCACTACTAAATGCCTGATTTTCATGTCCATAGATGTTTGCTTCTCCAAGTAGCTGTTCTTCCCCTCAGCTGGGATCTAGCTAGTAGAGTTGCGTGTCCAGCAAACTAGAGATAAATGGGATGTTACTATACAGAGATCACACTAATTTAGAAACACAGAAATACACAAGTGTGTCATAAAGTTGATGTTTTGTTCTTTCCCGTGATTCTCAGTTTCTTCATTGGAAATATTCTAGTTGGTGGTTTTCGGTGCTCCTACCACACTCTGGTTAACCCTTTGTACTGCTGCTATGCGATGCAGTGCATGTTATCTTTTCACCTTTGAATTTCTAAACCATCTTAGAATCAGGAGCTATCAAATGATGGCATACGTGATCAAGGAAGCATGAGATGTCTACAGTCCATTCTAACACCCCTATTAAAAGGAGCCTATGTGAGGGTCTCCTTTTCAAGTTTAAATTTAATATCAGGTGTTACTTTTAGAGGATATCGAATTTATGAGCCGTCCTTCAGACAAAGGAAAAGCCCAACACTCATGTGGCTTCAGGACTAGGTCCTTCCGTTCAAGTCTTCCCAAGCTTGTGGGAGACACGATCCAGCATTATGCTCTTGGCCCCAGTCAGGCAATAGATACAGAGTCAATGACCTTCATGATCCAGAGCCTGGAAAGCATGACACAGAGACTCAAGAAGCATGCACAGAAAGTCAGAGAGTGTCCTCTCTGAGGATGAACTGGTACCAAAATCAGAATTGCCAAGAATCTGCTCAGTGACCCAATCCTACAAACAGATCCCTCTCCCATTTTCTAGGGGCTTACTCCCTCTGAGACACTTCTTTAAAGCCATGATGAGGGAAGCTCACTGGGAAATAGGACAAAGACCTGGCCAGGTTCCAGAGGCACAAATGATCTTGCTGATTCCTTCAGGAACCGGCGGGCGGCACTACAGATACCTCCTTCTGGACCAGAAACTCCTAAGTGTGCCTTTAGCAGGGGCAGCTTAATTTCAAATCCTCCACTTTCTTGCCTTTGGCACATCATTACAAATATGCCTTTGATAAAGACATGACAAGATTTACAATGTCTTTATCCCACTGAGTAATGTTTATGAGACAAACATTCCCCGAGGTGAGTTGTGAAGATAAAAATAAAGGAGCAGAGACAGAGAATTCCATCTTGATCATTTTCCTGACAAATAACAACAGAAGGAGAAATAGTACGCAGAAGATGTATGTTCTTTTTTAGGCTCCAATGAAATGTATTTGCAACATTCCATCATGTCACCCGAATCTATTAACTATGCTGTTAATATGGTACAGTTAACATCAGGGGGACGTTTTATGGCAGTGGAAAAGAGACTCGTCGGAGGGCTAATGTTTTTGAGATGAAATTGACATGAAAACAGCTTTGGACTCTACTCAGTGGCCCTGTCTTATGGCTAACCCTTCTAGCAAACATGATCTATGGTCCACTTCCACCCATGCTGCTGACCTCAAGAGCCTGGTCTGAGCCACAGAAATGCTGCCTAGCCACACACCAGACAGAGCATGCGGAGATGTGGGAAGAAAGGCCCTGTCACTGCTTGTACAATCCCACCATCCTTGTGTGTCCATGTTTTCTGCTAAAATTGAGCCCTTCCTTATGCACCAGTCACTGAGATGTCCTGTCAGAGGGGCTTAGGTGGTAAAGGGAACATTCTCGCTCAGGTGCCCTGCCCACCTGGGGCCACGCAGAATAGCCTAAGAACCTTGGGAGAGGAACTAGAAGACAGTCCTCTCCTTCCAGGCTTGATATGATCATTTTTCTGAATAGCATTTGCCTGGCTGAGACAAAAGGAGAAAAGCAGGTCTTTCCCATCAAAAGGATCCCCTGATGGCTTAAGTACAACAGTGCCCTCTTCTTTAGCTCGGGTCCTCTCTGTCCAGACACATTTCTTCACAGATCAGCAATGCAGGGGCTTAAATTGCTGGTTTGGCTGCTACCTCTTCAAGTCCCATCTTTTACTTTCCACCGAAAACCCAAATCAGAATCCAAATGATTATGTTTGGATTTTAACCCGAGGTAATGAGCACGAGGCTGCCATGATTATAGCAGGGAGGCGATGGGCAGCTACAGTGGCTCAAACGATCTCCTTACAAAAGAAAGGTTTTCTTTTCATTCAGAAAAATGTCACCGGGACTGTGACTTCAGCCTCACCTACCCACACTTGAACTTCACGTGTACTTGCCTTGAAAGAATTCCAAATCTCGAGAAGTGATAAAAATGCCTGCTTTAGGTTTTCTAACAGAAAGTGAACATTTGAGTTTTGTAGCTGAAACAGATGGTAAACCTATGGCATCACTAACTACCTCCTCAGGAAGGGGAGGGAAATCAGAAAGTAGAAACATAAAGTTAAGAAGTAACACGGAAACCGCTATCGTTTCCATTGCTTACAGAACAAGTTCTCACTCATTACCCACAGAACAACAGCAAGAATGTAACGGAACACAGGTGCAGTGCTCCTTCCCCAAGAAGTGAAAAGAGGGCACTTGTAGGTCACCTTGTCAAATGTCTTTCCAGCACTACAGGTGTTGTGAGAGCTACAGAAGATATTTCTATTATTTATGTCTTTAGAGATTGCTAAAAATACCGAGTCCTTTCTTGTGAGAAAACTGCCTTCCATTTGGGTCCTGAATATATTGTATTCTTTGTAACACGATAGCACATTACAAAATGCATTACCTCTAGGGGAAGAAAAAAGGGATCTTAAATGTCATTGTGACTCCTAAATGTTGGTTAGATACCCAATATTTCCTTATCACTATTACTTGTGAGATAGATCAATATTGAACAACTTCTGTGTACTTTCAAAAGAATTCCAAATAAGCCTCAAGTTCAATCAGTGGTTATGCCTGCCTTGTTGACCTGAATCATAAAAGTTTTCAATTTCCCCCCATAGATTGTGACCTCTATTTATAGGATGTATACAAGATACTGAATAGTCCTGAAGAGGGCAAAGTTTTTTTTTGTTTTTTAACCTTGCTCTGGATTCTCTGTAGAATGAAAATATGGTTCGCTGGGACATCCTATGATCAGGGACTCAGCCATCTCCATGAATGACTCAAACCCCTGAGGGACGCCTGCGGGCTGGACCCATTCCATGTCTGGTAAGGACACACCTCCTTCAGTCATTATTTTTCAGCATGAAAATTAGATTTCAATTGACCCCAAACCACAAAGTCCATTTTCAAGGTTGGTGAGATATCACCTTCGGTCGGCAGGCATGTTTTAGAATGGGAAAAACCAAGTGGCTAGGAGTGACAGCAATTATCCCCAGGTTAATAACAGACTCATCTTGCTGGAGGGACAGAAGGATTTCAGGAAAACTGTACAGTCCTTCTTTAGCACTCACTCATCCGCCTCACTGTCCTGTGACTGATAAATGATGCAGGCAGCTAGGCTAAAAGGCATTTGACAGAGTAAGGTAAATAACTGTAGACTAAGGTAAATAACTCGACCAGGTGAAATCAAGACCCTGAGATGATTTTCAACAGTTCAAGGAATCTGAGCATGATAATCCTAACGGAACTCCAGTTTCCTCTTTTCAGCAGAATCAGCCAGTTCTTTGAGATCATAAATTACTTTTACCAAATTACTGATTAAAAAAAAAAAACAATCATAGCCAGGGCACTGTTAGAGATGCTGAACATCCCGTCATGGACCCATATACCAAAAAAACCCCACAAAAATAACGAAACCAGCCCAGTCCTCCTGGTGAAGGAGAAAGACAAAGAAACAAGTATGTGTGTAGTATGTCAATTTGTGGTAAGGGCATGGAGAACATTTAGGCAAGGAAGGGGACCAGGGAGTGCTGGGACACAGGTGAGGAGGGAGGGTGACACCTCAGCCAAGGTCTCAAGTGAGGACAGGGGGCGGTGGAAGGGGAGCAAACTGTATCCAGCCTGTGACGTGCCAGGATCCACCTCGTGCTCTCAGTGAATGGAGGGGGGGAATGGGGGGGCTGCAAGGCTGTGAGCAGGGAGCTTCTGCAAAGCAGAAGACAGGAGGGCAGAGAAGAAATGTGGGGCCAGTTAAAGTCGCTGCCCTCATCCAGGCAAGAAGAGCCTCTGCAGCTTGGACAGAGGGGGTAATGCCCAAGAGTTGGTTCTGGAACAGGTACCGAAGGGAGAGTCAGTGTGATCCGTCATCAGACGGACGTGCAGTGTGAATAGAAGAAGCAGGGGGAGGACAAGGCCGAGTGTCTGACCCTCAAGAATCAGGATAAGAATCAGGATCGAGTTCTGCTTATTGAAACGGGAAGACCCATGAAAGCAGGTTTGGAGGAAGAATGGGAGTTCAGTTTGCTATTTTGAGTTTGTGTGGTGTATGATTTATCTGAGGGCATTTGGGGGATTTGGGAAGGGGGCGGCTGGATGTCCAACGTTCCAGAAAGGACACCAGGGCTGGAAAAGTGTATCTGGCAGGCACCTGCAGAGAGAGGTGCTGAGAGCTGGGGCAAGCCCAGGTCACCAAGGATGGGAGTGAGATGCAGAGGAGGAGACTGGGGTGCCCAGCTGGGCGGCAGCGACACACAGATCAGAGTCCAAGAGCACGTGAGGAATATAGAACACCCAGCGAACACCGGCTGAAGTAAGAACACGCTTCAAGGAAAAGAAGCTATGTCAGATGAGATTAAGAAATGAGCCTCAACCAGGGAGTTTCGCTTGCTGGAGGTCACTAGTGACCTTGGTGTGGTGGTGATTAAAGCCTCAGGAGAGACTGGGAGGTGAGGGTTGGAGCTACACTTAACAACAAAAAAAGATTTTTATTTATTTGAGAGCGAGCGAGCGAGCACAAGCAGTGGGCAGGGGCAGAGGGAAAAGCAGAATCCCCATTGAGCGGGACTCCATCCTGGGACCCTGAGATCATGACCTGAGCCGAAGGCAGAAGCTTAACCGACTGAGCCCCCCAGGCGCCCTGGAGATACTCTGTTGAGATGTGGATTATATTGGGTTATAAATGGGAATCAAAGGTACTGGCTGTTTGGTTGGTTTCCAACGACTGGAAAGAGGCAAAGATGGGTACAGCAGAGGGTGAAGAGTTTCCAGGGTGACGCCTTCCACAGCAGAAGGAGGACGGGCTGGGTGCCCAGGGAAGGGCTGGAGTGGGTCCAGACCAGTGACCGCCAGTAAGAGTGGGGAGTTTTCCGGCAGGGGCGGCTGGAAGGTCAGACTCCAGACAGGTGGCACCATTGACAGGCTTCAGAAAGGACCAGAAAGAGAAGGCAAAACTGGGGTACACTGCAATACTTACACAAGGCAACATGTCTTTCTATCGACCCCGAACAGAAACCGGCATTTTATTTAATGAATGCTTCACGTGGGTTAGTCTTTACTCTAAATTCTTTGCTTACTGTCATTTATTTTTCACAAGGAACAAGTCCTTCCTGAGGAAACGAAAGCAGTGTTTGCCAACTTTCCAAGGTCCCGCGGAGGAAGGCGTGCACCTGGGTTTTATGTACGGGCAGCCGATGTCTAGAATCTGTGCCTTACAACACTCCCTGATTCTTAACTACCCGTCTTTATATATCCGTCCACCCACTTCCCTACCTAGAGTCCCAGAGTCCCACTTCTGTTTCATGTTCTCAGTGGTGACTAACTATAGGAAGAAATATTTATAAGAAAACAGAAGATTCGGGAATACAAATACTATGAACCTAGGTAGCAGCTCAGGTCACTGTGGTGGGGTTGGAGTTGAAGAATGGGTTCCAGATGGACTTTTGACGGATGTTATTGGGAGAAGAAACCATCTCTCTTCGTGGCCCCATTCTCCCCAGGAGAGGGCAGAAGCAAGCTCCCTTGCTGTCCACAGAGCCATGATGTGCTGCTCCCCGGGGTAAACTGTGTTAACTCCTGAGAAGGGGTCACCGTGCTGGAGCACTGGCCGTGGTCATCAAAGGGATGGCTCTAAGGGACCATCAGGGACTGTCTACCAGGGGACAAGGCCTCCTGACCCACTCGCACAATTCCCGGGACTCTAGGAGTCCGGCAGCAGCTGGTTATGTTCATCTCTACCCTCACTGGACTCCCAAATACTACATAAATAAAGTGACCTTTACCTGACAGTCCAAACCTCCTCATGAACACAGAACTGACTCTGTCCCAGTTTTCCTTCTCTAGTATTTGGAACGTACTTATGCCAGGAGCACAGAAGTCAACTGTAATTATGACATTTTTAGTAATTTTATGACATTTTTAGTATTTGCCGGCTTTTTACTTGCTAATGAGAAAAAGATGACTCTTTTCAGGAAGAAACTGTCTTACTTTGCATTTACAACAGTATTGAGAAGTAGGAAGCCTATAGTAGCATTCAATAACCATTTTTTGATTTGTAAAAGGACTCATTTTAGACCATAATCTTGTCTTTTTCTGTGTGAATCAAATGAAAAATATCTGGTATTTCAGCTGTTTCTTACTTTCTTCACTGAGTAAATGCCTGTGTGAACACTTGTCTGACCGCAAATCAACACAACTTCACACATTACTCACCTCTAGACTTTCCTTTTCAAGTTACATTTAATGAAGTTTCTATTCTCAGACTTTATGTGCCTAGAACAGAGTACAGTGAACTATGCTGCTATACAAATAAACTTAACTTTATATTAAGGAGGAAGAAAAGAAAATAAGAAAGTTGCGGTGACTTTTAAAAAATAAAATTTATTGTAACATGTTAACGCAGCACGCTTTTTACATGAGGTCTTAATTAGGCTTATATATTAGGATTTAATGTCACCTAACAAATTATCCCCAAACTTACTGGCTTGAAGAAACAATAAACATGTATTATTTTACAGTTTTCCGTGAGTGAGGAATTGGGGAGCAGCTTAGCTGGGCAGCTGGCTCTCAGGGTCTCTCGTCAAGATGTCATCTGAGGCTGCGTCATCTGAAGCCTGAGTAGAGTCTATCCCGTTCCAAGGCAGCTGAATCACATGGCTGGCAAGCTGCTGTTAGCTGTTGGCAGGAGGTCCCAGTCACTCTCCACGTGAGTTTTTCCATAAGCTGCCTGAGTGTCCTTAGGACACGGTGACTGGCTTCCCCCACGGAAAGCAATGGCAGAGGGTAAGGCAGAGGTCACAATGTCATTCACAGATTACATTCATGGTATCCTGCTGGTCACATGGGCAGCAAGAGTTTACTGGAAGAGGGGGTGACACAAGGCAGGGATGCATTCCAGAGACAACTGATCTACCCCTGTCCCCTTCAGACCCAACACCTACACCCTGGTCCAGAGCAGGACGCCTACATCCTATCCTGTGGACGGTTGCCCATTTTTGAAGTAGAAGAGTCTTCTCAGCCAGCTTCCTGCTTGAAGAAGTCTGAGGTTCCAGAGGACTCTTTTCGTACAGCGCTGGCTCTGTCCTCTCCAGACCAAGCTGGTGATCGTTGCGCAGTACCATCCTCTTAGCAACTGTGTGGGTCTCTGATGTGGACTGGAGTTCATTCCGTAACAAAAAGCCACACTCACACATCTCTTTGATGTCTGCTCTTCTCAACCTTAATCATCCAGGAAGGCTGCAGAGGGACAATACCCTTCAGCTTTTTGGAAACCCCATGTCTGACTGAATACTTCTCTGAGGCAATCCTCCGACACAATATACTTTTAGTAGAAGAAGATTTCAGAAAGATTTTCAAAAGATTTCACAGCTGTTGGTGTTAACTCTATATTTGTATCATGTTTTCCTAAGAGTGCCTTGGATTTGATGTTTGCCTGGAAGATGCTTCTGAAATGCAGCCTTCTAGAAAGGTGACGGATTATTGAACCAGCAAGTCCTCATTTGAATGTTTGACATTCCTTCATTGAACTTATTTTTCTCATATCACATTTTCCATAAGCAGGAACAAGAAGCTTCCTGAAGAAGCTTCTTCTGCTTTCCACATCACCACAGGTGATGGCATTGCTCAAATTTCTGACACCACGGTTTCCAACATTTCCCTTACTTTTCTCTAAGTCCTCCTGGGCAGCCTCCTCAGAGGCCGTCAGACTCCCGTTGAGTGTCTCTTCAAAGTCTCCAGGTCCTTCCAGCTGCCACCCACCTCCCTCTTCTGATTCCCTCTCCCCTCCGCCATTTTAGGTTTTGTTATGGCAGTACTCAAATTCCAGGAACCAAAATAGGCATTAGTTATCTGACGTCATATAACAAACTACCCTCAAAGTTTAACAGCTTGAAACAAGTTACTGTTTTTAACATTTATTAGCTCAGCGTGACTATGGAGTGACTTATGTGGGGAGTTGTCTTGCGTTACTCATGAGGTTGCAGTTAAGATGTCGGCTGGGGCTAGAGTCATCAGAAGGCGTGACTGGGCGAGGGGAACCCATGCCAATGTAGCTCAGCCAGTGGTTAGCAAGTTGGTGCCAGTCGCTGTCATTTCCTCTCCGTGTGGGTCTCTTTGGAGCTGTGTGAGGGTGTTCTCACCCCAGAGTGAGCGATCCCAGAGAAAGCAAGGTGGAAGCCACACTGTCTTCTATAGTCTAGCATCTGATGCCACACAACGTCATCTCCATCCTGTAGTTGAGTGTGGAGGCAACGAGGAACTGATGCACTGGTCAGAGGGCGGGGACCACTGGATGCCCAACCTCGGCCTCTGTATCAGAATGAACTGTGCCCCCATTTTACTTCCACCCAGAACCATTGACGGCGGCCTTATTTGGAAATAGTGGGTTTTTGGGGTGGTGATTCATTAAAAGGAGGAAATACTGGATTGGGTAGGCTCTAAATCCAATGACTAGTCTTACAAGAAGGCTGTGTGAAAACAGACACACACAGAGGAAAGACAACCACCTTCGGACAGAAGCAGAAATCTGACTAATGTAGCTATAAACCAGGAGCAGCGAGGAAAAAGTCTTCCCCAGAGTCTTCAGAGGCCACAGGCCCTGCCAACACCTTGATTTTAAGACTCTGGCCTCCAGCTCGGTGACTAAGTATATTTCTGTTATTTTGAGCCGCCTATTTTTTAGTAATTTGTTATGGCAGTCCTAGGAAATGGATACGTGGATGCTCTTTAAATTTTAAGTTATTAATCCACTCAGTTTTCAACTGTAGTCATACTCTATTAGTTCACAGAGAAATAAATAATTCCTACAGCACTCCATTAAGTGAACCAGCAAAACAAAACATAAATGCTCCGGGTGAGAACCCACGTATTTCGGTCCTGCATGCGACCATTTCAACGTGAATTTGTTAATTACGTTTATCAGGCATCCGCTAGCGTCTAGATTCTCTGCTGGATATACTGGTCTAACGAACGCCATCAGTATTTTTAAATTGATTATAATCTTGCAGCGAAAATATCTATATACATATAAACAGGTCCTTGGGGGCTCTGCGCAGCTCACTGGTAGGCAGTGGGGAAAGTAGGTCCAGTCTGTGTTGTAGTTGGCTGGCAACCCCGGAAAAAAGCCAGCTGGGGAAGAACAACAAGTAGAAATGTAAAATGTAAAAGTGGTTCTCCAATGAACCCAAGTAATAAACAAGAGCAGGGACATAATTATAAATCAAAAGCCTGAGAGAGGCACGATTTCTCCTTCCTCCAGAGACAATGTGAGCCATAAGCAGGAAGGAGAGAAGACAGATAAGTTTATTAGCTGGGAATAGCACACCATTTTAGGAGATTCGCTATCTGCTTTCTTCCCTTATGCACAATGGTAACAACAGCTACTCCGAAATGTTCTGGCTTCAAGTGTAACAGGGCCCCCTCATCAAGTCCTACTTGTGACTCCATCCATTCAAGAAACACTGGGTGCCTGTGGGTGTGAGGGCCTAGAAATAAACCCCAAACTTCAGTCTAATGGTGAAGGCAGAGAAGGAGTCTTCTTCAGGGTGAAGAGGAAAGAATTGTTTAAATCTCTAAAGTGGTATTCCATTTAGAGGGGATTTTCCAACCTTAGCGTGGTCCCAGTTTAGAGCTTGGCTCCAATGACTGTGCAATAATCAATTTACAAAGGAAGATCATCAAACGTCTTGTGGGCAGTAATCGAGAGAGGTGCCACATGGGTCTCCCTAGCTTGTGCTGGAGAACATCTCACCTACCCAAACCCAACTTTTGATTCCTGCCTAAAGCACGGCAACCGCACCTCTGCCCGCCCACAATGGCTGTTTCAGCAAGCAAATCAGTCCTCACCAAATCAGACCAAACCATAAAGTCTTCCTTGACGCTTCTCTTTCCCCCTACTTTGTATTTGTTTATCAGCAAATACAGTGAATTGTCCTTCAAACAATGGCCTGAAACCAATTACCTCAGTGTCCTCTCTGCTGCCACCACCATCTTGCAAACCACATTCATCTCTGACCTGGACGACTATGTTAATCTCTTACCTGGCCTGTCCACCTCCATTAGAACCATCACTTTGTCCTATAGGAAGAGTCAAACTGCCTCTTACACATCACAAATTGGATCAGGTCATTTTCGCAATCTTAACTCTTGAATGGATTCAGCATCTAGAGTAAAATTAAAAATCCCCACCATGGTCTACCAGGTTCTGTACATCCTGACCCTGGTTCCAGGGTCTGAGAAACACTCTCAGCCTCGGGCTTCTGTGCATACTGGACTTCTACCCTCAGAGAACAGCCCTGGTCCCTGGACACATGCTGGTCCCTGCTCGAGGGTCACTTCCTTTACGAGGTCATCTCTAGACAACTGGTCTACCATGGCACTTCTGCTACTCTCTCTCTGCTATTCCCTCTACAGCATTCACCCTCCCCCGGCAGGCCATGCTGGAAGAGATGTTTGAGGAGGAATGATTGGGAGTTTGGCAACTGGACAAAGGAAGAAGAGCATTTTTCAGTCGGGGAAGCATTTAACGCAGAAGAGACAAAAGACCCAATGCCCACAAAACTAGGAAAGCAGTTGGTTAAAGTGACATGTGAGGGTGACAATGAATATAAGTAGTTGGCTGCCAGCTCACAAGGACCTTACGTGCCAGACAGAGAGGCTGGATTTGCTCCCGATAAGGGAAGCCAATTACGCCTGACACAGGATCTCAGCAAACAGCTAATTCATGGAAACGTGTTAATATTTTTCCTAACCCTGAACCAGTGTCAGCTCTGTTTTCCCTTCTCATTCTGCAAAGGGGTCATCTTGAAGGACATAGACGTCATTCAAGTCGGTGTTGGCAGAGAAGAGGCGGTTTCCATGAGTCACTTCTGTGGCACTCACTGAGTTTGTGCTCACGTTTGCTTGAGGGGGCAATTACAGGGGAATAAGTTGTAAATAACTCATGTGACCAATTTCAATACCATGGAATGGATATCTTAGATTCGGGCTGAGTTCTGTGGTCATAATATGGAAGGCACTTATGAAAGGAGGCTAATTCTGCTCAATCAACATTTGAGACCCTACTCTAGAGTGGACACAGGCAACGTTTGGGAGAAAGGGGAGTGTCTAAATGGGCAATGTGGATCGTGCAGTGATGGGAAGCAGTGCAAAGGGTTAGCTATAAAACTGAATCACCAAAAAGCTAGAAAAAAAAAAGTGTAGTAAAAGGCAGACAACTCTGAGTGGGATCTATGACAGCTTGAAGATGACGTTTGCCTTCAGAAAACCACTAAAAACCACTCAGGAAACAACCACCCAGCCGTGGAGCTGGACCGGCTGGGGACCACACCCGAGAGGCCCCTGAACAGGAGACTCTGGCTTCTGGACTGGGTTGTGCAGTTTGGAGGAACCAACATCTCTTTATTTAACTGGTTCTTGGAAGGGATCCCAAGAAAATGGTGTGTGTTCTGCTTATTTGTTTATGAAAAACATGTGATTTGGGGACATAGGACTTAAAGATGACCTTCCAACTTTTAACCTTTCTTTCTCTCCAAGGGAATATATTAAGTTATTTCAGAGAAGTGAATGGGAAATACAAGTTTGTCTTTTTTTTTCTTTTTTCCTTTTTCCCTCATCCTCCCTTTCATTTGTAAGATTTCAAGACACATGGCATCACTGGCTCTTGGAGGGTCATAAATACGCCCAGGGCTTCACAGGAAAGAAGGTCAGAGTAGCAAATTCCATAGGCCCTGAGTACTCATGAATAAATTCACTTGGGTGACCATCAAAACAAACAAACAAACAAACAAGTAAGAGGGTGTTTTTCAGCTAATTCTTGGTTATTCAGCACCATGCTAGCCAGTGAGGGGTATTGGGGTTTTTCCGGTTCCAAGTCTTTTCCTCTAAAGGGTCTTTGGAGGCTCTACGCAGCTCCCTGGTAGGCAGTGGGGAAGGTAGGTCCAGTCTTACTGTGGTTGGTTAGCAACTCTGAAAAAAAGCTAACTAGGGGAGAATACCAAGTGGAAATGTGAAGTAGGATGCTGGGATAATTTGTTATTAATATTTATCTCCTACTCATTGGTCATACCTGGTCCTACTCTAGAAGATCAATCAGGGCATTTTAAACTCAAAGGATTATTGGAGGCTCATCAGGCAGTTTGTAATCTCAAGGAAAGTACAGTCTAATTACATTTTCTAATTATCCAAATCACTGTCATTCTTTTCAGTTCATTTATTTTATTTTCCCATGACTTTTCCAATTCTCATAAGCTTGTAAATGTGTTGCACATGGCTAATTACAGCCTCTGTGCTTAAAATCTATTCACGTGAACATGTCAGCATTCAATGAGACGCTTACCTCCAGCGTGAACATGGGAAACATTTCTTACAGAAAAGCTCACCATGGAAACAAAGTCCCACAAGGGGACAGGCTTCTTTCCTTCTTTTTCCTTTTTTGTTTCACTTTTAAATAGATATGCTCTCATTTGCCTTTTAGGCATAGGTTCCCTGACTTCTGCTGAATTTTGATTGTGGTTGTGCACAGACAGGTAATATTATCTCTTCTACTTTGTTCCAGAGGCTTGTGGGAAATGGAAGTATTAGCATTAAACTATATATTGATGTAAAAGCTTGGTTTAAAATATTAATTAATGATAAAACTTTTAAAGACCAGCTGCATTTTGTGGAAAGACCTGAAAGTGAGAATGGCCTCTTTACTATTCGAATACTTGGAAAGTCCCAAAGGGAAATAGACCTTGAAAACGTATCCCAATCTCTTTACTTTAAAAACTCAAGAATCTAGGGTAATGATCTATTGTTGCAATACAAACATTTTCAAGAGTAATGTAGGTAGAATTATAAAATACAAAAGAAGCAGGTTCCTGGGAAGTTAAGATTTGCAATTAGGAGAAGACCTAAGATTTTGTAGTGCAACTATTCACACATTTGAGTACCCCATGGTAGGCTGAAAATGATTTAGGTCAGACTAAGCACGCTTTAAAAAACAAAACAAAACAAAAACAAACACAAACAAAAAGGCCCCAACCCCAAAACCAAACCAGACACAACCAGAAAATCAGAAGCCCAAAAAGCATCTAATAATTCTTGCCTAATCTTTCTCTTCTCTTCTTATTATTATTACTTTTTTAAATGAGAACTACTTGGCTTTGGTATTTCTCTGCGGCCTGTGCCTGTGATCTGCATGCCAGGGGAAAGAGTGGGCTGTCTGATGGAGACCGTCTGTGAAGTATCCCTAGTTCATCCTGTTCTTATGAAAAACAACGGCTTATTTTTCTACACCATGGATTTCTTATGGGAAAACCATCAAAACGAGAGGCAGAATTGCATTTCATTCATGCAAATGACAACTACAGAATCGAGGAGGAAGAGAAGGGCCAGCAGTGCGATCATGCTGAAAACACTCCTTGTGGTGGGTTCAGCGCTGTCTAGGAGGCCGACAGGCCTGGTGTACTTCCCAGACAGATGGTGCCTGTGCATAGTTTCCCTCAAGCCAAGGGGAAGAGATGGCGTCAGAAGGTGGAACGTGTTTCCACCTTCTATCCGGTATCACAGGTAGAGTGTGAACCCCTGGCGTTAGAGTCATCGCACACCTAGGTAAAGTCTTGCTTGTTTCTATCAATCCATACTGAGCAACTAAGTCTCTATACCAGTGGGGTTAGGGCTGAAATAAAGTGCATTAAAAAATACAAGTCAGAGTGATATGGTTTGCAGTAGGCCCTAGACTATGAGACTCAATGGATACTGACCTCTTAGCCAAGACAACTCAGTGTATACATATGCTCAGATACATATACCCGCTGAGCATGTATTAAATAAATTTTATATGCAATAAATTTTATATGCAATTTTATATTTTATAATATTTATAAAAAATTTTAAACATCCTGTACATATAGGATATTTAAAGTTATAATTATAAAATTGCATATAAAATTTATTTACATAGATTGCATAATACTTATGTAAATGTGAATGTCATAAATATAAATATTTAACATTACATAAATACATTTTTGGAAATATGTAACTCTACCTAGCAGGTCTCTTGAGAGAACTCTAGCCTCTCCCAGGATACATATTTGTCCCTTCCCAATTAAAAATAAATACAACAAAAGGAAGTGGGATAAACTTACTCCCCAGTAGGCTTACCATTCAGAGGTGGAAGGATACAAGGTCAGAAGAGCCTTGGGTACTATTTTGGAAGAAAGAGAAACAGAGCCTACATAACCACCCTTCCATGACCTGTGGTTTGAGAAACCAGGCTCTGAGCGGTTCCCACACACCAGCTGTTTCTCTGCAGCCCCGTCGCTGAGGACAGGAAGTGGAATGGCACACAAATGCAATTTATAGGATCTGTTCCCCAGAAAGTGAAACAGGATCTCCAGGCTATTAAATTCACTTGGGGGAAGCATCTGAACTCACTTGTTAAAAGGAATTGTCTGCTTAGGGGAAGGAAAAAAAAAAACAAAAAACAAAAAACAAACAAACTTCCATTTGTGAAGAGTGGAAGGGTTTGTAGAAGCATTACATAATTACTCATAGAGTTTAAATAAAACTATATTGAAGATGTAGAGACCTCTCCATCATTAGTTCTCTGCAGGACTGCAAAAACGATGTGAAAATAATTTAATATCTACAATCAAATAAAGCCAAAGGCTCAGTTCTTTCCAAGGGCCATGGAGGAAGTGGTCTCAGGACTGTGTATCCAATCGCAGCCACATTTGGAGTAGGAATAAAAACCCATTTGAGGTGCTCTGCAGACCTGGCTTTACAACCTGCATCTAATTCTGTGACTAAACTCTGCACAAAGGTAAAGGGGAGAAAATAGACAATTTCAATCCCAATAAACAGATGTTTTTCTAATTTGGAGGTTTTATCCACCTAGCACAGTTGAATTAGAATTTTCTAGCAAAGCTCCTTGCTCTGCCAGAACAGTCAGTGCAGTTTGATTTTAGGGATCTTGAAAAATCCACATATAGTGGTAGCATCATTATTCCCCTGGTGTTTTGATAGCTTGTTCCCCAAATGATCCCAAGCCCCAAGGAGCCTGCTTGCTGAGGGTCAGGCTCTCACAGCCTCTGAGGCTCAGTGTCATCTGTGTCTTGTGCCTGAGTCCCTCCAGCAAGACAGAAATCCAAGCATCCATTCTGAGCCTGATAAACCCATGTTAGAAAAGGATGTGAAAACATATTCAAGAATGATCAACAGAACCGTCTATGCTTCCAAACCAATGATTCTTCTGCGTTCTTGGAAGCAGTTTGCAGAATATCCAAAGTCAACTGGTTCTTTTCTGCCTTTAACTGGATGAGGTTAAGAGCAGGAAAGACCCTCCAGGTGTAAGAGGTACAGTTTGTTTCCTTCCTAAGCCGTGGATGGGCTTGCTTGCTCTTTTTTTTTTTTTATGTTTTTTTTTAAATTTTTTTTTATTTTTATTTGTTTATTTACAGCATAACAGTGTTCATTGTTTTGGCATCACACCCAGTGCTCCATGCAGTACGTGCCCTCCCTATTACCCACCACCTGGTTCCTCAACCTCCCACCCCCCCCACCCCCCTGCCGCCCCTTCATAACCCTCTGGTTGTTTTTCAGAGTCCATAGTCTCTCATGGTTCATCTCCCCTTCCAGTTTCCCTCAACTCCCTCTCCTCTCCATCTCCCCATGTCCTCCATGTTATTTGTTATGCTCCACAAATAAGTGAGACCATATGATACTTGACTCTCTCTGCTTGACTTATTTCGCTCAGCATAATTTCTTCCAGTCCCGTCCATATTGCTACAAAAGTTGGGTATTCGTCCTTTCTGATGGAGGCATAATACTCCATTGTGTATATGGACCACATCTTCCTTATCCATTCATCCGTTGAAGGGCATCTTGGTTCTTTCCACAGTTTGGCGACCGTAGCCATTGCTGCAATAAACATTGGGGTACAGATGGCCCTTCTTTTCACTACATCTGTATCTTTGGGGTAAATACCCAGCAGTGCAATTGCAGGGTCATAGGGAAGCTCTATTTTTAATTTCTTCAGGAATCTCCTCACTGTTCTCCAAAGTGGCTGCACTAACTTGCATTCCCACCAACAGTGTAAGAGGGTTCCCCTTTCTCCACATCCTCTCCAACACACGTTGTTTCCTGTCTTGCTAATTTTGGCCATTCTAACTGGTGTTAGGTGGTATCTCAATGTTGTTTTAATTTGAATCTCCCTGATGGCTAGTGATGATGAACATTTTTTCATGTGTCTGATAGCCATTTGTATGTCTTCGTTGGAGAAGTGTCTGTTCATATCTTTTGCCCATTTTTTGATATGATTATCTGTTTTGTGTGTGTTGAATTTGAGAAGTTCTTTATAGATCCTGGATATCAACCTTTTGTCTGTACTGTCATTTGCAAATATCTTCTCCCATTCCGTGGGTTGCCTCTTTGTTTTGTTGACTGTTTCCTTTGCTGTGCAGAAGCTTTTGATCTTGAGGAAGTCCCAAAAGTTCATTTTTGCTTTTGTTTCCTTGGCCTTTGGAGACATATCTTGAAAGAAGTTGCTGTGGCTGATATCGAAGAGGTTACTGCCTATGTTCTCCTCTAGGATGCTGATAGATTCCTGTCTCACGTTGAGGTCTTTTATCCATTTCGAGTTTATCTTTGTGTACGGTGTAAGAGAATGGTCGAGTTTCATTCTTCTACGTATCGCTGTCCAGTTTTCCCAGCACCATTTATTGAAGAGACTGTCTTTTTTCCATTGAATATTTTTTCCTGTTTTGTCGAAGATTATTTGACCATAGAGTTGAGGGTCCATATCTGGGCTCTCCACTCTGTTCCACTGGTCTATGTCAATAAGCTAAGCAACCTAGATGAAATGGATGCATTCCTGGAAAGCTACAAACTCCCAAAATTGAACCAGGGCTTGCTTGCTCTTCTTGGTCCCTTGGCATTCCTTAATTCTAGGATAGGTCCATTCTCCAGAGGGCCACCAGAGGGCGCAAATGTACAAGGTTTGCCTACAAGCGGTGCCTTCAGTACATTCGTGATTCTTTCTGCACATAATCCATCTTTAAGCTAATCAATTAGACATTACCTTGTAGCTTCTGGATTCGCAGCTATTCGTTATGGGCCTTGTCATCTGCTTTTTTGTTATTGTTGCTGCTGCTGCTACTCTAAATAAGATCAAAATCAGATATTGTTTGGTCCCTATTACAAAAACGTATTTTAATATATTCTTGACTTCCTATTAACCAATATTTTGTATTATCCAAATTCATGATTTACAATTTTCAAAAGGGGCTTGTCTTCCTTTCAAAAGTGCATGACTTTGTGACCACCACCAGCACATACACTGCCGTTTTCCCTCCGCACAAAGAGACCACAGTGAGGTGACTTGGGCAGGAAACTCAAAGGAGGCATGTGATGAGACTTGGTCTTTGTTTCCTGTCCCTTTTGCTGCAGAGATGCCCGTGGACCCTGCTTTACAGGACAGCATGCTCCCAGCAAGCCAGGCTCAAAACAAAACTTAGTACTGAGAAACATATGTTTCTTGAAAGTGGTCTCGTTGGACTGGCAAAGTTTTAGGGTAAATATTAATATTTTAATGTAAAAATCACACCCAATAAAGCAGAAATGCCCAAAACACAACTGAGAACAAATATGTGACTGATAAACGTAACAGTATTCAAAATGTTCCACAAAATGTAAAAATTATTCTCCTTTCCTGGCACAAACAGTTCCCTCTGTGAAAGGCCCTCTAGTTACCTGTTCCATATCTCCCTACTGATCTTAGAATGAACTTTTCCAGACACATAATTGTGTCCACTGGCTGCCAAATACAGGGTGCTTCCCCTGAGGGTTTGGGCCATGTTGGAACTCTTTTCTGAGCATTAAAGGAAATTTCACTCTCTAGGTCTACAGTTGCTATTCTGTAGCCAAAGAAAATAATTTCTAACATTTCTTATCCTTACCGTGTGAATGGTCACTGCACAGAGTGCTTTACATTCATACTCTCATTTAATCTTCCCCCAAATCCTATGTGTGTGTGTGTGTGTGTGTGAGAGAGAGAGAGAGAGAGCTCCATCTCATAGGTGAAGAAACTGAGTATTTGAGAAAGCCAGATGTCACTCTACATCTAATTTCAAAGTTCACGCATCTAAATTACTCTGGCATGGTGTCTCCTGTGATGCGCGTGGCTCCAGATTTTGCTCAGGAGAACGGTGAGAGATGTTCCCAAGACTTCCTTCCCTTTCTTTTCTTCCAAGCAGAATGGTTCTCTCCCCAATACAGCTCCTGCAAACCTGTGGGATTCTATGGTGTTGGCTGTGCCTCTCTTCCTGCTCCTGCCCCGTCGGGCTCCAGGATGTTGGAAAGGCAGCACTAGTCACCCCTGTGTGGGAACCCCAGCAGAATGGCACCACCCGCCCGTCGGACTTTGAGCAAAGGGGCTTATTCTTCATAGACCTTAGGTGCCCATTAAATTCAACCCATGCCTTTATCTTTGTCCTATGCTATTCTTTTCTTGAAACATGCAAACTGACTTTCTGAAAAGCTATTTCTTGTGAGTGCGTTAAATACATTTTTTTTCCTTTTTAAAACATCTGCAGAGTGTTATTGGTAAACGTTGAGAGTTTGAATGTCTGTCTTTCATATTCCTTGTAATTTTTTTCTTAATAACAGAGCCATTTCACATCTATACAGAAGCTGAACACACAGTGAGCCTCGGAAGACCGCAGAGGACTGCGGAGAGGATCTGTCCCTGCTCTGGGGAAGGCACCCAGTCCACTGCCCCCCCACCCCCACCCCGCAGCCTCTCCCGGAGATGAGTCAGAGTCTCTGCCCCATCCCCATGGGGAAGGCTCCATGCCTGGAAACAAGATGGCGCTCTGTAGCCTCCATGAGCCCAGCCACTACCCTTTCACAGCACCTACCACGGACTCACGGGCTAGAGGCATGTCCTGTGCCCATCTGGAACTGCCCCTGCCTAGGATTTTTTAGGTGCACCGCTGCTATATTAAAATGGGCTTTTCCTTATGCAGACCTTCCAGACTTTTCCCTGGAGCTCCACTGAACAGCAGCTATTTGTATTAATACAGGATTTGTATTGGTTCTGTGCGTGGGGGAGTGCTATAGACAAGCGATGAGGTCTTGGTGGAAATATCCAAAGACCAGAACAAATTGTTTACTAAACAAGAGAATCAGGCGACAGAAAGTTCTGCTAATTTTGTTTGCTGTCAACTCTACTCTTAAATCCATTAAGCATCCCTACGTTTGTTTCCCCTCTCAAAAACGAAAATAAGAACCCAACGAAAACAGAAGGGAAAAGTCACTGTGAAGAGTTGCCAGAAGAGAGTTAACTGAGGGCAAGCGAACCTCTCACTTCACCGTGACTTACATAATGCTGGATTCACAAGACATGTTGAACTGATATGCGGCTACTTGAAGCCTTGAAAACTTCTTTACTTTCAGCGCAAAAGTCTATTTCTTGTCTGTAAACAGAAAGCAGTTTCAGACTGGGTGAACTTTCTCAACTCCTGCCAGCGAAGCCTTTCCCCGGGCAGCTGGCGGTCACGCCTGTGAGAACCACAGTTCTCTGAACGACAGGCAGGCTCCTGAGGTGGTTGGTGTGTGGATGATGCAGAAATGCTTTCCTCCAGAGACGCAGTCTGGAGGTCCCTCTGAATGAAGGTCTGTATACTCCCCGGCTTGGTGTCACACTGGGTGGACGAGAATCCCCTCTGCTCAAAGACCGTGCAGTTTCCTCGACGTACGTGTCTGTTCCTCCAGGGGCTGTCGTCCAGACAGACAGCGTGTGTGTATATCACCCCCGACCCACAATCTGCAAACTTCACATCACAGACTCTCCAATAACTGATTTGGGGGACATTTGCTTCTTTTTCTTAAAAGTCAATTGTAGCTGGAAAAGTAAGTCCAGCTGGAGTTGCAGTTCTCAGCACAGTGAGAATTGTCACCATTTAGCGGGGACCCGGCCGTGCCTGTGGGACCTGCCATCCCCTGTGGTGAGTGACCGGATGAAAGAGGAGGTTACCGCAGATGCCTGGAGGACAGGAATGTGCTGACTTGTTGATAGGTTTTTCCAACATACACTTTTAAACGGCAATTTAGGCAGTTGTTATAAACTCCCTAAAAGCCCTCGCCAAGGTTCATGATGCTCTGCTTCCCGCGCATGCTGACTCAGAAGGAGTATCACGGATGCTGTTTGCTGAATCCACAGACAGAAGAACGAGTGAGTCTGCCGAATGGCCACCCGGATCCAGAGTCAGTGAGATTAAACGAATGCGTCGGAACTGAGTTGAAGTCAACAGACGGCTCTGCACACTGACGAAGGTTACGCCCTGCACGAGCCAGGGAGGGAGGTCTGTCTCTCTCTTTCCGGGGGCTGGCGTTGAATGGGAATAAAGAAACTTAATGTATTCGTGAACAAATAGTCCACTGTGGAGATGATAATGGAGGAAACAAGCAGACGCCTGTGGCTGAGGGGGGTGTGAGTTTGTGGGGAAACGTTTTTAGAAGGAGCAATCAGGGACGCCTGAGTGGCTCAGTTGGTTAAGTGTCTGCCTCTGGTTTAGTCATGATCCCAGCGTCCTGGGATCGAGCCCCACATGGGGCTCCATGCTCAGTGGGAGCCTTCTTCTCCCTCTCCCACTCTCCCTGCTTGTGTTCCCTCTTGCTGTCTCTTTCTCTGTCAAATAAATAAATACAATCTTTAAAAAAAATGGAAGGAGCAATCAGAGAAGGCTTCTCTGTGGAAGTGATGTTTAAACTGAGAAGCCAGCTCTACAAAGCACAGCAGGCAGGCAGTGTGAGGACCTGGGGGAGTCCGGCATGCTCAAGGAGCTGGATGAAGGTCGGCTGGCTGAGGCGTAACACGCTCCAGACACACGCTCCAGACACACGCTCACCTTCCTTCGCTGAGGTCAGTCAAGGAAGGCAGGGAAACCATGCAAGGTACAAGGGGCAAGGCCCTTGGGTTTTATTCTAACCACAGTCCATTGTAGTTAGGGGAGAGAGCACGACAGTGACAGGTGCAGGTTCCATGGAATCGGCACCAGCTGCTTACACATCGTACTAGAATGTTCCAGCACCACTAGCCATTTAGTGTTGTCATCAAGCCACAGAGACATGGATAACTACTCTGCTTACAGAACAGGAGATGGGAGCTTCAAGGGTTCAGCTAACCTGCTCAAGACTGCAGCAAGTGTAGGCGACATCACCGGGTTTCTGATTTGTGCATGGTTAGCAAGACGCTTTGCTGAAATGGGGTTACTGGGGAGAAGAGAGGGCTGAGGAGACCACCGGGGACTTTTGTGGTGATGCAGGTGACAGACGGCTGGGTGAACAGGTGTGGCAGGGAGCAAGCACTTCCAGTGGACAGATGTCCCCCTGCTGGTGGACTGGAGGTGGGGGATGGGGAGAAGAGAACGGAGCCCAGCTAAGGATACAGGAAATACTATTTTGTAACTCACGAACACGATGGCCCAATAATAAAGTTTTACTGGAATACAGGCGTTCTCATTTCCTTATAGGCTCTCTGTGCCTCCTTATGTGGGACAGCAGCAGAGCTAAAGACAGCCGCAGGGACAGAAATATCGACCTTCAAGCCCTTTATGGAAAAGGTCTGTGGGTTTCTGCTCTGGTGCAAGACCACATGTGATAAGATTAATGGCATCTTGTCAATAAAGTTTTTCTTTAATTAGTAAGTTCTCCCCAATACAGTGGTAATGAGAAGGCTTCTGAATGAATTCTGTCTTTCTTAAGCATATTTTCCACCTCGCTAAAAATTTAGAGATGAAAACAAAGCTACAGACATGTTCCTGTGAACTTTCAGAAATCTCAAAATACTGAAAAAGTCGCATCAGACACTATTTGAAGGGAGGCCAGCGATTTTAGTTGTACTTGGCTTTCATTACGACACAGAGATACATAAACCATAATTTATCCATTATACATTAAAAGCCGGCTACTGAGGGAACAAAAAGGGTTAATAATTCTTGACCACTGACTGTAGGGCAGGATTGCTTTGCCTGTTCACCTGGTGTTGCCTTAAAGATCATCCTGACTCGATGGAACTAGTTCATGGCGCCTGGCTGACCCAGGGCCTGTTCTGATGGTGGTGAGTCTTCTTGGGTGGCTCGCAGCAGGATTTGGTAATGCCAAGAGAAAGATGAAGTCAGCTGGCCAGACAGGCAGATGGGGGGACTGTGGGTTTTCTGGGAGAACGTGACCCGCACACGCTCCTGAGCTGTAACAGAGACAATCGAGAGAAGTCGTTCTTGCTCTTTGAGTTGGATTGCGGAGGCTCCGCTATTACAAGTTCCGACAGGACCTAAAACAACCCCACCGACGTGGTTCACGACCTCTGGTGAAAAGCTGCAAAGCGAGGATTCAGATGCAGTTGTAAAAGGGCATTTTTTCTTTCTCCAGGGCCCTTCCTCTAACACCAACAAGAGAGACTTTCATAGTCCAAGCTCTTGTCGCCAAGGCCGTACCAAGATCACACAGTGGCCTGGAGACTGTGTGCTGGGGTTCAAGGGATGGGTTCCAGGGGGAACCCCCGTGGCTCCCCACTGCCTTAGCACACAGCACCTTGGAAGGCTGCACCATCCCAACCCTCAAATTCCTCATCTCAAAAGTCAGGATGATAGCAAACAAAGTTACTAATTCAAAGGACGACACGAAAGCGAGCAAGACAAAGGCTTATGACCTCAACACCTGGCACAAATCCAATGTGTACTCTCCACTCTTCCGGAAAACTAAACTAAAGAGTGTCCAGAGACACTCTTGTGGTCTTGGAAGTTTGACTTAGGTTCTTCGTAAGTGTAAGAGCAAAGAGCTGGTCATGTTTCCACAGGTAATATTTCCCAGGACAGAGTTCACCTATCTGTACCAATAAAATGCAGTGAACCACAAGACCAGCTTTGCAGGCGTAAGAGATGTGAATGAGGGACAAGAGGGCAGACGGACAAGGCCTGCGTCCTCTAAACTGACCAGTGCAGGTGAGGTCTGCTCATGTGGGGAGACGTGTGGCTGGACTGGGGAGCTGGGATAATTCCAGGGAGGAGGCTCTGGTCTGGGAACTCCAAGCGCTGCTGGGCAATTCCGAATCGCCCTCTGTGGCCACCCAGCAGATCTGAACCACCCACATATGGGAGAACCAGCTCTCACAGTGCACATCTCTGCAGCAAATTTCCAAGAGAAGATGGCCAATTCAGTCCTTGGGATTCTTCTCCAAAGTAAAAACTAACAGTCATTCCACAGGGCATGCTGAGCCTGCTCCACAGCCTTTTGGAATATTCTACGACATGGAACCCATGGCAGGGGATTGGCTTAGAATTGTGCCAGGCATGAGTTTGGAGTGAAAGCTGGATCTGATTTTTTGAGTCTATCAAATGCTCCGCATGGTATGCTTGGGGGTGGGAGAGGGCTCGTGCAAACTTTACAGACTATGGTTGCTGCTTTCGGCATTGAGCCAAGGAAGAAAAATACTGGCAGAGGACTGGTGAGAAGAAAAGGAGAGAGTGAGGCTGGGTGGAGTCCAGGTCCCCCCAACCCAGATGTCACGTGGGGCATGTTCAGAGTCACGCTCAGCCATCTGGAAGGCCAACACAGCTGTCCTCTGCTAACTCCATCCATTGGCATCTCCATGGCAGGTTCTGAAATGGTCCCGGGGTCCCCCGGGGAATCTGGAAATGTAACCAAATTCAGAGCAGAGTCTTCAGGGTTGTGGTTTATAGGAAGGACCTTTTGTTGGGTAGATTATCCTGGATTAGGTGGGGAGACCTTGGATCTCCCCCACAAGTCTCCAGCCAGAGGGCAGCCCTGCCCAACCCTCAATGGGGTCTAGTCATGCTGATTTGGGATGGCTACGTTCCTGAACGGTGAACAAACACATTTCTCTGTTTCAAGCGACCCAGTTTTTGATATTTTGTTACATTCACCACAGGAAACCAATACAACATCATTACTACTTTTATTATAACTCTAATTATTATAGATTTTCTTGGTTCAGTTTGCTCATTGTTTCTTCCTTCCTGAACTCATTCTCAGACATCCTAAAATTATTATTTTCCTTTCTGTTCAGTTACATTACATTGTGTGCCAATGTAAACACTGTTCCTTTGGCTCACGTTCAGGAGGCTAAGTCACAAAGACAATGTCTCTCCGTCACCAAAGAAGTCCTCCAACAAATGATTTCTTCTCACAGAACAAATATTTATCAAACTGCCTACCAATGTAGCCAAGTAATTATATCCTTAAGAGATGCAATTTTCAAATTTATTATCTCAAATCTGTATACTACAGATGTTCAAGTTTTAATGGGTATCTATCTGGAGAATGATAAAGTAGCTGAGTCATACAAAGACAGACAAAATATAATAAATGGTTTGAATATTTATAACACTGTGTTTGCTTTTTACTGTCAGAGTTATGTAAATAGAATCCATCTCCAAGATTCACTGAAATGAGTGACAAAATAACGTTGTGTTCTCACAGGGAGACAGTCATGTGCGCACCAGATTGTAAATGAGCCCCTTCGCTGCTCTGAATGGTACCCCAGCGACCAGGCAAGGTCCATTAAGCATCCCAGAGCACCTGTCACTAGCAGGGAGAAGCTTTTGTACCAGATCAATACTTCTTCTGTCGGTAGAGTAATGTTCACAAGCCATATTTCACGAGTCCCCATGAAGTCTAGTTTTGAACATGACTTAAGTCTGCATCTGTACAACCATGAAGGGTTTCCTCCTTTGTAAAATGAAGAAGCTGGATTGGGAGGTCTCTCTCCCACCTCTCGGGCTCAGTAAGGATCAGATACTGATGCAGCATGACCGCCCTGGTATTTGGGGACTTAGTTTTCAAATGGACTGACCAGGTGGTGCTGGGACTTAGCGAGGAAAGCAGCCAGAGTAAACGTCCGAGTGTGGGTGTTCAAGCGTTGTCACTCGTCTCCAGGTCCTTCTGTCACTGGAGGCAACTTCTTCTCAGAGCCTTCACGAAGGCACAAGACTTGTCCCACACAAATATTTCTCTTCTGTGAGTTCCATTCGGACTCTATCGAAACATGTCCCGGAACAATGAGCAGCCGAGTCACGTGGTACCATCTTGCCCTTGACTGACATGTCTACTTATTTTTATCAGCCTACAACTGAAGCCCAGCACGGGCCCGTCTCTCCTGCCAGGTGGAAGGCATGTGTCCCAAGTACAAAAGAAGAGATCCAATTCTTCCGCATCCTCAGAGGTTATCTGACAAACCAAGCTTCGGCCTAGGATGCCAGGAGCTGCCAAGCACAGACTACTTATTCTCCTCAGAAATACACACACACACAAATAAACACACAAAAAAAATTCCAAACAAAGTGTAGAAAAACACACACACACACACACACAAAAACTTAGGTTTAGAAACTTATGGAGTTTCAAAAGTTATGTGTAATTTGGTAGTTTGGCATTTTATTTAAAAATACTACTTGAAAAAGTTCCCGCTTTAAAGCTTTGGGGATTAAGAGCTCATATGTTTGTTTATATATCGCAGTGTATTTTTATGCTTCTGAGAGAATTTCTAAAAAAGTTTCAAATGAAAAAATCGTTTGGCCAATAGCCGATCATTTAAATTCCCCTACACCGAGGACAGGCAGCACAGTCGTGCTCCTTAAGTTAACCAAAGATGTTTCCCTGTAAAGGTGAAGTATAAAGCAACATTCCTGATCTCTAAATGGAAGAATTACTTTTCGGTAACGTACTACCTCTATCTCTCAGACATCATTATACCATGCATGGCTCAGCGGGGGACTTCCCTGTCCTTTGGTTTCCTCATTTATAAAATAGGAATTACATTTAGTGTTTTCCTAACAAGATTCTAGGCAACACGGCACAAGTAAGCACCTCACTCACTACTACCACAGCTGCCGTAGTTAGTACTAGGATTCACGATGAACATGGACTTTGAGACACAGCTTTGCTAAGGCTGCAGAAGGAAAGTCAATGGAAGCTTTATACTATTTAGTGACTGTCTATACCATAAGCATATAAGCGTAGTGGATTTCTTCCCTATGACACTGTCATAACAACAACGTATTTTGGAGAGGTTTCGATATACTGACTCGATGACATAGAATATTTTGAAAATCCGTTACTGGGAAGGCTCTCAATTGCTCTTATTACCTCCGGCTTTTCATGGAGCCCGTGTGCTCTCAAACCCCAGTATGCCCAGCTCTGTTCCTCAGCGAAAGCTCACAGCCGATCCACTAGTTGATGCCCCAGAGTCTCTTTGAAGAATTCCCAAGCCTCGTGCTTTCAACAGACCAAACGGAGTATCTTCTTTGTTGGTACATGTACATGGGTTTTGGATGACGACTGTGCAAGCCAGTGAGCCTCGCTTTTCTAATTTCTGTTTTAATTTCCTCGCCACCTCACTCCATTTTGTGTGTTCCTTTCCTTTCAAATGTTTGGAATGCCTCCCTGGGAATAACACCTGTGCTCTGAATTACAGATGTGCTGAATGCATTCTTCAGGTAATTAAGATGTTAACAAAGACAAGACTTAGCTATGATCCTTGTACCATCTTGCTGCATGTTTAATCAACCCCTACACATATCACTAATGGAGATAAATTGTCATTTTCTCTGCAGTGTTCACTTGAACCATGAAAATAACGGGGGTTTATTTTTCCCTGGAGATGCCCAATGTCTGGGTATGAACACATGATGCTCATCACAAATACTTGAGTAATGACCCCTTTTTACATTTGATGATTCCATTGTGGTTATGTAATTAATCAAAAAATGGAATTAAGATTAAAAAAAAGGATAGTCATTCAGGTCCTCTGCAATTAAAATCAATAAGAGATATTCCTTCTAAGTGATCATTAAAATCAAGTAAAATCTAAAAACTAAAACACTGTAGCTCAATTTCAAAAGGTTGTAAGTCAAAAGGCCAAGCTTCTAAAAACCACACTTGTGTATGAGAATCTTTCAGGAATGGAATCAGACTCAGCCCACACTGACCAAGTTTGCTGCCTCTGTAGAGTGAGAACCAGCCAAAGAAGGGGAAGTTCAGAGAGACTTAGATCCTCGACCAGTTCCAATTCTGTGACTTTGGGGGAAAAAAATCCAACTCCCATCCAAATTATTAAGGCCAGCAACACTAAGATATGGTATCTTATGCCTGTCCTTTGTTGCAGCCAGTTTTGATGATAAATACATAAAAAAGAGGGCTATGCTGAAAAGCAACGCTGTCATTCTGGTGCTAGGTGTCTTCCAAATGAAATAAATATAAAATCCCATGAACAGGGTTCAGCCAATGAGGAAACAGAGTTCAGTCGATGAGGAAACAAGCAGCCACACTCCACGCAGAGCCTTCTGGATACTAGTGATTCCACAGTGGGCTCACTTTTCTTGTCATCCACACAGGCTTTTGTCAAAGGTATCAGCTCACCAAATGATGCAACTGATTTTTGTCATTGCAAAGCCATCTACACATTCATTTTGGTAAAACATCACTGACAGGTTTCCCTTCAGTGTTAAATGGGTACTTTCCCTAACTTCAACCCTGAAGCCAAAGAGACCCATGTGATTTACCACAACTGTCTCTGGAAGGGAGGTCCCTAATGATCTCACCCTCATTAGTTCAGAGAGCGAGATGGGCTATTTCAGCCACCTTGACGCACATGACTTGTCTGGGATAGGAAATTCTGTCACATTTTATTTTAGAAAGGAAAATATCATTATCTATTGTTTTTCTTTTCTTTTTATTTTTAAAGATTTTATTTATTTATTTGACAGACAGAGAACACAAGTAGGCAGAGGGGCAGGTGGGGGGGCAGGCTCCCCACCGAGCAGAGAGCCCGATGCGGGACTCGACCCCAGGACCCTGAGATCATGACCTGAGCCAAAGGCAGAGGCTTAACCCACTGAGCCACCCAGGCACGCACACCTATTGTTTTTCTTTCCATTTTTTTTTTTTTTTTTGGAACAACACTTTAACATTGTCAAAAGGTAAACCATTACAGGGAAAAAAAAAAAAAAAGATTTTTTTTCTTTTTTCTGAATTTCTTACCACTGATGGCTCATTTGCTAATTGCTTTCCTTTTTTTCCCCATATTGAACAGTGTTAATTAAATGCTGTTTCAATGTTTAGCTTCTCATTGTTAAAGGCAGAGATACAAATTACACAAATAGAAACTTGATAGAGCCAACGTTAGTCTTGTTATTATTTTTTTTACCTTACACCATGTATTTAATTTTCTCTTTACTACTTAAGTGCCTCAAATATTAATTCCTTTGTGCTTGTTAAGTATAACCTTAAGTATTTAATCCTGTGATCATTTTATCTTTGGTTAATAGTCATTATTCCCTTCTATTGTCATAACTGTCATGTTTCCATGGAAACTGTGGACCAAGAATGAATGGTAAAACACCTCCATTTTCAGTCTACTTTGACAGTGTTATTTTTCATTAGGAGCCTAGACTATTCACGGGTAAGAATGTAGAGAGTGTTTCATAAGTGATACAGAATAATAGTTGATCTTTAATAAACAAGAGATTACGTTTCTAGCTAAAAGAACTGAACCTTTTCCGTTGGGAGCTAGTTGTTTGGTGGAGACATCTGCAGGAGTGTTTGCTTCTTTCTTTGTATTTCATTGTCCTGCTTGCATTTTCTGTTACCACGTAAGGTAAAATAAAAATAGTAAGAACGATCTTGGAAAACAACTAGTTGTGGCACTCTTGATAAACACATGCTAATCTTTACTAAAAGTCACTGAACTAGACAGCTAAGTTTTAGATAAACATCTACAATTGGACAATAATTCTTCAATTCACAGACGAGGCTTTGGAAAGTCTTATAAAAATCTCTTCGGAGCTGAGTCCAAAGTATTGATTACTTCCTTACAGTTTGCTCTAAAACATCATAAATTAAAAAGAACTGATTGATTTTACTTAAATGCAAGCCCTATTTGAATCTCTGAAGGGATCAAGGAAACAGGTTATAAGGCTTGTTTCTAGCAAGGAAGATGTGCCTCTTGCTCTATGTTTTAAATTATTCGATTAAAAAACCAAAGTCATCACTATTTGAAGAGAAAGGCACAGAGTTCCCTGACCTAAAGATCCTACTTAATAAAAAGTTGGGGGATTAAAAGAGTAGTTGAGTAAAATGTTAGGATTACTGTATGTGCCTTTTCACAGAGAAAACGGACATAACTACTTTTTCTTTTCCCACAGTAGGAATCATGGACAGTTTCTAAAGGGGCATATTTTCTGTTAGTACTTCCTCTGTGAAGGCAGAGAAACAACTTGTTGGGAAAACAACACAGAACACGGCAGTACGTGCTCCTGGAGAAGTGGGTGGCAGTCACCGATAACCATCGGTGCTTCCTGTCCACGGAGGAATTACAGGACAAAGGGCAGAGACCCTCAAGTTCACCACGATGGCAACAAATGAAGCTCTTGGCAAAGCCTGAAGTGGGTGGGAACACCAGTCACAGGGATACAGCCAGGCTCTTGCCTCAACCACCTGTCTGCTGGGAAAGTTGCTTGGGTTGAAATAAATAAGTTAACACTAGGGCATACCATGTTTTCTAAAGCCCAGAGATGAGGTCTCAGTCTCCTTCACACCAGGAAATGAATTTCTTTTCAAGACGCTCACTGAGATCAAACGTCAGGTACTTCACTGGCCGAGCCACCCAGGTGCCCCAGAAATGAATTTCTAATGCAAACTGAGTCCGGCATCGAAATGCATGTGATTTTTTTACTTTTAATTTTTATAAATAGATGAAGATCTTGGAGACCACCAACTCTGTGGTGGCTACAACATTTGTTGGTGTCTGGAAAATGTTTTGATTTAATTGGGGTTAGAAGCTAAGTTCTCATCTTTGCCTCCTACAATAATAAAAAGTCCCTTCAAAATAGGAATACAGGTGGGGAGTCAGAAGACTGAAAGAGTCTGATGTGAGAGTCATCTGTGAGGTGAGATATCATCGGTCATCTGTGTATCTTGTTCCTAATATGCTGCTGTCTTAGGATAAGTTGCGGAGGGTAAGTCATTCCCTTACTTTTTTAAATTTAAGATTTTATTTATTTATTTGACAAACAGAGACAGAGCAAGAGAGGGAACACAAGCAGGGGGAGTGGGAGAGGGAGATGCAGGCTTCCTGCCGGACAGGGAGCCCAGTGTGGGGCTCAATCTCAGGACACTGGGATCATGACCTAAATCCAAGGCAGACGCTTAATGACCGAGCCACGCAGGCACCCCTCCCTTACTTTTTCTACTACAAAAAGACCAGAGGGAGAGAGACCCAGTAGTAGTGACCGCCCTCACACTTACTACTGCTTCTGACTAAAAGGAATGAGGGTTCCTTGTGAAATGGCAGATTTTGGGTCCGGGGAGGAAATGAACACAAAGAACCTGGGACTTCTTGTTGTTCAGAGAACAAGAGAGCCATTGGCCATGAACAGATTGTATTCAGAGAGAACGAAGAGCCAACCTCATACACTGAATATATAAACAACCATGAGTTCATCATGATATTTAAAAAAACACCCTAAAATGAGCAAAAACTAAAATTAAAAAAAAAAGTGCACCTCATTTGCCACTAAGAGGTAAATAAGGCATTAGTCACTCTGGAAACTGGTAATTAATGGGGAAGAATAAAACATTTATCCTGCCTGTCTTCCATGAACAGCGTGGGGGTCAGCAGTCAATTAGACGGTTAGTTGATGACGGGGAGTGTCTTCAGAGAATCCCAGTGAACAGATACTGAGAAAATGATGGAATTGGATAATGATCATGTCAGAGCATAATGAGCTAGTTGATTCAGGCAGTGACCAGCACGGCTATTAAAACATTTAACGGCAGGTTGATGAGAAACTTCATGATGAAAGAACCACCGCCCCGTCCACCAATCCAACATTAAGTAGCGGAAAATGGAACAACCAGGCACTATTTGCCTTCTGTTACAACGCAGTGTGGAAGAACACTGGTGTCCTGGGAAGTTTTCTTGCCGCGACAAACTGAACATGAATTTAATTAATCCTTTAGGCCTGAGGATCCTTTAAAAAAAAAGTGTAGAAGCTAGAGAGAGACGAGGAGCATGACACCAGTCAGAAACAGTAGGACAAACCAGAAATGGGGATCCATTCCAAGACAACGGGCTTGTTTGCTCAACACCCTGAGAGAGCTATTGGGGTGCTCTTCATGGAGATGAAAGGAGACATGGAGAGAACCAACACACAATGTAGGAGATTTGCTTTGATCTCAAGTCAAACAAATCAACCACACAAAGAGATACTGATGAAAATGGCCGATTGAGCGACAACATACCACTCGGTCAGGGGCAGCAGCGACACTGTAGCTATACAGAAACCTGTAACTGTTCTTAGAAGATACATACGAAGGGGTGTCCCTACAGGCAATGACAGGATGTTAGTGATTTGTTCAAAAGATCTCAGGGAAAAGAAATTTGTAACAAGAATGAGATGAAATTACTGTGGTACAAAGTTGGTAACCTCAAACCCGGGTGAGGTTTGTAAGGGGATAAGTTCATTGTATGACCTTCTCTGATTGAAATAACAGGAATAACAAGTTCTAGACTTTTTTTTTTAAGATTTTATTTATTTATTTGACAGAGAGAGATCACAAGTAGACAGAGAGGCAGGCAGAGAGAGAGAGAGAGGGAAGCAGGCTCGCTGCTGAGCAGAGAGCCCGATGCGGGACTTGATCCCAGGACCCTTAGATCATGACCCGAGCCGAAGGCAGCGGCTCAACCCACTGAGCCATCCAGGTGCCCCACAAGTTCTAAATATTTGTCTCACACACATATGCACGTGACACGGTTAGGTTTCTGGAATTTCCCCTTGGTGTTGGCCATAGGTAGCTGCTGGCCAGTGTGAATCCCTGTTCTCAAGTTGTGAGACCGTGGGAGTAAGCCATCCAAACCTCAGTTTCCCTATCTGCAAAATCAAGGAAACTAAGAATATTCACCTCACAGAGTTATTGTCAAGATTGAATGAGGTAATGATTAAAAAGTCCGGCACAGAAAAAACACCCAACAAATGTAACCCATTTTTGTCATTATCACTGTAATCATAATTCTTAAAAATGTAACTAGAACAGGATTCTCATATATTTACAGCATTTTAACATTTAATGAAGTTCTTTCAGATGTATTTGTTTATCTCAATAATAATATATTGTTTTAATAGAATGCACTTAAATTTTTCAGATTCTTTGGAATTTGGGTTATTTCAATCACTTGAGCACTTTAATTAACTGGTATTTACTTTATAAAAGTTACATGGAGAAATTATTAATTTTCAAAGAAGTAGGATGAAGTACTGAATATAAATAAGACTTTGTTCTATGGTTTGGAGACCTCGGAGCCCCTGCTGGCCCTCACTATCATTAGTATCCCACATCGAAAAACTAATATGACTATTTGGACTTTCTGGTTGTTAAGATTTTTCATAAGTAGGGGCTTATACTATATTTGAGAGCAAATATTTACTGTCTATATCTTTACTAAATACAGAGATGAACCCACGTGGATAAACATCTGTGGTGATTAGAGGGTTATTAAAGCTTTCAAGTTCTGGAGAGTGAGCTTAAGAATATCAATGAGAGCACTCGTTATGAAGGAGGTAGGTAGCTCTAGAAAGCTGACAGCCATCCCCCAGGGCAAGCTAAGTCTATCTTTGTTGTTGTTGTTGTTGTGGGGTTTTTTGTACCCATGAACATAGAATCCAAATATTACAACAGGATGAGAGTCCTGTCTTATTTGACAGACAGAGATCACAAGTAGGCAGCGAGGCAGGCAGAGAGAGAGGAGGAAGCAGGCTCCCTGCTGAGAAGAGAGACCCATGCGGGGCTCAATCCCAGGACCCTGAGATCATGACCTGAGTCAAAGGCAGAGGCTTTAATCCACTGAGCTACCCAGGCACTCGATATTTGGTAATTTCTAAAGACATTTTTGATTGTCATGACTTGGGTGTGTGGAGGATAAACTATCGGCTTCTAGTGGCGTGATGAAACAGGAGATATTTACTTGGTGTTTGTCCTCTGTTCTTGGCACAGAGCCACTAAAACCTTAGGACTCTCTAGGGTGACAACCGTGTCTTCGGCATGCTAATGAGATGACTGGTGGCTGGGGTCCCTGGATGGCTTCAGGGTAGGGGGCAGGGGCTGGCCACCAGAAAGAGAAGGCAAGATGGGAGCATCAGAACCTTTAGTTCCACCCCCACAACTGGAGAGGGCTAAGGGGCTGGGGGTTGCCTTCAGTCACCAATGGCCAGTGACTTGATCAATTCTGCCTACATAATGAAGTCTCCATTAAAACCCCTACAGAGTGGGATGAGGAGAGCTCTGGGATTGGTGAGTCCATCAAGGTGCTGGTAGGGTCATGGGCTCAGAGAGAGTGTGGCAATTCCGTGCCCACCCATGCATATCAGCCTTCAATCTGGCTGTTCCTTAGTTGTAACCATTACCATGAACCAATAATCATAGGCAAACTGTTTTCCCATGTTTTGTGAGCCATTCTCTCAAATTATTGAAGCTGAGGAAGGGGTCATGGGAACCCCTGAATTATAACCAGTTGGTCAGAGTCATGGGTGACAACCTTGAGGACAAGGAGGTGTGTGAAGTGGGGACAGTCTTGTGGGATTGAGCACTTAACCTGTGGGGTCCACGCTGACTCCCGGTAGTGAGAGACAGAATGGACTGGAACTGTGGGACGGTCAGTTGGAATCCACAGAATAGGAGGACTGGTCGTCATCAGTGTGGAAAAACCACACTCATGTGGTATGAGAAGGGTTGTGAGTAAACAGCTCAAAAGTGAGTAGAGACCAGTGACATTACTGAGTATCTTTCGATGCACAAGGCAGCCATCACAACTAAGAATTATCCAGCCCCAAATGTCAGTAATGCTGAGGTTGAAAAATTGCTTATATGCATAGTTGTGTAATGTTTCCAAGGTTACAAAAACAGCAAAAGGCAGATGCTCACGTAACAAGCTTAGGAATGAAAGGATTTCGATATGATGTTTATGAAACTACTAAGATTTCCAGGTGGTGACTGCAACTGAACACCGACACATCTAGAAGGAAATTCTGAATGTATCAATTGAATAATGTAGCATGACAGGGGACAATAACAGGCTAATTCTTCAGTACTCTGTATTAAGCATGGTGTCAGAAATTATTTCTGAAATCATAGACTGAACCGTATGAGATCACTATTTTAATGGCTGAACACAGTCAACTATGGGCAGTTTCATATGATCCAATCGAATCAAATTAATTTTTTACTACTTCCTTTTTAGTTACTTGAAGAACATCATTAAAAAGGAAAACACTGACATAATATAGTATTAGAGATGCATTTAAATAATAATGTAGATAAAGGAAATTGGGTAAAGTTGATGGCATGCCTAGCTTTTAGTCATACTAACAAAATGTTTCTGTTTCGAATAGTGTCTATTTGGTTGTTTGGAACGTGTTGAGCTTCTCGGAGGAAGTAGTCGTCTTACCTGACTTTTACAGTTTCTTAGTGTGACTCATGAATGCAATCAACAATTGAAAATATGAGTTAGGAAAAACATACCCAGTAGAATGCAATTATTTTTTATCTTTAGCTTTTAAAAAAATGAGCTCTGGAAATTCCATTTTGGTAAGTGATGAGTCATTTCTCTTACACTCCTGATTCCTTGCATTCCCTACTCACTCCCTTACAGACATTGGCATGAGAAGCTAGTGTTCTGATCACCTGTTTCTGTGCAGAAGGGAACATTAATCAATTTGCATGTCAACAGCTTTCCAAAGGTATGGGCTCCTCTACTCTCCTAGTTCCTGCCCTCACTCAAAAAAGTACCATCTGGGGGCGCCTGGGTGGCTCAGTGGATTGAGCCGCTGCCTTCGGCTCGGGTCATGATCTCGGGGTCCTGGGATCGAGCCCCGCATCGGGCTCTCTGCTCTGCGGGGAGCCTGCTTCCTCCTCTCTGCCTGCCTCTCTGCCTGCTTGTGATCTCTCTCTCTGTCAAATAAATAAATAAAATCTTAAAAAAAAAAGTACCATCTGTATTTTATCTGTTGATAAAGTTGTCATCTCTTCAATGGCCTTTTCTGTCTCCAGACAACTCTTTGGGAGCCCATGTGAAAAGAAGAATTGTTAATATCCACTAAAGAATATTTTTCATCAGTAATTTAATTGTTCAATTCATATGAAGAGGCTGGAGAGGCAAAACCAGAAGTCCTGGGATGCCTGGGTGGCTTGGTGGGTTAAAGCCTCTGCCTTCAGCTCAGGTCAAGATCCCAGAGTTCTGGGATCGAGTCCCACATCAGGCTGTCTGCTCAGCAGGGAGTCTGCTTCTCCCTCTCTCTCTGCCTGCCTCTCTGCCTCCTTGGGACCTCTGTCTGTCAAAAGAATAAATCAAATCTTAAAAAAAAAAAAACAAACCAGAAGACCCATCCGGAGGAATGGGCAAAACTAATTTTCTGAACAGCGTGATGAGCAATGGATCTTGATTTGGGAGGACAGACCCCTGGACAAAGTTATTTTCAGAAAAATGGATGTATTAACAAACTGACATTTTTTTAAAAGATTTTATTTATTTATTTGACAGACAGAGATCACAAGTAGGCAGAGAGGCAGGCAGAGAGAGAGAGAGAGAGAGAGAGAGAGAGAGAGAGAGGAGGAAGCAGGCTCCCTGCTAAGCAGAGAGCCTGATTCGGGGCTCTATCCCAGGACACTGGGATCATGACCTGAGCCGAAAGCAGAAGCTTCAACCCACTGCGCCACCCAGGTGCCCCAAACTGTGACATTTTGATAAGTCAATTTTACTACCTTAGCACACGGTGCTTAAAAAAAAAATCAGCATCAGTTAGCAGCAACAACAAAATCCTTGGGAAAACTCGCGAGGAATTACTTCTCCACCCAATGAATCATACTTTCCAAGTCTTTAAAGTGAATGTGCTCTTAAATTTAGGAAGCTCCTTTATCCCCTTTTCAAGGATATTAGGATCATCATCATTCAATATGTTCAATCTGTTATCTGAAATGTCTGAGTGGTTTCTGAATATTAGAGGAACCACTTTTGTTTTACATCCCCACACAGCTGATGTAGTAGGAGATAAGCTGCCTGCCTGGAGAAATTAATACAGTTTACAGAGTTGACTAATGTTTGCAATTTATGCACTGGAGGAAAATAGGGCGATGCACAAAAATGGCTGTGAGCTGTGGCCATCCTTTACTTCTATGATATCTCATCTTCCTCAAATAACAATTTAGAGACGTAAATTAACATGGTGTGTTGTGTTCATTGTATTAAAACAATTTAGAATGCCATTTTAATCATTTAAAAATCCTTTCTTTCTATAGGGATTCACGGGAGAAGAATTGGTATAACATTTCCAGTTTCCAAGGTACTTTGTAATTTTCAAATGGCATTTTATCAAAAGATAGCCTGGCTTATTATCATATCTAAATGTCATATGGGCAAGAGGAAAATTGTATGTATAATGATGAAAATGAAAACTGCTCTGTTTCTAAAAGCTGATTTATTTAACCACTATGAGTTACCAAAATGTACTTCAAGCAAAACTGCATGTATTTTGATTTAAATATTTGGAACAAAGTAAGCACTAAGAGCAATACTCTCAGATTTGAAGGGGGAAGGAAATGTAGCTTGGTGACTTTTTTGAAAATACGGACCCCCAAACCGTTCGTGATCGTTAGGAGTCTGTCTTCTGTGGACAGCCACAAAGAGGTCTTCATTATAAATCGAGAACACAGTGCACATGAATATATTGTTCACGTACAAGGGGGATATGCTTCAGAAAGTACGGCTTGTTAACTTCCACATTCCACACTAGAAAGGATTTAAGAGGATTATTTGTACAGATTGGGAAAAAAAACGGGTCCTGAGAAGCTAATGGTAGCTATCCCTACTTGCTGAAGGTCGGATGGAAAAGTCTGCGTGGGCTCATGCCTCCCAGCGCCGCAGCCTCTTGCGCTACGCACATGGCCTCACCGAAGGACCTCTTCCAGCACTAAGTATCAGCCTTGATCTCCCTAGGTTCAAAGTTTTCCTCCTGAGAATGGTTCAACCTCATATGTAAAGCAGCATTACAATTATGCCCTCTGCTGCCTTCACAACAGGGCTGCCCTGAAGAAGGTATTTTAGTCCAAGATTACTATTTCTCCGTCAAAGCTGCTGAGAACACAAGGGATATACTATATTTTGCTTTTTAAAAAGGACCGTATCACAGAAACAGTCTCTAGGACATCAGCACATCAAAAGGACGCATGCACTGGGCAGCTCTCTCTTCTGTCTCGGGCTCTGGAAACACTGACCTCATTGCCACACGGGACGAAACTGTCCTTAGGATTTACAGAGCTCTTGAAGTTTTGGAAGTAATTTCTTTCTTTTTAATTTTTTCAATATTTTATTTATGTATTTGGCAGAGGGAAAGAGAGCACAAGCAGTGGGAATAGCAGAGAGAGAGAAGCAGACTCTGTGCTGAGCAGGGAGCCTGGCTTGGGGCTCGATCCCAGGACCCCGAGCTCATGACCTGAACGGAAGGCAGATGCTTCACCAACTGGGCCACGCAGGTGGCCCAGTTTTGCAAGTAACTTCCAACTGCTGTTGTCTAATATGGCAATGGTATAAAGGAAATAGCTTTCCTTTTTAGAATAAGAAAACAGCCCAGAATCCAATGATCTTGCGGCATGCACCAAACAAGCCAGCAGTGCTAGAATTTTCGATTATCTTTAGTCCTCTGCTCTGTCAATAGCAACAGGGTCCATGCAAGGACATTCTGGGATTCACCTTTATAAAGTCTTGTTACTAAGGGAGTTTTAAAGAGTAACGCCACAGAGGAGAAATTAACAAATGGCCTTCGAGAGTTTCAAATTTTTTTAATGCAACGAAAAAAAAATACTCCTACTCAAGGCCAAGTAGCTTTATCCTGAAAATTATTTTTTAAAGAGCCACTTAATCAGCATCACTGTCATTCCAAGAGACACTAACTTTGATGCTCTGTGGTTACCACTCACATGAAGTTTTCATCTTCGAGCACCAGTGGCCCTAACAATGGTCCCATACCTCCTCCTAGGTCGACTGCATGTGCTGGGGTTGGAAAGCCAGCTTTTCAGACTCAGAGGCTAACTGATGAAGATTTCAGTCTCTTAAGCTTGTGCTGTGCAATACAATGGAAAACAACTTTTACTGCCCAGAGTACAGGACCGTCTTCTGTCTACTGAACCCTGGAAGTGGTCAGCAAGTTCTAATTCTGGTGCAAGGGCTATTTCAGAGAGCCATTCGCTGTTCTTTCCATTTAACTGGCATTTTATTCACTTGAATTCTTTCCAGAGGGGGGAAACAATTTCCCAGGCTCATTTCCCTGAGAAGTGCTTAGATCAAGCCCACGTTAGTTTAAGTAAATTGTTGATAAGATTGTGGGAATACTAAGATCTTTCCCCTAAAATGCCTGGCAGAGAAACCCTCATAAGAAAGGCCAAATTTTCAGGGCCAGGGTGTTCCAAAGAGCAAACCCGTGTGTGTTGATTGTGCATTTAAAATCTGTTTGCTAGATGCTACACAACCCTGGGGCATTTGGGAAGATGTGAAGAAGAATGCAGACCTCTATTCTGATTTGCATAGCTTCATCATTTTGAGATGCCTCTGATGAGTGAATTTCCAAAGTCCTGAGTATCTTGCCAAAGAGCACAGAGTCACTACCCACTCCATGGCGGGCGGAGCGAGCAGCCCAAGGCTTGTCTCTGCTAGCAATGTAACCAGAGAACATTTTTACTGCTGTCACATTGTGTCAAACAACACCAAAAACTGCTCTGAACACACCAGACAAACATGTTCCTTTGAAAATGAACTTATAAACAGAAGGGGAGCTTTAAATCAAGGAGGACTAATTATGGAAAGAGGAGTAAAATTTTTATTTGGCCTAAGCCAAAAGGCCAAGCGAGGGGTCCATATGTGGGTAATATTCTCTCGTTCTTGACAAGAACCAGAGTCACATTTTAGATTTTTTTTTTTAATAGAGAGGACAGTATTTAAACCTAAAGGGATGTTACCTAATTAAAACAGAAAAGCAAGACCTTTTAAAGAAGAAATCACATCACAAAATCTGCTTTTGTCTATGATGGTTAAAAAGACCAGAGATCCACTTGCCTAGACTTTTAAACTCTCTCCATCCTCCTGAACTAAACATGGTCTTTCCTCTCTCAGTACTGAAGATGCATAACTTTCCCTTACATGTTTCTGACTATTTTACTTGACATTTCCTAGAATTTCATATAAGCACAGTGACCATTGTTTCTTCACGCCTGTGTCATTTTCAGCCCACGTGGTGGGACTCAGTCCTTACCCATCCCGCTGTGAATGTGAACCGGTGGTTTGAGAAATCCAACGGGCATTTTTTAACCAACTCACCAGAACCCTCGAACGCATGCAACATCATCAGCTCCTCCCTCATTCTGGAAATGCACTCTGTTCTGTGCTTCTGCGATGCATCGGGCTTTGCTATTGCTTCTCTTCTCTCCTTTTCTGTGTGTGTGTGTGGGGGGGGGGTCAGTCCTTCTCCTTTAACAGAGTTTCAAATGCTAGTTTCTCAAGAGCCAACCCTCAGTGCCAGATGCTCTAATTCTCTACTTTCTATCTCATCCACATCTTTAATTGCACTCTCCACGTAAATGCTCATAATTCTCCAATGTGTCCCAACCTCTTCTCTGAGCTCCAGACCTGCCCAACTATTCTCAAGGGCTCCCTGTATACAACCTGAGCAAAAGTCACTTCATGGTCCCCCCACTCTTCAAACCTGGCAACCATATTCTATGCTACTGAATGCTGGGGCCTCCCCCTGATTTCCAGACCCCAAATCCTTGCACCATCCTCGACCGTGCTCCCCTTCACCACCAACATCTATTTCCTTCAGGACAACTACTGGCTTTGCCCCCTAACTATCTCTCAACTCCCTTTCTCTACTCACACTGCTCTCATTCTAGTCCTTTTCACTGTCAGCTTTCCCCCCTGGAAAATACTCCGCTGCTGCTCTCCACGTTCACTCTTTACATCTCCGGACACAGAGGAAAGGCTGCTCAATTACAACATAAACCAATTAATCTGTTTTGGTAACTGACAAGCCAGAGTTGATTTCCCAAGTCCTTAACCTCCGATCTCTGACTTTGGCATTCAAGGTCCCAGCCTTGTTGGGACTTTGGCTACTTGGAGAGGCAGTCTTGGGTCCTACCCAGGTGGCTCTGCAAAGGTGATTTTCCTGGTTACACTGCTCTCTGCATGTCCTTCTCCAGCTAATATCAACTAATTCTTGCTTAGCTGGTGCCAGCTAATTCTTCAGAATTCAGCTCAAATCTAGATAAAACGTCACTTCCTCAGGGAATCGGTAATGTGTGTCTCCTTCCCCATATGCACCACGAAGGCAAGGTGCATGTCTATTTTATTCATTGCTTTATAGGTAGCATTTTGTAGGAACATACAGAATATTTGTTGGCTAAATCAGCGCATGAGTCAAGGTGAATGAACGTGGTTAATGATCGTATGGGAGGGGGCTAGAAAGTCAGGGCAGGGTCTTTAAACCTATATTCACATCAAGTGATGCCGTAGATTAAAACATATGACTGCACTCATTTGCAGCTTTATGGAAATCATGCCACGAGAATGTGTTCCTCGTGAAGAACAATGTTGAGAATCATCAATTTAGATCATAAATAAATGCACTTATGAATCTATATTCCTAGAGCTGTCAGAACAGCAAAATGCTTAGTGCTAGAAACCAGGTTTTGTACTTGATATTGACACTGCACAGCATAATTTCTGACTCATCATTAAGTAAATTTCTAAATGTTTATTAACTGGATGAATACATAAGTCTCAAAGGAAAATAATATGTACCTTTCATAACACATGCTACTTTCTGCTCTGTATAAGGCTTAATGATGCTTAACTTTGATCTGCTGTTGTCTCTTCTAATGTCTTTGGGATGATAACTTCATATTTTAGAAAGAGAAGCCCTTAGTGGATAATTAGCAGCAATCAAGAGGAGCTTAAACACGCCATAAAGGTAGTTTCTGTCAAGAATAATTTTCTTTGTAGGAAATCGATGCTGTGAGACAGGATGAAGCCACACAGCCAGTGCAGAGGTGTTCTGAGAACCATCTCCCCGGGCCATTTTCTCTCCAGCCATCTCCCGGACCAGCAATGCCCAGTACCTTCTGCGGACCGTCCTGCCACAGGGTCTGATTATGCTACGAGCTAGTGAGTTTCTCACAACTGAACTTCTAAATGTCTCACGTGAATTGAGGTTTACAGTCGGGCCTGTTTCCCACACCCCCCCAACCCCACCCCCGGCCTTTTAACCCAAATCGGCATTGTCAGTGAGAGACAACACCAGCAATGATTTCACACAGAGAAATAATGTGATCCTTTTAGTCGGACTTTAAGAAATATCAATCCCACCTTTAGGGGATTCTGCAAAATCAAGGAGATCTTAAAAAAGAACACTTAGACGGCGGAGCCAATCAACACCTCAGTTCTGAACGGTACAGATTTGGTGATCTATACAGAGATGTAGAGGCCTTTCAAGAATTATCCAGGGAATTTCGACCGATTGGAGCATGTCCATAGACCCTCAAATGGCAACCCTTAGAAGCTCCTTAAATACGGAGACAAGACACAATGTCCTTAAGGGGAAGAAATCTAATAATGAGACAACAGTGTTAACACAAGCAGATACTTAAAGTTGTTAGTTCAACTAAAAAGCTTTGCCCGGGGAGTAATTCAGAGTTTACCTCTGTGTGATAGGACACCTAAATGAAACAATACTTTCAACTTTAGAAATCTTCAAATATTCAGTGTTTATTAGAAAGCTATAAAATACGAACAGGAAAGGGTATAACAAAGACTAGGATGTACCCATGTATTTAGCTATTCTGAGGAATAAAAATGGTTAAATTTATCAATTTCTCTAGAATTTGGATCAATGATTTTAGATATTTTTTCATCAAGATATTCCCCTTTTCTAATAATCAGTATTAAGGACCATGGGTTATGCATTCGTTTGGATTTAGTATTAACTGAGCTAGTAGAGTTTAAACAAATCTTTCCTAGTTAATTTATATTCATGTATAAGTATAACAACTATGTTCTAGTCTATCAAATTAATGGGCTCAACTAACAATATCCTAAGCCACCCGGATGGAAGTATTCATGTAATTGCCCTTCTCTGTTCTTTAATCATAGTTGAACTTTTTTTTTTTTTTTTTAATTTTAAAATGGGCTCCGTGGGGCTTGAACTCACGACCCTGAGATCAAGACCTGGGCTGACTTTTACAAAGACTCAGTGCAGGGTCTACAAGTCTATATTCAGATCAAGTGGGTGTAGATCAAAACATGTGACTGGACTCAGTTGAGTTACCCAGGAGCCCCTGAACTTTCTTTTAACTAAACGTTCCCATTTTTTACAAAAATGGTATTTATGGATCTTTTCCAGGCTAAGTTAAATTTTAGGATATGCTGCCAACGTGAGAGTAGTTTGTGTACATCACAGTACAGGCTTCCTGCCCAGGAAGTTTTCCATAATCGATATGCAGTAATTATCTATGAATCAAGTAATTTATCAAATGCACTAGGATACACTTCTAATGACTACTTCTAACAATAATATCATTCATTTTTTTTTTAGCCCTTTATAATTTACTAAGTATTTCCCCATACGGCCATCAATTACATCATAGAAATACCATTTTAAAGGTAAGATGAGGACACTGAGAGCCAGCGTTCACTCACGGCCGAGATCACTTGGTTGGAAATGACAGACGCTTCTGGCCTGCGTCCAGGATCGCATTTTTCATACTGATTCTCTTCGAATGAGAAGTATCCTCACCTTCCTATCTAGTAACTGTCTGATCTGAACTTCAGTGCGTTTATTTTCCTTGTTCCCTTTGGTTGAAGCATGTGCAAGGGAGCCCACAAATGACCAGAATATATGAGATGCACACGCAGCTAACTCCATGAATCCAGTGGGACACCGAGAAGGGTAGAGCCGATTCACGTCATTTTCCCATCACTACCCACTTGTAAGCCTGTGACTGGACTCAACTTGGGGCAAATAGGAGTTATACAAAAACTTTCATTATAAGAATCAAAAATTTAGTAGGAAGCAGAAATAGACCAAAGAATGCTTTAGGTTTAAAGACCTCTGACTTTTTCTAGTAGCTGTAAAAGTATTCAGATGGTTGCTCATATAAGTTTTAGAAGAATTTTGAATATTACCATCAGTTATATACACAAAATGTATCTAATGTGATATATATATTTGAAATGACCCATGGCAACTTAATCTTTTTTTTTTTTTGGCAACTTAATCTTACTTGAATACATATACCTAAGGGAAAAAAAACACACTAACATAAACCATAAATATTATGAGTTTTATATGGCACATGTTCCTCTAGGGATAAAGTCCAGTAATAACAAAGGGAGTCTTATAATTTTTTATTATAATTTTTAAAACTGGTAAGGATCTTAAATGGTCCCTTCTTCCATCTCAGTAGGATTAGTACTAATACCAGAAACTAAAGTCTAACCTTAGCATTAACGCATATTTCAATCTGTTGGAGAAAACCAGAAAATTGATATCTATCACCCACAGCACAGGCAATCCCCAGATTGCATGGAGTCTGGTGTTAGAACGACTCGTGCAATGGCCTAAGAAAATCACCGAAGGGCTCTGCTACCATGTGACCTCAGGATGTATGTCTGTGCCCCTCCAAACAGCAGAAGAAACAAAAGCAAATATATAGAGAAGAAACTGAATATATTTAGATGGCTTTAAAGTAATATAATTTTATCAGCCCAAATAAACTATAGTACTTTAGTTCTAGACCCAACTTTTAATCCTCCTAGATTCTCAAGACGAAATCACTTATTGTTGTTGTTGCTTTTGAGGTTACTACAAAACCGACCAAATTCTGCCCCTGAACTATCTACTTACTGACAAATTTTTGTTAGCTTAATCCTTCAGGTGTCTTGTATGATATCAATACTGAATTGCTTTTCCTTAAATTAGTTCATTGGGAAAAAGAGGGCAGGATTTTGAAGATTACCTTTTTTTAGAAGTAACCTAAAATTTTTTCCAGCAAAAGCCAATCTCAAAGAATTTCAAATTTTTGTCAAAATATTAAAGCTTGGTTTCAAAGTAAGCAATATTAGGAGATCAAATTGATTGGTTATACAAAAATGGTAATTCTTGGGATACCTACTATCTCATATCATTCTAATAACTTCATGCCACTGCAGTTCAAGGTAAAGGAATAATGTATTTGCACTGGGAAGTATTTCCAGCCTTATTATGTTCCATACAATTTCACAAACAACTAGCAAACACAACCACCACCCTTCATTCAGAAAGTATTTTCAATGGGAGAAACACTGTGTTCAGATTCAGTGACTTATATTGGATTTAAACTTACCATTTTCCCTCATTGAGATGATCTTCCTCCCAAAATTTCATGTTTAAGAAGAGACATACTAAGCAAGCATACTATTTAATCATGACCTTGAAATTTGGTTTTTTGTTTTGTTTTGTTTTGTTTTTCTTTCTTAAGCAATTAATTTCTTCCTGCAGAGTGTTGGGCTTTTGAAGTTCAACAAAATCTTATTTTATTTTTATCTTATTTTTATCTTATTTTTAGTCAAAATCATTTTTTTAAAGAAAGTCTAAAGCCAAAGGGAAAGAAATAACTCTCACTTACTTTGCTTTGGCTTCTGCATCTTCATATGCTTTATTGGAGACATCATCCAGTCCTCCAATCAAATGCTTGAAAGAGCTGTCGGGAAAAACAGAGTGGTCAGGGTAAATGCCCTGCAGAGTCCTTACAATGACAACCTAATCAATGGTATATTGAAACAATCTTAAAGGAACTAAATAAAAATGAATTCAAACATTCAATCTAGATACATTGCTAAGAAACACATCAGATAATGATATAACCTCTGAAAGCAGTGACCTCTCCCATCTGTTCACCTATTTCCCAACACCTTAGAACTGTATCTGGAAAAAGCAGATATTCAAAGAATGGGTGGAAGAAAGTCTGTGACACACAAAATGATATACATCACAAAGCTGATGGGTCAATTTTACTATGGGAATAACAAGATCCACCAATTATGGAATGCTTACTGAATGCACTATCCTTTTAATGCTCATGAATGTATATTAATTCCAATTCTCCAACACATTGTAGAAGATAAGCATCAGTAGCGCCACTTAACAAAATTATATATTAATCTTCCAAGGCAAAATACATATGCAAAAGATAGGAAAAGAACAGAAGACAATTTTAAGGAAGTCAACTCATTTTTGAGGGATCAAAAAACCTACTTCATCATCAACCAGGAACAGTAAGGCAACTGTTTAAGCCACTGTATTCAATATCTTGGTATGGACCCAGGACTATGTTCAGACCTACTTTATATAATGAAGTCTCATCTATCGTATACCTATAACATAAAATATTATAGGCTCAGCACAAAATGTATACACACAAACATGGCAGTCGCCCTTGAAAATTACTGAATGCAACCGGATACAGTAACTCTTCTGTGCATGACATTTTGGCAACCACTGAACTAGACTGAACAGGGGAACGAAAGGAAAGTCTATATTCAAAGTGTCACATAATAATCAGGGCTGTCACTTACACGTCACTTATATGCTGGGTACTGTTCTATGTGCTTTATATGTAATAACAAGTACTTCTATGGGTATAGCAATCCTGTGAGATGGTTTTACCTTCACTACATAGATGAGGGTACTACAGCATCAGAGGTTAAGAAACTGACCTCCAGTCATAACAGCCAGGTGGGGTGAGGGCTGATAGGAAGGAAGTCATCATTCTACCCCAGACCCTTAAAACCTACCCTGTGGCTATCCAAATCACGATGTCTTGACACTAACCATTGAATCCCTAGCAATGTCCAGAGTGGATTGTGAATGGTCAAATGTATAAGAAATTACATTTTAATTTTAAATCTCTATAATTTTAATGCATGAAAATGGCTTTGTGTATTGTATCAAGTAACAAAATATGCCTGCTCAGGTGCTGAAACATGGGGTATTTGTTGATGTAAAGTTAAATGTTGCTTAGCCACTTCAATGCACACTGTTTTTTGTAGCTATTGTTTGTTTGATTTTGCTTTAGATGTATGAAGAGGAATGTAACACTTGCTTGGGGACCCAGCCAACAGGAGGTTGGGGAGCCATTACATGAGGACCTTGGGTAATGATCTCATCCGGGGGACAGGGTAGCTGGAATGTTGAGCTAAAACACAAAGTGTTTCTTTTTTTTTTTCTTTTCTTTTTTTTCTTTTTTGTGATGAGCTCTCTCCTATTTCTGAGAGTCATATAATTATTTTATTTAGAATGGCAACAGTATTATATATTTGCTAAGACAAGAGTTTCTTTTTTTTATGGCAGATGGGTATTTTTTTTTATTTATTTTCAGCGTAACAGTGTTCATTGTTTTTGCACCACACCCAGTGCTCCATGCAGTACGTGCCCTCAGTATTAACCAACCCTGGTTCCCCAACCTCCCACTCCCACCCCCGCCCCTTCAAAACCCTCTGGTTGTTTTTCAGAGTCCATAGTCTCTCATGGTTCATCTCCCCTTCCAGTTTCCCTCAACTCCCTCTCCTCTCCATATCCCCATGTCCTCCGTGTTCTTTGTTATGCTCCACAAATAAGTGAGACCATATGATACTTGACTCTCTCTGCTTGACTTATTTTGCTCAGCATAATCTCTTCTAGTCCCGTCCATGTTGCACAAAGTGTTTCTAATACAAGAAGGGACCAGAAGGAAGTGATGGGAGGCTAGAGAATCAAGCATCACAGAGCGTCAAGTTTTCTGTGACACATTGTGTTAATGGACATCAGATAAATGAAGCCTGCAGCTGGCCGATGGGCCTTATACAACTTCCAAAGACATATAATGATAAAATAAATGATAAATACCCCCCCAGTTGATTTTCATGTTTGAATAGGATTTTTGCAATTGTTCTTTCCAATAAATAGAATGTCACCATCATGATTTAGAGATAGGTTTACACTGTAAAGTGAAATACAGTATTTATTTTGCTGTGGAAAAAATAATATGTGGTTGATACCACATCTTCTTTATCCATTCATCTGTCGAAGGACATCTGGGCTCTTTCCATAGTTGGCTATTGTGGACATTGCTGCTATGAACACTGGGTTGCAGGTGCCCCTTTGGATCACTATATTTGTATATTTGGGATAAACACCCAGTAGTGCAATTGCTGGGACATAGGGTAGCTCTACTTTTGCTATCTTAAGGATCGTCCATGCTGTTTTCCACAGTGGCTGCACCAGTTTGCATTCCCACCAACACTATAGAAGGGTTCCCCTTTCTCTGCATGTTTGCCAACACCTGTTGTTTCCTGTTTTTTTGTTTGTTTGTTTGTTTTTAATTTTACCCAATCTGACTGGTATAAAGTGGTATTTCATTGTGGTTTCGATTTCTATTTCCTTGGTGACATGTGATGTTGAGCATTTTTTCATGTGTCTGTTGGCCATTTGTATATTTTCTCTGGAGAAATGTCTGTTTATGTTTTCTGTCCATTTCTTGATTAGATTATTTGTTTTTAAGGTGTTGAGTTTAATAAGTTCTTTATAGATCTTGGATACCAGCCCTTTATCTGATATGTCATTTGCAAATATCTCCTCCCATTCTGTAGGTTGCCTTTTGGCTTTGTTACTGTTTCCTTTGCTGCGCAAGAACTTTTTAACTTAATGAAGTCCCAAGAGTTCATTTTTGCTTTTGTTTCCCTTGTCTTTGGAGATGTGTCTTGCAAGAAGTTGCTATGGCAGAGGGCAAAGAGGTTGCTGCTTGTGTTCTCTAGGATTTTGACAGATTCCTGTCTCACACTTTCTCTTCACTTTCTTTCTATATGGTTTAAAAAGGGTTCAGTTTTGTAATTCTGCATGTGGCTATCCAATTTCCCCAGAACCATTGTTGAAGAGACTGTCTTTTTGCCATTGGACATTCTTTTCTGCTTTGTCCAGGATTAGTTGACCATAGAGTTGAGGGTCCATTTCTGGACTCTCTATTCTGTTCCATTGATAGATGTGTCTGTTTTTTTGTGCCAGTACCATGCTGTCTTGATGATGACAGCTCTGTAATAGAGCTTGAAGTCAGGCATTGTGTTGCCACCAGCTTTGGTTTTCTTTTTCAACATTCCCCTAGCTATTTGGAGTCTTTTCTGGTTCCATACAAATTTTTAGGATGGTTTGTTGCAGCTCTGTGTAAAATGTTGATGGTATTTTCACAGGGATTGCTTTGAATGTGTAGATTGCTCTGGGTAGCATAGATATTTTAACAATATTTATTCTTCTAACGCATGAGCGTGGAATATTTTTCCATTTTTTTGTTTATCTTCCTCAATTTCTTTCATGAGTATTCCATAGTTTTTAGAGCACAGATCTTTTACCTGTTTGGTTAGGTTTATTCCTAGGTGTCTTACAGTTTTGGGTGCAATTGTAAATGGGATTGATTCCTTAATTTCTCTTTCTTCTGTCTCATTGTTAGTGTAAAGAAATACAATGGATTTCTGTGCACTGACTTTTATATCCTGCCATGTTGCTGAATTCCTGTATGAGTTGTAGTAATCTTGGGGTGGGGTCTTTTGGATTTTCCACATAAAGTATCATGTCATCTGTGAAGAGTAAGAGTTGACTTCTTCATTGCCAGTTGAATGTCTTCCAAACTTGTTCTATGAGGCCAGCATTACCTTGATCCCAAAACCAGACAAAGACCCCATCAAAAAGAAGAACTACAGACCAATATCCCTGATGAATGTGGATGCCAAAATTCTCACCAAGATTTTAGGCAACAGGATCCAACAGTACATTGAAAGGATGATTCACCAGGACCAAGTGGGATTGATTCCTGGGCTTCACAGGGTTCAACAGTCACAAATCAATCAATCTGATACATCACATTAATAAAAGAAAGAACAAGAACCATATGATACTCTCAATAGATGCTGAAAAAGCATTTGACAAAGTACAGCATCCTTTCTTGATCAAAACTCTTCATGGTGTAGGGATAGAGGTTATATACCTCAATATAATCAAAGCTATCTATGAAAAACCCATAGTATCACTCTCAATGGGGCAAAACTGAGAACTTCTCCCCTAAGATCAGAACAAGACAGAGAGGCCCACTCTCACCACTGTTTGTTCAATACTGTACTAGAACTCCTAGCCTCAGCAATCAGACGACAAAAAGAAAGAAACAAGTTTGAAATTCCTATTCACAGAGTATACAAATGTAAAAGCCTACATCTGGTGACGATCTACAGAGTTTTACAGGCAGAAACCATCTAATCAAAGAAATGAGTTTAAAAGTAAGTTGAGCCTGATTGGAAGAAAACAACACATTTAGACTGATTATGACCATTTTATATCCATTTTTGTTAAAGCCTGGTCATAGCCAATGATAAGTATCACATTTAAAGAGAGTGAACAAAAGAAGTATTTCAAGTGTGACTTTTTCATGTTTTCTTCAGTGTCCTTGATTTAAAATATGAATTCATGTGGTGCTAATGATTCAATATTTCTATTTTTTTTATATTACTGGATTGGAAAAATGAAGGGAATAATATGAACTTTCAAAAGGCCCCTATCTTGATACAATAGGGACTTATTTTTGAAACATATTCCTGCTAATTAAGGAAAATGCCTCTCATCTAAAATGTAATCAATTTATTGTTATGGAAAAGGTTTTTTTAAGGATTTTATTTATTTAAGAGAGAGAGAGAGAGAGAGCGTGCATGCAAGAAGCGAGAGGATGGGCATAGGGAGAGGGAGAGAATCCTAAGCAGACCCACATGGGGCTGGGTCTTATGAGATCATGACCTGAGCAGTTATCAATAAGATGCTTATCTAACAGAACTACCCAAGTGCCCCTCTTATGGAAAGCTTTTAAAAAACTCAGAGAAGAAATTCAGAAATCACTCATAGTTCTCTAACCACAAATAACGAATTGGAATATCTTCATGTATTTCTTTTCACTTTTTTTCTATAGGGTTTTACTGTTGCATTTATAGAGTTGTAATCCTAAAGTAGCTAGGATTTAATATCTTGATTTTTTAAAATTAATATTCTAGCGTAAGTATAGAGTTTTATTTTAAAAAGCTTCCTAGGGGCGCCTGGGTGGCTCAGTGGGTTAAAGCCTCTGCCTTCGGCTCAGGTCATGATCCCAGGTCCTGGGATCGAGCCCCGCATCAGGCTCTCTGCTCAGTGGGGAGCCTGCTTCCTCCTCTCTCTCTGCCTGCTTCTTTGCCTACGTGTGATCTCTGTCAAATAAATAAATAAAATCTTTAAAAAAAATAAAAAGCTTCCTAAACACCATTTTCATGGATAGATAATAGCTCATTATAAGAACACATGTGATAGAATTCTGACCTACCCATCTACACACACATACACACACATACAGATGAAGGAAGGGTGTGGTACCCTCGTACAAAAACACTTGTATTTATACTCTTGATTATGGATTAAACATATGGAATTTCTTTTCAAAATAAGATACCCAGGACTACCATCTTGGTTTTGAAATTAGAACCATATGTCCTTTGCAAATAATCTTTATTTAGAAAGCAATCCTGGCCAAGCAACATTTTTTGGAAACACAGAACAAAGTCATCCTGCTAATATCCTAGTGACCTCAAAGAGTAAAGCCAAACATTATGCTTAACTAAAAGTTGAAGAAAACGTGGAATTTTCAAGCCATGTTAAGTTCTGAGCGGCTGTCTCTGTCTGTGTACCCCTGCACTGATCAATGAATAATTTAAGAATCTTGGTAAGTTTAATTGATGGCATTACAGAATTTATCCTTCCTGGTGCAAGCATCAGCTAATTAGTGTTGCAATTTTCCCCTTCACAGAAATTCTGCAGAAATGTGTGCCATCTGCGTGAACCTTCATCAAAGAGGCATTTGAAAAGTATTAGTAGAGGTATCTGATGTCTTTTTAAATATTTACTCAGGTCCCACAACATTTCTTGACTACTAAAGGCAAGACTGTCTCTGTTCTTGTCAGAAAGGGATTATAATGCAATGTTTTAAAATCTTTAACAACTGATGAGCAGAAACCAAAAAATATTATTTATCAGTTATAACAGCTATGGGAGACCAGAGGACACACATTGAATTCTGTTTATAAACAAACCTCACAATTCAGATGTGAGTTATATTTCAGCACTGTAAAATAAAGAAGCCAATTTCACATATACGCTAGACATAATTCTGGAATAAATGAAGGCGACCTTCATGAACAAAAAAGACCATCATTCCGTTTATTTTGAGAACAGAATTTACCACAGCCTGAGGCAGTAAGTATTAGGCAAGTTTCCTATCCTTGGGATGTGAAAGCCAGTTTTCCCAAGTCTTGGCAATGTTTATAGGGGGTGGATAAAATGTAATTAGCTGAGCACGCAGAGGTAGAGAGAGAGCAAGTGGAAAATCCCTTTTCTACTTACTGCTGGTAGTTCGTATGCGCTTGCAAGGGAGAGGTGAAAAGAAAGGAAAGAGGACAGAAGGGATGAAGGAAAGAGAAAAGTCTGAAACTGGGAAAGGAAGAAAAAAGGAAGACAGGAAAGAAGAGAGGGAGGGAGGGATAAATGCTTTCTCTTTCTTTCTTTCTTTCTTTTTAAAAATGATTTTATTTATTTATTTGACAGACAGAGATCACAAACAGGCAGAGAGGCAGGCAGAGAGAGAGAGAGAGAAGCAGGCTCCCAACTCAGCAGCAAGCCAGATGTGGGGCTCGATCCCAGGACTCTAGGATCATGACCTGAGCCGAAGGCAGAGGCTTTAACCCACTGAGCCACCCAGGCGCCCCGTGAGAAATGTTACTTTCACATCAAGAATGGTATTCACAGAAATTTCCCTTCAAAGGTATCAGTTAAAAGGCTATGTTTCCTGTTCTAGGAAATTTGTCTGTTTTCTAACATTATGGTGACAGTAACTCAGTGGGTAATAATTTCAGTTATTAAGATGCTTTCATTATTAAGCCAAAACATCCTTTTGAAGGGAGATTATTACTCAGTGGTTTGTCTAAAAAGTGTATAATTTTGTTCTTTGGTTGTGATATGATGAGACTTCATCGAGAGAAAAAGGGGCTATTATATTATTAGGAAAGCAGTCCAAATGCCAGGGAAGAGCATTATCATGTTGCTAAAAAGGGACGGTATTTACATTTCACTTTACACTTTACAAAGCGCTTTCTATTTTAATCAATTATGAATGTATTAAAAAATACATATTAATTGAATTAGTCCTCATGATCTTTTCTTCTCTATTCCACTAAATTGTTTAGGGATCTTGTATAAAAGTGCTTAGAACAGATTTTGTTTTTTTTTCCAAAATGAAAATAGGGTGGCAGGAAATCTCGAAATTTATTTATAAGTTTCTTTCTTCATAAAGACCGTAAGTTAAAATGAGCCAAAAATAGTACCTTAAACCAGAAACTACTGCATATACTTCAACTGTGCTAAGCAAAAATTTTGCCAAGCATTATCTGAACTCTTGACAAAGCTCTCTCTAATTTGGCGGGCATATATGATTATACCCACTAGACTTTCTTAACCTGAATCTTGGCTAACCCCTTAAAAATTATATTTATTAAAAGAAAACACAAGATTAGTGTTTCAGACTGGCTGGGACATTTGTTACTTAGCTAAGTCCAAGATACCAGAGGCATCCTTTATTACTTTGATACACTTATTGAGAAAAATCTGTTAATTCACTTTGTGGCTTGAAATAAAGGCTCTTGGTTACTTTTGTTTGATCATTTTACTTATAATGACTATAGCCATAATTATCAGTGGTTTATCTTACAAAGTACCATATATGTTTCTTTTTTTAAAATTTTTTATGGATTTTTTTAAAGATTTATTTATTTATTTGACAGAGGAGAGAGATCACAAGTAGGCAGAGAGACAGGCAGAGAGAGAGGGGGAAGCAGGCTCCCTGCTGAGCAGAAAGCCGATGCGGGGCTCAATCCCAGAACCCTGAGATCATGACCCAAGCTGAAGGCAGAGGCCTAACCCACTGAGCCACCTAGGTGCCCCTGAATATATGTTTCATTAGAGGGAGAAGGAACCCAAGTACAACAAAACCAGCCAACATTCCTATCCTTCCAAATACTCCACCCATCCACCCTTCATCCATTCAGACACACAAATATGTTTGTACAGTGCCTGCTCTCTACAAGGAATAACTCAAGCTACTGTGGATTATACAAGAAGAATAAGCTATACCCTTAAGAAATTTATAGCTTTATAGTAGAGATAAGAAACCAGCAATTATAATACAAGGTCCACGAGGAAGCATGGTTGAATGCTATCAGAAGGAAGGCTCCAGGCGTCTGAAGACAAAGTCAGTTGGGACTCAGACTCTTGGTTCCTGCTCAGGTCATGATCTCAGGATTGAGAGATTGAGCCCTGCATTGGTCTGCATACTTAGTGCAGAATCTGCTTGAGTTTCTCTCTTCCTCTCCCTCTGCTCTTAACTGTCCCCACCAGCCCCAGGCTCATGCTCTCTCCCTCAAATATATAAATACACCTTTAAAAAAGAAGATAGTCTACAGTATCTATTAAAAGAATATTATCTCTTTAAGATGACATAGGATAGTTATTTCAGAGAAAGCAGTTACACTTTCATGAGCAGTTTCCTTATCAGTATTTTTTTAAAAATTCTACACATATGTTTATATTGGCAGGAGAAAATTCCACACACCAAAGTGTTAGACATTTGTCTCTGTCTCTCCTTCGTAACAATAATTCCTTATCTATCATGGGGATTATTCATTAAGAAAAACTGATTACAAATAAAACACATTGAATTTAAGCTATTTCTTGATTATTACTTAATGCTTTAAAAGAATCAAAAGTTGAAAATGATGTTCCAGGTGCCAAAAAAATCAAAAGTTGCCAAAAAAATCTAAAGGTAAGAATTGATTTCAGGAACTCTCCCAATTCATTTACTACGATTTCTGAGAAACAAAAATCCGGGTGGCAGTAACCATGTTTGTGTCTCAAATGTCTGTACAGCTAGTCTTCTCCAGGGTAGAATCTGGTTGAGTTGACTAGGTTTCTTATTTTTCAGTCAACTGACGTAGACTAATCTTGAATATTAAGATGTACATTTTTTTCTTTTCTGACCCTAACAGTAAGATGTTGAAATTTTGAAAGGCATTAAAACACCTTTTTATAGATTTTATTTATTTATTTGACAGAGAGAGATCACAAGTAGGCAAAGAGGCAGGCAGAGAGAGAGAGGGAAGTAGGCTCCCTGCTGAGCAGAGAGCCTGATGCGGGGCTCGATCCCAGGACCCTGAGACCATGACCCAAGATGAAGGCAGAGGCTTAACCCACTGAGCCACCCAGGTACCCCAGCACTATAACATTTTAAGGAATAAAAGATTACTTATAATATAGAGCCCTGAGAGAAGCATTCATATTCTGGTACGCATTCTTCCAGATATTTTAAATTATGAGTTGGAACTGTATGTTTAGCACTTATTTGACTTTGGGCTATGTCTGTGCTTACATAATAACCCACTGAATGGTTAAATGAAAACAACGACAACAGTGTAGGACATCCTTGATTATGTAGAAACAAACTGTATGAATGAAATTTCTCAATCTCATTTATTTGCTTATTTAATAATTTTACTGCTGAAACATTTGCTGTGGTTTCTGGCTTAAGGTTTTTTTTTAACTCCTTTTTAGACTTTTAATCTTTAACTTTTAAGAATATGTTCCACCTTAATAAAGAATGTAATAAAAGAAAAACTGTTTTAAAAGATGTATTTTGAGATATTCTCTCTAAACCATTGTGAGTCTGTAAGTATTCTCTTAATGAGTCCTATACAAGATTCTTATATGTATTTCGTCTTTATCTAAGCATAACTGAATTCAGGGATCTTTCGTAAACCAGCGCCTCTCCAAGTATGATTGCTAAACTCTTACTTTGAAGAGATTAGTAGGGAAGTTTGGAAAATTTTTCTAAATTCAGAAAATTCTAGGGTGATTTAACATTGCTGAAACATCCAAGGGAAAGATCAGTGGACTCACATTTTATGAACTGGGCACAGACCTGTTTAATCGTTGCCAAATTTATGAGGTGGGAAACATTTGGTACAAACTGCATGCAGGTCATGCAAAGAAGGGTAATGCTAATGCGAGATATTTTAAGATGAGTTTGCCAATTGTAGTGCCAAATGTACAAATTCCACAATCTATTTCGTTCATGGATTACAGGATAAATGGACAGGACTGAGTCTTTATGAGGGATTAATGAACAAAGAAAACCACTTCTTCCATTTTAGGGAGAAAATAATAATGACTATCCTGAGTATGTTGTAATTGCCAACTTCCATTTCCAACCAGACACCTCTTTGAGCCTGGTTTCTCTGTTCTGAGTGTATTAAACAAAACACAAAACATATTGGATGCATATCATTTCCTGTAAGTGGTACTTCTATCAATCCGATCCAGGTTAGAAGAGTTAACAAGGAGGAAACAGGAACACGTGGCACATTAAAGATAAATCCTGGCACACACGCCATTCTTTGAAAGTATCCCTATTTCACTCAGAGCAGAGAATTGCTGTGTCACTCACCAATTTTTGTTTTGTTAGGACTGCAAATAAATGTAATAACCATCCTCTACCTTAATGCTTATATACATGCTTTCAGTGACAATGCGATCGGTTTCTGTAATTCTTTAACTTTTATCCAGTGTTATATTTGTCCTGATATATTTTTTTAAGATTTTATGTATTTATTTGACAGAAAGAGACACAGCGAGAGAGGGAACACAAGCAGGGGAGTGGGAGAGAGAAAAGCAGGTTTCCGCCAAACAGGAAGCCTGATGTAGGACTCAATCCCAGGACCCTGGGATCCTGACCTGAGCCGAAGGCAGATGCTTAATGACTGAACCACCAGGGTGCCCTGTTATGATATTTTTATTGAAACATAATTTTTTTTATTCTTGCCAAACCAATTTATTCTTTAGTCTTACAGGAGTTTATGCACTGAATAGAATACAAGTAATATTTTACACAGTTCAAAACTTCAACAACTGACAAAATCTACATAAAGAATGAATGCTCAGAATCTCGACCTTGCTACTGTTTAAATTACTTAAAAATATTCAGTTAGCAACACTTAAATCTAAATTTGTAAAAAATAATAAGTAAGAAAGCTTTCTCTAATCTGCTAGGCTTACTGTAACTTACATATCCTGATATTTCTAAAGACTTATATCATGAGAGCTTAGTACTGATCAAAGCACCAATGACAGCTTAAAAACAAAATGGTCAAGCATGATTGTTTCTTAAGAAAACAATTTTAGTATCTACCTGTGTCAGTTACAACAAGTGCAGACCTGCTTGTTTTCATTTTTTTTTAACTTTTCCCTTCCTGGAAAGACACCACTACTTTGTCTTTGCAGGGCACTGACAAACTCAGTCAATTCACACTTCCACATTGATATGTGATGCAGTCCCGAGCGGGAATGGAAGTCTGAAATAAAACTGCAATCTGAGGGTTTGGATGGCACTGAAGGTGCTGCCTTGCTAAGAGCAGGTGCTGAAGAAGTGCTTTTTGTGCTTGAAGGCCCCTGAACAGCGGAGTGGCGAGCACCATTTACTTTAGTGTTACTGTGCAAAGATGATAAGGAGAAGGAATTAGTTCTGTGTGGATTCCACATGGCATCTGTGTTTCTAGTGCTTTGTTGCGACAGTTGCCCAAAGCAGTCTCTGAAGTCAGTGCTGCTCTTCTCAGCCTGCTCCTCCTCCTGGGCGAAGTCTGCGGAAAGCCTGCTGGCAATATTGTGGCCCATGGGCACCAAGCAATCCTGCGTCTTTAAGGCACCATTAGAGCTAGAAGTGTGTCCATTAAAAATGGCAGCCTTGTCTCTGTGATGCGGAATTCTATTTTGTTTCCTTCCTGGAAAGATCTGCTCCAGCTCCATAACATTAAAATCATTATTTGCATCTTCTTCATTCCAACTGTTCATTCCATTGACTTTGACTTCATTTTCTGTCTCAATCTTCTTAATTATGTGATTTACCCTGTTGTTGAGCTGTTTGGCTACACTGCTTGGACCTGGCCCAGGTTCCTCAGCTTTGCAGGCAGGAGTAAAGTTGAGACCTTTCTGCATGTTGGACTGCTTGCTGTACAGCTAATAGGGAATGCAGGAGAGCAGTCTTCCAGCTTTGATACTTTCCACAATCCATTCTGGCCGAATTACTTTTTCCCTCTTTAATTCTTTAATTTTGGCATTTGGAAGATTTGTGGCAATAATGTGTGTTGTTTTCGATCTGGAATAATACACATGTATTGCCCTCTGTGCAACATCATTAGCTTTCTCAATTCCTCAGCAGAAGTATCTGTATATCCATTAACGTAAATGGCAACTCCACTAAAAATTGTAGATGAAGTTCCATCCTTCTGTAAAGTAGCATCTGATCGAAATTGTTGCTCCAATTTCTGGACCTTGGCAGCCATATACCCACCCCATTTTTCCCAGCCATCATTTTCAGCTCGCTTCCTCCATCCACCTCGTCTCATGGCGGAGCTTCTTCTGCATTGCCCCGGACCACCATGCCCGGGCACAGCCGCCTGCTCAGCCTTGCGGGCTCCGGCGCCCCTCCGGCTGCCGCACTGTGCCCTCGCCGGGGGCCCGAAGGAGGGTCGCGGGAAGGAGTCACACCGCCGCGCCACAGCCCACGCTCGCCCCCAATTTTTATTGAAACATAATTTTATATATGTTCAATCTAATAGTTTTTAAAAGCAGCCATTTATCTTTTTCCATTTTATTTTTCTAGTAATCCACTGAGATTTTATCTTATGAAAGCATCGGTCTCGAAATTAAAACAAAACTGGTCCTGAGCATAGATCTTTGGGGAAGCACTGCCTTAAACCCCTCACCTCTCTCATGTCCTCTTATATACCTCTTTCTGAGTCCTACCTGATACCCTGTGTTTGTCTTTTTAGAGGACTTATTGCACACTTCTGGATTTAGTAGATTTTTTGGTCAGTCTCCTTCACTAGGTCCTGAGCTCTCCAATGCCTTATTTTGTTTTTTGTTTTTTTGTTTTTTTTGTTGTTGTTTTTAAACCATGTACCCCTGGTACTAGTGAAGTCCCTGGGCAGAAAATCTTCAATAAATACATAATGAAGAAATTAATTAACTAGTTGTTTTATTTGACCTCTGTAGTACTTAAAGGGCTCCCTAGTCCTGGAATTTAATCATCTTCTGTGTAATGAATTTTTCTTTCCCAGAAATAGAGAAATACATTAAATTCTATATATTTTCAGAGGGAAGTTACAATGAACATCATATTAAAGAATTTATAGCTACAAATACTAAATATTAATATACTAACACAACTGCCATGTAAAATATTTATAAAAAGCACAGTTGCATAAATCATAGAATGCATGGCAACATAATGGGGAGAAATCACTGACTATGCCAATTCCATCCCTCTGTAACTGGCTATGAAATCTATCATACATGGGAGTAAAGAAAGTCAAAACAAACACATACTCTGGGCACCTGCTGGGTTGCTCCAATGAGTGTGGAGAATGGATTGGGAAATGGAAATGTGCTTCCCTGGACCATGAAGCCCTCTCTCCCAGGGGCCCAGGGACCCTACTTGAGTGTTCTATCTTAGAAGGTGTCACTAATATGTGAGAGCCTCTCTTTGCCTCTGTATGGTAAGGTTTTCCAGAAGAGAAAACCTTACTCTTTCCAGGACTTACTCTAGAGATCAGGGGTCAACAAATGTACACCTGAAGACCCAATCTGGCCCACTGCCTGTCTTGTAAATAAAGTTTTATTGAAACATGGCCACACTCACTGCTTCATATATTGTCTGTGGCTGCTTCTACATATAACAGCAGAGGCGACTAGTTGTAATGGACAGAGTATGGTCTGCATAGCTGAAAATATCTGCTACGTGGCCCTTTACAAGAAAAGTTTGCACACCCCTGTTCTGGATCATACTTTTTCCCTCACCCAACCACCCCATATAAAATCCAACACCAAGGGCGCCTGGGTGGCTCAGTGGGTTGAGCCTCTGCCTTCGGCTCAGGTCATGATCCCGGGGTACTGGGATCGAGCCCTGCATCCTCCTCTCTTTCTGCCTACTTGTGATCTCTGTCTGTCAAATAAATAAATAAAATCTTTTTTAAAAAAATCCAACACCAAATCCTATAATTCTACCTTTGATAATCTGATTCTCTATTTCCCTTTGGTTCTAGTCACCGTTTTCTCTCTTGAGAATTACTATAATTGCCTTTCCCCCTACATACCAGGCAGGGTCATCTTTTAAACACATAATTTAATCACCTTATATGTTAATGGTGAGGTCTCTGCTCTCTGCCCTCTCCGCCTGATCTCTCCAACTATGTTCCCTCTGACCTCAGAATATGTTGACCTTACATCTACCCAGGGCCTTTGTCTTCTGCCTGGACCATTCTTTCTCTTGATTTACATGTGGCCTTTTCTTTTCTTTTTGAAAAAAATAAAAAGAATTTTTATTTATATATTTTGAAGAGAGAAAGTGTGAGAAGGGGGAGGGGCAGAGGGAGAGGAAGATGATCTCCAGCAGAATCTGCACTGAGCACAGAGCCTGATGCAGGTCTCAATTTCACAACCCTGAGATCATGACCTGAGCCGAAATCAAGAACTGGATGCTTCAACTAAGGCACACAGCAACCCCTTGCACAGGTTTTTCTTAATGCCATTCAGATCTCAGCCCAAGTGTGTCCTCCTCAGATGGGTCTTCTCTGATTATCCAACAGAAAATAAATACTCTAGAGGGAGAGAGGAAAGATGGCAGAGGAGTAGTAGACTGAAATGACATCAGATCCCAGGAGTTCAGCTAGATAGGTATCAAACCATTCCAAACACCTGCAAACTCAACAGGAGATAGAAGAGAAGAAGAACAGCAATTCTAGGACAGGAAATTGACCACTTTCTGAAAGGTAGGACATGCAGAGAAGTGAATCCAAAGCCATAGTAAGATAGACTGTGGGGGGAGGGGCTGGGTCCCGGCAAGTGGCGGAGCAGCAGAGCACAAAATCAGAACTTTTAGAAGTCTGCTCCACTGAGGGACATCGCTCCAGAGGCTAAGCAGGGGTGGAGCCCTCGTGGGGACAGTGTGGTTTCAGGTCCAGAGGGTCACAGAAAGACCGGGCGTGTCTGAGTGTGGCAGAGCTCCCAGGTATCAGAGCAGGGATGCTGACTACAGAGACAGAGCTGAAGAGTGAGCTCTCAGCTTGGGGTTACCTTAAACCATGATCCAAAGCACAGTCGGACCAGTACTTTTCAAGCAGGGACCCCACAAGTGGCAGATATGGGGAGAGTCACCTCCCTGCTCTGGGAGTAGCAGCACAGCAGGAATCTGCTGGGTTTGGAGACTCCAGATGGGGCCATGTGCCAGAGACAGAAACGCTCCATCACAGGCTGGGTGAGCTCAGACTAAGGCCAGAGACTAAGGAGATGGGAGGGATTGACAGCTTTTCTCTGAGGGTGCACTGAGGAGTGGGGTCCAAGCTCTGAGCTTCTCTGGGCCAGAGATCAGGAGGCCGCCATCTTCATTTCCGTTCTCCAGAGCTCTATGGAAAGCATTCAGGGAACAAAAGGTCCAAGAGTAAACCCAAGCAGATTACTTAGCCTGGCCCCTGGCAGGGGCAGTGCAATTCTGCCTCAAGCAAAGACATTTGAGAATCACCTAACAGGCCCCTCCCCCCAGAAGATAAGCAAGAGCATTCAGTGAAGATCAAGCTCACGGATCAAGGAGAACAGTGAAACTCCAGAGCTAGGGGAAAGCAATGCATGGAATTCATAGCTTTCCCCCCATGATCATTCAGTCCTACAAAGTTACATTTTTTTTATTTTTTCTTATTCTATTTTTAAAATTTTTCCTTTTTCCTCTTTTAACATTTTTAACTAGTTTATCTTAACAATACCTTTCTACAAATATTTTTAAACGTTCATTGTTATAGTCATATTTTATAACTTCATTGTATTTAACCTTATTTTTTGTATACATATAGGGTTTTTTTTTCCTAAAAAAAATTTGGGACACAATTTCTTCTAATAGATCAAAATATACCCTAATCTAGCACATGGCTTTGTTCTAATCTCCAGCCTGAACACATTCTCTCCTCTTTTTTTTCTTTTCCCAACCAACTTATCAATTCCTTTTTTAGAATTGTTTAAAAATTTTTATATTTACAGTCATATTCCATCCCTTCATCGTGTTTACCCTTATTTTTGTATATATGTAAGATTTTCTTTTTTTTTTTAATTTTGGGAGGTATATTCTTCTAAGAGACCAAAGTACACCCCAAATCAAGTGGGTGGCTCTGTTTTATTCACCAGTCTAATATATATATATTTTTAATTAAAAAATTTTTTTGAACTTCATTTTATCCCTTACTGTTCCCCACAGTTTGGGGGTCTCTTCTGATTTGGTTAGCACACATTTTTCTGGGGTCTTTGCCACCCTTTTAGTATTTTATTCTCTTGTTCATTATTCTTATCTGGATAAAATGACAAGGGGGAAAAACTCACCACAAAAAAAGGAACAAGGGGCAGTACAGAAGGCTAGGGACCTAATCAACACAGACATTGGTAATATGTCAGATCTAGAGTTCAGAATGATGATTCTCAAGGTGCTAGCTGGACTCGAAAAAGTTATGGAAGATATTAGACAAACTCTGTTTAGAGAAATGGAAGCCCTTTCTGTAGAAATAAAAGAACTAAAATCTAACCAAGCTGAAATCAAAAAAGGTATTAATGAGGTGCAATAAAAAATGGAGGCTATTATTGCTAGTATAAGTGAGGCAGAAGAGAGAATAGTGACATATAAGACCAAATGACAGAGAAGAAAGAAGCTGAGCAAAAGAGAGGTAAACAAATACTGAACCATGAAGGGAGAATCTGAGAGATAAGTGATACCATAAGACAAAACAACATTAAAATAATTGGGATTGAAGAAGAAGAAAGAGAGGAGCAGAAGGTATATTACAGTTAATTATAGTAGAGATTTTCTCTAATTTGGGGAAGGAAACAAGCATAAAAATCCAGGAGGCACAGAGAACCCCTCTCAAAATCAGTAAAAAGAGGTCCACACCCTGTCATCTAATAGTAAAACTTACAAGTTTTAGTGATAAACAGAAAATCCTGAAAGCAGCTCAGGACAAGAAGTCTGTAACATAAAATGGTAGAAATATTAGATTGGCAGCACACTTATTCACAGGGACCTGGCAGGCCAGAAAGGACTGACATGATATATTCAGAGCACTAAATGAGACAAATATACAGACAAGAATACTACATCCAGTCAGACTATCATTGAAAATAGAAGGAGAGATAAAAAGCTTCCAAGACAAACAAAAATTCAAAGAATTTGCAAACACCAAACCAGCCCCACAGGAAATATTGAAAAGGGTCTTCTAAGCACAGAGAGAGAGCCTAAAAGTAAGGAACAGAGACAATATACAGTAATAATCACCTTACAGGCAATACAATAGCACTAAGTTCATATCTTTCAATAGTTACCCTGAATATATATTGGCTAAATGCCCCAGTCAAAAGACACAACATATCAGAATGGATAAAAAACCCAAACCCATCAATATACTATCTACAAGAAACTCATTTTAGGCCCAAAGACACCCCCAGATTTAAAGTAAGGGGGTGGAAGACAATGTACCACGCTAATGAACATTTAAAAAAAAAAAAAACAGCTGGGGTGGCAATTGTAACATCAGATAAACTAGATTTTAATCCAAAGACTATAATAAGAGATGAGGAAGGACACTATATCATACTTAAAGAGTCTGTCCAACAAGAAGATCTAACAATTTTAAATATCTACGCCCCTAACACAGGAACAGCCAACCATATAAACCATTTAATAACAAAATCAAAGAAACACATTGACAATAATAGTAGGGGACTTTAATACCCCCCTCACTGAAATGGACAGATCATCCAAGCAAAGATCAATAAGGAAATAAAGGCCTTAAATGACACACTGGACCAGATGGACACCAAGACATATTCAGAACATTCCATCCCAAAGCAATAGTATACACATTCTTCTCTAGTGCGCATGGAACATTCTCCAGAACAGATCACACCCTGGGTCACAAATCAGGACTCAGCCAGTACTAAAAGACTGGGATCATTCCCTGCATATTTTCAAACCACAATGCTCTAAACTAGAACTCAATCACAATTGGAAAGTTGGAAAGAACTCAAATACATGGAGACTAAAGAACATCCTACTAAAGAATGAATGGGTCAACCAGGAAATTAAAGGAGAATTGAAAAAATTCATGGAAACAAATGAAAATGAAAACACAACTGTTCAAAATCTTTGGGACACAGCAAAGGTAGTCCTAAGAGGAAAGTATATAGTGATACAAACCTTTCTCAAGAAATAAGAAAGGCCTCAAGAACACAACCTAAACCTACACCTAAAAAGCTGGAAAAATAACAGCAAAGAAAGCCTAAACCCAGCAGGAGAAGAGAAATAATACAGATCAGAGCAGAAATCAATGAAATAGAAACCAAAGAACGTAGAACAGATCAACGAAACCATGATCTGGTTCTTTGAAGGAATTAATAAGACTGATAAACCTCCGGCCAGACTTATCAAAAAAGAAGAGAGAAAGGACCCAAATTAATAAAATCATGAATGAAAGAGGAGACATGAAAACCAACAGCAAAGAAATACAAACAATTATAAGAACATATTATGAGCAATTATATGCCAGCAAATTTGATAACCTGGAAGAAATGGAGGCATTCCTAGAGACATATAAACTACCAGAACTGAATCAGGAAGACATAGAAAACCTGAACAGACCCATAACCAGCAAGGAGACTGAAGAAATCATCAAAAATCTCCCCCAAAAACAAAAAAACAAGAGCCCAGGGCCAGACGACTTCCCAGGGGAAATACTACCAAACACTTAAAGATGAATTAATACCTATTCTCCTCAAAGTGTTCCAAAAAATAGAAATAGATGAAAAACTTTCAAACCTATTTGATGAGGCCAGCATTACCTTGATCCCAGAATCAGACAAAGACCCCATCAAAAAGGAGAATTACAGACCTATATCCTTGATGAATACAGATACGAAAATTCTCACCAAAATACTAGCCAAAAGGATCCAACAATACATTAAAAGGATTATTCACCATGACCAAGTGGGATTGATTCCTGGGTAACAAGGTTGGTTCAACATCTGCAAATCAATCAGTGTGATATTATACATTAATAAAAGAAAGAACAAGAATCATATAATACTCTCAATAGATGCTGAGAAAGCATTTGACAAAGTACAGCATCCTTTCTTGATCAAAACTCTTTAAAGTGTAGGGTTAGAGGGTACATAGCTCAATATCATCAAAGCCATCTATGAAAAACCCACAGTGAGTATCATTCTCAATGGGTAAAAACTAAGAGCTTTTTCCTTAAGATCAGGAACATGGCAGGGATGTCCACTATCATCATTACTATTCAACATAGTACTAGAAGTCCTAGCCTTAGCAATCAGACACCAAAAAGAAATAAAACACATCTGAATCTGCAAAGAAGAAGTCAAAGAAGAAGTCTTTGCAGATGATATGATACTTTATGTGGAAAACACAAAGGACCCCACTCCAAAACTGCTAGAACTCATACAGGAATTCAGTAAAGTGCCAGGATATAAAATCAATGCACAGAAATCAGCTGAATTTCTATATACCAACAGCAAGACAGAAGAAAGAGAAATTACAAAGTTGATCCCATTTACAATTGCTCCCCAAAACTTAAGATACCTAGGAATAAACCTAACCAAAGAGGTAAAGAATCTTTACACAGAAAACTATAAAGTACTCACGAAAGAAATTGAGGAAGACACAAAGAAATGGAAAAATGTTCCATGCTCATGGATTGGAAGAACAAATATTGTGAAATGTCTATGCTATCTAAAGCAATCTACACATTTAATGCAATCCCTATCAAAATACCATCCATTTTTTTTTCAAAGAAATGGAACAAGTAATTCTAAAATTTATATGGAATGAGAAAAGACCCCAGATAGTCAGAAGAATGTTGAAAAAGAAAGCCAAAGTTGGTAGCATCACGATGCCTGACTTTAAGCTCTATTACAGAGCTGTAATCATCAAGACAGTACAGTACTGGCACAAAAACAGACACACAGATCAGTGGAACAGAATAGAGAGCCCAGAAATAGACCCTCAACTCTATGGTCAACTAATCTTCAACAAAGCAAGAAAGAATGTCCAATGAAAAAAAAAAGACAGTCTCTTCAACAAATGCTGTTTGGAAAACTGGACAGCCACAAGCAGAAGAATGAAAGTAGATCATTTCCTTACACCATACAGAAAAACAGACTCAAAATGGATTAAAGACTTCAATGTGTGATAGGAATCCATAAAAATCCTTGAGGAGAACACAGAGCAACCTCTTCGACCTTAGGCATCACAAATTCTTCCTAGCCACATCACCAAAGGCAAGAGAAGCAAGGGCAAAAGTGAACTATTGGTACTTCATCAAGATCAGGAGCTTTTGCACAGCAAAGGAAACAGTCAACAAACCAAAAGACAAGTGGCAGAATGGGAGAAGATATTTGCAAATGATATATTGATAAAGGGCTAGTATCCAAAATCTACAGAGGTCTTATCAACTCAAAGCCCAAAGAACAAATAATCCAATCAAGAAATGAGCAGAGGACATGAACAGACATTTCTGCAAAGAAGACATCCAGATGGCCAACAGACACATGAAAAAGTGCTTCACATCACTCGGCATCAGGAAAATACAAATCAAAACCACAATGAGATACCACCTCACACTATTCAGAATGGCTAAAATTAACGAGTCAGGAAGCAATAGACGTTGGCGAGGATGCGGAGAATGGGGAAGCCTCCTACACTGTTGGTGGGAATGTAAACTGGTGCAACCACTCTGGAAAACAGTATGGAGGTTCCTCAAAAAGTTAAAAATAGAGCTACCCTACAACCCAGGATAGCTACTGGGTATTTACCCCAAAGATACAAATGTAGTGATCTGAAGGGGGCACATGCACCTGAATGTTCATAGCAGCAATGTCCACAAGAGCCAAACTATGGAAAGAACCTAGATGTCTAACAGATGAATGGATAAAAAAGATTTGGAAAACTATGGAGCCTTCAAAAGAAATGAAATCTTGCCATTTGCAATGATGTTGATGGAACTAGAAGGTATTATGCTGAATGAAATAAGTCAATCAGAGAAAGACAATTGTCATATGAGCTCTCTGATATGAGGAATTTGAGAAGCAGGTGGGGGGGTTTGGGGGTAGGGAAAGAAAAAATGAAACAAGATGGGATCAGGAGGGAGACAAACCATAAGAGACTCTTAATCTTACAAAACAAACTGAGGGTTGCTGGGAAGAAGGGGTGTATAGAGAGGGTGGTTGGGTTATGGACACTGGGGAGGGTATGTGATATGGTGAGTACTGTAAAATGTGTAAGCCTGATGATTCACAGACCTGTACCCGTAGGGCAAATAATAAATTATATGTTAATAAAGATGACTAATTAAAAAAAAAGAAAAGAAATACTCTAAACCTTCACTGCCATTACTGAGACACTTTAATGCACTTTATTTTAATCCCAGAGTTCATCACTTGCTAAAATTTCGTGCTGTCTTTTTCACACTAGAATTAAGTCTTGTGAGATCGAGGACCTAGTCTCTCTTATTTATCAATAACTCTGTAGGAACTAGGATATTGCCTGGTGTATAATATGAATTTGAAATGAATTAGTGATAGATGGATGGACCATCCATCAATCCATCCATCCATCAATTCACTGTGTATGACCAGAAGACAGGCAAACAGTTAAGGCTTTTGAAGCAAAGTTTCATTTAAAATTCATGGTTTATGAGTTGAAAGTCTGTATCTGTCTGCCTCTTTGCACATACACCTATATGAATAATGCATTTTTAGGGCAAAGATTTTGTAAAAATGAACTCCTTGTCTAAATTTTGGTTCCTGATGAAGATATACACTAGTATAAATATGAGTGAGGTGGTATGAAACATTTAGCAATTAATCACCGAATTACATCTCGGGCATTAAATGAGGGTAATTATTTTAGGCTACAATGTAATTTATGTCCACGAATCCCAATCTCAATTAAAGTGAAAAAAAGGGCTGAAAAACATAGCACAAACTTCACTGTCAATTAAAAACAGGAGAAATTAGAATCAAATCTAACCTAAAAAGCTAAACTATCACATAATCCCAGCCGTTACTCACACCATGTTTCTTTCTCAACACAGAAAGCTGAGGCCAGCTGGTTGTTAGCTGTGGCTAGGATTTGGTAGCACATATCTGCTATTTCTGATGTCCTTTCTTTATGGTCAATCCAATTCTTTGAATGTTTATAGCAGCAATGTCCACAATAGCCAAACTACGGAAAGAACCTAGATGTTCGTCAGTAGATGAATGGATAAAGATGATGTGGTATGTATGTATACACACACACACACACACACACACACACACACACACAATGGAATACTATGCAGCCATCAAACATGAAATCTTGCCATTTGAATGACATGGATGGAACTAGAAGGTATTATGCTAAGCAAAATAACTCAATCAGTGAAAGCCAATTATATCATCTCACTGATATGAGGAATTTGAGAGGTATGGCAGAGGTCATGGGGGGAAGGGAGGGAAAAAATGAAACAAGATGGGATGGGATCAGGAGGGAGACAAACCATAAGAGACTCTTAAATCTCAGGAAACAAATTGAGGGCTGCTGTGGGAGGAATACAGTGGCTGGGTTATGGACATCGGGGAGGGTATACGCTATGGTGAGCGCTGTGAATTGTGTAAGACTGATGAGTCATGGACCTGTACCCCTGGGGCAAATAATACATTATATGTTAATAAAATAAAAAATAAATAAAAAGTAAGAAAAAGATTTTTTTAAAGACTTATTTAATTTATTTATTTGAGAGAGACACGGAGAGAACAAGCAGGAAGGACAGAGTTACAGAGAGGATCTCAAGCAGACTCTGTGATGAATGCAGAGCCTGAGGCAGGGCTCCATCTCATGACTCTGAGAACATGACCTGAGCCGAAAGCAAGAGTTGGAAGCTTAACTGACTGTGTCACCCAGGTGCCCCAGTAATAATTTTTTTATTATAACAGATCATCTTATTTCTACTATTGCATGTTTTCTATAGCAGTTCCAAATAGAAAGCAGAGGATTCGGCTAGGGCTACCAGAAGAAACCGCTACAGACAGGTGGATGCTTTTGTTTTTCTATTTCATCTCAGTCCAACCTCACAACTGTGACTGAAAAGAAAAGAGAAAGAGTTTGCATAGGTGGCAGCCATTGGCCTGGGATCCTAACTGGCACTGGGAGGACAGCTGAAGACTTCAGAGTAAATGATATTTTCTGGAAGGGCTTAGGGAGAGGTAATGAGAGTGTTGCATTAGAGCTGGGGTCCAGTGCCAATCACACTACCGAATCCCAGATCAGCTGCTTCTAGCTCTGTGGTCTCAGGCAGGTTACCTAACCCCCTAAGCCTTATCCTGTCTCTTGCTCCCAATCAGGAAAACCTTGACAGTGTCTGGAGACGTCCGTTAATTGTCACAAATGGGCTTTCTGAAGGGATCCCGGGGGCAGAGGAGAAGGATGCTGGTAGGTAACCTGCGGTGGTGCCAGACATACCTACAGCAGAGAAGGATCTGATCCCAAAGGTCGGAAGCACTGAGACTGTGGAAACTTGCTGTAAACCTTCTACAAAATAGGAATTGTGGTACTTCCCTCGTTGAGTCATGGGGAAGTTTCCATGAGATAATACAGGAGGAAAACAAGACTGAGCCTGTAAGCAGTAACTGTTTCAGAAAAATAAGTCAATCCATGACACAGGAGGAGAAAACAGAGGATGCAGGTCGGGTGATGGTGGAGGGAGAAGGATGGGTGGCACATGCTGAGACAGAGCGTGGAGGAGGAGGAAGAGGAAGATCCAAAATGAGACATCAGGGAAAAATACAGAGCATTTGGGTGTGTTGTCATGGATCCTGTTTCTGGGCTGTGCCTGGAGCAGCTGGTCAGCAGGGCCATGGGGCTCAGGCAGGTCACTGAGCATGGGACTGGAAGGAGACCGCTGGGATTCCCAGTTTACAGATTAGTGATGACCTTGAGTGGGGAGCTGTAGTAAGAGGGAAAGAAAAATGGGACCAGAATGGCAGGTGGATGCAGGTTGAGAATTCCATGAAAAAATGGCCCTGAGAGAGCTAGTTCATTCGAGCTAGCCATTTGGTCACAAAGGTTAGTGTTGTGGGTTAGGGCTGGGGAGTTCTCATAGGGTGAGAGGGAGGACAAGTCTCAAGGGGGGACAGTGAAGTGATAAGAAGTGTTGTGATTGGTGGAGGCAGAGTCTCGAAGAGAGAGATGAGGGTTTGTGGTCAGGGGTAACCAAAGCGGGGGTTCAAGATGCTGGGTCACGTCTCCGGGGGAGAAATACGGTGATAATGTCACCATACTTCAGGTCCAGGAAAAGAAACGGAAACCAAGAAATGAATATTTTATGAACCTCTCAAAAATTACAAATGGAATTGTTCTTAAATAGCTCAGACACATAAGAAGATGGATATTTTAAATTGCCCTTAATAGTTCTTCATGAACTGAATTGTCTTCCCCAGATCCTCACCCCCACTGTGACTGCATTTGGGGAGGGGGCCTTTCCGAGATAATGGAAGTCAAACGTCATCAGAGGGTGGGACCTCATCTCAGAGGACTGGAGTCTCCATGGTAAGAGGTAGAGGTCAGAGGGTGCACACACACAGGAAGGTCCCCAAGGACCCAGTGAGAAGGCACCATTTATAGGTCAGGGAGAAAGGCTTCACCAGAAACCACCCCTGCCAACACCTCGATCTTGGAACCCCAGCCCCACGAAACAGTGGATGGATGGATTGATGGATGGTCCATCCATCCATCACTAATTCATTTCAAATTCATATTATACACCAGGCAATATCTTAGTTCCTACAGAGTTATTGATAAATAAGAGAGACTAGGTCCTCGATCTCACAAGACTTAATTCTAGTGTGAAAAAGACAGCACAAAATTTTAGCAAGTGATGAACTCTTTGACAGACAGGGAATGCAAGTAGGCAGAGAGGCAGGCAGAGAGGGAAAGCAGGCTCCCTGATGAGCAGAGAGCCCGATGTGGGGCTCGATCCCAGGACCCCGAGATCATGACCTGAGCTGAAGGCAGAGACTTAACGCACTGGCACCCACAAATTCTCCATCCTTGAACATTGCAGGTCCACACTGAGATGTAGCCCTGTGCTCTGGGTCACCAGCCTCTCTCACAAGTCACCTCAAACTCAACTCACTCACCACTGCATGACCCACCTTCCACCCAGACTCGCTGCTGTCTAAATTGCCTCCCTTCATGCAAGTACCTTTCAACCAGCCATGCAGGCCAGACATCTTGTGTGAGGCAAACATGATAACCACTACACTACGGAAACTAGGCCAGACATCTTGGTGTCGCGAATGACTCTTCACTTTCACCCAAGCAGATCATCGAGTCTATCTTTGTGATCTCTCCTGATTTTGTTCCTCCTTGTCAGCTATCCTCTCGCTGCCTCGTTCAGGTGATCAATGCTTTGCCTCATCTAGGAAGCACCATACTTGGTTTCTCTGCCCCAATTTCTCCCACTCTCCTCTTTCAAAAAGATTCCCTTGATGGACTCCAGCTTGCCAGTGGACTCTTGATTTGTTGGCATAAAGTAGCAGCATAAAAAGGGTGTAATAGATCTGCAGTGTGGCTCTGAGAAAGTCACTGAGCCACTGTGATCCTCAGTTTCCTTTTCTGGACTTTATGTTCTCTTTCCTCACAGGGATGTTGTGAGGTTGGACTGAGATGAAATAGAAAAACAAAAGCATCATATTGAGACACTCAGAAATTCATGTATTAATTTCTCTGGATTCTTGTCCTTCTTCCCCACTGATGACCACAACCTGCATCATCTCTGCATGGGGGCCTTCTCATGTCATAATTTTGACTTCTATTTTAATTGGTCACTTGGATGATTTCCACTTTTCCCTGTCTAGTCTTCCTTTCCAGGCAGCTTGTTAGCCTTTACTATTTACTCCTGACCTTTCAGAAAAAGGTTATTTGAGTGCTTCTCTGCTCTCACGATTTTCTGAAACCTTTTAAATGTGTTCGTTCTTCTCCAGGACGAAAAAGCAGTTGCAAAAATGAAAAAAAAAAATAACTAGGCTCCATGTATCAATTACAAGAGAAGAATAAATGTCAAACCAACTCTTCTTGGATGCTGACATATTTCATGCCCTGGGCTGATTGGCCCCATCATGTCATTTAAGACTGTATCAACCAAAATGTCAAGCTGGTCAGAGTGCCATAGAGGTTCTCACATATCACCACTGGGGAGTGAGCTGGAGAATGGTTCTATGTAGCCATTCTCAAACATGGATACCCTATGAATGAGCATTTCCCCCACTGAGGAGCTCCTCAAGGAAATACCTCTCAAAAGGGACAGGGCTATATGTGAAGAATTCTTCCCAAAAGTTAAAAACTGAAATGAGCTTACGTGGTCAAGCACATTTAAGAAACAAAAGAGAGAGAGAGAAACTCGAATCATGCTCATGAGATGCTTTTATTAACCAGGTCAGTGGTGAAGGGTCTATGTGGTAAGGTGATGTGACGTCACGTGCTTTGAAAGCAGAGCCAGGTTCATACACTCTTTCTCTCCTTAAAAGATGTAGGTTTTGTAACAGGATGCTTTGGCTGGCTGGAGCCAAGTTCGCCTTGGTAACAGAGAAGGAAAAGCATTCTTCGTATGGCTGCTCTGAGAGCAAACATGGGTACATGTGTATCTATCATCAGTCTATCAGCCTCAACTAGCTTTGTGATTGGCACCTAGGTAAATAAATGACAGTGTAAATTGTCCACCTCCTTACTGTCTCCAGGTGTGTGCTTACGTATGCTGTCCCTGCATGTGGACCAAACAGAAAACAGTCTTAGGCAGTGTGATCTCACTAAGGAAATAAATGAACATATCAACTGTAGTGACCTTTGAATGGCAGGATTGGATTTATGGCTTTCTGTGATCTCCAATTTTCTCAGTGAGGAGTTATGATGCTTATTATCACCTGACACTGACTCTCTAAAAATGTAAAAACAGAACAAAATCAAGAGGAGGGAAAATAATGCAGCATAAATAAATGAAAGTGCCCACTCAGTGAGATTTCAGGTTTCCTGTCTCGATGACGATAAACTAAATAAATTACCTCCAGTTTATCCGGGAGGGTGACAACATCCTTATCAAAAACCAGTGATTTGCCTTTGCTAGCCTGGTTTCTGTTTCAGTATTAGCTCCGTTACGTGACTGTGACACGTACATGTGTATAATATGACCGTTAAACCCCCTCCAACCCAGTATGTTCTGGAAGGCCCCCCCCTTTTTTTTAAAGATTTATTTATTTATTTACTTGACAGAGATCACAAGTAGGCAGGGGGCGGGGGGTGGGTGGGGGGGGAGAAGCAGGCTCCCTGCTGAGCAGAGAGCTGGATGTGGAGCCCCATCCCAGGACCCTGAGATCATGACCGGAGAGGAAGGCAGAGGCTTAACCCACTGAGCCACCCAGGCGCCCGTGGAAGGCCCTTCTTTAAGTAAAGCTTAGTCTGGGAATAAGACTTCACTGTTATTGTAGCTGATGCTAATCCAATTCATGTGTCTATGCTAAGAGTTTCAAATTGAGGACTAATTGCTAGACATATTGAAAGAAAAGGAAAGTCTTAGATGTTTATGACCCAGCTGGGCCTGTAATAGCTGTCTCACCAGGGAAGCGAGCCTCCTGAAGGAAGCAAAACCACTTAACAACAACAACAACAACAACAAAGTGAGTATTTGATACAGAATTCAGCTTTCAAAACATAATGATTACAGTGTTGATTTTTAACTGGCTAAGCTTCTGTCAGAAGCAGGTCCTGGCACCCTCCCCTTCCTGCTTTATCTCTAGGACCCCAGAAGGATGATGATCCCCTCCTCAGATAAACAGCCTGAACACCGCACAGAAGACCTTTACAGAGAATTCCAAATACTGCCTTTTTAACTGAAGACGGGAAGATAAATTTTTCAGGCGTGGAAACATAGTGTTCACAGATTTTCTTATTCATTCATATAACTGTTTCCAATGACATTGCTGCATCTCTACGTAAGTTTTTGAGACATCTGATGCGGGGAGCGGAATGCAAGGCCGAGAAATACAGGAAGATTTTAAGCATTTGTGTGGAAAAGAGGAATTATTTATTCATCAAGGTAAGAAGAAACAATCATTATAATTAGCAACACCAAGGCTGTGATTGTAATATTTTAAAACTGAGTAACTGTGAACTCCAACATCAATTTCCATTCGTCGTTTGATTGTCAGGAAACAAACTCATTTCTAAACTCCGACGGACTTTTCTGTCTCAAGGATACCACCGGGCAGGTGGAATTTATCACCTACAACTATATCACCTATAACTGCATCGACCAACTTCTTCCACCTCAGTCCATCTGTGAGAGACATCCCTCCATGCCTCCTAAGATCAAAGCACATCTCTATCTCTGCATCTAATTATTCCCCCAAATCTGACTTGGGGTGGTGTGGAGACTCACAGACTTCAGTGAGCCATCTGTGGACTGGGTGCAGCACTCTCCTAGCAGTCTTCCTGTCTGAGTTCCAACCTATCGGAATCCACCTTCCATCCCCCTCCTTCAAAACCAAACACAGACAGCAGTACCACAGCCTCCCATGGGTTCCTCACTGCCCAGGGGACAGAATCCCTGTTCTTTTTTTTTTCATATATCAGATTTCTTCATCATCTATCCTCATCTCTTCTCTCCAGTCATATCTCCCTGCACTCCTCCTGTCCAACAGACTGTTCCCTTCTTTAACTCCTAAATCCTCTGTTCCTGCCACATTTCACTTATTACTCTAGGACTGTCTTTCCAAATCCCTTGTCTTTGTGCAAACCACCACCAAGTCCTTCCACCTCAGGGGACGCTGCCCCACAGGGAATCTTAGGCAATGTCTAGAGACACTTTTGTTTGTTCTGCTGATGGCTGGTGGGGAGCGTTACTACTGCCTGGTGGGTAGAAGTCAGGATCCTGATAAACATCCTATAATACCCAGGACCACGCTCCATAAAAAACACCCAGACTCTCAGTAGCGAGTTTCTGGAGCTCTGTTCCTTACGTAGCAAGGTCTGGTTCTTAGCCCCAGCAGGGTGGGGAAGTGCAAAGGGAAAGAGGGAGGGTGTCCTTGGCCTAGGACTAGTGACTACTTACATCTACTATCTCTGAATTCTCTAGAGCTCTGTTCCTTTCTTGCTAGCTTGTTACTTCAATCTCCCATTACAGCTACTAATTCTTTATAACAAGCTTTTCTTGTTCAGACTCCTGTGTCCATACAGCTTCAAGCATCCCTTCATTCCAACAGATAGTATGTGAGGACTCAGTTCACTTTCCAAAAAGTGGGGAACCAAGGAAGCAGCACGAACAACAACAATCTGGCTTCCACCCTCCTCAAGTTTGTGGTTCCTGAGTCAACACAGACAAGAACATCAAGGTCTCATACAGCAAGGGGAGGATGGTATCGTGAAAAATGAAGGAGAGCCCAACTTATTATGGAAGGCAGGAGAAATGGTTGAGTATAGGTTTGTACACTCTTAATGAAATCAATGGACTGAAATGATCAAATTGTCCTTTTAATTCAGTAATTCGACTATTGAACCCCAGTGGGGTTTTGAGGCAGGGAGGTTGGCGGACCATTTAGAACTCAAAAAATTTGACACGATAAACTTTTTTCTTAGAAGTAGTAGAATTCACTTCAGATTTAGGTCAATAATATAAGATTTTATTTACTTATTTCAGAGAGAGAACATAAGAAGGGGGAGTGGGGGGCGCCTGGGTGGCTCAGTGGGTTAAAGCCTCTGCCTTCAGCTCAGGTCATGATCCCGGGGTCCTGGGATCAAGCCCCACATTGGGCTCTCTGCTCAGCAGGGAGCCTGCTTCCTCCTCTCTCTCCCTGCCTGCCTCTCTGACTGGTTGCAATCTCTGTCTATCAAATAAATAAATAAAATCTTAAAAAAAAAAAGAAGGGGGAGCGGCAGAGGGAAAGGGAGAAGGAGACTCCTGGCTGAGCAGGGAGCCTGACAGTGGACTCCCTCCTCGGACGCTGGGATCATGACCTGAGCCGAAGCCAGGTGCTTAATCTGCTCACCATCCATTTCTTCTTTTTCAGGTGGACTCTTAGAATATCATTATACTGTTTGTGTGTTTTCACGATTATGAGCTTCTTGAACCAACTACCTCTTTTTATGCATTTCTCTTTATCACAGCACTGACCGTAAGGCTTAACCCAGGCTGGATACTCACTGTGTGCTTATTGAATTAATAAACACATGAATTTCTATCTTGGAAATTTAAATCATAACATGATTCAAAAGAAAAAGCACTGAACCCGATACTATGAGAGCTGTAATCCCATCCCTGGCACTTAAGAACTTGGACACTCGGGGCACATGCGTGGTTCAGTCATTTGAGTGTCTAACTCTTGATTTTGGCTGAGGTCATGATCTTGGCATCCTGGGATCGAGCCCCACACTGGGCTCCATGCTCAGTGCAAAGTCTGCTTCTCCCTCTCCCTCCCCCTGCTCGCGCTCTCTCTCTCTCTCTCAAATAAATAAATAAATAAATAAATAAAATCGTAAAAAAAAAAAGAACTTAGAAAGTCCATATTCCCTCCAGAACTCACCTCTCTCATTTCTAAGGAAATTGGAAGAGAGGTTTTTCAAAGTTTCATTAAATTCTAAATTTCTAAGATATGGCATTAGAAGACAAGACTGTAAATGTATTAACCATCTTGATTCATTCTTTGAATTAAACAGTGTGACTTGAGTGCACCTGACACTCTTAGACCTGATACACTTGTAAAGGAAAGCTGACCTGTAACGGGGGTTAGCAAACTATGCCCTTTGGGCCAAATGACAGAGCTTGGCCATTGGGACAGAATACAGGCCACAAAGTCGAAAATATGTAAGATCTCAACCTTTACGGAAAATGTATGTCAAACCCCAGTCTGCAAAGTACCTCCTACTTCTTCTTAAATCTCTGCTATGGGTTTCCAACTAATCCACTGACCATCTTAAAATTTTTAACAAGGTTTTCCAAACCAAAAACTTAGTGCATTTTGATTGATGGCCTATCCACATATTAATGACCCTGGACAGCTTTTATTTTGAACAGAGTCAAGAGGTTTCAAAAGAGTACTGTGAAAACCTCCACGAGCTTGTCTCTTCACAGATGAGAGTTGGAAATGATCCATTCAATAGAAGCAAAAATCAGTAACTTAATATTCACTTACTTGCCTTTAGACTGTCAGCCTCTAGATGTATGGGTGGCTGACATATGGCAGGTAACCAGTAATTTCTAGTTAGGTGGATGAAGCAAGAGGCTGGGCCTTCCCAACAACTTCTCCAGGGAGGCCATGCATTGTCTCTGTAAGGACTTGCAGCGGCAGGAAGGTCGCCATTTCAAAGCACTGGGATAGGCACACATGACAAATTGCTGTCCCCCCTTCTTTCCATGACTAAAACCACAAATGGTCTCTAGCTATCCTTCCTTTCTGGTGGAAACGTGCTTATTTCGTAGTCAGATCACGCTTGCTCAGGTCATGCTATAATTCAAGTCACATCACTGAACTGAAGAAACATAACCTCTGTGTTCTAAACTTCTGGATTTTATCTCCTGCTTAATTTTTTTTTTTTTTATAAAGCATACCCATCAATAACAGATCCCTAAAAAAAGACAAGCCCAAAGGATCACAGCTGATACAGTCCTGGTAAGGCATACTTAGTTTTGTGATCAGCCTGCAAATATCCTCACATCACCCCTAGATTTCATTCTGGAAAAGGAACCAAAATATAATCCATTTAGGCTATAGGAAAGGCTGAGGCTGTGAAATATTTTCAGTTTATCACACTATCAGTTAACCAATGTGACTACAGGCAATGTGGCATGTGGTCCCTATAGTCCTATCGTGTGGACACAGGATGGCAAGTTATATAAGGAGGACAAATATAAGTGGGACAAATACCACGGATGCATAGGCCTTCATGAGACTGACCTGGCTGGTGGGGTCAGAAGGGTGCCTGAAAGATTCTGCGGTCTCCAGATCCTTCTACTCTTGTCCTCTCTCATGGCACCGGAAATACTAAAATTTTTTGGATTTTTAGGATTTTTCCGTCTTTGGGGTATGTCATCAACATGAAAATAACTCTTGCGGAGAATGGTCTTAATTTCCAATTAGCTATTACCCAAATTAATGCAAATCTAGAGTGAAGTCCTAGACAATGCAAGAGTAGAAATAAGAAGGGGCACCCGGGTGGCTTGTTTGGTTAAGCATCTGCCTATGGCTCAGGTCCTGATCCCCGGGTCCTGGGATTGAGCCGCATGTCAGACTCACTGCTCAGCAGGGAGTCTGCTTCTCCCTCTACCCTTCCCCCCTGCCTGTGTACTTTCTGTCTGTCTGTCTGTCTGTCTGTCTCTCTCTCTCTCTCTCGTGCTCTGTCTCTAATCAATAAATAAAGTCTTTAAAACAAAAAAAGATAGGCAGAGCACAACATGGAGGGAGATCAGAACAGGACTGCTGGGGACAGCACTCGATTCTCTAATAGTGTTTAAGTCATGGGACAGCAAAACTATGCCTCATAAGCCAAATTCAGCCCATTATCTGTTTTCCTTGTATGGTCATTAACTATGCATACTTTTGACATTTTTATTTTATTTTATTTTAAAGATTTTATTTATTTATTTGACAGAAAGAGATCACAAGCAGAAGAGAAGCAGGCTGAGAGAGAAGAGGAAGCAGGCTCCCCACCGAGCAGAGAGTCCAATGAGGGGCTCAATCCCAGGACCCTGGGATCATGACCTGAGCTGAAGGCAGAGGCTTTACCCACTGAGCCACCCAGGCACCCCAATTTTGACATATTTAAATGGTGGAAATAAAAAGGTCTCAAAAGTTGAGTAATACTTCTTCATCCCTGAAAATATGAAATTCAAATTTCAGTGTCCATAAATAAAGCCTACAGGGTCATAGCTATGCTCATTCATTGATGTGTTGTCTTTGGTTAGCGTTTCATTACTACAGCAGAGTTGGGTAGTTGCAACCAAGAACACAGAGTCCACAAAGCATAAATATTTACTAGCTGCCCTTTTTAGAGAAAGTTTTCCAGCCCCTGGTTTAAGCCATGTCACTCTGTCTTCAAGTTGCACACTCAGAAAATAAAACTTCTCTTAACGCAACCCACAATTTCTCTTGGGCACTTTGGTGATCATTTGCCTTGAGCCTGTATCTTAGTGAGTCTCAGCTCCACTTTGAGAAGAAGCTCTCCCTCAGAGAAGCTGGATAAATGCAGTTTTCTCCATACATTTCCGTCTCCTCTGGTGTGAAGTCCTGATATACAAAGCTTCCAGGCTCTTTCCTGGCTGGCCAACTTTTTGATACACCTAGGCCAGGGCACGGATGAAGTGGATTTAGTATTTTTCCTTGACCTTGGAGTGGAACATCTGACTAACCACAGCAAAGGCAAGTTGAGGAAGAAACCAACCCACCAGCATGGAGAAGGCTGGGGAGAAATCTGGGTGGAGACCAGCATCAGAGGCAGGACCTCTGGAGACTGATGTAGGTGTTGGCTAAAGAGCTGGAAACTAGTAAGAGAAAAGAGTGACAGGTGGAGGGTAAGGTGATCAAAAGGTAGGAGGTTTTGCTGCCTGCAGTGGTAAAGAAACAAACAAAAATTTGAGACCAAGTTGTCTCTAAGCTAGCCCTAATCACTCTGTTTTCAGACCCATATTGAATTTGTGTCTTGTTTATTTCAGAAATCCGGGTATCTGAGGCAGGAAGCAGACATTCACTGTTAATTTTCTTAACAAATAGATGTAAAATTTCCTATAGTCTAGTTCTAACCCCAATTTTGATACCCTAGTCCCCATTTGGGACTGAGAAAGAGTCTTCAGTGTATCAGTTCCAGTGACTTTTTCTCATTGTCCAATCTATCTTGGTAACTTGTTTGCTTTCCTATGTTTAATGAGTCTTGGGACCATCCTTGGACTTAAGAGTTGCTTCCTAACCACTAGCCCCACAGCTAGAGTCTTACTACTCTTTCACACACATGGCATGAATATGTCTATTACAAATGAGGCAACAAGGGCTCTGGGACGTTAAAATTTTGAACCACTATCTCCCCAGCTTCCCTGATCTATAGGGATACCTTGGTTTCTAAAGGTGCCATTTGCAATGTCCTCTAATCTGATATTTGAGCCTCCCTCCTATCTTACCATTTTTATGCCTCTGCGCACTGCACTTCTTTTAGGCAAGTTCTTGGTCTCCATCCCCCACTGTGTCTCAGGGACAAGCGTCTCAAGCCGCAGCTGACTCCAAAGCATGACCAAATATCCCAAATTCAGTGATGTAAAGGCTAGCCACATGTGGTTTGTAAAGTATTTTAGTGATTCCTGGAGTCCCATGGAGGGCCTTAGGCATCACCTGGAATGATTTAGAGGGACAAAGGGAAGACCTTTGGGTACTCTAGGGATTTTGCCCCCTGGAGCCAGAAAATTTCCTGCTTTCTTTGTATTTTATTTAAACAATGGATTTGGTAAAACAGAAGTTTGAAAACCAGTGGTGATGAGATGTTATTTTAGCTTGAGATTACCATGGGTGATAGTCAAAAACAATTAACCATACGACACAGGAACTGGCCAATCAGAATGGATACTAGTACTGGGGTCTACCAGAAATCACCTTTTAGTTGTTGCATCATGGAGAGATTGGGAGAGTTATGGGGCGGGGGTGGGGATGCGGCAGGGCGGGGACCAGATGACCAGGGAAGTAGGGGAGTACAAGGGGCCCTCATGGACCTCAGACCACTGCTGTTTACCAACCAGCAAAAAAATAGTTTAATTTTCACAACCAGCATGGCTACATCTGGGAAGTTACACAGTAAATCAGGGATAGTTAGGACTCTAACTTAGATCTTCATTTCCTGGGGAAAAATAAAAAACTCTTCTAACACTTCCTAGTAGTTACATTACTGCTTTTAACAACGATCTAAACATGTCAAAAAATAAATGATCTTCCTTGAATCTTTAGCTTCATCCACAACTCATATCCATGAAGAAGTAGGCATTGCATGACCTATTACAGGATGCAGTGATGTACTTACTTTTACACTTAATTGTTTTCATGGATTCCAAAATGAGAGGTGCTAAAGATCCCTAATTTTGTTGGTTAAATATTCAAAAATTTTATTAATGGAAATAGACCAACACCCTTCTTCTTTAGTCAGTTTTCGCAAAATCTAGAATCACTGCAGTTAGTTACTAAGACCATGACAAGGCTGCAAGAATCTAATTACCAGAGAACACTTTTTGGGAAAACCATGTATCTGTTTATCATTTCCCAGTTTGTCAATGAGCATTTTCTGAAAGAAATTCTGACATGCCTGATTAGTTACAATAATGTTCTTTGGCTCTCCGTCTGGAACAATAAAGCATAATTACTGGCTTATGTAACATGGTACCTCGCTTGTAAATCTGAGAAAGCAGCTCCTTGTGTTGACAGTTCTAACATCTGCCATCTGTTTGCATGGGATGAAGCCCTGGTGCTCCCCTAATTGGCCATCGGTTAGGTTCCAGGAGATGGCTCTTGACAGGAGACTTTAGTTACAGTGTCTTTTGTTGGTGGTGACGGTGCTGGTGGTAGGGTTTTGTTTTGTTTTTTTAAGCTGAGAATTCAACATTTGGTGGGAAGACCTGCTTCTCTTCTAAGATACAGAAATGCATGTTCTGGCTGCTACAGTCAGGTCATCTTCTCTCTCTGTCTCCTGTCTCAAGGGGTACCCTCTCTATATATTCCTAAGGATAAATTTCTGCCAACTAGATAGCAAACTGCTAAATCACAAGGGCTCCTCTGCCTTCTGCAAGAAGAGGACACCACAGCTGCTGAATGCTTACTGTACAGCCTGTGATGTGCTTGGACCTTCAAGTATGATAAACTGTTTGAAAACAATCTTAACTCTAGGCAATATTATCCTATTTTGCAGATGGGCAAACTGAGATGTAGGATTTATGTAACTGCCCATAATCTCAAAATGTGGTGTAGTCAGGATTTAATTACTGGGTTTTATTTGACAAAGCCCATTCATTACCCAGAGCACACTATATAGGACTAGGTTTGAAAAAAAGAGAAAATCGGATGAGGGCAAAAGTATGTATATGACATGACATGGCATTCCTTTACTCCTCAGGACCTCACTTAACTCAGTTCAAGAAGCAGGACCAGATAGCCCACAAAATCCCATCTAATTTGTTTCTCTGATGAATCTGGGCTTATTGTTTAACCAAGAAATCTTACCAAGTTATTCATCTTCTAGGGGCTTCCATTTCCTATTCTGTTGAACGTCCTGTCTACCTTCTAGCTGGGATTCCATGCATGTGGAAATTCATAAATTATTAAAGGACTATAAAGATATAAACTGATATGATTACCTGTCCACCCAAGTCGCCTGGCACACCCATTGCCTCAGAAAATCTAGCCAGATTTTCTCACTTTAGATTTTATGATTTTTTTTTTTTTTTAAGATTTTACTTCTAAGTAATCTTTTCACCCAATGTGGGACTCAAACTCATGGACCCAAGATCAAGAGTTGCACGCTCTACTGACTGAGCCAGCCAGGTGTCCCTCTTGCTTTATACTTTAAAGGCAAGGTCAAGACCATCTGAGTTCCTGTAAATTTCCTACATATCTATAAATATGTAAATTTCTACATATCTATAAATTTTCTACCTCTCCTTTTAGAAATAGAAAAAAAAAAAAAAAAAGACAAGACACATATGTTCTCCAAGAATTCTTCCCTTGTTTGTCCACAATCTCCTCCCCTGTGGCCCTGTCTCCATGAAGTATTTCTTTTAGTAGTTTGTTTCCTTCATCTTCTTGGATGTGTGTGTGAACTCATCATAAGGACACTCTCCAAGAGCCCACCAATGCCTCATGCTCCTCCTCCCTCCATCCCTCCTCGGTCCCTCCTTTCCTTCCTCCCTCCTACCCTCCCTAGCTTCTACCAGCTTCCTGAAAGAAAGAGCCCTTAATCTGGGTGATCTTACTTCCTCAGGAGCCACTCACTCCCTGCAGGCTGGACACCATTCTCACCACTTGACTGAAACTTTTCCCTCTATCTGTATACCTCTTGGCTTCCATATGCACTGAACACTGCTGACTGTCCTTCCTCTCATGAATCTTCTCTCAGCTTCTGAGGTTTCCAGTATGGTTCTCACAGCTGATGCTTCGTTGTTATTTCCTGGTTTTCCCCCTCATGCCTCATTCTTGAATATAAGAATCTTCCCAAATTCTAAACTTGGTCCTTTTATATTCTCTCTTCTATCATGCAATCCTACGCCACCTCATGGCTTCAGCTATTAAACTCTGCATGAGCAATTTTTAGGTGAATTTTAAGACTCTAACAAGAGCTCTTGTCTTACTTTTTCCATCTCCTGGGTGTCCATCTTGTATGTCACATTCATTGTATTTGTTATGGAAAACCACTGTGCCTCCCAAATGGATTCCTCTGTACTCCCTCTGGATCTTCTCAATCCTGAGTACACACCACATTCCTTCCATGCCGTTTGCATTCCGTCAAGGAGTAAGGCCTCTGGTTTCACCTCTCACTCCAATGTAGTCCTTCTATAATGGTCTCATGTCCACCACCTGGATATACAGATGCTGAGCATATATTCTGCCTCGTACTCACCTTACACAGCATTCTCGATTAGTCTACCAATATAGTGATCGAGTGACACTGTTGTATTACATAAAACTCTCAATTACCCTACTCCCAACATTGAGGGCTCTTGGTGAACCAGCCCCAACATGCCCGTGAACTCGTTTGCCCCAACACCTGTGCCAACTGCCCTGACACAGCCTCCCTCCAGTCAGCTGAAACGGTTCAGTGTTCCCTTACAAGAACCATTGTGCTGTTCATACTATTTCTACTGCCAGTGCTTCTGGATGCACCCCAATGCACCATCATGCCCTGTCTTTCACAAAGACCTTCACGATTCCCCTTAGTAGTCATCACTCCCTTTGTTGGACTCCCCTAAGTGTGCTTTCTGGATCCTTCCTCTTTCCGCCTTGTGCATAGAAGCGAACCCCTCAAACCAGGATCTGTGCTGCTTCTCTGATTCTTCCCATGGCACTGAACCCAAACACTTGGAGGTGGTAGATTCTCGGTATGATGTTAGGCAAATGAAGGAAACCACTAGGTAATGGCTCTTTGTGGGAACCAGATAAAGAATATGTGTGTCAGAGACATTCAAAGACACACCACTCTACGGTGGTGCCACTGAACTGGTTCTAGAGACCCTGAGTCGAGGGGCCTCCAGAATTGAGATCAGTGGATCAGGCGGGACCCTTCTCCACCTAGAGCTTGCTGAGCTCCACATGCATACCCATCATTCCGGACTGCTCGCATCCGGCTCCCAGGGTCAGGCCATCCTGATACCCACAGCCTATCCCAGCTCTCCTGACTGCATGAAAGGGAGCTTTGCCATTCTTCCCTGTGGGTCAGCCACTTGGCTTTCCTGATACACTTCTCCACACACACAGCAATGGGGAAGAGTCTGGGGGACGGCTTCCAGATTGCACCCAGATATTTTACTCAGGCCCTGGGTGCATCAGCAATCAGATATTTGTAGTTGAACCGATAAAGCACTCAGGCGATGAGACTAGCAAAGCCAGAGGGAGAGAAGGAACAGGGCTGGGCATCATCGAATACACCTGTCACGACACTAAATACACGCCTACGTCTAAAATGATGTTTTCTCAAAAAAGTACCTTCCTTAAATGTGTCCCTTATAGGAGTCTGGGGATGGGAGAATGGAGAGAACTAAAACATGCTGAAGGAATGATCCATTTCGTAATACTACTACTACTAGTAATATTAGCAGTAGTGATAATTATTACTCTAAAAATTTACCGAACTAGCTAGTATTTCTAAGATCCTCCTTCGTAAAACAAAACGAAACAAAACAAACAAAAACCCAAACCCAAAAACCAAAACAATAAATAAATAAATAAAACAAAAAAGCCACTGGGACCCATGCTTTTCTTGTGTCTCATGAACCCCAACAACATTTCGGTGCCATTGCATGATAGCCTGTGCATGTCAAGGAGCTAACTGTGGTGGGGCTCACGTTGGTTAAGACCCTGTGGAAACTCCCAAGGCTGGAACAGCAGAGCCAGCCACTTCCAAGAATAACAGGGAATGAGAATCAAGTAGACAACTCACTTTTAAAATGAAAGAATATCAAACAAGGGTTTATAACTCCATAAAACAATGTCTAGTTCTAAGACCTTCTGTCCATCATGGATCAGAGCACATGTTATGCAGAATAAGGCAGAGTACTCACTCTCTGTCGATGACAAGGCAGGTCACAGCCTCTGCGGCGATTACGTTTGCTGTCCTCACATCCTCTCTGCATAAGAAAGAAAGAGACGTTGAAGTAAAAGAACTTTTAAAATCAGAGAAAAGTGTTCACTGCGATTCCTTTCAGGAGACACAGTGAATCATGTAGACCCTCTGATGTATCCATCCCTGGGGTTAGGTTTTGTTGATGTCTCAAGTTTCCTCATCCCGAGGAACCACCTTATTCTTGCCATTAATCCCTCAAATCCTACATTACGATCCAGGAGTTAGAATTTTTGATCTTAAAGTTCCATTTATGCAAGTGAAACAAAATTTTATATCCTCATAGCCCTGAGCTCTTCGGGGAATTAAAGGAGTTAACTGGATAATGATGAGGATGGTAATGACGTGAGTAATGAGAGTTTTTAAAGGACCCAAAGGTAGATTTCTGAGGACTGAGTAACCCATTTATGTATGAATTTATTATTCTAACCTTGAGAACAATGGATCTGTTTTAATTATCACCTCAGAGATCCTGTTTTAATGTGTCTAACCTTCTGGCAACTTCTAACACACAGTTATTCATCAATACCACAGTTCTTGGTTCTTCAAGATTATCTGACAAATATTAATTGCTCTGATTGAAATGTGTACATACTGTTTGGAAATATCCAATTTGTCACTGTAGGCGTATCTATGAACTTCTTAAACCTTTAAAAATGTGCTCTTCTATTTCTCATCTTACCCAGAGGTCAAAGACAGACTTTGTAAATTAACATTCGCATTTCATTCTGAGCTACTAAAAATGTCATAGTACTGCTATATGAAAACATTAAGTTATACATGAAAATGTACTCTTTTCCCTAGAAAAGTAAAATGTCAAAGTTAACATCATGATAAATATAAGTTGGAAATATATTACACAGAAATAATATGCTGTTACTAATACATTCTAAAACTCATAACCCAAGTATCATAGGTCTCTAACAATAGGCTTTTAAAGTCTTGAAAATAACGACGCATCTGCTGAATTTTTATTGTTTCAGAATACATTATGTCCTCACAGGTATTTCTGAACCCAGTATTTTTTCTGCTGATACATCTTTCACTGTTGCTACACTGCAGTGTTGCAATTACAGCTGTGGGGCACCTGGCTGGCTCAGTGGGTAGAGCCTGCAACTCTTACTCTCGGAGTTGTGAGTCTGAGCCCCATGTTACATGTAGTGATGACTTAAATAAAAACTTTAAAAAAATTAAAGAGATAGGGGCGCCTGGGTGGCTCGGTGGGTTGAAGCCTCTGCCTTCGGCTCGGGTCATGATCCCGGGGTCCTGGGATCGAGCCCCATGTCCGGCTCTCTGCTCCGCGGGGAGCCTGCTTCCTCCTCTCTCTCTGCCTGCCTCTCTGCCTAGTTGTGATTTCTCTCTGTCAAATAAATAAAATATTTTAAAAAAAAATTAAAGAGATAAAATTATAGTTGTTTCACAGGAACCATTAGTATTGAGTATTTGGTAAGTAACCGCTCCCTTACTAAAATTATTTTTCAGAAACAGCTTGATGATATTGTTAAGGATTCCTATTCCACAGAGATTTTAAACTCATGTTTCCACTTCCAAGGGAATCCACACTGAGGTTCTGGTAGAGTCGTGTTACATTTATACATTGATTTTGGAAGAAGGAGGTTTTATTACATTAATTTTCCATACAATCACATCACATGACTTTCCACTTGTTTGCAGCTAGTTTTAGGAATATAAGTAAAATTTCTTTATCTTTTTCACTAGGTTTGGGGTTTTGTTTGTTTGTTTGTTTTAAGAAATCTTGGGTGTTTTACATCATCACTTTCTCTTATGAAAGCACCTTTCCATTTCTGTTTCTCACTGGTTATTGCTATTAAAGGAGAGAAGTGATCGATTGTGTATCTTTAACCCACATGTCGTACTAAGTTCATGTCTGAGGCTATAACTTTTATTCCAACCTCCTCAGCCCCTCACAGGATTCTCCCCCTCAAATCCTCACCTTCCAGCCAAACTGGCTGCCTCTGTTCTCTGCTGAATACACCCCCAACTCCCCAGCTTATGGACGGGGGTGGGGGGTGGTTTCCTTCCTCAATTCATTAGAATCAACTAGACCAGGTTCTCTACCCATCTGTTCTCACGGCCTGATGCACCTCTTGACCCATGGGCCTCTGACAGTCTGTAATCTGTACACTTATTTGTGGGGTCACTTGGTTGGCCATTCTATCCCCCTCCCACTAAACCATCCGGGGGCAGGTTCCATAGCTAGTTTTACTCCCTGTCTTACCCCAAACGCAGGGGCCTGCAGGAGCTGCCTACTGTGTGGTCCAAGAATGGCTAAGGTACCACAGCCTCGAGCCCGTGGGTAGGACGAGCAAAGAGCAGGCTTTGGACACACGTGGGATTAGGAGGCAAACTACAATCCACGTGAAAGCCTTGAAATGGGAATGGTAAGAGCGCATACTCCCTGGAGGGCATCAAATGCGACAGAGTGAAGTTCATCGTGATGTCCCATGGGTGGAGGGCAGCGTGTTCCTCTCTGCACTCTGGTTCTTTCCTCTCCTATGCAGCCACTCTCTTTAGTGGTTTACCCTGCCAACAGAGGGCAGATACTCTTTCTGCTCCAAGGTAGCAGACGGTATATTTTCAATTCCATGATCACTTTCGGAGCAGGAATTTCAGTGAAGTGGACACAACAATGGGCAAAAAACATCAGTAATGCCCATTAGGTCCTTCATAAATCATATGATTGACTTTTCTTTCCTTCCTTTCCCTCCCTCCTCTTTCCTTCCTTCCTCTCTCCTACTCTTTCTTTCCTTCTTTCCTTCCTTCCTTCCTTCCTTTCCTCCCTCCTTCCCTCCTTCTCTTTATTTCCTTCCTTCTTTCCTTCCTTCCTTTCCTCCCTCCTTCCCTCCTTCTCTTTATTTCCTTCCTTCCTTTCTTCTTCCTTTTTTCCTTCCTTCCTTCCACCCATCCATGCTTCCTTTGTTTAAAAAAAAATGTTTTATTTATTTGATAGAGAGAGAGAGAAAGTGGAGGAGCAGCGGGGAGCTGCAGGCAGAGGGAGAATCAGACTCCTCTCTGAGCAGGGAGGCCCACACGAGACTCGATCCCAGGACCCTGAGATCATGACCTGAGTCAAAGGCAGACGCTTCACCAACAGAGCCACCCAGGTGTCCAAGAATGACTTATTTCTTAGGAGGCTGCTCATGGTAGTATGTTACTACACATTGCTGCTAGTTTAAAAAACAAAATATGCACCTATCACAGCTTTACAGAAAACATATTAAATCTGAATTTTCCTAAAATATATTACCATCTTGACGATTTAGAAATTGCCCACAAAGTCTTTAAAAATAATATATACAAAATAATGCTTTGTTCTGAACATATTCTCTGTGCATATTCATTTTTTAACTATTTCAGCCCAATTTCCAGTATTTTAACATTTTATTGTATTATCTGGCCTAAATTGGATCTCCTTTTTCAAGTGAATGCAATTTTCTTGCAACAAAAAAAAACACCTAAATATTTTAAAACAGAGATGGGGGAAAATAAAATATCAGTAGAGTGATATTGTGAAGAGAAATTGGAACTACTTTATTTTAAAAAGGAAAAATCTGTGAGTTATGGCCTACAATCAGGCTTAGTATCTAGTAATGTATGTCAAAATAGAAAAGAGGGAAAACCACATATTAACCATTAGATTATAATATCTGCCATTTATTCATTACCTAGTATATGGCAGAAACTGTATTAAGTGATTTGCACAAATCTCTCTTAACGCAGACAGCAGAGGGTGGATATTTTATCTCAACTGCACACAGGAGGACAAAAGTTAAGCAGCGCCCCCAGAGTCAAAACAGCTGGTGAGTAGCTGCTTTTGGAATTTGAACACAGAGCTGGTGGGCTCCCGAGCTCATGTCGGTCCATGGAAGTCCACTCCTTATACACTCCGCTACCAGATTCCAATCTGACAACAATTCTAAATGCATTCTAATGCAAAATGACTTGGGGCAGTAAGTAGTCATAATGCCTGTCACCATAAAAATATACATATTTAGTTGTTAATAAAAACAGTCTCACATGTGCATGGGTAGTCCACTGCAAAGCTAATTCAATAACCTGTTGTGATTCTCATAGTGTTTGAATTCCCATCTGTGGCTCTGTCCTAGCCCTGTGATGTTACTTCATAGTGATGTTACAATAGGAAATTATTAAATGCCAAGTTCACTCAATGCCAAACTCATGTTGCCACTAGGCTGTCATTGTGTCTCTGTTATTAAGGTGTTTTGTGCCATTAATGCCTGTCTAGGCAGGTATCTAGGCATACTGTCCCTGTGGACTGAGAAAGCCTGCTCCCAGGAGAGACAGAATGCCATCTGATCGAGAACTGACACATGTTCAACCCTGATTTTAGAAGAGACGGTATAGAAGCTTCTAATGAGAGAATGTTATTCATAGGAGCTGCTAATACTGTGACTTACTGTGTCTGTTTATTTCCTCGGCAGGTCCAAGCAAATATGTGGATTGAGGTAGAAAACATTACGTACTCGTCTAATACAGAGGTTCTAATAGCTCCATGTGGCTATTAAACCACCCTCTGTGCATACACAGCTGCTACGATATTGGTTTCACATAGAACATCTGTCCAGTTAAAAGGGCTTCACGTAATACCAGCTTAGATGAGAAAAAGAGGAAGGAGGGAGATCGTGTTACTGATTAAAACAGATGTCTTTGATTCTTACTTTTTTGTCAGATCGAGGTCTGTGATCAATTCTAGCAGAAGAAATAAGAGATTTGGAAAGCCTCTCTGACACTGACCACAAGACAATCTCATAACTAGAATTATAAGATAATGTACAATATCCTTAACTAAGAACATCCACCAAACACACGCACCTGTATCTACATGAGGGGCCAAGTCTAGCACACACAGGGTCTCTAAAAATCAGACCTCCTGCTCAGCCATTTCTCTGTGTGTGTTAGCTGACAGTGGACAAACACATACTACTGGGCAAGCAGCTTCTGTTGGCAGATTAACTTCACACATGCTGTTGATTAATGAGTCATTATAAGCAAAGCTATGCAGATTAGCAGGGCTCTCTCTTTAAGCCTTTCTGGAGAAGTTAGAAATTCCTTTCCATGAAATCATACAGCATGAAAAACACCCCAAATATTTGCAAACACAGTTTTCTGGGCACTGACTCTGAGACTCCGTGAGCTTCATCACTGGAATCTTCATCATCGCTGTATCCCAACGTGGAGTCACTGTCAGTGTCTGAATAATCCATAGCAAGGGCTCACGCAGGCTCTTGTCGCTCTGGAGCAATTTTCTTATGCCTCATGCCTGCAAGGGAACTCTCCAGCACATCGAGACCTCAGGGGAACGACACAGAGTGTAGGAGGCCAAAGTAGAGCATAGTTCATGCAAAGGAGCTGCCTGAGAAGCTTTTCCAGCTCTAGAGCAATGTGACTGTGGGCACCTGGCCCTCCCTCCCTCTGAGCCAGCCTTCATGGAAACTGACAGCTGAGTGCTCACAGCAACGCCGGGCGCCCGGCCCTTTCCTCTCAGTCAAGTGCAACAATTCAAGTTCACAGTGGAGTCTGCTTCATGTTGGACAGAATCAACCCTTCCCATCTCAAAAATCAAAGGCAAACAGACTACAAGTGGGATGATAAACACCCAACAGCCACTTAAATTGAAATTAAGCTTTGAATTAGTGAAGAACTAGAATTGCAGAATTTGTGGCCGATTCAACCGTGCCTTCCAATTCGAAAGTTAGGTCTCAGACAAAAAGCTGAATCAGGCCAGTCACCGACTCCACTTCCTATTTGGTTGTGAAGTTATTCCAACATGATTCACACCTCCCGCGCTCTGTAAAATGGATCGATGGACCGCACCCAAAAACACGTCTTCTAACCAGGGCTGGCAAAGAGTAAGCAACCAGTCAATTTTAGCTGCCATATCCTATCAACATTTTGGGGTCTTCTAGGACATCTCAGAAGCAGTGACCCTTTCTGCTTACCATCTGGAAACTCATTCCCGAAGTTTCTATAATAATCAGTCTCCTAATTCTTTCTGCTACCACCTTCTCAATTTATTTTCCTGAATCCTTTACCTTAGTGCACTGAAATACAGGTGTTCCTCCAAAATTCTGTTTCTGGCCTTCTATCTTGTTGCTCTGACTTCTCTCATTGGGGAAATCTCACCTCATCTTATGGTATCAACTCTTAGCTTTATAAACGACTCCAAAGACTTTTCATTTGAAGCTTTATCTCTCTCCTCTGGATACTTTCCTCTGGAAGTTCCATTGTAATCTCCAACTCAAACCCAATTCATTCTCCCTTAACCGCAAAACCTTGGTTTTCTGTGGGCACCCTGTAACATCACCCTTTGGGTTAATGACATCATCATTCTTTTTTTTTTTTTTTTTTTTTTTTTTTTTTTTTTGTGGAGAGAGACACAGCAAGAGAGAGAACACAGCAGAGGGAGTGGGAGAGGGAGAAGCAGGCCTCCTGTGGAGCAGGGAGCCCAATGCAGGGCTTGATCCCAGGACCCCAGGACCCCAGGATCATGACCTGAGCTGAAGGCAGACGCTTAATGACTGAGCCACCCAGGCGCATCAATGATATCACCATTCTTACACTCATCCAGGATCAAAAGAATAAATTCATTCTTTGCTCTCTCCGTGCCTGCATAGGTTTGCTCAGACTGTCTCAGTCTCTGCCTTCTCTCTTGTTCCTCTCCTTCCAGTGCATCCCTAGAGCTACTGCTCTAGGTGGGCCAGCACCATTCCTACCAGGAATGCTGATCTGGGCTTGTAACTGGCCCCGTGCTCCTGCTCAATCCCTCTTCCTATCCACGTCTCACTTTGCTGCACATTTTCAAATTTAAATCTAGTTGTGTCAACTCGTTGCATGAAAGCTTTCAAAGGAAACATCCAGGAAAGAAAATTTCTGCATTGTCATTTAGGGTTAGAAGTCTTCTGCTCCCTGACCTATGACCTTTTCAGGCACTGCACTTGTGACAAATAACAGTTTCCTTGGAAGACCCCAGCTGTTATCCTCATGTCTGTGCACAGGGAGATGAGGCTGCCAAGAACCCTCTACCCCAGTTCAAATGTTCCACCATCTTTCAGCAGCATTTGTGAAGGTTAAAAAAAAAAAAAAAAAATCCACCCAAGAAATAGGTCTACATATTGATTACAGAAAAAAGTAGTTAAACAAAAAAAGAGAGAAAAAAATAGAAAAATACTATGATGGCATCTACCAGGAGATAACTAAGGTTAACACCTTGGCAAATATTCTTCAAACACTTTATTATTCTCAAGTATTCACATGTTTCATGAATAATAATCATAACAAGGCATATCATATCCTGTATGCCTGAATCCGCAGGGAAGTGAGGACAGAAGTCAAATCAGTATGCAAGCACGTATTTGCAAATGCAGATCAGACAGCACACAGTCAGAGCTATGATAAGGGAGGATCTCATTTGGCAATTCAGATGACAGACAGCCTTTTTGAGGATGTTAAACAGTAAGACTAGGAGACAAGTGCAACATAGGCAGCAGCCCCAAGGAAGGAAATAGCGTATTTTAAAACAAAGAAGGCCACAATTGTGTGACTGAGGAAAAGAAGGCGGGGGCTGGGAGAAACCAGACTGGAGGGCCAGGCCACATCATTCAGTGCCTGGGAGCTACTCTAAGGATTTATTTTTTTAGGAAGAGATTAAGGGCACTTGGGTGGCTCAGTGGGTTAAGCTTCCCACTCTTTATTTAGGCTCAGGTCATGGGGTCATGATCTAGGGGTCATGAGGTCATGATCTTGGGGTCATGACCATGAGGCTCCATATTGGCCGGCTGGGGAGTCGCCTCAGATTCCCTCCCTCTGCCCCTCCCCACACTCACACTCCTACACTCACTTGCTCTTTCAAATAAATACATAAAATTTTATGGAGAGATTGACTAAGTGAACCTTCTTTCTTTTTAATCCTAATACATAAACCTTAACAATTCGCTGGAAAGCTCAAGCTCAATTAAAGGAAACACTTTGTATGCTATGATGAAATAAAGCATCAAGGAAATCATTTCAGATTTGCCCATGCAAGGCAGTCTCTGCTTCTCCTCAAGAGTAGGGACTCATGACATGACCTCAAAGAGGGCATTTCTCTAGGCAGAACAATCCCAAGTGGGATCCATAAAGTAACTCCAAAGTTTATTCTTCCTGGCAACACCGATCGGTATGTCCACCCACCGTATTAATTCACTTCCTCAGAGGATGCAAATCCTCTTCCATCTATGCCCTTGGAAGGTCATAATAAATAAGAGTGATGGATTTGGAAGAATTCCATTTTCACATTGTTTTTTTCCTTCTGCAACTTCTGTTGCATTGATGGCATAATGAATCTTTCACGGGACATAGGAACTTCGCATTCTATGGCATGCTTCAGTGACAATGAACATAGATATTTATTAGACTGAACCAAATGAAATTGGCCCTTCTGCACGGCTGTTGGCGATTTCATGTGGTTCAACTGTATGAAAAGGGGAGGGGAAGCAACTGCAAAGGAGTTAATACTGCTATTTCTTCTCCACTGTGCTCCCTTCCACGCTGCTCCCATAGTCCATATTTGAATGCATACGTTCCTCTGGATGTTGATGTGACTGATGGCTTCTGCTCTTCTATCTAGACAATAAAGACCATCCTCTGTACGTTCCATTGTAGCTAGGGTATGAATGAACTGCTGAGGAAACTCCTAGTTTTTTTTGTTGCTGTTGTTAGAATACAAATAGTTTTGACTCTGTACTCTAGCTTCGAACAGTAAACTTTTTGACAAAGTCTTACAAATATAAAGAATGTCTTCCTGGAGTACATTTCATGGAGAGAAGGAAGAGTTCACTCTTCTTGTTTATTCTGTTATTTTATTAGTTGTTTAAAAGCATAGATTTAGATATTATGTTGCCATGGTTTTCTCAGGGGCCCATCTGGTCTGTTTCTGAATGATTTAGAGGTATTTTAATTTTAGAGGGAAAAAAGGAGGAGGAAAATTTTCCTCTATTAAAATTTAAAAAGAAGTCACACAACAGAATAAATGTTTGTTCCTTTGCCCAAATCAGACACCCACTTTCCTCCTGATTCCATGCTTCCGCTTCTCTGAACCACACTTCATAAAATAATTTGATCAAAACAAACTTAGTGGTTGGTTTTACTTTTCAGACAGTGATACATATAAGCTTGTAATTTAATGGGCCAAAGAAAGTTTGCATTGTGGAGAAGGTATTAACAGACATATTATTCCATTTGTGCCTCAGAGGTTGTAAGTACTTTTTTTTTTAAGATTTTAATTATTTATTTGAGAGAAACAGAGAGAGAGAGAGAGAGAGCGCACACAAGCAGTGGGAGGGGCAAAGGGAGAAGGAGAAGCAGACTCCCCGTGAGCAGGGAGCCCAACAACATGGGACTCGATCCCAGGACCCTGAGATCATGACCTGAGCTGAAGGCAGACGCTTAACGGCCTGAGTCACCCAGGTACCCCAAGTCCTAAGTACTTTAAAGAATAAAATAATGCATTGGTCTTTTTTCTGCATGTCTTCTGCATTCCACAGAGCTGACAAGTAATTCCTCTGTTCTCCCTATCATTAAAGTAGCAGAAACAGAATTCTACTAGAATGATGGCTAGAATTGAGGGACCGGTAAATCCCAACAGATGCTTGTTTGATACCAGTGTTAAGTATGTTGTGTGGGCACATATTTCAAAGGCCTTTTACCTAAAGTGACTTCGAGCTGGGAGTGTGTCCTCTCCTGTAAAGAATCCAAGGCACCGTGTCAGGAGAGTGTCTCTCATTTCTTATTCTATTGCCAACTTAGTACGTGACCTTGAGGAAGTGCCCCATTCTCTGTTTCATTACCCACATACGAAACAGTGACTGAGATCACTATTCTGTTCTCTGCTGTAATTAGTTTTAGCAACGTGGACACTTTTCGAAAGTTCCAATTATCATGGTTTTCAATGCTCCTGGGACAATTCATCCTGAGTCCAAGGATATTGCTTTAGATAGAAAAGGACATGATGAGCCTGTAATTGTGATCTACTATCTGAATATGTCAGTGGCATATCATGGCATAGATTTTCACATTAATCATGTTAATCTGTGACTAAAAATGTATTTTCATGTGAAAATTAGACATGTTTACTTCAAATAATATATTCACAATCAGAAGTCAAGAAAACTTAGTAAGTCTTCATAAAATTGTATTTTGATACTTAAAAATTAAAATTGAGATATTTAATAGGCTCCTTCAGAGAAGAGAAATATCTAGAAAGTCCATTTATTATTATTATTACTTTTAGAATTTTAAGAGAGAGACAATTATAAAAGATCTCTTTTTTTTGGTTTTTGCTCATAAGTATTTTCTATTTTGCATATTTGAATAAAGAGCTAGCTTTTTAAATGATGTTCTTGAGTGATTTTTAGAGTCCAGTTCATCTAACACACTATAATTTCATCCAAACTGAAGATCAACTTTGAAACACAGGTAAACAGAAGAAACAACTTAATTGGTTAAGAAAGGAAACTCATGGTCCTTCTTATACGAGAAAAATTTGAATAAGGATTGCTGAAGCAAAACTCCTGTATACAAGCAAAACAATTGGTGCTGGTTAGGAAAAGCAAACAGGATATTGGATTTATTAAGTATATTGATCAATTTTTACCAAGAATTTTAATATATTAGACTTGCCTTCCCTGCCCAGCAACTTTAAGTTATGTATATGATTTTGAATAGGTGTAAAATATTATACATTTAAATACCTAAATAATTGAGAACTAATTTCTTTAATATGTAAAGATTTTCTACAAGACAATAAGAATATAAAAGATGAATACCATCCATTTTTTTCAAAGAAATGGAACAAATAATCCTAAAATTTATATGGAACCAGAAAAGACCTCGAATAGCCAAAGGAATATTGAAGAACAAAGCCAAAGTTGGTGGCATCACAATTCCGGACTTCAAGCTCTATTACAAAGCTGTCATCATCAAGACAGCATGGTACTGGCACAAAAACAGACACATAGATCAGTGGAACAGAATAGAGAGCCCAGAAATCGACCCTCAACTCTATGGCCAACTCATCTTCGACAAAGCAGGAAAGAATGTCCAATGGAAAAAAGACAGCCTCTTCAATAAATGGTGCTGGGAAAATTGGACAGCCACATGCAGAAAAATGAAATTGGACCACTTCCTTACACCACACACGAAAATAGACTCCAAATGGATGAAGGACCTCAATGTGAGAAAGGAATCCATCAAAATCCTTGAGGAGAATGCAGGCAACAACCTCTTCGACCTCAGCCGCAGCAACATCTTCCTAGGAACAACGGCAAAGGCAAGGGAAGCAAGGGCAAAAATGAACTATTGGGATTTCATCAAGATCAAAAGCTTTTGCACAGCAAAGGAAACAGTTAACAAAACCAAAAGACAGCTGACAGAATGGGAGAAGATAATTGCAAACGACATATCAGATAAAGGGCTAGTATCCAAAATCTATAAGGAACTTAGCAAACTCAACACCCAAAGAACAAACAATCCAATCAAGAAATGGGCAGAGGACATGAACAGACATTTCTGCAAAGAAGACATCCAGATGGCCAACAGACACATGAAAAAGTGCTCCACGTCACTCGGCATCAGGGAAATACAAATCAAAACCACAATGAGATATAACCTCACACCAGTCAGAATGGCTAAAATTAACAAGTCAGGAAATGACAGATGCTGGCGAGGATGTGGAGAAAGGGGAACCCTCCTCCACTGTTGGTGGGAATGCAAGCTGGTCCAACCACTCTGGAAAACAGCATGGAGGTTCCTCAAAATGTTGAAAATAGAACTACCCTATGACCCAGCAATTGCACTACTGGGTATTTACCCTAAAGATACAAACATAGTGATCCGAAGGGGCACGTGTACCCGAATGTTTATAGCAGCAATGTCTACAATAGCCAGACTATGGAAAGAACCTAGATGTCCATCAACAGATGAATGGATCAAGAAGATGTGGTATATATACACAATGGAATACTATGCAGCCATCAAAAGAAATGAAATCTTGCCATTTGCGACGACGTGGATGGAACTAGAGCGTATCATGCTTAGTGAAATAAGTCAATCGGAGAAAGACAACTATCATATGATCTCCCTGATATGAGGACATGGAGAAGCAACATGGGGGGGTAGGGGGATAGGAGAAGAATAAATGAAACAAGATGGGATTGGGAGGGAGACAAACCATAAATGACTCTTAATCTCACAAAACAAACTGGGGGTTGCTGGGGGGAGGTGGGATTGGGAGAGGGGGAGCGGGCTATGGACATTGGGGAGGGGAGGCGAACCATAAGAGACTATGGACTCTGAAAAACAACCTGAGGGTTTTGAAGGGTCAGGGGTGGGAGGTTGGGGGAACAGGTGGTGGGTAATGGGGAGGGCGCGTTTTGCATGGAGCACTGGGTGTTGTGCAAAAAGAATGAATACTGTTACGCTGAAAAAATAAATAAAATGGAAAAAAAAAAAGAATAATCTAAGAGCAAAAAAAAAAAAAAGAATATAAAAGATAACATCTCAATTAAAAAATGAGCCAATTATATGAACACTTTATAGACAAGTAAGAAATAGCTTTTAAACAAGAGAATAGGCCACAAAACAGTGAGATAAATGCAACAGCCTTGTGAATACACCATTGATAGAAATATAATCTAGTGTATTATTTTTGTAGACAATTCAGACAAATCAATTATTCAGCACTATTGATTAAATTTTTTCTTGTGATTATCTCACATAGGTACTCACATTTTTGGGAAACAATGACATTAAATATTACTACGACATTGTAATAACAACATTGGAAATAACCTAGATATCCATCAATGTGGCATTAAAATTTTTCTACAACAATACAAGAGGATATTTTTTAAAGAAACTATTAAAAAAACTGCCTCTCTGATTTCTTACCATTCAGTTTTCCCTCCCTTCCACTATGGCCCTCTGTGCTCTAAACTCTGAGAAACAAACTGAGGGATACAGAAGGGAGAAGGTGGTGGGATGGGGTAACCAGGTGATGGGTATTAAGGAAGGCAGATGTTTTAACGAGCACTGGGTTAGTTATACACAACTAATGAATCGTCGAACACTACATCAAAAAATAATGTTATATGTTGCTAATTGAACATATAAATAAAATAAAAAAGTAAAAGAAGATAAAATAAAACTGGAGAAAATATATATGTACTCAATCTTGAGGATATCTTAAGTGAAAAGACCCTGAACAAAACTATATGTATATACCCTCATTTATGTAAAATACACACAGACAAGCATACATTAAAATTGGTTATTTCAGGGTGTGTTACAAAAAGTAATTACATCCAGGGAAGAGAGTATGTGATTAAAGGACAGAAAAAGGAGGGAAAGTTACTTTTGTAGCTTTTAAGCTTTATATTATGTACTTGAATTACCTATCATTAAAAATTTTTTTTTCTGAAGTAAATACATGAAATAATAGAAATTGACTCTTACAAGCAATTTCTGGGTAGAGAGGCTGGCGAGGCCTTACTCTCCTCAGGGGCCTTGTCTGGGTTGACTGTGTGTTTAGCTGTTGTCCATCCCGGGGCCGCCTTTCAACTCCCACCCCGCAGGCATCCCCAGTGAGCAGGACTCAAGCTAATTTATGCTGGCCTGCTCTGATCACACCAAAGGGATACTAGCTTAGTGGGCGGAACAGTAAAAACATTTGACACAGTATCCTCCCATGTCATTTACAGCACTGCCTTTTGCCCTCCTTTCACTGGCAGCAATTAAACGAACTAGATGACATGCTAAGGAAGGTATTTAAGGAAGGGACATCTGCATCTTAACGCCCTTAACCCTTGTTAGGGTGCCATTATGGCCTCTTCAAATGTTAAGCCAGCAACTGTAGGTGCACCTATCAAACATGTGGTATGGATCTCTGTATATGTACGTATGTAGTAACTAACACCTATACTTAACAGTTCCTCGAGACTGTATTTTTTTTCTATTGCAAAATCCAAATTTATTTTGAAAAAAAAAAAAAAAGACATAAAAGTTTAAAATGTCTAATATGGTTCTTTCTTATATTATTAAAACATCAAAAATAATTCCTCCTGTTCATAACGTGGGCATCCAAACACAATAATTATCTGTAGGTGAAAACTGTACCCCACATTTATTTGATGGAATAAAATACAAGACAGAATGTGATGTTCATGTAACACTTATTTGAGACATGTAACATACTTTACATATTCTCCATATGGTGATTATTTTCCTTCTATATAGAGCAATCCAATATTCAATAAAAAGCCCTTGTATTCGAGGGTACCTGGGTGGCTCAGTTGGTTAAGGGTCTGACTTTGGCTCAGGCCATTGTCTCAGGATCCTGGTGAGCCCTATTTCAGTCTCCCCACTCAACAGGGGGTCCTTTTGTCCCTGTGCCCTTCCCCTCACTCATGTACTCTCCTTCTCTTTCTCAAGTAACTAAATAAAATCTCCTAAAAATTTTCTTTAACATTATTTATGTATTTGACACAGAGAGAGAGAGATCACAAGTAGGCAGAGAGGCAGGTCGGTGGGGGGGGGTGGGGGGTGGGGAAGCAGGCTCCCTGCTGAACAGAGAGCCCCATGCGGGGCTCGATCCCAGGATCCTGGGATCATGACCTGAGCTGATGGGCAGAGGCTTAACCCACTGAGCTGTATTTTTAATATTTCTAGAAGTAATTGGAAAATAAATTTTCAAAATTTTTTTAAATATAATCACACAAGGTACATTAACTGTGTCTATAAAGTCCCTGGTAAACCTTTGCATAAAGAGCAGAGCCTTGTTCTTAGAAGAGCAGATTCAAAAATTACCACATCTAGGTTCAAATACCAGATGTGACACTCATTAGCCGTTTTTTAATCTAGAACAAGAATTTAAGTTCCCCGCTTCTCCATTTTCTTGGGAAAATAAAATTACTTAACAGGATCAATATACTGAAAATAAGTAATTATATGTACAAAAGCACCTGGATTAGTGTCTGACATACTGATCACTCAGTAAGCATTAGACAGTATTATTATGATTTCACTCTTTTTATAACATGTCTAACCCCAAAAGATTCTCTTTGTTCTTGTTTACCTCTGGTAAATCATAACTCACATGCCTCATATCTGAAGTGTGTCAAGGATTAATAGTTATCCCTTCACAGTGAATAAATCCTGAAAAGTTAATCTGAAAAGTGTGTCAAGGATTAATAGTTATCCCTTCATAGTGAATAAATCCCTTGGTTGATAATATAAAACATGCTTTCACTGTGCAGTCGAGGGTTTCAGATCACACCTGTGAAATTTTCAACTATAGCTGACTCTTTAATCTGAAACTTGCAGGAATTAATGAAAATGGTTTCTTGTTGTAATACAGAAAAAAATTACTTTCACTCATTCATTCACTTGCTCATAAAGTAGGGTTACCAGATTTCGCAAATAAAATTATAGACCATCCAATTTAATTTAAATTTCAGATAATATTTTTTTAGTACAAGAATACCCCATGTAATGACATACTTATAGTAGAAAATTATTTATCTAAAATTCAAATTTAACTGGTGTCTTGCAATGATCTAAAATCTTTCAGACACATCAAAAGCATTTCCAAGAGGGAAATTTATATTGATACAGGCCAACTTCCAGAAAGAAAGAAAAAAAAAAAAACCCTTAAATAATCAATCTAACTTTATACCCAAAGGAACTAAAAAAAAGGAAGAAAAAACAAAGCCCAAAGATAATAGGAGGAAAGAAATAATAAAGATCAGAATGGAAATAATGCAATAGAAATGAAAAGAAAATAAAGATCAATAAAACCAAGAGCTGGTTCCTTGAAAAGGCACATAAAAAAGGGTAAACCTTTAGACTCATCAAGAAAAAAAAAGAGAGAGAGAGAGAGCAAGAGAGAGGACCCAAATTTTTAAAAAATCAAAAATGAAAGAGAAGTAACAACTGACATCACAGAACAAAAGATTGTAAGAGAATACTGTGAAAAATTACATGCTGATGACCTGGACAACCTAGAAGAGGGGATTAAACTCCTAGAAAGGTACAGTCTTTCAAAATTGAATCAAGAACAAATGAATATCTGAACAGGTTCATTACTAGTAACAAAACTGACTCATTAATCAAAAAACTCCCAACAAACATAAGTCCAGGACCAGATGGAGAATTTATCTGTGAATCCCAAACATAGAGAAGAGCTAATTCCCATTCTCCTCAAACTATTCCAAAAAACAGAGGAAACAGGAAAGTTTCCAAACACATTCTATGAGGCCAGCACTACCCTGATTCCAAAACCAAAGACACTGTACACACACACACATACACACACACACACACACACCCCAATCAAACAAAGGACTACAGGTCGCTGTTCCCAATGAACACAGATGTAAATGTCCTCAACAAAATACTGGCAAACCACATTCAACAATACATGAAAAGGATCACTCAACATGATAAAGTGAGACTTTTTCCTGGGAATGCAAAAATGGTTCAATATCTGTAAATCAGTGAATGTGATACACTACATGAAAAAATAAAGGACAAAAATCATATGATAATCTCAGCAGATGCAGAAAAAGAATTTGACAAAATTTAACATACGCTTAAGATTTTTATCTCTCAAAGTAGGATTAGAGGGAAGAGACCTCAACATAATAAAGACCATATATAATAAACCCACAGTTAATATCATACATAATGTCATAAAACTGAAAGATTTTCCTCCAAGATCAGAAACAAAACACGGATGTTCATTCTTGCCATTCTTATTCAACACAGTATTCAAGTCCTAGCCACAGCAAGCGGATGAGAAAAAGAAATAACAGGCATCTAAACTGTAAGGAAGAAGTAAAACTCACTATTTTAGCAGAGGACATGATACTATACAGATCAATCCTTAAAGAACTCATCAAAAACTATTAGAATTATTAAATGAATTCAATAAAGTTGCAGGATACAAAAGTAATACACAGAAATCTTTCTACACACTAATAACAAAGCAGCAGAAAGAGAAATTTAGAAAACAATCCCGTTTACAATTGCACAAAGAATAATAAAATAACTAGGAATAAACCAACCTAGAGGTTGAAATATAGGTTCTCTGAAAACTATAAAGCACTGATGAAGGGAAGTGAAGACAACACAAAAAATGGAAAAGATATTCCACGCCTACAGACTGAAAGAACTAGTTAGTATTGTTAAAATGACCATCCTATCAAAAGCAGTCTACAGATTCATTGTAATCTCTATCAACATGCCAATATCATTTTTCACAGAAGCAGAATAAATAATCCTAAAATTTGTATGGGACCACAAAAGACCTTGAACAGCCAAAGCAATCTTAAGAAAGAAAAACAAACCTGGAGGTACTATAATCCCAGATTTTAAGATACACTACAAATATATCATAATAAAAAATGGTACTGACATAAAAATAGACACATAGATAGATCAGTGGAATATAAGAGAGCCCAGAAATAAACTTGCACTTATATGATGAATTAATCTATAACCAAGGAGGCAAGAATATCCAGTGGGGGAAAAAGACAGTCTCTTCTACACACAGTGCTGGAAAAACTAGATAGCTACATGCAAAAGAATGAAACTGGACCACTTTATTACACCATACAAAAAATAAACTTAAAATGGATTGAAGATCTAAATGTGAGACCTGAAATCACAAAACTCCTAAAAGAAAACATAGGCAGTAATCTCTTTTTTTTTTAAAGATTTTATTTATTTGACAGAGAGAGATCACAAGTAGGCATAGAGGCAGGCAGAGAGAGAGGAGGAAGCAGGCTCCCCACTGAGCAGAGAGCCCGATGCAGGGCTTGATCCCAGAACCCTGAGATCATGACCTGAGCCAAAGGCAAAGGCTTAACCCACTGAGCCACCCAGGTGCCCCTATAGGCAGTAATCTCTTAGACACTGGTCTTAGCAATATATTTATGGATATATAAATATAAATATAAATAAATAAATATATATATATAGTCTCCTGAGGCAAAGGAAACAAAAGCAAAAATAATCAATAGCTGCAACTACACCAAAACAAAAAGCTTTTCCAAGTGAAGGAAACAACAAAACAAAAAACATCCTAGTAAATGGGAGAAGATATTTGCAAATGGTATATCTGATAAGGGATTAATATCCAAAATATATACATACAGCTCAATACCAAAAAATCCCTAACAGTCTAAGAAAAAAAAAATGTACAGAGAATAGACATTTTTCCAAAGAAGACATGCAGATGTCCAAAAGACACTTGAAACAACACTTGACATCGTTCATCATTGAAGGCAGTAAGTTATCACCTTACCCCAGTCAGAATGGCTAGTAGACAGAGTATCACCTTCCATCAGACAGAATGGCAGAAAGACAAGAAACAGCAAGTGAGGATATGGAGAAAAAGGAACTGTTAGGCACTCCTGGTGAGGATATAAATTGATGCAGCTGATGCAAAACTGTTATGGAGTCTCCTAAAAATATTACAAACACAAATACAATATGATCCAGCAATTTCCCACTGGGTTACTCAAAGAAATGAAGATACTACTTTGAAAGCATACATGCACCCCTATGTTTATTGCAGCATTATTTACAATCGCCCAGGTATGGAAGCTGCCCAAGTGTCCATCAGCAGATGAATGGATAAAGAAGATGTGGTGTGTATCTATAATGGAATATTACTCAGCCATAAAAAAGAACAAGATCTTGCCATTTACAGCAGGATGGATGGATCTACAGGGTATTATGCTTAGTGAGATGAGAGAAAGACAAATATATATAGTTTCATTTTTATGTGGAATCTAAAACACAACAAAGCAGAAATAGACCCACCAACACAGAGAACAAAGGGATGATTGGTTTGGGTCCGTGGGGGGAGGGGAGAAGATACATGCTTCCGATCATGGAATGGTTAAGTCACTGGGGTGAAACGTGCAGCACAGGGAATCTATTCAGTGGCACTGCAACAGTGTTGTATGGTGACATGTGGGAGCTACGCTTGTGGCGAGTGTAGCAGGAGGGACAGACTTGTCCAATCACCATGTTGTTCACCTGAATTTTATTGTATCAACTATACCTTATTCAAAAAAGAAATCACTGTATCTTTTTTTTTTTGATCTGGTAACCCTGAATAAAGTTTCTGCATGTAGACTCTGAACATGGTGCTTCCCTAAGTATTGGGCTTAAAAATGGGTAAAGAACAAAATTCCTGTCCTCCTAGAGTTAACAGTCTAGTAAGGCAGAGCACTGACAGTTATCATACAGCGTCTTCAGGGTATCAAATGATCAGAGGCATAAAGAAAGTGACTTGGAATCACATGGGCGTGTCCCAATCCTGGCTGGGAGACAGGGTGGGACAGGGGCACAGATTTATTGCCAGAGAGGATCTGGAAAACTAAGGGAAGAATCACAACCTCAGATAAGAAATGACATGAATTTAGAAGTGGGTTAACTGAGGAAGGGAGGTGGTCATATCATAAGGAGAAGCCTGTGAAAAAGAGTGAGTCAGTCTTGTGTGCAGAGAATGGCAAGTAACTCGCAGTGGTTGAAACCCTGAGCAAAAAGGGCAGGAAAGTGACACGAAGCTAGCACGGATGGGACAGGAGTTACAGATGGCTGCATACAGACCATATACACATGTATTTCAGAATTCAGAAGACTGTTTGACCACATCCTGAAACCTCTATAATGTCTCTGAAAGGGAGTAAAAAATAGGACAAGCAGGAGACCCTGTATGGTCAGTATGCTCTCCAGTTACCTGGGTTTATAATTTTGCTGTTAGAGACTGAAGGGAATTGCTGGGTGAGGGGGTTGGGCACTGAATCCTTCCTGGATAACTATAAGCAGAAAAGTATTTAAAGTGAACAGTGACCATGTTAGGACCACCAGGAAGTCTCCCCAGCTTCATAACCTCCCAGTTACCCTCCTTATTTCTTCTCCTCAATGTGCCCATGATTTATCAGTTTACCTGACAGCAAATGATGGACACGGGGCATCTGGAAAACTATTCTTTGGCTGTCTTCTGTGTTCTGAGCTTTGCAAAACTGAGTAGGCCTCTGCTGTGTATTTCAGCCCTCCATCCAGAGCCGCAGCTCCCTCCACGCTACGGCACTGGGACACTAAGCTTAACTGAGCACCTACTATGTGAGAGGCACTGGGAAGATGGGCAGTAAGAGCCATGGACTGTTACCCTGAGTTTACAGCTGAGGATTCTGAGGCACCTATGGTAACACAGGAGGGTCGTTGTAAAAATAGTTACGGCACAACTGAAACCAGGCAAACCAACAATCACTGAGTGCTTCTTTGTACCAGGTTTTTGCTGCTTAAAAGGGAAATATCTTAATAATACAATCATATAGGGTCAGGAAACTATGCCCCCTGGGCCAACACCAGCCAGCAGCCTGTTTGTACAGTTCCCAAGGCATGAATGGTTTCTACGTTACTGAAAGGTTGTTTTAAAAAAGCTGAAAACAGTAAAGCAAAGAACATGCCCTAGAATGCATATGGGATATGCAAAGCCTAGTTAGTTGCTGTCCGGCTCTTTACAGAAAAGGTTTGCCTCCTTCTAAACAGATGGAAGAACTAAGTCCAGGGAAATTCAAGGAACTGCTTGGAATCATACAGTTAAAAAGAAACGGATCTGCCTTTTAAATTAGATTTTTTTCTGTTCCCTGTCTATGTACCTTCCACTAACCAAGCTATTTTTCTGGTCTTGGAAATACTTACCCTTGGGTATTCGGCAGCTGTGGTCAAAGGGTGTTATTCTCTGGGCTGTATTTGCCTTGACCTTCTAAGGTGACAGCCCAGACGTGAATTCACTTTCACCCAAACCCAAATCCACTGCCGTATAAAAAACACCACCCTACTGTGACTTTATGCATCTACCTCCCCAGGCCAACAACCCCATCAAGCCCAAATTCTTAATTAATGTTTTCTCAGCGGTAACACACATGGAATCTACATGACAGTTAATTACTTAGTGATTCAACAATACCTCTTCTGCAGACTCGAACCACACTTAAAATGGCTCAAAAGAAAATGCTCAATAAACACAATCTACACTTTAATACAGCATCACACCATTTGATAGACTTTTAAAGACCACACAGCAAATAACCTGCTAATTAAATAAAGTCTTAACGGAACTTTTAATAATCTTAATTAAGGTATCTAGTGGTTTACGTTACTTCTAGGTACAAGACGAGGCTGGCAACCGTCAGTTGCTATATTGAATCTTAATCGCAAAATGGAGAAATCTATTTTATCTCACTACCAGACAGTCATGGTCACCCAGCATTATCTATTCGTGGCACAGAACACGGTCAGTTATCACGCCATCAGATGAATGTTGTATTTCCTTATTCTGCCCCCAAGATGACGGGCTGATACCCTTTATAAGTAAAGCAGCCACATCTTTCTTTATCCAAAGTGCATTTAAAGGATTCGTTTTATCCCCTCCCCCTTCCACCTCCTTTTCTCCCTCTCCTCCTGCTCTTCTTCTGTCCATCTATCCATTCGATTACTGTGTCTAAAATCTGTAAGAAACTACCTTCCACACTATGACAGACAGATGCAGTGATGTGCACTGCACAGCCCTTACTCCCAAGAAATTCAGAGTTAAATAAAGGCAAATGGGCTAATGATAGAATAGCAACTATGCAAATAATTGTATTTAACAGTAAGTAGTATTTATTGAGTGATCTCCATATGCCAATTCCTGTAATAGACATTGACATTTTTGAACTGACTTCATCATCACAATATTTGATTTAATTACCATGATACTTCCCCAGTGTGCACGATGAAGAAACTGAGGTACAGAGAGACTAAGCACTTTCCCAAGGCCATAAAGCTGACGAGTGAGAGAGAATCAGATTGAGGTAGGACGTGCTATACTTCTGGTGTCAGGAATTATCATACTTGATCCTCACAAACATCCTCTAACAGATACATTCTTAGATTGTCTTCTCAGATCACCATAACTGCAATTCTGTAATAACGTCCTCTGCCCCAACCCCATCCAGGCAAACCTTTGGTCACCCTTTCCCTTGCCACCAGGCTGTAATGCTCAGAGCTAGCTGCTTGGACCTCGCTGCTTGGAGTTAAGTGGTGAGGGCCAGAGGGCATTGACCAAACTGGCCAATCAGATTCTGTTTATAGGGAACTATGAATCAAGGACGCGTGTACCTCAGAACAAGAGGGAGTTCCAGCACAGCAGTCTCCACCAAATGGATGGAAAAGTCAGAGAAACTCGGTGTGGCAAACAAGATGGAGAGATGTACACCGCAAAGCTAGGATGAGGAGAATCCTACTCGCTTGGGATGCATTTCTTGAATGTTCATTAGCATTCTTGAGAGCACCAAGGAACCTTGGGTCCATAAGATAGTTCATTCTCCAGTCCACCCAGTTTGGTCCCTTTTTGTATTATCCCACAGTGAGGCAGACTTTGCCACTTATAACTAAGGAGAATAACAATTACACCAAAGGATATTAAATGGAGATGCTGTCCTTATGGTTAAATTGGGGGAGCAGATCTGAAGCTCCAGGCACTTATGTTAGAGATGCAAAAATAATTACAATACAAGGGGAGAAAACTACAAACCCCACAAACTCAGTATATACAAGGGAAAGGGATATGAAAGAAAAAAAAAACCCTACATGCATATAGAAACCTTAAGGGTGATTATGCCAAAAAAAAAAAAAAAAACGATTTGCCAGGTTTTAAAATATGGACAGACTTTGTTTTTGCAGTGACAGAAGGAACCGTCGTCTAAATACAGGGGACAGTGTGGATGATGCAGTGTGTTGAGAAGTCAGCTTTGCTGGAACCAAGATGGATTGAGGACATGTGGGAGAACCAGCGAGAAAGGCAGGCTGGAGGTACACTGTAGCAGACAGAGAAGTGTAGACTGTGACATTCCTACTTTTTAACTATTTCCTTAAGGGCTTGCAAGGCACATGACCATAAGCTTTAAGAAAATCCTCTGGGAACATTAAGTAGTAGATGAGAAGAAACAAGATATAAGACGACTCAGGAGTTCAGGTAGAAGACAAAAAGAGCCTAGGTATCTCTTCCAGATCCATAATATGGTCAGGGAGCAGGTAAACAGTCTGCTTGCATAGAACTCTCCATCAACATCCCTCTCCAGAAGTTAAAAAGAATCACACACAAAGCATATGGTGATATAGATAATCACAAATGTAAATGACCAACCAACACCAAATGTGTTGAAATGACTCCTACTGTACTGAGTCCTAGGATCACTCTTTCCCCTGGAGTACTTATGGCCTTAGTTCTCTCATCCACAAAATGTGTATCTAGGCAGAGGACAGGAGCAAAGGTAAGTGCAGAGAACCCAGGTAATCATAATATGATTTCATTTATAAGTAAAAGTCAATATGCAATGGTATGGCCAGAACACAGAGGACAGCAGCTGGCGCCACCTTGCTGAGAGGCCTTGAGGCACAGACCTCTTGGATGAAATTATGGAGGGGCTAGGTCTTCAAGACAAAAGAGACACAGACAAGGTAAGAGGTGGAACTGGTGGAGTTGGGTGAGAAGTGAGCAGTCGGGTGGCAGAGAGGCTCCTACAAGCAAAGGCAGACGGTTGACAAACAGTAGACAAGTGACAACAATGTCTGTGGCTTGGAGTACTACAGTGAGAATCAGGGAGATCAGGGAGGAGCAGATAATCAGGCTGGAAAGGAGGGCAGGAGCCAGACCACAGGGAGATCCGAACTACTTAACGTGCGATGAAAGCGGTGAGCTCTCAAATAACACTGCTTAGTGTCTCCAGGAAACTCCAGCATGGAAGCCTTTCACCTTGAACCTCAAGAACACACTATTTATATCCAGGGAAAGCCTAAAATTAGACAGGATCAAAAACATTCCCATTGACTCACACAAAGGAGATCATCTCTCTGCAACTAACTTCCTGAGTTATATTTAAAATCTCTCTAAGTGCCAAAGCAATAAAATGATTAACATATGAACAACTACCATGTTTGCCGAAAGATTTTAATAATAGAAAAACATCGTAAAATATACTAATTGTGTCACCTATGAATCTCATAATCCTGGGTCAGGCTGTCAACAGAGGCCATCACCCCATGGCTGAACAAGCAAATCTGTTAAAACAAAGAGCCAGTATGATAGCTGAACTTTTTGTGCATTTCCTGTGTGCTAGGCACTGTGCTTTGTTCTCTAAATCATCTAATTTAAAGATATATCTGCTTCTCTAAAATATTTTCCCTTTCATTCCCTGCCCCTCCTCCATCTGGAAGCTCCTGCATTGGGTGATAGAAAGAATGTGGGCACTTGAGTCCAACATACTCGGTTCTGGAACTCTTCTCATCATTTACCTTCAGATAAGTTACCTGGCCTTGCTGAGCCCCATTTACTTCTCTGGTTAAAAGAAACAGCACTATAGGGGAACCTGGGTGGCTCAGTTGGTTAAGCACCTGCCTTCAACTCAGGTGATGATCTTGGGGTCCTGGGATCAAGCCCTGCATTGGGCTTCCTGCTCAGCAGGGAGCCTGCTTCTCCCTCTCCCTTGGTTCCTTCTCCCCATTTATGCTCCCTCTGTCTCAAATAAATAAAGTCTTAAAAAAAAAAAAACAATCCCAGTACTATAATATCTACACTGTAGAGTGATCAAGATTTAGGAAGAGGATCCAAATCAAGACCTCTGGGACGATTCTGGCATTTGTTGGCATTAGAGAACATTTCTTGGCCAGGTGTGCTTATATTCTTTTTTCTATCCAATGGCCCGCACTTCTCTTTGGGCACCTGCCTTTGTTAGGTAATTCAACTTCCCTAAAAGATGACGAGCCTCCCCACTTTCAGAACATGTAGCTCTACACATGATTAGTCACAGAAGTAGCAACAGTGTGGCTTTGACAGTGTGGTTTTGCCAGGCTGCCTGTTGCCAGGGGTTGGGGGGATGTGAACAGCAACGGGGGTCAATCATGCTTCCTTTGAGCAATCAGCCTATTTGTACTTATTGGACACTATGCGCGCACTGGAGAGTGTAGCCCAAACCTCAGAGTCACACCAGACCTCCCACAGCAGAGTTTGGTTCTGCTGTTTCCTCCTTGCCTATCTTCCTCCGCCCCATACGTACTATTTCCTCTCTGTCTCAATTCCTTAATATGATTTTCCTAGGGTGCTGAGCTTTCTCCTTTCCTCCCTCCATCTTTATATAAAGAAAATAACCCAAAACACTGATGTGAAATGAGCAGATGCTGAACAGAATTAAAAAACAGAGCTCTGGGGTATGGGTGTCCCAAGTCTAAAATCAAGTTCTCTAAAAACTGTTTAGAGCCACCTTCTCGATAATCATATGGCACAGTATGACTCTGATTTTCCTTGAAGGTGCACAGCCAAGGCACTGGGATGTGTCAAGTGGAGAGTATGGGACAGAAGGCAAGGAAACATCATCCAGAGCTAAGACAAGCTCCTTGGTGCTGCTGTCTATGACCCACAGAGGGGAGTTTGTTATTGGTGTGAAAGACAAATCAAGTCTTTTTGGGGAATTTATATCTAAAAAAATGATGGGTATTCATTAACTCCCTTTCTACAGATGGCCAGGAGGTCAACTTAAGTATTTCCCCAACCAAGAAGATAAGTTTGGAAAAATAAGCTGGTTGCATCTCCTTGGTCTGCATTGATAGGAACCTTCTTAGAAGTTTCATGCTCTACCTGGAAAGTGGTGGGATGTAGCAAAAGGGGTATGCATATTTTATGCTGAGGAAAATAATGTGGTTTCCAGAATCTGCTCACTACATCTCTAACGTAAGTCCTTGGATCATACTTCTAGAAACTCTCCCTTGGGACCTGTGATGACCTCCCAAGGTCACACCACATACTTTCTAAAATTCTCCTTCTTCTGCGAAATTCATATAAAATTTCACTTGAGACACCTTTAGTATCATCATGATAGCTATTTGAGAAGAAAAAAAAAGTTCCACTTAGACTGTGTACATTTTCAAAAGGCAGGCTTTATAGTAGTAAAACCATAATCTGTACAATGGGCCAGCACCAGGATTCAAGCTCAGAACACAGTGAACACAATTAGAAGAGAAATAACTCGCTGTTCTTCTGCCCTCCTTATTTATAGTTCATGGTAAGAGCAACGACGGGCCACATTACACATGACAGAGCAGAATACGATCCACTTGGGCAGGGATATTTGGACAAACTTCTATGCAAAGCACACCTAGGCATCGCTGACGGGTCATTGTTCAAAGATGGAACGAGGACGGGGAGCTTCTCTGTCCTTATGGTGGATGTTGCCAGGGGCCAGAGAGCTCGGAACAGCCCGTACAGACTCAAGAGCTTGTCATCAGGTTATTTTACCTGCTGTCATAGAGACAGAAAATGATCACCCCTTGCCACACCCATGGCTTCCTTAGCATAATTTCATTGTGCTAACAGGCATTTTTACATCTTCAGTTATCCTTGTCTAAGGAGAGAAAGAAGGCATGAGAAGGGATAGACATGGGGCCAGAAAATCCAGACTCAACATCTGGTGTCCCTCCACAGACTTGTTCTGGGGTATCTGTGAGCATTCAGCATCTCTGAGTCTTGATCTGCCCCCACCCCCACCCATAAAATGAAAAAAAAAAGTGTATAAATATTTTTGCAGACACCTGTGTGTAAATGATTTTTTAAAAATGAAATGTTTCCAAATAACCACTGGAATCCAGATATGTATCAAAAATTACAGCCGTGCTCTGTTGTATAAAGTCAGTTTTTTCATATATATTCTTCCACGTTGATGCAACCTTGGGGATTATGCCAACCATACTCCATTCCACATGGCAGATCATATTTTCTATCTTATTTATGGTCTTGGAGATTCAAGCAGTAAGTACCTGAATTCGGGGGCTGATGATACTAAAACAACACTGAAAAGGGACACATTGGTTATGAGACTCTAAGGCTCAAAGACTCCTAGGGACTGAGTTTTATTTTCTTAAATAATAAGAATTTTGCCAAAATGCTGTCATCTTGTTAGTTAAACAGCTGCTACTTTTAAGATAGTTTTAATATTTTCCCATTTATTTAAAGCATTGAAACACCAGAGGAAGCACCATTTTAAAAGTTCAAGTGATTATTTACAGAGATTATTTCAGAAAAAAATGTAATAATCTTTTTGGTAATAATGTCAATATTGGAGACACTGTGGAGGTTGGATAAAGTTTCAGAACTGACACACACTGCCCAGCAGGCATTATTTAAAAATGTCAACCTTAGACTTTCAAAGTCATTTGAGAATTTAAAATATTTAACAGTTTAGATTTCATTATAAATCCCGTTTCTTAACTGTAATCGAGCAATCAAAATATAGCACACTCAAGAAGACCACAGCTGCATCTGTCCCCATCTTTTAGGTCTTTGTCTAAAATGTACAGCTCAGAAGAGGATTTGGGAGGGAATCCTTCCATTGACTTGCAATGGGTCAAGGAATCAGAGCTCATATTGCTTCCTCAGGTGATGTCTTGTCTGGTTATTCCATTGGCCGGGAGTCAGCCCGCCTTGTGTCTCTAACACAAAATGTTCACCCCCCCCAACCATTTAACTGCATTCTCTTTATGCTTTTGGGAACTTGTTCAAATCCAGTCTTTTCCAGGATACTTACTCCAAACTGACTCACACTTACTGTGTATGGGGGCAGGACAGGATACCCTGTGACATTAAATATAACGCGGGGCCTCTCCCCCACACGTACACTAACGTGGCAAGATCAGGTGTACAGGTAAGTTGTTACTTAGAATCGCTGCAAGGTTTTTGAATAATTTATTTAAAAATATAGAGGCTAGAGTTCCTTCAGGATATCCTTACAATAAAGACACTCTCATGAAGTGTTATGACAATCTGCTTTCTTGAAAGAAATGGGAGAAATAACCAGGAAATACCATAACTCAAGATTTATGCAGACCTTACTGTTTCTCATGAGAGCCGTCGATGATTTGTGCCACAGAAGGAAAAACTAGGAAGTGCTGACATAAACTAAACAATTTTGAGCTTACTTACATGCCGTTTTATGTTGTTTCCTAAGGATTTAATATATGTAAGCTATTTCTCTGACCAACCCGTGAGTTTCTGGAGCAGGAGCGTTGTCAGATGTAACAAGTAAGAATACAGATTTAGCAAATATTCCATGGGGCATACTTACAATGAAAAAGAACGACTCATTATTTATCTGACACTGAGATTGAACTTCAGACTGAAATTCAGCTGGGCGTTCTGTGTTCTACCCGGCAACCCTAGTCAAGAAACAGGTCATCTGAGGAATGTTTTAGATCTCCAGTATCCCTGGTTCAGGCTGGACACCTGCAGGGCCCTCATTAAATACTTATGAAGGGATAGTTTGCAGACTTATTTCATTGCTATTTTAAAAACACGCCTTAAAAGGAACGGATAAAAGTGAACATTCACTTCTCTGGGTGACTTCAAAGAGAAATCAAGAGAAGAGTGGAAGGCTCCCTTCTCCCCTCCGTGGCAATCTTGCAGAGCACTCTGCTGTGTCTTATGGAGCTGAGGTTAACTTAATGACATGTCTTAATTCCACAAGGCTCTGCAGGGTTATTGCCTCCTTCTTAATGCAGGCTACATTTCAAACTAGGTCACGTCTGCTTCTTACCAACTACTTGAAGATGTGTTCAAGAAGAACAAACTCATCCAGCAGCCAAGAGAGAGGATCATGGGATGTCTGGATAGGCATCATGATTCCTGCTTCCTTCTGGAACTGCTGTCAGTCTAGACCCAGATGTGTGTTTCTTCCACACTTCTTTCCACCAGTTTTCTCGGTTCTGAAGGAAAACTATTGTCTCTTAATTCCATTAAACAATAGAGCAAACCACTGTGCATATTTGGTAAGTTTATCCTTTAAAGCTTTTAAGAAACTCTGAAGGAGAGAAAAGACTTCTTTTCTCTCATTCTTAAAATAGCAGATATGGGGCCTTCATTGAATTTTCTCTGATGTTTACTGCCTAATTAAAAAAAAAATGCCATCCATACAGATCAAAGTGAACCCAACCTCTTGTCATATTAAATTAAAAATACATTTGGAGGGTATTTACCCTAAAGATACAAATGTAGTGATCCAAAGGGGCACGTGCACCCCAATGTTTATAGAAGCAATGTCCACAATAGCCAAACTATGGAAAGAGCCTAGATGTCCATCAACAGATGAATGGATAAAGAAGATGTGGTGTGTATATATACAATGGGATACTATGCAGCCATCAAAAAATGAAATCTTGCCATTTACGACGTGGATGGAACTAGAGGGTATTATGCTAAGTGAAATAAGTCAATCAGAAAAAGTCAATTATCATATGATCTCCCTGATATGAGGAATTTGAGAAACAAGACAGAGGATCATAGGGGAAGGGAAATATAAATGAAACAAGATGAAACCAGAGAGGGAGAAAAACAGTAAGAGACTCTTAATCTCAGGAAACAAACCAAGGGTTGCTGGAGGGAGGGGGATGGGAGGGATGGGGTGACTGGGGGTTGGACACTGGGGAGGATACATGCTATGGTGAGTGCTGTGAATTGTATAAGACTGATGAATCACAAACCCGTACCCCTGAAATGAATTAGTACATTATATGTTAAAAAAATACATTTAGATTTCCATAGTCTTCCAGAAAAGCCAAGAAAAAGAGTACACATTTGTCATGGGTTTCTGAAAATCAAGTCATCATTGCTTGCTTCCGCAGCACACAGAACAAGAGATTGCAAATGGGTAAGTGCAAGAGTTCAATTCCAAAACAGCTGGTGTACACCGGTTCTACCACGATCAGTATAGCTGACACAGGGTCATAGATTAGAGGACTAATGAATGTGATAGCCAGTTCCAGCTCACAAACAAGATACTTTTTCAACTCTTGACCTACACCTTAAGGGAAGAAAATCTTTTAGGACTTCAGAGTTGGAAAGAACCCCTCAGGTATTACTGACTCTGTCTTTTCACATCGTGTATATATATTCCCTTTTGAGGCCTCTTCGCATGTCATAATAGAAAATTATATTATTTTACATTTATAAATATAAATAATAAATATAATTATATATATCTTTTTTTTTTTCATAAACAACTACAGGACCTAAGCAATTAGTAACATCAACTCATCAGGTCAAGGGTTAAGTCACGTCCAAAGGTACTGTGTATGCATCTGGTCATTGCATTCCGATGCTTATTACAGAAATACGGGGACATCAATTTTGACATAATGCCCAAAATGACTTCCCTTACAACTCGCTCTGTAGTACAGTCTCTAACAGTTAAAATATCATTAAATCATTCCTTCTGGGAAACACATTGAATCTCTTCCTCATTCTGTTGCTAAAATGACATTCAGCTCTAGATTTAATGTGTTCACAAGTGTATCAAATAAGATATATCTACTAACAAACATGAAAATAAAGTCATCATGCATTTTTTTTCAGAGCAGGACAGCTAAAAAGTCAGGATTTATGCTTAATCTTAAGGTTGAGTTAGAATGTAATTCTAAGCTAAAGCAATTTATGGGGTATATATATTATACATATTTTTTAAAGTCTTGATAGAAGATAATTCATTTGGTCACAGAATTAAGAACTGGTCTTAGTTTTTCTACGAAGCTCTAGAAATCTCAGGATTTACATTTTATTGACAAACTGGTGACTGAAAGCTAATAACCACCCGATACTATTTTGTATAAAGAAACAATGAGGCTTTCAAACTCATCTGCTCTCCTCCTACATGATCTCTATACATATATTTCTGTCGATGCAAACAAGACTGGATTTGAGCCAAACTCAAAGGTCCGGTTGACATAGGTTCTGCTGAGACGCGAGGGAGCAGTTACTGTGCTGAGCACCACACCTTCAGTGCTCACGCACATAGTGATGTGCCTTTAACCTTCACCCAGACGCCCTTGGGCTCGGTGTGAGGATCTCCCTCTTAGACCTGAAGATGCCACTAAGCTTTCATGCACCCTACTGGTGGCTCCATATCTTGACAAGGCCCAGGAATTACTGCTGGAATCATCCCACGGAATGCCGAATTCTAGTGTCTCACATTTTGATCTGATTCTGTTCCAACAACTCATCCTTGCATCGACAACTTGAAGGAAAGGACTGTTCTTCCACAAAATACCTGTCAAAGAGTTCCATGAGCAATAGCTATTTTTAAATGAGTCCACGAATAAATGAATGCCTACTGACAGGCAGCTGGGTTCTGTGGTTACTTTTGTAGCCCCTCATTTCCATCAGCAAATAAGGGCAAGCACTCTTACTTGCTGTGATGTATTTTCATAATGTATCATAGTGTGTTGGGGGGTTAAGTAGACGGACAGGAGCAGTTCACACTGTAGCAGGCACCATCAGCGCTCTGCCCCTTTATTCCTGGGTCCCTTTACCACTGTAGCGCACACAGGCTCATGCCATACTTACACTCCCCAAAACCCAAAGCTGGGTCTTCTAAAAGGGGGGCTTCCCTCAGGCAACTGGAGTCTAGGAGCAAGCAGAGAATCCCTGTGGATTTACTTGGGGAGGGTCATCCTGTCCAGTGAGTGGCGTGTGGGTAGAGATATGACTACTCCGGTCCTCTCATCCTCTGTCAGGACGCTGCAGCTCTCAGGCATGCCTCGCCCTGTTTCTGGAGCCTTCCCTGTGTTAAAGAGCCAATGCCAGGCTCTCTGAGATGTTGCCTGATATCATACCTTTGCTGGCCTCCTTCCACTCCATCCCATCTCCTCACTCCACATTTATTTCTCCAGGCAACACTTCTTGGAAATGATTTTATTTATTTATTTGAAAGAGGAGAGATCACAAGTAGGCAGAGAGGCAGGAAGAGAGAGAGGAGGAAGCAGGCTCCCTGCTGAGCAGAGAGCCCGATGCAGGTCTCGATCCCAGGACCCCGAGATCATGACCTGAGCTGAAGGCAGAAGCTTAACCCACTGAGCCACCCAGATGCCCGGGTAAGTCACTTTTATAAGAGCCTTGGTCTCAAGTCTTGTTTCCCAACCTAAAACAAATGTCTTCTACCATGTGGCCAGGATCCACTGGAGATGCTGAAAACAGCCCGTGTGTTTAATCACAAGCCTTACCTAAAGAAATTCCCTGTCGTGGTAAAAAATGACCCTGCAGTAGGCAGAACAATAACCTCCCAAAGTTATTCTCATCCAAATGCCAGAACCCATGAATGCTGGTTACATGGTAAGGTGGGATTTGGGGTGCAGATGGAATTAAGGTTTCGGATCAGCGGACCCTAAAAAGAGTATCTTCGATGATCCAGGGAAGAGGGGCAATGTAATGAGAAAACTGGATGAGAAACACAGAAGAGAGGGTGTTGGAGGGTCGTGAAGTGGGGCTTGCTTCGCCACTGCTGGCTGTGAAGACAGACGACCTCAAGCAGATGGACACCAGGATCCCTGAGAAGCTGTACAAGGCAAGACAGCAGATTCTCCCCTAGAACCTCTGGAAAGGAACTCAGCCCTGTCAAAACCTTGATTTTTCCCCCCTAGTGAGACCGACCTGGAGGACTTCTAGCCTCCAGAATTAAAAGATGATAAATTTGTGTCATTTTGTGCAATTCAAGTTGTCCTAACTCATTAGGGCAGCGGTAGGGAGCTGAAACAATCACTAGCCATGTCATTCTGACTCTGGGAGCTAGCGCCTAGCTGACCTTGGCCAAGACACTTCAGCACCTCCGAGCCTTGATGGTGGGATTGATGAAATACCACTGACTTTGTAAGGTTTTTCTGAAGACTGAGTCAATGGATAATTTATTTAGAGGAGTGCTTGGTCTGTAAGAATTCATTCCATGGTGCTTACTCTATTACCGTTGTCGATAAATGTACTGGGCTCTGTTACTGAGAAACCTGGAACTTCTTCTTCCTCTGTGTCTATGGCCATCTTTGGGGCCCGAGGAGGATTTCAAGACAGGTGCCGTGCGATATACCAGTCAGGAAATACCATTCTGTGCCCTGACTCAGTAAAGGCTCATTTCTGGTAAATGGAAGAAAGAGTATTCAAAAAATATGTAGTATAGTCACAGTGAAATTATGTCAAATCCACATTCCTTAGTATGTTTCAGGCCAGAAAATACGGTGCCAATGACATGTAAGCTGGACATCTGTCTCCGAACTGTGGGAAGTATTTGATAGCCTATGAAAATGGCGGTCTATTATCAAATTCAGGAATGAAGCAGAAAAATTTGCTTGTATACTGATACTCTTTTTTCTTTTTCGTAATTATTTCAGAAATGCCGAGATAGATGCTGACCTGAATTCTGAAAAGTAGAACTAAGCTAGGTAGACACACTCATCAACATGAACGGCCCATGTACGAACAACCAAATCCTAGAAGGGTGTTTGCCTCCATCCATCACATGGGCTCGGCCAAAGAAACCTTACCGAACGTCTCTGCCGACAGCCTCTGACGACGATGTCTGAGTGACACACGCCCAAAAAGAAATGAAAGCGGCATTAAAAATGTCATTTTCTTCAGGCTATGAAAGACACGTCTATCTTTCCCTTGTTTTGGTAAAATCCCAGTTGGTCCTAGCACAGCTATAAATAAGACGCTCGAAGAAAAAAATCAACATGAAGGAAGATGACCCACAGATATCATCACCACACATGAGACGAAGCCGACAAAGCAGCCTTAACAACCCATCCTGGAAAAAACGCTCTTGTTTGGGCCATCACTTCGCGGAAAGTGAGTTGCTTCTTGGCAACAGATGTTTCTATTTCTTCTCAGAGGCATGAAAGGAAGCCTTCTCCCACAGTCGCCAGGCTTTTTTGTTGTTGTTGTTGTTGTTTCTTTTTTGGTTGCTTTGGTTTTTTCTTTTTTGTTTGTTTGTTTTTGTTGCTGGTTTTGTTTGTTTGTTTGTTTTTAGAAGCTCATAGATTGGGAGCCATTCAGGCTAGGCTCATTTTAGCTGGATTTGCATCAAGAGTAAAGCCACGCATCTTATTCTTTGGTGTGGTGAAAACCGTGAGCTCATTTTGCAGGAAGACAAACATAAATGGGGCTTCCACATGCAGACTGAGCTCTTGGACAGATTCGGGCACGTGACAGGTGCACAGCCTTCAACACCGCACTGCCAGGTGGGCGTGTTTCTAACTCCACGTGTCCCCCTTAGTGCTCCTGGAAAAATCGTCCAAATTCCTCCTCCATGGACCCTGGGCTCCTGCCAAATCTTCCCCAGATGCGGCAGCAGAAGCATCAAAAATACAATCAACCACTAACGTACAACATGAACGGGCCCTTCTTAGGCATCACACCAGAGGGGATCCCTGTGCAGCTTTTCACTTGGCATTGGAGTCCTGGTGCTTTGAGAAGGCTGTGAGCGCCCCAGGGCCCCTCTCCTCTCTGCATCATCTGCAGTCCACAATCCCCTGGGGGTCAGGGAACTCCTCTGGAATACCACTGCCAGCTTGGGTTTATGGAATTTCTGGAAGGCTCCCCTTGCTCCTCAGTGAGTAGGTCAAGGTGGTCAACAACAGTTCCCAGCAGGAGAAAGACTGTATGCCAGGCACCATGTTGGATGTGTTGCAACCATTAGCCTATTCCTAACATATTCTCTCCCTCTGAGGAAAGTGGCCATTCCTTCACCATTCCAGTCAAGGGAAAGGAGGTGCAGAGAACAAAGCAAACCCAGGGTCGCATGACTAAGTGACAAGTCCGGCTTCACACTGGGTTTCTGATTCCGCCCCTCCCATTATTGAAACTACTACAAAAGGTCAACATCTTAAAGGTGATCATCTATCTTTGCTTTACTTTGATTGGGTAAAAATGTATAGAGATATTATCCTAGAAAACTTCTGTGATCTGTTTCTTCTATCCCCACATGCATCTCCCCACCCTACTCTCCTTCTCCAACCACCACCATCATTCCGTCCAGGGTTCTGTGCATTTTAAAGAAAAAAAAAAAAGACACAAAAGATCCACAATAATAGGCTGGTATCAAAATACGCTGTGATTGCAGTCAGAGAGTGATGCTGGGTTCAGGCAGTCTTCCCAGGGCATTTCACAGGCGGAAAATCTCTTCCTTGACTTTGACTTTTCTGAATTAACCACCACACAGTTCTACAGTAGAGTCACTGATTATAAACCCATGTCTCTCAAAACAATTTGGAAGAGACTGTTGTAAACTTTTATACATCTTCAGCCATCTTGCTTTCTATATTACAAATAGGACAAAGCTCCCACTCCTACTGGGAACCACAAGTAAAAACCAATGAAGGAAACCATGAGATTATCCTGCAATTTTATGAAGAGACTTTTTGGAAGTATTCTTTACAACTGCAGATTTCCATGATTATCAGCAAAGAAAGCCAATTATAACAGTTCACTTATTTCATAATCTTACTCCTTTCTTAAATGTAGTCCCTTGCGGAGATAATTTTTTGGTTAAACTTCCCTCTCTGTCTCCCTGTTGGAATGGATCACTTCCCCAACCTTGTTCTGTCTTTATAGTCTGATCATTGCTTTTGTCTTCAAGTCATCCACGGATCAAGCTAAGTAGAGCCCCTGACTGGTTTCTTATTTAGATACTCAGGTCATTTGAACATCTTGGTCACCCCACCCATCACTTCCGCCCACTTTTCACGAATTCAGAGGTAGTGTGCTACTCATTCTAACATGGAACTTAAGAAAATAATCTTTTCTTCCTAATTTCCTATTACCTGGACCAACCTAGATCAGGTACCCTCCTCTGTATCCTTAAGATACGAACCCACCAAAGCTGCTCCTGGTCTATTTCAGATTTATGTCTGTCTACATGCCATCCTTCTCCACTGTTCATGGCTCTGTTTCCTCAAAGCATATGCAGTATGTGGACCTCCAAGGTGCTTAATAAATGTAGATATAAAATGTAATGTAAAAAAGATCCTGTTCAAATCATCATTAAAAGTTACTCGTGTGTCTCTGAAAAAGTAGCTGGATGCTCACTCCAGCAGCTTAGGACATTTTTAAAGGAAGTAATAGGACTGGTCACCAGGATTGATGAAAAATTAATACAATTAGAAGAACTGTGGAAACTGACTTTGGAAGGGATACAGGGCTCTCAAAAGGCATTGTTTTGTGAAATATAAATTATCATAATTAAATACATTTGAGATATCTTCTTAAAGTAGAAATGATGACTCCTTTGGTTACTATACATTTTCAGTATATGTTGAATTAACCCCTGTAGCTTTTTCTTCCAATCCTGCAACTGCAAGTCATTTTTGTCTGGACTGATTTTTTTTTTCCTTCCTAGACTAAAAAAAATTTCCATCCATTTTGACATGCTATAGAAATATTCTATATAGCAATGTTATTGATGTTTATGCAAATAAAACAAGAACTGCTTACTTTTTAAAGAAAGCTTTTAGGTTTAAGATCTCTCTCTCTCTCTCTCTCTTTTGTTTTTTTGCCCCAAGGAGCTAAGAATTCTGCTATACAAGGACTAAATACCCTCAAAATTTATGGCGATGATTTTAACATCTTTGAACTACATTTTAATTTCAAAAAAGCCATTAGCAATCTGTATTCATATACTAGACATGTGAAAACCACCACTCCATTCATGAAATAATTAGCTTTAGAAAGCAATAATACATAATCCTGTTAAGACATCAAAGATTTGACAAGAAAACAAAACCCTCTTATTGGAGAATCAATTAGCTTGCAGAAGATGTTAATGAGCTGAATTTAATCTAATTAAATTCCAGAAGTAAAGTGTAAGATCAAAGTGGCAAACAAAACAAAAAAACAAAAAAATACAAATACCAAACTGATAAAATATCATAGCATTAGCTTGATTAAATTTTGGTTGTCTTATCAATAAAGCCTGCCACAATGTCATTAAACATTTAAAACAAATACCAACACAACCGTTCCATTTAGTAAATATTAAATTACTAAAGAATTGCAAAAGAACGCTCATCTCTTCTCAACACCTCCTGATCAAATGTTCGACCACTGCCCTATGGAACGTAAAATGGCAAATAACAGACACTTATTAGAAATCATTCTTCTCCTCTTTTGTCCCAAAACAAACCAATAAAACACTGTATATCAGGCCTGTGTTAAGAGCCAAAAATGGGCTATTAACTAGTAGCTACATAGGCATGAATATTTCTAAAGACTTGGGCCTCATCTCTGCCTGGAGCAGAAGGGATACTTCGAACTCTATCCTACAAACTAGGTGTAAATTTCAATTCTTTACCTTCCTATAGGTAGAGTTTTGGTTAACATGATTTATACTCCCTGATCCTCAGCTTAATAACCTACAGAGTGAAAATAATAAAGCTGCCCTAGAGCTTTAAGAATTAATTGAGATAATGCATATTTAACCCTTAACCCCAGACTCAGCCTGGGGAGCTAATAATCCTAACACAAACTTGTGAGACGACCCAGCAGTGTGACATGGAACAAACTCCAGTTGCTTCCTAGTTGTAAAACAGCCTGAAGGAGTTTGCTTGAATTCCACTATAAATCCTATTTTTGGGGTACTTGGGTGGCTCAGTTTGTTAAGTGTCTGCCTTCAGTTCAGGTCATGATCTCAGGGTCCTGGGATCGAGTTCCACATCAGGCTCCCTGCTCAGCACGGAGTCTGCTTCTCCCTCTGCCTGCTGCTCCCCCTGCTTGTGCTTGAGCCCTCTCTTAACTATTTTTAAAAATCCTGTTTCTAACTAAAAATTTAAAAGTCCATGTATATTACATTATGTGTATGCACACATCATCCCCATTGAGGCTGGGATCCAGAGAATGCAAAGTCCCAGGGAATGAATTTGCTACTCGCAGTCCTATTCGAAGCAAAAGCTGGTGGGGAAGCAGGGATCCCGCTGTCTTCACTGCATTTTCATGGGGAAAATCTGGAAGGCGGCCCAAGAAAGGGGGGCATGCCCACCATAGGAGACCCTGTGTGGAGGTGTGAACAGGCTCCACAGTTTTGCAAACTCAGCAGCCTGTCGGGGGGTGGCAGGACAGGAGCTCCAGTAAGGGAGTGAGCACGTCCCCTCCAGCCCCTGGGGCCACAGGAAGCCATAGGCCAGCAGTGCCTGTTTCCTCAGGTCTTTAAAGAGAGGCCAGGTGTGTGTATGAGAAAAACGGCCTAACTTTTAAACTTGGCGATGATGCTTTTCAACACCAACGGGGTTGGAGAAGTACTTCTACAGCCACAGTCTAGGTCTCCCGTTAAAGGAGAGTTCTCACAGTGGAAGTAGCGCCAAACAGCACAGAGGCAGCAGAGGTGACAAGAGCCAAGAAATAAGGCACTAACATGGGGACGCATGCCACGGCCTCCCAGCCTCCCAGTACAGACGCTGCTCCCTTTGTCTGTTCTTCCCCCGCTGACCTCTACCTTACTGGCGCCTCACATCCAAAGGCCACCTGCTCCCACAATCTCTCCCTGCCTCCTCGACCCACTCACAGCACCACACTTAGTGGCTAACCTGTCACTAGTAAGGCTGCTCTTTACGTCAGTCGTAAACCTGATCACCAGGTATGCTGTGAGCCTCAGGAGGGACCTGCAGGGTTTCTGTCTAATGGGGCATCTTCAACAAACCCGTACATGATGTTCCATCAAGAGATGTCGTCCATTTGATCGTCTTCCCCTCAGGGCTGCAAACTCCTTAGGATCCCAGGGCTACTGTGTACTTCATTTCTTCATTCGTAACTGCCTTGATGCTAAATAAATTCATAGTAGGTGTTCCCTTACTGCTTTTAAAGCAGGTTAGTAGGTGGCTGCTGTTAGGTTCTGTTACAGAAATCTACAATCTGGCAATGAACAAAGGACACTGATGCCTGCCTTCCTCTCTCCTCTTGCTCGTATTCTATCATGGGGTGGGGAATAAAGGGACCGGGTGTGTGGGAGCAGGGTGTGTCCTGCTGGGTCTCACTGGGAGGCTGAAGACGATGAGGAATTTGGCTAAGCAGCTGTCTGGGGAGCAGACACTGCAGGCAGAGGAGATATCTCACGGCAAAAGCCAGGGAGACTCCTGTGTCCACGAGATGGGAAAGGAGGCAAGCAGGGTCACAGAGGGAAGCAGGAAAGGAAGCTGGGGTCAGGGGTGCAGGGAGAGTAGGGCCTGGAAGGTCACTTCAAAGACTGGAGGTGAGTGAATGCTGGAGAATCCAGGGCCTAAAGGTCAGCAGTCCCAGGTGATGGGAAAAGAGACAATGACATGAAACCAAGACATAAAAACAAGGAATATGCTTTAACTCAAGTACAGCAAACAGGTTTGGACTCACATTGATGTTCATGCTCAGATATCCAACCACTGGTGACATAAACAACACAAATTAAATGGAGTAATATTGGGGTTATAAACTGAGAGCTCTGTGTGTGTCCGTGAGAGAGAGAGACAGACAGACGGAACTAGGTATAATAAGTATGAATCAATATATAGTGACTACATTTTAATGGGAAAAAAAATACCAAAGGAAAAAAATAGCACAACGGCTGATGAAATGAAATACATCAGAGGTATTACGGACAAATGCAGAAGGAAAAATGTGTCTGAACCACTACTAGAAATGGGAGGAATGGTGGCAGGAACTTGGTTTTGTAAGGTCTAGGGACACCTTCAGAACTTTCACTGCATTTAAAACACCGTTTGGCCAATCATAATCAAACTACAAGAAGAGTTTGCGACATCATCAAGACCCTTCTATGAGTCTATGCTGTATTAAAGAAACAAACCTCCGAGGATTTTTTTTTTTCTGTTTTCTTTATAATTTTTCAATACCCATCACAGGGGGCTTGGTAAGCTGTTAAGCAACATCTCTTCCATTTGGTGGGAATACAGCAGCGGGCTGATTTCTGGGATTGTTGGGGATTCCTGACCCGGGTTTCACAGGCCTTCTTGCAGCAGCTGTGTGTCCCTGGCTCACACGCACAATTTTCTATGTGGGGGAGTTTTCTTTGGGTGAGAGTCTATCGTTTCCAGAATTTACAAGTATAAAAGATCAAGTTCCTCTCCTATCGATTCACAGACCTGTACCTCTGGGGATAAAAATACATTATATGTTTATAAAAAAAAAAAATTGGAAGGGGAAGCGAACCATAAGACTATGGACTCTGAAAAACAACCTGAGGGTTTTGAAGGGGCAGGGGTGGGAGGTTGGGGGAACTAGGTGGTGGGTAATAGAGAGGGCATGTATTGCATGGAGCACTGGGTGTTGTGCAAAAACAATGAATACTGTTACGCTGAAAAAAATAAATTAAAAAAAAAAAGAATAAGAAAAAAAAAAAAAAAGATCAAGTTCCAATGCGTTAGAAAATCTTCCCAAACGGTATCTAACAGTTGGGTTTCAAACTCAACACACACAAAACAGATAATCATATCAAAAAATGGGCAGAAGATATGAACAGACACTTCTCCAACGAAGACATACAAATGGCTATCAGACACATGAAAAAATGTTCATCATCACTAGCCATCAGGGAGATTCAAATTAAAACCACATTGAGATACCACCTGATACCAGTTAGAATGGCCAAAGTTAGCAAGACAGGAAACAACGTGTGTTGGAGAGGATGTGGAGAAAGGGGAACCCTCTTCCACTGTTGGTGGGAATGCAAGTTAGTGCAGCCACTTTGGAGAACAGTGTGGAGATTCCTGAAGAAATTAAGAATATGACCCTGCAATTGCACTGCTGGGTATTTACCCCAAAGATACAGATGTAGTGAAAAGAAGGGCCATCTGTACCCCAATGTTTATTGCAGCAATGGCTACGGTCGCCAAACTGTAGAACCAAGATGCCCTTCAACGGATGAATGGATAAGGAAGATGTGGTCCATATACAGAATGGAGTATTATGCCTCCATCAGAAAGGATGAATACCCAACTTTTGTAGCAACATGGACAGGACTGGAAGAAATTATGCTGAGCGAAATAAGTCAAGCAGAGAGAGCCAAGTATCATATGGTCTCACTTATTTGTGGAGCATAACAAATAACATGGAGGACATGGGGAGATGGAGAGGAGAGGGAGTTGAGGGAAACTGGAAGGGGAGATGAACCATGAGAGACTATGGACTCTGAAAAACAACCAGAGGGTTTTGAAGGGGCGGGGGTTGGGGGTGGTGGGAGGTTGAGGAACCAGGTGGTGGGTAATAGGGAGGGCACGTACTGCATGGAGCACTGAGAGTGATGCCAAAACAATGAACACTGTTACGCTGTAAATAAACAAATTAAAAAAAAAAAAAAGAAAAGAAAATCTTCCCAAATGGTATCTAACAGTTGGGTTTCTTAAGATGCCTCAAAAATGCCCTATTTTTGTCATGATCTAAACAGGGCCAACACATACACTAACAAATGAAAATAATAAGCAGAGGTAATTATTTGCTTTCAGAACAAAGAAAATATCACTTGTCAGAACTACATGAACGAGGCAGGCATTCACAGGTTTTCTTTCGAATCAGATAGTTACTCCAGTCATCAATTTACAGCAGCTCTGATTAGAGGTAATTTCAAAGGTAAAAATACAAATTCCTTTTCCTATAGAGCTCCTAGCATTGCATTTCGTTTCTGGGATTTGCCTGCACAGTGCTTTTTCTTTCTTCTCGTCGTGTATTTTCAAAATCATCTGTTTTCACGTAAAATATTAATGCCAGAACACCTAAGCTCCTTAAGTAGCCAGAAATAGAGACATTTGAAGCCTAGAGCCTATGCTTTACTCACCTTTATATGCCACCTTCACAGCAAGGGTATATAGAATATGTGTGGACTGAAATATATGTAAAATTTCTAGCAAGAGTTCAATACGTATCACCTTACTTCTCTCCTACATGTCAAAAACCAAATGTTATTATATTTAAAAAATTTTAATGGTTTTCACATATGTATATTTTATCTAGAAAACCAGATAGAATCTCAAAGCTTCCTGGCAAGTTTTATTTTTTTGCATTCTCAAAAAAAATTCAGCAGTACTGTGCACATCACCAGTCCTCAACAAATGTTTGTTGACTGACTGAGTGGATGGATAAATGTTTGTTTTTATTTGCACTGAATAAAATTTAGCTTTCTCATAATTCATTGTTCTTACATTCTTTGTGCAAAAAAAGAGAACAAAAGACAATATATATTTATATAAATATATTTTATATCTATAATGATAGTTGGTGGATAGATGGATAAACAAAGGCTTTAAAATGTGTTATCCATTCTCTTCCTCCCATTGTTTGTTTGTAAGATAGCACCTTTCTCTAGACGTCCATGGTGGGGAATCAATGATTGTTAGGATTCATGAATCCACGGAGCTGGGCAAGATCCAAAATGAAATTATATAAAATGGCTGTCGGTATTGCTTTAGAATAGACAGCAAACAGTGTCAAGAGGAAAAGGTGGCATTATTGTAGAATATTTGAAAATGAGCAATTTCTCTCCAGCTCCAAACAAAAAAATAAAAAAATATTAAAAAAAAAAAGTAGGCAGAGATAGATCAGACTTATTTCACTTTTACATTATTTTCTCTGGCAAGTGGAAAAATAAAAGCCACGAGGAAAGAACAATGGAGTTAGTCAGAACCACTCGTTCAAGAAGAAATGTCAGAGACATCTTCATTTCTATTAGGATGGCTTAAAGATGGACTTAAACTTTCACCCTACAAAAAAGTCTCTGATAGGAGCTTTGTTTATTAAGTCTAATATAGTACATGTTGCTTTTCTAATAATAAAAGCTGAACCGGTGCCAAGAAACTGCAACAATTCTCCAGATTCAAATTCTTCCTGAACACTCCTACTGCAAGAGGCATTACAGTTGATATCTCACTTTATAGAAAAGAAAACAAGTTTAGTTTTTCATATGCACATCACTAGGGATTGAGATTTAAAACCAGGGCTGGAGGACCCACCCTGCTGGATTCCTCAATGGGTCTATCTAAGGCTCCTTCACCTCCTAAGTACAGGATTTCACAGGTAAGTCGACTGAGAAGACCATACTTACCATGGAAACGGATTTTCTATTTGTGTTACTTTAAAAACTGGCTCCACATTCAATTTTATTTGGGGTTTCTAACAATCCAAGGGTTAAAAAAAAAAAGGAAACCTGTATTTAAACCTCATATTGTGAGCCAGTAAAATTGAGAGCATTCAGTAATTCACATGTGAATTTTATTTGTGGTACTTCATGTGAAGACGCTTATATTTTCTAAGCCTTTTATTGCCTTTGAGAGAACACAACATGGCTCGAGTATCAATCAAAGTGCTTGTCTGAGGGAATTCTCAACACCACAGGACTGTGAGCTGGAGGGTCAGCTTGCTCCCCGAGAAAGCAATCACATGTAGAAGAATAACGTAAGAATGTCAAAAGCTTCCATACCACAGAGAAAAGAGTCCAGCTTTCAGTCAGACCTGTGATTTGCAAACTGTGTTTTCTGTGGCCTACTACACAAAGAGTTTTTTTAGTCCACTATCCTTCAAATGTCAGGGCTCACCAAATCGATCCACCAAATTCAAGCAAAGGAAATCTTACCTATTTCCGTGAAATTCAGCTGTGTGCCTGCAGACGTGATTGCACGCCAACAGACGGCACCAGAGCTGAGGAGGTCACGTGGGACGCGTCACCCACACTACGCATTCTTTGTTACACCCTGAGATAAAACTGAGGCCCAATAAAAGGTTAACCAGCCTGCCAGTTGGGCTTGAAAAACGATGCAGAAGATAAATTGAGTTTTAACACATGAGCCTCAGGTGTAGCCCTAGGGGCTGGTGGCCTATACAGGCTCCTGCCACCATAAGGGCGAGCCCCAGTAACTCCAGAAGCAGGCGGCTCCAAGCTGCCGCAGAGCCACATCAGAACAGTCCCACCCTCCCCAGCTTGTTCCCTTATCCGGACAAAAATGTCTTTTTTTTTTTTAATTATTTCCAAAAAAGTTTTATTTACTTGTCAGAGAGCACAACCAGGGGTGGGGGGCGGTTGGAGAGGGAGAAGCAGACTCCCCGTTGAGCAGAGAGCCCGATCCGGGACTCGATCCCAGGACCCTGAGATCATAACCCGAGCTGAATGCAGATGCTTCACCCACCGAGCCACCCAGGTGCCCCTGGACAAAAATTTCTGATCACAGAATATCAAAATCCCATGAATGGGCATTAAAGTCTCTTTCTTCTTCTAAATCATGCATCAGCCCTGAAACACGTATCTGACTCTACAGTGAAACCACCCTAATCATCTTGTTTAGAAAATCTCTGATTTGGAATGCTGAGATCTCAACAAAGCGAAAACAGATCTGACACAACCCGAACTGTTTGCCCCACTGCTGCAAATCAGCGTGACCGGTCGGAATGTTAGCTGTGCCTCAAGGATCAGATGGTTTAGGGAGCGCAACTTTATCTCCACCCACATGGTTTGCCCACAAAACTGAGTGGTAAGAAACACAGCTCTAAAGATTAACAAGTTGTGATTGTGGCAGGCAGAATTTTTAATGTGGTTCCCCAGAGATAACCTTCCCCGAATCTCCCTTAAACCTAAGGATATGATGAGACAGCCGTCCCTCGAACACGCTGCAGTAGTGCACAGTTGATCTTAAAATAGGGAGTGCACCCTGCTTCAATCACATGACCCCTGAAGCCACAGTGTTCTACAATGGGCATCAGAGAGAGATTCTAAGATGAAATGGGCACCTCCTTGGCCAGCTTGCAGACTGAGTCTGACGAGGAAACAGAGACTTCTGATTTACAGCTTCAGGGAAACGAATTCCACCAACAAGCTCAAAGATCAAGAAGCAAATCACTCCCCAGAGACTCTACGGATCAGAACCAGCAGCATCAACGGCTTGGTGTAGCCCAGAAGACACTGAGTACAGAACACAGCTAAGCTCCCTGGGGATTCTCAGCCGTGGAACCAGAGACAATAGACATTGTTCTCAGTCCCTGAAACTTGCGGTGATTTGCCATCCTGTGGCAATCACAAGCACAGGAGGTTCCCCAAGGTTGGCATAACCAAGCAGGGAGAAGTTTCTTCCAGATTGGTCATTTTCACAGATGGACGTTTATTTTAAAAGATCTTACAGGAAGGGGAAGATAAACTGGCCTGATTATCAATAACTTATGACTTATTTCTCATGTTCCAACATCACCAAATAAACTTTGACCCTAGAAACCTGCCTTACTAGAACCACACATCTGTGCCAAAAAGGCATTACAGCTAATGGTTACCTCTGACATTCAGGTCACACTGCTTGCCAGGAAGTTTATATAAACAAACTCTAAGGCAACCGCAGTAATTAGTAAATACTTCAGAAGGTTATTTGAGGCTATGCAAAAGATTCTGTTTCATCTTTCAGTCTGTCCTGCTGATTTTAACCATCTTTAGTGGATCTAACCTGTAGCGATTTACTGTGATGGCCCTGATGATGGTTTAATACTTCCCCTACCTTCTTACATTAGGCAGCATCATTCTGTAAAAAAGAATGGTCTTTTCTCCTTATGTATGTGTGTATGTATGTGTTCATACATTCACGATTCATGGCATTTCCTTATTTTGGAGCACATGAACCAGCTCTGGGATCATTTTGTATTGTCTGTACCCCTGGCTACGGAATCAGCCATTCCTCCAACGAACACTGGTTTCTCTGTTTGGGGGATAGAATCCATGACTTGAGGAGTGTTTGGGTGGCTCAGGTCACAAGCTCAGGTTCTTGGGATCAGGTCCTGAGTCAGGATTCCAGCTCAGCGGACTCTGATTCTCTCCTACTTGTGCTCTCTCTCTCATACAGATAAAATAAAACCTTAAAGAAAGGAAGAAAGAAAAAGAAAGTAAGACATGGGTACCAGATATGCCTGTTGCTACGGAGGTATCACAGAAGGCCCCTCAGGGAACAGGATGAGAAAACAGATGTACCTATGCTAACCCACGTACACAAATACCCGTTATCTGTCATCTGTGTACCTACAAGTGTCCCTATTGTGCCTCTGATTCTTTTTTAAGATTTTATTTATTTGACAGACAGAGATCACAAGTAGGCAGAGAGGCAGGCAGAGAGAGAGGAGGAAACAGGCTCCCCGCCAAGCAGAGAGCCCAATGTAGGGCTTGATCCCAGGGCCCTGGGATCGTGACCTGAGCCGAAGGCAGAGGCTTTACCCACTGAGCCACCCAGGCGCCCCTGTGCCTCTGATTCTAATCTAGCTTTATAATGTCATCCTGGCCTTCCCCTCTTTCTTCTTTGTAACTTACTCCCCAGACAGTGACAGTCCTGCTTCTCATTATGTATACTTTTCAAGATCTTTCCTTCACCACTTAATCCATTATTACATTTACACAGCATGCAATAGACATCTGGAAGCAGGACCAAAAAAGAAAAAAATGTAAGGTCTAGGATTGACCCAAATCAATGACCAAGTTTTATTAACTCATCCAGTAACTTAGAGGAGAATTTGGTGCATCAGTCTGTTGCTGAGACTAGACAAGCTATAATTCAAGAAAACCGGAATCTGTAATTCCAGAGAACAGTGAATTAGGAAAGGCAGTTTTCCCCATCTGTGGGCGCCATGCCCAACTGTTCTTACTCAGCTTAACTTAGAACACAGTGTCCTGATTCTACTGAAGTGGTCAGATCACCCACATAATTTCATTTCTTTCCTCATTTCATAAGGTTTGAAAAGACAAAAGATCTTAATCTTTATAAATCTCATTTTTTCTGATTAAAAAAGGAATATGTGTTCACTGTAGAACAGTTTGAAGATACAGAAATGCATCAGAGATAAAACTCTTGCCTCACTCCTATTTTTTGCCTCTAGAGATAGCCTCCATCACTGGTAGGGTTATGTCCCTGGATGGATCATTTTGAATATATATTTATACACAGACTTTCTTCACTTTATATTATAGAGAACATTTTCTCATGATTTTAAATAGTGTTTAGTAATGTAGTAATGAAAATTAATTGGACGTTCATAAACTGGTTTGAAGATATGATAAAAGGCATATTACTTTATCAAGGAAAAGACATTTTGTTCAACACACTATATTTTTGACAACTTGTTAACCATTTAGGAAAAAAAAAAACCAAACACAAGCCTCTTAAGGTTAAAACCTTACTGTATAATGCACGCTGGAGGAAATGTAAGATTCAAATGTGAAAAATGAGGTTACAAATAACCTAGAAGAAAAAAAATAGATGGGCTGTCTGACACTATATACTGAAGTTTAAAATGACCCTTTTTGTTTCTGATTTATAAAAATAATAGTCACAAGTTTTTTTCCTGGTCAGAAAAATGTGAGTTATTTGCCATAAAAAATGAGACAGCACATTTGTGAGCCTGGTCTTCCATGATTTTCAACGAAGCTTATTTCTCAACAAAGTACTTTAGATCACCTACTTCCACATCTTGTTTGGTTTGTTTTAGGACCCAGATACAATCCCAACAGACTCTCTCTTCAACTGTAACTGAGCAAATCTTTCTGGCATGGGTTGAGGAATATTTTGGCGTAAGTTACTAAACAGGCTCAAGTTTCTGGGATTAAACTCTAGCAGCTGAGGTGTCTTCAACCAGAGACCAACCATGAAGACCCTAACAACATTGGGTTAGTCCATCTTGTTAAGTGAGTGGACACTGGCAATCATTCCCCAGTCCCCACAAGTCACTAGGTTGTACACCATAAACTTACACAGAGCTGTCGGTCAATTACATCTCAACAAAACTGAAATGGAAAAGAAGGTGAATAAAATTCCTCTTTTGGTGGATACATGGTGGATGACGCAAGGACCGTCACTATTTCTGGGGATTTCCTGTGTGTCAGATATTGTACAAAGTGCTTTACATCAAGTACCTCATTAAGCACTCACAACTCTACAAGGTCGGCGCTATTCTTCTCATTTTAAAATGAACGGAAGGGAGGCTTAGGTAAGGAAAGGAGGTGTGGCAATGCTTATAGAATATTCCCGGCAGGAATAGTGAACTTGAGTCTGGTCATGAGGGAGAATCAGATGAACCCAAACCAAGGGACACTCTATAGTAACTGGTCTGAATATCGCAACAAACGTCAGCATCATGACATATAACCCAGAGCTCAGTAAAGGAGAAGAAGCAGGCATGCCTTCCAATTACAACACATGGTCCCGGATCAGACCCTGAACTGGAGGGAAAAGCTCTGCAAAGAACATTATTGGGGCAACTTGCAAAATGGAAAGGGCCAGAGATTTTAGATAAAATATTCATGCTAAATTTCTTGAATTTTGATAACTTACAGTGATGACCTAAGAATATATCCTTATTCTTGAGCAATACACATGGAGGCACGAAGGGTAAAGGAAATGATATATTCACCTTACTCTCAAATAGTTTAGAAATATATATATATATATATATATATATATGCATACACAAAATTATATCAGTATATTAAAAAGAGGGTAAAACAAATGTGAACTGAGGTGAAATAAATGAAGACACTGGTAAATTTGGATAAATATACCCAGGGCTCTTCTGTGTTAATCTTGTAACTTCTATGTAAATTTGAAATTATTTCAAGATACAATTTTGAAAATACACCACAGTACCTCTGAAGCCAGTAAATATCTCAAAGTTCATTCTTTGACTAAAATCCAGTCTTATTATTGTAAGTGAGTGAATGAAGGTAATAAAATTTGGAGCTGCAGAATTTTTCATTTCATTTGTTTTGAAAGCATCTAGTTGGGCAGATATTAGTTCCATTGTATTGTGTAATTGAAATGCATCTTATCAAATATTACAGCAGTAAGAAAACTTTACTGCTCCTTTTAAAAAACCAGAGTCTACCCAGCAATTTAAATGTACTACTGATCATTTTATAATGAACTCCTCATAATGTTGGTTTATTTTATGAGCTAATATTAAAAATCAGCCATAGCCCTTATAGAAATTCCCCCAAACAGGTTCTTTGCCTGTATTTTTTTCAGGAAGCTTCCTTATACTCTATCAGTATCAAAAGGTATTTCATTATTATGTATTTATGTAAACAGGGATTTGAAATGTAAAATGGTTATTTAAAATTCAGCTCAGCTAGAAAAGAATAAGTAACAAAAGATCTTTTTAGTGCCCACCGATCTTCCAGCCCCCCTAGACATGCTTTGCTTCTCTATACTTGCAGCAATATTTACTAATATTGCCAGACTGGAACATATTCTTTTCACTCAGGTTTATTTTATTTTTTTTTTTTTAAAGATTTTATTTATTTATCTGACAGCGAGAGAGAGATCACAAGTAGGCAGAGGGAGAGAGAGAGGGAAGCAGGCTCCCCGCTGAGCAGAGATCCCGATATGGGACTCGATCCCAGGACTCTGAGATCATGACCCGAGCCGAAGGCAGCGGCTTAACCCACTGAGCCACCCAGGCGCCCCTCAGGTTTAACTTAAAATAAATCTGCATCTAATTTCCTAGGCAATTTCACATTCATCTTAAAACTCTTTAGGCAAAACGCTCTGGGTAGGTATGTGCAGCTACCGAAAAAAAGAGATTTTGTTTTATGCTTGCTTCTCATAAATCTTATCCTCAGGTCTATCTGAGAACCACTTCTGTAAAATAACTCAAAATGGTAATTTTACATGAACAATTTCCTAATAATTTTTTTAGGCAAAGGAGTTAAAATTCAAATATGAAAGATTATTAGCTAACATTCTTTAAGTCAAAAGAAGGATTTCATGGAATGCTATGTGCACCTGTTCTAAGTTTTTTGGATTATGTGGTTCTGTGTTTTTTTTTTTTAAGCCAAATATAATTTTCCATAATGATAAGTAAATACATTGTTAAAGTAGTTATATTAATATCTGCTCAATAAAAACTATTAGAAAAATCAATTATTGAAATCCATCCCCACCCTCAATGCATTTGTTGATAGCAAGGACTGGAAAGAATAATTTTGCTAGAATACCTCTCTTTTTTTAAAAGATTTTATTATTTGTCAGAGAGAGAGAGAGAGAGAGAGCGCACAAGCAGGGGGAGCAATAGGCAGAGGGAGACGCAGGCTCCCCACCGAGCAAGGAGTCCAACATGGGATTTGATCATGGGATCCTGGGATCATGACCGGAGCCAAAGGCAGATGCTTAACTGACTGAGCCACCCAGACATCCCTGAAACATCTTTCCTGCTGAGAACCATGGTAACCATCCTAATTCAAACTGCATCCTAATTCAAACTTCCACTCTACCTCCCTGTTTCCCTTATCCTGTACTACTTTATCCAGAGCCCTCCTCAGCATCTAAATTCTCTTTGTCCCCACTCCCCACCACAGAATACAGGCTCCATGAAGACAGAGATTTTGTTTCTCCCTCGTTGTTTCCCAAATGCCTAGACTATGCATATGTATGGTGGTATCTGTAAGTACTGAATGAATGAATCCATCAAATGAGTAAGTCATATATAATCTCCACCTTACTGAGGTTACAAATCTGACTTTTTATGGAGTTAGGATGAAGCGAGGAAGGATGTGCAGAGCCTAACATTTAATAGGCCCTAACATTAAAAGTACTTAGATAGGGCACCTGGGTGGCTCAGTGGATTGGGTCACTGCCTTCGGCTCAGGTCATGATCTCAGGGTCCTGGGATCGAGCCCCGCATCGGGCTCTCTGCCCTGCAGGGAGCCTGCTTACTCCTTTCTCTCTGCCTGCCTCTCTGCCTACTTGTGATTTCTCTCTCTGTCAAATAAATAAATAAAATCTTAAAAAAAAATAAAATAAAAGTACTTAGATAATGTGTGAGACCATTTACATAATTCATTTAGCATTCAAATCAATCCTGTATGATAAGTAACTGTTATAATTTCTGTGATAATGAAACTGAGAGCCAGCAGACTTAAGGAACTCCCTCAAGATTCAATCCATGTATGTCTGGGCCTGGTATACTTTTTTTTTTTTTTTTTTTAAGTACTACATTACCTCCTGTGTCCCTGTCTGACACACATCCTTTGGTTAACTCAATGGCAAGGTCAACATCATATGTCATAGGTTGGTTTCCTGAGAGACAGTACCTGAGGCTGATTGGTGTGGATGTGGTATACACCACCCGTGCTGGGGAAGGAGCAGGACTGAACAGAGGGAGAAGATGAGCTCTGTCAGCCCTCTCAACAGAGGCCCCAGCAGATCCGACCAAGCAATGGAGCTGGAGGGTCCTACAGAGTTGCTCTATGGAGGCTAGGGGATTAAGCCCAAGATCAGCATTGATAAGTTTTGGGTGCATGGAAGGAGTATAACTACAATCCCCTGAGCTATCCTTAGCTTCCTTTCACCGAAGGCAATGCCTAGAGAGGGGCCGAGCTGGGACCTCACAGCAGTCAACCTTGTGGGCATCTGGTGGATGACACAGTCCTCAAGGGAGTGTGGATGACACACTGTAGCATTTACTCTAGCACCCAAAGGACAGAAAAAAAAAATAGCTGCTAGTTAACTCAGATCCCTAAGATTCTGTATACTTTTCTTCTGTATTTCTCAATACAACAAAGCCTCTTATTTATGAATTAAATCTTAATTTGCTTGCCTCCATTCCATGATTTTCAAATTGGCATATTTTGAGAGGAAAAGAAAAACCTGTTTATCTTCAAAAATTTTCTGCATTGAGAGGTGCCTGGCTAACTTAGTCGGCTGAGCATCTGACTCTTGATTTTGGCTCAGATCATGATCTCAGGGTCATGAGGTTGAGCCCTGTCCTGGGCTCCTAGGGGACTCTGCTTGAGATTCTTTCTCCTTCGCCCTCTACCCCTCCCCCCACTTGTGCATGCTCTCTAAATAAATAAATAAATAAATAAAATCCTTAATTTTTTTTTTCCTGCATGAAAAATCCAACAAAGTAATCCAATATGTATTTAGGAAATTTTGGATGGATACTGGCCCATTTATTTTGTTGCATGCAAAGACAGGACATGGTCTAGCCATTGACAGATAAGGATTAGTTTTTGGTGGGTGACCATGGAAAGGACATTGTGGAAAAGGCTTTTAAACTCTATCAGGAAGGCTGGGCAGGACCTTGTATATAAATACTGAATGCAGAATGAAATGGCACAAAGGCAAAAGGAATGCTATGCTCAGATATGCAGAGAGAACAAACAAACATGGTGCAACGCTCAGGAATGGTCAGTATGTAGTCCCGACTTCTTGAGACTGTAGGTCTTTATTGTGGAATAACTTATGTCAAACAAACAAACATCAATTTGAAGCCATATCATAGGTCCTGAAGTTCAAAGTAATGGGTGTGTTTAGTTGGTGGGTGAGGGAGAGAGCTGGAACATCATCAGGACAGCTCATGTATGGGAGCATATACTGTTGTAGAGCCTATCCTGGCATTTATAGGTCCTAAGGCAAGACTGTAAATGGGACACCCCACAAATCGAATCTCCTACCTTTGCAAATCCCTCCATAATTATCTAGAAGGCTACATTCAAAGATATTTTTTTCTGTTCTTCAGATTCCCAAGCCCACCCCTGGAATGGGACCCTGGCCACAGGTAGCCCCAGCCTCCCCTCTACCAGCCTACTCCTGCTTTCCACCAAACCACAGAAGACCCACACATCCAAACAATGTCCATGTCCTTCTTCCACCCCAGGAGAACTGCCACTCTTGCTGCTCAGTGCACACAACTGGAATGACTAACTTTTACTAGGAAAGACTCAGGGAAGAGCCCTTCCAGGTCCTGGAAGGATAAGGGAGTGAGGGGTTTCAGGATCCTGAAGGACATAGAAAGGGAGGCACAGGTCCAGCTGGGCACATACCCCTGACCCTGAAGGCTCTTTTACCTTTGGAAAGGGCATAAGAGAAGATGGCTAGAATGGGACCAGCTAAGCTCCCAGAAATGGTATCAGAGCAAGGTTCCTAAGTGCCTGAGCCTAGGGACGTGGAGTTTATGATGTATTAGGATATGATGCATGAGAAGACAAATCCAAAATCATAAATTACAAGCAAAGAAAAGGTCTGGATTACAGTGAGAGAAGTAATAACAGAAGGGAATGAATGGGAGCAACACCATAGAAGAGGAATCCAGAAAACCTGTTGTCTGAGCATGCAGAAGGGAAGCTAGGACAGAGAAGGAGGGAGTAAAGAGGCTACCCTTACTTAACTTTCAATTCCGGATGACTAAGGAAATAAAGGTATTCTTAACAGAGGAACCTGTTTGAAGGAAAAATCATGTATTTGAGAAAGAAATAAAAATTCTAGTCAAGACTGCTCTCCCACAGTATTCGCCCAGAAATATATTCAACTCTATCCTTAGGGAAGACCCAGAGATCCATGATTCATTCTCTGAACCTTGAAAGGAATAATAAAACTACAAATATGAGCTATCTCATCAATCACTAAAAATTATTTCCCATTTTCCACAAACACAAAGCTCATTGCCCATTTAAATAAAATCATTTGGCCAAGCAACACTTTCTAGGATATTTAGATATGGCTGGAAGGAGAAATTTTAAGATTTATATTCCAACTCTTAATGACTCACTCTGCTTTGGCAAATGGAAAATTAATGATATTTGTTGTGGCTGGTGATAAAATAATTTACCCAGTCTTCTTTTGAATAAAACTACCAGTTAAAAATGGAAATTAGTGAAGATAGGGTCTATGGTAGTCCCAGGTGTGTGATAGCTGGCTGAGGACCATCAGTGCTCACCAAGGCGACACAGCAATGTGGAGAGGCATGACTGCCTTCCAGAAGTGTGTGCACTGTGGGCGTACGAAGGGACAACAGATAAGAAGTATCAGGGTTTACAGCAACAAAGATTCTAAAACCCGTTATTTTCAATGATCTTAAACCCTCACTTTTTCAGGGTGTCCAGAAGCATACCATTTCTTTTTTCTGCCACATATATTTTTAAAATAATTTATGATTCCTTTAAGAATCCATAATTTTAAAATGCATAAATTTAAAAGCTAACTTCAGGTACACGTTTCACAATTCTTGACTATTTTTGTTTGGTAGCACAAATTCAAAAGCCCTAAATAAAAAAAGAAAAGAAAAAAAAAATATATATATATATTCTACTTTCCCAAGACATTAAGCCCATGTTTCCATGGGAAATCGTGCATATGGATGGGGGTGGTAGAAAACCTGTATTCTTCTTATGGAATGTTTGTGGAAAATGTTCCTTTTAAAACCAACATGTTTCCCCATATGGGGAGCAAAGATGTTGAGTAGACAGTGAGAGAAGCAGTTAGCCATCTGGGTAGTAGGCAACTGTCAGCCACGGATGCTGAGGGCACCACTAAGCTCAGGCACTCAAGAATATTCTAGAAAACAGACAAACAGCCATTACACCTCTCAAGATAGGCTCTCAATACCCAAAGACCCGAGCTGTGGGATAGTTCTATAAAAGGGAGAATTTAAGGAAAGGGGAAGGGGGTGTGATGGATAAGTTCATTATCTTTACAATCATGCTCAATCATCAATGGAAAACATGCGCTGAGGCCAAGAGGAAACCACAAGTGTTTTTATGACACGTGAGCCTCTGTCGTCTAAACCACAGGAGATTGGCAGAGGATAAGTGCATCGTATCTCAAGAAAATAAGAACAAAGAGAAAACAGGTGGGGGACAAAGGGCAGTTCTATGCTTTTCTCCCATGTCCTGTGACACCTGATTTGAGCAGGAAAGGGGACAGCCATGAAATATACCCCCATGCTGTCCGCCCTACCAGGTCTGGTCACTGCAGCAGGTACTGCAGTACGGGGGAGGGGAGGTGGGTGTGCAGGATGGAAAGGCCACAGGGACCTGGGCTGGGATCCCAGTGGCTCTGCTTACTCGTGGCTTGACCTTGTACAAATTACTTCACCTCACTGACCCTCAATTTTCTCACACGTGGAATGGGCTACAATGGCTGTTGACAGGATTAATAAAATAACGCATGGAAGAGTATTGAAGGCAAAGCTTCGGAGGGCAGGGAATCTACCCGGTTTACTTTTAAATACTTCCATGCTGAAAGTCAACAATACACTCTTGCTCAGAGTAAACAGACACTCCAATTTAAGCGGGGGTTATTAAAATGCATGTGGTCTAAATTTAAAATCTTGTAGCATAATAGGTTATAGTAATATACAGGTGTGCCAGCTTAAAGGTTTAAGTTAATAGTTTATTTTACATTTCCTCCTATGTATGGGCTATAACATCCTCACTGGTCCAGGTGACTTTAGCCAATACAAGAAACACCTTCTGTAGAATTCTGCCACTTCAGGAGTAAATTCTGTCCATCCTCTGCCTTCCAGGCCAATAATCACAGTGTCTAACCCAACTAGACACACACCCAAAAACCAATTCCCAAAGCCAAGATCCTCTTGGCTATTCTTGTCTGCACACTTTGGGTAACCGATCACTCGACTTGCTCAGGACTCCATGACCTTGTGGACCATCACTACTACCGTCCATGGGTTTGTTGCAACCACGGCCCTCTAAATCCATTACTCTTAATGCAGCCTGGTGTTGGTGACAGCAGTAAACCACACTGCAGAACTTGATGGTCCTGAACAGGTGCTCTGAAAATCGGAGCCCATGAAGCCCTGAGCCTTCTGAGCATAGAAGGGTGGGAAATGGGCCACCAGAGAGCAGGTGGTTGTCTTGCTGACACTAGACTGTATCAAGGATACCTTATAGATTGTTGAGTGAGTTTGAAAATGTCCTAAGAGTTTTATTGAGATATGACTGACATCAAATAAACTGCACATGTTTCAAGTCCATAGTTAAATGCTTTTAGCATTTATACTCATGATTCAATCACTGCACTCAAGACCACAAGCATAGCCATCATCCCTAAAGGTTCCTAGCAGCCCTTTGTCATCTCTGCCTCCTGTCAGCCCCCTCCCAAGGTAGCCCTACTCTGTTTTCCATCCCTAGAGATGAGCTGGCATTTTGTAGATTTTATATAAGTGGAACAATATAGTATGCCCTCCTTTTTCGATCTGGCTTACTTTACTTATTGTACTTATTTGAAGGCTCCTTTGCATTGTTGAGTAAATCAAAACTTCATTCTGTTTATTGCTCAAGAGTACTTCATTGTATGGCTATCCCATGATTTGTTTATCCATTCAAACGCTGACACACATGGGTCATTTCAGGCTTAGGGCTATTACACAGAAAGCAGTCATACATATTCATGTAAAAGTCTGGGTCTTTCCATAACCTTTCATGTAAATATCTAGGAATGGAATGGTTGATTACATGGCAGCTAATACATTTACCTTTTTAAGGAATGACCTGTTTCCTACAGTGGTCATACCATTTTACATGCCCACCAGCAGTTCATGGAAATTCCACTCATTTCCACATACTCAATGCTTGGTATGGTCCATCTTCTAGAGGCTGGGCATTCTAAGATGTGTAGTGTTTCACTGTGGTTTTAATTTGCATTTATCTATGACATATCAGGATGAGGAAATTTTTACATGCTTATTTAAGATCATTTTCTCTTTGTTGTGGAAATGCCTGTTCAAATAACTTGCCATTTAAAAATTGGGATTTTTGTTTTCTTACTATGAGATTTGAGAGTTCTTTACACATTGTGAAATCAAGTCCTTTTTCAGATTATAGTTTGCAAATATTTTCTCTTGGTCTGTGGAGTGAAAATATTTTCTTAGTTCTTACTCCTGTTTTTTCTAGAACAGAAATCCTTCATCTTAATGAAACATAATTAATAATAATTTTTTGGATGTTTTGGTATGCCATATGAAACAAAACTGCCTAACCAAAGTTCACAAAATTTATCTATTTTTTTCTTAAAGACTTTAAGTTTTGGTTAAGATAAATTTTAACTGATTTTCTGTATATGGTGTAAGGTACAGGGACAATTTTTTTTTAAACTTAATGGATATTTGTTTCAACACCATTTATAGAAAATGCTGACCTTTCTTAGCTGAATTTCCTTTGAACTGCTGTTGCAAACCAACTGTCCAATGTTACGGACCCAGATGTGTACCCCTACCCCAACCCCTATGTTGAATCTCTAATCCCCAATATTACAGTATTTGAAGATGGAACCTTTTGGGAGATACTCAGGTTTAGATGATGTCACAAAGGTGGAGGCTTTATGATGGGATTTTTTCTTTATAGGAAGAGCCACCAGAGAGCCTGCACTCTCTCTCCATAGGACCCAAACCAAGGAAATGCCATGTGAGCAAAGAGGAAGAAGGCAGCCATCTGAGAGCCAGGAGAAAAGTCCTCCCCAGAACCCAACCATGTTGGCACCAAGATCTCCAATGCCCAGCCTCCAGAACTGAGGAAGTAAATTTCTCCTATTGCAGCCATCCACTCTGTGATATTTTGTTATGGCGACGACGCCTGTTAGGACAGCAATATACGTGTGGTCAATTTTGCTACTAGTCATTCTGTTCCATAGATCTGTCTATCTTGACATCAGCATGACACTGCCTTAGTTACTGAGGCTTTAAAATAAGTTTTGAAAGCTGCTAGGGTTGCTCCTCCAAATGTGTTCTTTTTAAAGTTCTTTTGGCTATTTGAGGTCCTTCCAATTCCCACCTGAATTTTAAAATTAGTTTGTCAATTTCTACAAAACGCCCTGCTAGGATTTTGACTGTGATTGCCCTGAATGTATAGATCAATCTGGGAGGACAATACTTAGTCTCATGAAGACAGCCATCTCAACATTTCTCTTGGAAAGGTGTTGTAGTTTTCAGTGTACAGGTCTTACACATCTTCTATCAAATTTATCTCAAGGATTTGTTATTTTTGTTGCAAATGGAAATGACATTTTTTCAATTTCTTATTGTTTGTTGCTTATTTAAACCATGGGCACCTATAAGATTACTTACTGACATATCTGAACATGGCTCTGGGAAGAGCTGATGGACTTGAAGCCATTCATTCATTCATTAAGGAGATTCCATGTGGAGTGCATGTGGGGCTTGAACGCACAAAGCTGAGATCAAGACTCCAACTGAGATCAAGAGTTGGACACTCAACAAACTGAGCTATGCTCCAACTTGAAGCCTTTTAAATACTATTTGAAATATCTTAATATTCCATTTGCCTTAATGTGTGGGATATAGGGTAAGATAATGACTATATAGCACATTTTTTTCTGAAATACCTCCCACTCATATTTCACTATGGATAAGGCATGAGAACAATGTGAGGTCAAACAGCCAGAAATGCTCATTTCATATGGACATGGTCTTAATCAGAATACATGAGTAAATGTTACATTCAATGATAATTTTCAGCAAGGATATCCAGAGTGCTTTAAAACAATTTTTGTCAGGCATCACAAGTGATTAGTATAATAACAATGAGTCTAACCAATTAAAATCTTTGTTTCCTGTTCAAAGTATGATTTATAATAAGTCATTTTTCTTCTACACTGTATGGAGGAAAAATTAAGAAGCAATCATTTAGACTTGGAAGGAATAAAAATGACAGAGGCACAAAACACTAGCCAAGTTCATTAACAAGAAGATTAACTTCAAATGAAACATTTCTGTATCTGTTTTTGAAGAGATTTTCAAATTTACATTATATTTTCTTATCTTGTGGCACCTAAAGGAAATTATTTGTCCAAATGACATGTTGGAGAATAACAATGAGGGACTGAATTGTTTTGTAAGTAGCTCAATTTCCACCACTGAATGACCTTATATTTAAGGCAGTAGGGATAAAGAAACTGTTCTATGGAAAAATACTAAGACACCCTGATGTTTCCCCAACCAAGCAGAAAAATGCAATCCCTTTTATATGAACAATCACTCATACATGCAGGCATAAAGCCTTTCTCTAGAACAGAAGTCCTCTTTTATAAATTCTCTTGTATTTGAAGAATTTTTCTAAATAACCAATTTCCCAATTTACCTAAACCTAATATATCTTGGGTTAGTGATCAGTTACTGGCAATTATACTAAATTAAATCAATTTCTAACAGTATATGAGTCAAAAGTGCACACTAAAGCATTAATGAGATAATCAAATAAATTCAAAACAACAACAACAACAACAACAAACTATTTTGGTGCAACTAACTTTATAGTCCAGGTGAAGGTGTTTTTCAGAGAAGTCCAGAGACTATGTGTTTAAATTCTATTGATCAAATTATCTCCATTATTGTCTGTAGAGGCTAGCCCAGAGGTATTCCCTACTGATCTCTATAATTTAGAATGTGTGTGCTGGAGGGGGTTGTGCATATGTGTGTGGGGGGGATATGTGTGTGTGCGTGTGTGTATAAATATATTCTGTGTGCAATATAGTTTTTTTTTCTTTTTTTGTTCTCTTTTTTTTTAAGATTTTATTTATTTATTTGACAGAGAGAGAGATTACAAGTAGGCAGAGAGGCAGACAGAGAGAGAGGAGGAAGCAGGCTCCCTGCGGAGCAGAGAGCCCGATGTGGGGCTCGATCCCAGGACCCTGAGATCATGACCTGAGCCGAAGGCAGCGGCTTAATCCACTGAGCCACCCAGGCGCCCCGCAATATAGTTTCTTGCAAACCAAGACATGATTCTCATAAATCCCCTGATGTGACATCAATACCCAATAAGTTATTGTATCCCAGACATATTCATGGAAAGCTACAAGAGAATGTGTCCCTATCATAAGTAATCGTGATGTCAGAGGAACAGCTTTCATATGCCTGCACACTTGGGTTGTGAGCTGTGCTGGGCTGCCAGGTTCTAACTCCCCAGTTGGGGCTTGTTTTAAGTTCAGTTATGCATCAATGCCAGGAGGGACTGTAATTATCAAAGATCATTCAATAGCAAATGCCTAAAACCAAACCACTTCACAGGATGATAGTGCCATTGGAGATCTCAGTATGACAAGAGCACAGACCATGAGGGAGGCATGTGAGGGATGAGACTGCAGGATTGACTGAAGAGACCTCTCAGCAGGGGTACCACAGGGAGCCCTCAGGAAGGAAAGTGATATGACCCCATTTGTTTTAGAGAGTGTTGTGGGTTGAACTGTGTTCCCCCAAAAGCTATATTAAAGTCCTAAGCCCCAGGACCCATGAATATGGCCTTATTTGGAAATAAGGTCTATGCAGATATAATCAATTCAAGAAGCTGCCATGCTGGATTAGGGTAGGCCCTAAATTCCATGACTCTTGTCTTTGTAAAAAGAGAAAGATTTTGAAACAAAGATGTACAGAGAGGGGAGAGAGCCATATGAAGACAGAACCAGAAATCGAAATAATGAAGCTATAAACCAAAGATGTCAAAGATTGTTGGCAACCATCAGAACCCAGGAAAGAGACATGGAACAGATTCTTCCCTGGGACTTTCAGAGAAAACATGGCCACCTTTATTTTGGACTTTGAGCCTCCAGAATTATTGAAGAAAAAAAATTCCACTGTTTTAAGACACTCAATTTAAGTCACTCATTTATTATGGACACTGTAGAAAGCAATTCTGAGGAATTATTATAACCATAGTGAGTGGAGGAGATGCAAGGTGCACAAGACCCGACACAGGGTGATAAACTGGGAGGATGAACAGTAGTCCAGATGACATCACATCATGGTGGCACTAATCAGAACAGTGGCAGTGAAAATGACAAGACACTGGTGATGTTGATTGTTACCGAGAAGGTACATTCAACAGGATTAGTTCTCAGTGGTATGGAGATGTCAGGGGAGGAAGGACTCAGGGATAATGCCCAAATGGCTGGTTTGAAAACCACTTATTACAAAAGGAAGTACTTAGAATAGATTTGCCAGGGAAGGGAGAAAGTGAATTTAGTTTTGCCCAAGCACCATTTGAGGTACCTGAGTGATAAGTAAGCAGATGTGCCCCATAGGAAACTGGGTCTGGAGGTCAGGAAAAAGTTTTAGGATGGAAATATAGACATGATAAAGTTGGGTTTCTGCAATAGTATCACTTTTCACACACTCTATTTTAAAAACCTGTTTACCTGTAAATCCTCAACAAGAAAGGAAGCTAAGACCAGAAAATAGAGGGAACAACTTCTTTTGATGAACACAGCTCTCCCCAACAGGCCATATTGTGGATGGAGTAGTGATACCAATAAAACAAGTCTGGCTCTTCCCAGGCAGTTCTGCAAAAGAAGCTGGCCCTGTGTACTGGGAGATTTTTAGCTCTGGTCATGAACCACACACCCGGGACAGGGGAAAATCCCACTAGATATTTTGTTACATCTTAAATAGATTACCCAATGTAATTCTCACAAGAATCATCTCTGTTTAGGAGCTAATTAATTAAAATCCTGACTAAAACACAAAAAGAAACAAAATAAAACCCCTAAAATTCTCAGTGCTACAAACAGATGGGTCCTAAAGTCGGAGAGATGAGCTGGAGCTGAACAGGAGAGCCCATAGGGATGGGTGAAGGAGGCTGGCTATGGTCTAATCAAGATGGCAAATGGGACTGAGCCCTTCCTAAGGCCAGAGTTCAAGAGTATTTTGAGACACAAGCTTTAGAAATAACTTTCTCTGGATGCATTTCAGACCTAAGACACATACAGATTGAAAGTGAAGGAATGGAAAAGCATTTATCACATAAATGGCAGTGAAAAGAAAGCCAGGATAGCTCGAATTGTATTGGACAAAATGGACTTTAAGACAAAGGCCATAGAAAGAGAAAATGATACTACATAATCATAAAGGGAATAATCCAATAAGAAAATGTAACAACTGTAAATATTTATACCCAACAGAGTACCAAATACATAAAGTACTTACTAACCCAAATACCCAAATACATAAAGTACTTACTAAAAAACATAAAGGAAGTAATCAGCAATAATATAATAATGTTAGGAGACTTTAACACTCCACTTACATTAATGGACACATCATCAACACAGAAAATCAACAAGAAAACAGTAGCTTTGAATGACACACTGGATTTAATAGATACCTAATAGATATATAATAGGTATCTAATAGACACATTCAGAACATTCTCCCCTAAAACAGTGGAATACTGTTCAAGTGCACATGGCACTTTCTCCAGAATAGATCATATGTTAGGGCACAAATCAAGTCTCAACTGATTCAAACAGATTAAGATCATACCACACACCTTTTCTGACCACAATGCTATAAAACCATCAATTAACCACAAGAAAATGCCTGGAAAGAACACAAATACATGAAGGCTAAACAACATGCTACTAAACAATGAATGAGTCAACCAAAAAAATCAAGATGAAGTAAAAAATTATATGCAGAGAAATGACAGTGAAAACGAAATAGTCTAAAATCTTTGGGAGGCAGCAAAAGCTGTACTAAGAGGGAAATTTATAGAAAGACAGGTCATCTCAAGAATCAAGAAATATCTCAAATAAAGAATCTAACTTTACACTTACAGAAGGAGAAAAAAGAACAAAACCTAGAACCAGTGGAAGGAAGGCAAAAAATATTGATTAGAGCAGAAATAAGTGGAAACTAAAAAATAAAACAAAAAATGATAGAGCAGACCACTGAAACAAGGAGTTGGTTCTTTGAAATGAGCAATGAAATTGATAAACCTCTAGCCAGGCTTATCAAAACAAAACAAAAAACAAAACAAGAAACAAGAAATAAACAAAAAAAAAAAGCCCCAAAAAACAAACAAACAAAAAAGACAAACAAAAACAAAAGAGGGAAGGAGAGAGAAATCAAATAAATAAAATCAGAACAGAAAGAAGAGAAATAACCATAGACACCAAAAAAATAGAATGGATTATAAGAGAATATTGTGCAAAATTATATGCCAACAAATTGGACAACCTGGAAAAATGGGTAACTTCCTAGAAATATGTAACCTACCAAAAGTGAATCAGGAAGGACAAGAAAAATTTAACATACCAATTACTAGCAATGAAAGTGAATCAGTAATAAACTTCCAACAAAAAGAAGTCCAGGACCAGATGGCTTCACAGGTGAATTCTACAAAACATTTAAAGAAGAGTTAATACCTGTTCCTTTTGAACTATTCCAAAAAAATAGAAAATAAAGGAAAGCTTCCAAATTCATTCTATGAGGCCAGCATTACCTTGATGCCAAAACCAGATAAAGATACCACAAAAAAAGAGAACTACTGGCCACTATCTCTGATAAATACACATGCAAAAATTCTCAACAAAGTATTAGCAACAGGGGCTCCTGGGTGGCTCAGCGGGTTAAAGCCTCTGCCTTCGCTCAGGTCATGATCCCAGGGTCCTGGGATCGAGCCCCGCATCGGGCTCTCTGCTTGGCTGGGAGCCTGCTTCCTCCTCTCTCTCTCTCTGCCTGCCTCTCTGCCTACTTGTCTACTTGTAATCTCTATCTGTCAAATAAATAAATCTTTAAAAAAAAAAAGTATTAGCAACAATACTTAAAAAAAATCATTCACCATGATCAAGTGGGAATTATTCCTGAGATGCAATGGTGGTTCGATCTTTGCTAATTAATCAACATGATACATCACGTCAACAATAAAAAAGAATAAAAACCATACAATCATTTCAAAAGATGCAGAAAAAGTCTTTGACAATATACAATATCCACTGTCCTTTGACAAAGTACAGTATCTATAAAAACTCTCAACAAAGTTGGTTTAGAGGGAACATAACTCAGCATCGTAAAGGTCATATGTGAAAATCCCAAAGCTAACATTAATGGTGAAAAACTGAGAGCTTTTCCCTTCAGATCAGGAACAAGACAAGGATGACTACTCTCACCACTTTTATTTAATGTGGTACTAGAAGTCCTAGCCACGCAGTCAGACAAGAAGTAAAAGACACCTAAACTGGTAAGGAAGAAGTAAAGCTTTCACTGTTTATATAAAGACATGATACTTTATACAGAAAACCCTAAAGACTCTTCAAAAAAACTACTAGTATTAATAAATCAATTTATTAAGGTCATAGGATACAAAATCATTACACAGAAATCCACTGCATTTATATATGCTAATAATGAAATAGCAGAAAGAAATTAAGAAAGCAGTCCCATTTGCGATCATACCAAAAAGACTAAAATATCTAGGCATAAGCTAAATCAACCAGTCAAAGACCTGTACACTAAAAACTATAAAACACTAATAAAAGAAATTGAAGATGGCAAAAACAAATGGAAAGATATTCTATGCTCATGGACTGAAAGAACCAATGTTGTTAAAATAACAATACTACCCAAAGCAATCTACAGATTTAATGCAATCTCTATCAAAATACCAACAGCACTTTTCACAGAACTAGAAAACATAATCCTAAAATCTGTATGAAACCACAAAAGAACCTGAAAAGCCAAAGCAATGTTGAAAAGAAACACAAAGCTGGAGGTAACACAATCCCAGTTTCAGGTTATACTACAAAGTTGTAGGGATCAAAACAATATGGTACTGACACAAAATAGACACACAGATCAATAGAAGAAAACAGGGAGCCCAGAAATAAACCTACAATTACATGGTCAATTAATCGTTGGCAAAGGAGGCAAGTATATGCAATGGGAAAAAGACTTGTCTCTTCAACAAATGATGTTGGGAAAACTGGATAGAAACATGCAAAAACAATGAAACTGGACCACTTTCTTACACCATACACAAAAATAAATTTGAAATGCATTAAAGACCTAAATCTGTGACCTGAAACTACAAATATCCCAGAAGAGAGGACAGGCAGTAATTTCTCTGACATTGGCTTTAACAACATTTACCTATACATGTCTCCTAGGGCAAGAGAAACAAAAGCAAAAATAAACTATTGGGACTACATCAAAATAAAAATTCTACACAGCAATGGAAACAATCAACAAAACTAAAAGACAAACTACTAAATGGGAGAAGATATTTGCAAATGATGTATGTAATAAAGGGTTATTATCTGAAATATGTAAGAAATTTATACAACTCAAAACATAAAAATCAAATAATCTGATTAAAAATGGGCTAAAGACATGAACAGACATTTCTCCAAAGAAGAGATCCAGATGGCGAACAGACACATGAAAAGATGCTCAACATCACTCATCATCAGGGAAATGCAAATCAAAACCACAATGAGTTATCACCTCACACCTGTCAGAATGGCTAAAATCAAAAACAGAAGAAACAACAAGTGCTGATGAGGAAGTGGAGAAAAAGGAATCTCCGCACACTGTTGGTGGGAATGCAAACTGGCGCAGCTATTGTGGAAAACAGTATGGAGGTGCTTCAAAAAATTAATAATAGAATTACCATATGAACCAGTAATTCCACTGCTGGGTATTTACCCAAAGAAATTGAAAACACTACTTCAAAAAGATGTTATGTGCCCATATGTTTTTTGCAGCACTACTTAGAATAGTGAAATATGGAAGCAACCCCAGTCTCTAACTATAGATGAACCTGGATAAAGTTGTGTGTGTGTGTGTGTGTGTGTGTGTGTGTGTGTGTGTGTGTGTGTGTTTATTATAATGGAATACTATTCAGCCATGAAAAAATGAAATCTTGCCATTTGCAACAACATGGATAGATCAGGAGGGTATAATGCAAGCATAATACATCAGTCAGAGAAAGAGAAATACCATCTAATTTTACTCATTTGTGGAAGTTAAGAAACACAACAAATGAAAAAAGAAAAAAAGTTGCAAACCAAGAAACAGACTCTTAACTATAGAGAACAAACTAAGGATTACTAGAGGGAATGCAGCAGGGACTGCAGAGGTGGGGGTGATGAGGGAAACAGGTGAGGGAGAGTAAGAGCACACTTATCATGATGAGCACTGAGTAATGTTGAATCACCATATTGTACACCTGAAACAACATAATGTATGTATGTTAACTATACTGGAATTAAAAACAAATAAGGAAGGAAGGAGGGAGAAAAGAAAACAAAGAAGAGAAAATGAAAGATATCTCTCTCTCTCTCTCCTGTTGGTCCAGGTAAGGGTTCAGGAGGTTTTCCCCAAGAGATGCAGAAATTCAAGCCTTCCAATTTAGAGATATGAACTCTTTCTCTCTGAACTTCATGGTACAGGGACATCAAGGTGAAGCCCATCTTCACCAAGGCAAATATGAAACATGAGAAATAGCTCCTAAGAGATGCTCCTGGAGGGGATCTACCCGTCCACCAACTGCACTGAAAACAGGCATGCACTGAGAACAAACAAACCAACAAAACCCACACGAGCTATAATAAACCACACAATAAGGAGGGAGAGTTCACAGATATAACAAATATTAGAATTAAAGTAAGAGAAAAGTTCAAATAATTGGTGATTTTAAAAATAATAAAGAGATAAAGAAAGGAAAGAAAATAATATAAAACAGACATGAAAACAGTAACAGCAAACATTATGTAATGATCTGTAAATGTGTGCTAGTTATCATTCTAATAATGATACACACACACACATCACTTGGCTTATTAATTGCCAACTGTATGTAGCCAGGTACGATTATTCAAATTTACAATCCATGAATCTGAAGAACACAGAGGTGAAGGAAAACAATACCTTGTAAATGATGGGGCTGGGATTCGAACCCAGGAGGTCTAATTGCAGAGCTCACTAACCACTGTGGTGTGCCAAGTAGAAATACTCAAAGTTGTATTTAAAAAATAATCACTGGCAACTGCTCAGTCAATGGGTTGAATTTAAGACTTGATACATCCAGGTGAAATGCAGGTGAAGGGAAAGAACTGCCCAGATTCCATGACAAACACAGCACAGAATGATACAGAAAAAGAACATGTAAACATGAGAAAAGAAGGAAGGCTGGTTAGGGTAAGGAGCTGAAATCTAGAGTATCAGGAGCCTCCAAATCAGAGATTCAAGAAAGTGAGGTGAAAACAAATATGTAGGGGGTAATGTTCAGAATTTTCTAGAATTGCGGAAAACTCTATTCTCAGAAGGAAAGAACATACTGAGGGATATGAAGGAAAAATAAAACATATCTTCACCTAGACAGATTGTAGGAAAGATCCAGAGCATCAAAGACAAAGGAACAGTTGCCAAAGACGGTGACACAGGACCTTTAAAGGAACAGTGATTTGACTCACTACAGACTATGATTTCAGAAGATAAGATGTTGAAGAAAAATAAATTTTAACCTAGATCTCCAGGCACAGCCCAATGCATGTATAGGCAAAGGCCGAAAATATGAACAGGTCATCTATGAACACTTGTTGAGGAATAAACCCAAAAGGAATGAGCTGGGTATAAGAAGAAATTGTAGGCCAAGCAATAGGTAAGCAAGTTGAGAACCTACATCAGTAGTATCTGAAAAAAATACAGTCATAATAATGACTGATACCAGGGGGATTTACCAACCAGGTGGAATCAGAGATTAGAGAATGGAAGGGAAAGTGGTAGGAGAGATTGAAACACACAAAGATCCTTGTTCTTCAAGAGAAGGACAGAGCCACTGGTGAACATTACATGTTGGCTATACATATTACAATCTTAAAGATGAATCATTAAAAGAATAGAAAAAGGTAAAATCTCTAAGAGATGGTACAAATACAATTCATGTGACAGAAGAGAAAGGACATATCGAACCAATGTGAAACAGAGACTTCAGATGTACAAAATTGTCAAGATAAAACCAGCTTATGTGCATTTAGGAACACAATAGATACACAATAAATTATAGACACATGAGCAGGGAAGGTGCACATGGCCAACCTCAGGAGGTGATGGTGGGAAGGAGGGAAAGAATGGAGAGGAGACCAAGGAGGCTTGAGTTTTATCTGAGATGTTTTATTCTCAAATACACAAATCACCAGATTCAAATACCACAAAGTATTAAAATGATATATCCAGCATTATATCCCTTTATGTACTATCATTTTATTAATTAAAAGAGGGGTAGGGGAAGAAAAGCAGGTTCAGAAATGTTAATTCACCTTCCCAAGATCACAGTCCTTGAGGAAATACAGCCTTTGCTTATTTATTTATTTATTCATTTTTCCATCAAGACAGAGCATGGCAAGTGCCATGGGTGTTGGAAGATAGCCAAGAAGAGCTAGGATAGTTCCTGGAGGGAAGGGCCTTCTAGTAAAGATCACCACTTAACAAGGTGATGAAGGGCTACATTTGGCATCCAGGGCTCTGTTCCAGCTGTAAAGAGGTCAAATCCCAAGAGAAGCAGAGGCTGTGACCTAAGGAACATTAGAGATCCTCTAGTTCAACTGGCTTGTTTTCCAAATTCAGACCCAGAGAGTTACTGGTTCACTCCAAGTGATATCACTAGTGAGTGGCTGACTCGACATCTAATGCTACTTCAGTTATACCAAGTGTTCCAAAGTCTGGTCAAGAAGTAGCAGAACAGGGGGGAGGAGTCAAGATGGCGGAGAAGTAGCAGCCTGAGACTACATCAGGTAGCAGGAGATCAGCTCGATAGCTTATCTAAACATTGCAAACACCTACAAATCCAACGGGAGAGCGAAGAGAAGAAGAACAGCAACTCTAGAAACAGAAAATCAACCACTTTCTGAAAGGTAGGACTGGCGGAGAAGTGAATCTAAAACGACGGGAAGATAGACCGCGGGGGGAGGGGCCGGCTCCCGGCAAGTGGCGGAGCAACGGAGCACAAAATCAGGACTTTTAAAAGTCTGTTCCACTGAGGGACATTGCTCCAGGGGCTAAACCGGGGTGAAGCCCACACGGGGCCAGTGTGGCCCCAGGCCCCGCAGGGTCACAGAAGGATCGGGGGTGTCGGAGTGTCGCAGAGCTCGCAGGTATTAGAACGGAGAAGCCGGCTGGAGAGACAGAGCCGAGGACTGAACTCTCAGCTCGGGGTTACCTTGAACTGGTCGCGGGCTGGGTGAGCTCGGAGCGCGGCTAGAGGCTGGGGATACGGGAGTGATTGGGTGCTGTCCTCTGGGGGTGCACTGAGGAGTGGGGCCCCAGGCTCTCGGCTCCTCCGGGCTGGACACTGGGAGGCCACCATTTTCATTCCTGTCCTCCGGAACTCTACGGAAAGCGTTCAGGGAACAGAAGCTCCCAAAAGCGAACCCGAGCCGATTACTTAGTCCGGCCGCCGGTAAGGGCGGTGCAATCCCGCCTCGGGCAAAGACACTTGAGAGTCACTACAACAGGCCCCTCCCCCAGAAGATCAACAAAATATCCAGCCAGGATGAAGTTCATCTATCAAGGAGAAAGCAGATTCAATTCCTAAGACAGCAGAGCAATTCCAGAGGAGGAGAAAGCACAGCACGGAACTCATGGATTTCTCCCCATGATTCTTTAGTCTTGCGGCTACTTCAATTTTTTTTTCTTTTTTCTTTTTTCTTCTTCTGCTAAATTTTTTTTTAAACTTTTACCCTTTTCTTTTTTAACATTTTTTGACTAGTTCATCTAAATATATATATTTTTTCTTTCTTTTTTATATTTTTTATTTGTTTTATTTTTTAAATTTTTTTTCTTTCTTTTTTTTTTCTTTTTTTTTCAGAAGCTGTTTTTATCCCCTTTCTCCCCCCCACAATTTGGGGTCTCTTCTGATTTGGTTACAGCGCATTTTTCCGGGGTCTTTGCCACCCTTTTAGTAGTTTATTTGCTCCTTCATATTCTCTTATCTGGACAAAATGACAAGGCGGAAAAAATCACCACAAACAAAAGAACAAGAGACAGTACCGAAGGCTAGGTACCTAATCAACACAGACATGGGTAATATGTCAGATCAAGAGTTCAGAATGACGATTCTGAACATTCTAGCCGGGCTCGAAAAAGGCATGGAAGATATTAGAGAAACCCTCTCTGGAGATATTAAAGCCCTTTCTGGAGAAATTAAAGAACTAAAATCTAACCAAGTTGAAATCAAAAAAGCTATTAATGAGGTGCAATCAAAAATGGAGGCTCTCACTGCTAGGATAAATGAGGCAGAAGAAAGAATTAGTGATATAGAAGACCAAATGACAGAGAATAAGGAAGCCGAGCAAAAGAGGGACAAACAGCTACTGGACCATGAGGGGAGAATTCGAGAGATAAGTGACACCATAAGACGAAACAACATTAGAATAATTGGGATTCCAGAAGAAGAAGAAACAGAGAGGGGAGCAGAAGGTCTATTGGAGAGAATCATTGGAGAGAATTTCCCTAATATGGCAAAGGGAACAAGCATCAAAATCCAGGAGATGCAGAGAACCCCCCTCAAAGTCAACAAGAATAGGTCCACACCCCGTCACCTAATAGTAAAATTTACAAGTCTTAGTGACAAAGAGAAAATCCTGAAAGCAGCCCGAGAAAAGAAGTCTGTAACATACAATGGTAAAAATATTAGATTGGCGGCAGACTTATCCACAGAGACCTGGCAGGCCAGAAAGAGCTGGCATGATATATTCAGAGCACTCAATGAGAAAAACATGCAGCCAAGAATACTCTATCCAGCTAGGCTATCATTGAAAATAGAAGGAGAGATCAAAAGCTTCCAGGACAAACAAAAACTGAAAGAATTTGCAAACACCAAACCAGCTCTACAGGAAATATTGAAAGGGGTCCTCTAAGCAAAGACAGAGCCTAAAAGTAGTAGATCAGAAAGGTACAGAGACAATATACAGTAACAGTCACCTTACAGGCTAATAATGGCACTAAATTCATATCTCTCAATAGTTACCCTGAATGTTAATGGGCTAAATGCCCCAATCAAAAGACACAGGGTATCAGAATGGATAAAAAAACAAAACCCATCAGTATGTTGCCTACAAGAAACTCATTTTAGACGCGAAGACACCTCCAGATTTAAAGTGAGGGGGTGGAAAACAATTTACCATGCTAATGGGCATCAGAAGAAAGCTGGGGTGGCAATCCTTATATCAGATCAATTAGATTTTAAGCCAAAGACTATAATAAGAGATGAGGAAGGACACTATATCCTACTCAAAGGGTCTGTCCAACAAGAAGATCTAACCATTTTAAATATCTATGCCCCTAACGTGGGAGCAGCCAACTATATCAACCAATTAATAACAAAATCAAAGAAACACATCAATAATAATACAATAATAGTAGGGGACTTGAACACTCCCCTCACTGAAATGGACAGATCATCCAAGCAAAAGATCAACAAGGAAATAAAGGCCTTAAATGACACACTGGACCAGATGGACATCACAGATATATTCAGAACATTTCATCCCAAAGCAACAGAATACACATTCTTCTCTAGTGCACATGGAACCTTCTCCAGAATAGATCACATCCTGGGTCACAAATCACATTCTTCTCTAGTGCACATGGAACCTTCTCCAGAATAGATCACATCCTGGGTCACAAATCAGGTCTCAACCGGTATCAAAAGATTAGGATCATTCCCTGCATATTTTCAGACCACAATGCTCTGAAGCTAGAACTCAATCACAAGAGGAAAGCTGGAAAGAACCCAAATACATGGAGACTAAACAGCATCCTTCTAAAGAATGAATGGGTTAACCAGGAAATTAAAGAAGAATTGAAAAAATTCATGGAAACAAATGATAATGAAAACACAACAGTTCAAAATCTGTGGGACACAGCAAAGGCAGTCCTGAGAGGAAAATATATAGCAGTACAAGCCTTTCTCAAGAAACAAGAAAGGTCTCAAGTACACAACCTAACCCTACACGTAAAGGAGCTGGAGAAAGAACAAGAAAGAAACACTAAACCCAGAAGGAGAAGAGAAATCATAAAGATCAGAGCAGAAATCAATGAAATAGAAACCAAAAAAACAATAGAAAAAATCAATGAAACTAGGAGCTGGTTCTTTGAAAGAATCAATAAGATTGATAAACCCCTGGCCAGACTCATCAAAAAGAAAAGAGAAAGGACCCAAATCAATAAAATCATGAATGAAAGAGGAGAGATCACAACTAACACCAAAGAAATACAGACAATTATAAGAACATACTATGAGCAACTCTACGCCAACAAATTGGACAATCTGGAAGAAATGGATGCATTCCTAGAGACATATAAACTACCACAACTGAACCAGGAAGAAATAGAAAACCTGAACAGGCCCATAACCAGTAAGGAGAATTGAAACAGTCATCAAAAATCTCCAAACAAACAAAAGCCCAGGGCCAGACGGCTTCCCAGGGGAATTCTACCAAACATTTAAAGAAGAACTAATTCCTATTCTCTTGAAACTGTTCCAAAAAATAGAAACGGAAGGAAAACTTCCAAACTCATTTTATGAGGCCAGCATCACCTTGATCCCAAAACCAGACAAGGATCCCACCAAAAAAGAGAACTACAGACCAATATCCTTTATGAACACAGATGCAAAAATTCTCGCCAAAATACTAGCCAATAGGATTCAACAGTACATTAAAAGGATTATTCACCACGATCAAGTGGGATTTATTCCAGGGCTGCAGGGTTGGTTCAACATCCGCAAATCAATCAATGTGATAGAACACATTAATAAAAGAAAGAACAAGAACCATATGATACTCTCAATAGATGCTGAAAAAGCATTTGACAAAGTACAGCATCCCTTCCTGATCAAAACTCTTCAAAGTGTGGGGATAGAGGGCACATACCTCAATATTATCAAAGCCATCTATGAAAAACCCACCGCAAATATCATTCTCAATGGAGAAAAACTGAAAGCTTTTCCGTTAAGGTCAGGAACACGGCAGGGATGTCCATTATCACCACTGCTATTCAACATAGTACTAGAAGTCCTAGCCTCAGCAATCAGACAACAAAAAGAAATTAAAGGCATCCAAATTGGTAAAGAAGAAGTCAAACTATCACTCTTTGCAGATGATATGATACTATATGTGGAAAACCCAAAAGACTCCACTCCAAAACTGCTAGAACTTGTCCAGGAATTCAGTAAAGTGTCAGGATATAAAATCAATGCACAGAAATCAGTTGCATTTCTGTACACCAACAACAAGACTGAAGAAAGAGAAATTAAGGAGTCAATCCCATTTACAATTGTACCCAAAACTATAAGATACCTAGGAATAAACCCAACCAAAGAGACTAAGAATCTATACACAGAAAATTATAAAGTACTCATGAAAGAAATTGAGGAAGACACCAAAAAATGGAAAAATGTTCCATGCTCCTGGATTGGAAGAATAAATATTGTGAAAATGTCCATGCTACCTAAAGCAATCTACACATTTAATGCAATCCCTATCAAAATACCATCCATTTTTTTCAAAGAAATGGAACAAATAATCCTAAAATTTATATGGAACCAGAAAAGACCTCGAATAGCCAAAGGAATATTGAAGAACAAAGCCAAAGTTGGTGGCATCACAATTCCGGACTTCAAGCTCTATTACAAAGCTGTCATCATCAAGACAGCATGGTACTGGCACAAAAACAGACACATAGATCAGTGGAACAGAATAGAGAGCCCAGAAATCGACCCTCAACTCTATGGTCAACTAATCTTCGAAAAGCAGGAAAGAATGTCCAATGGAAAAAAGAAAGCCTCTTCAATAAATGGTGCTGGGAAAATTGGACAGCCACATGCAGAAAAATGAAATTGGACCACTTCCTTACACCACACACGAAAATAGACTCAAAATGGATGAAGGACCTCAATGTGAGAAAGGAATCCATCAAAATCCTTGAGGAGAATGCAGGCAGCAACCTCTTCGACCTCAGCCGCAGCAACATCTTCCTAGGAACAACGGCAAAGGCAAGGGAAGCAAGGGCAAAAATGAACTGTTGGGATTTCATCAAGATCAAAAGCTTTTGCACAGCAAAGGAAACAGTTCACAAAACCAAAAGACAACTGGCAGAATGGGAGAAGATATTTGCAAACGACATATCAGATAAAGGGCTAGTATCCAAAATCTATAAGGAACTTAGCAAACTCAACACCCAAAGAACAAACAATCCAATCAAGAAATGGGCAGAGGACATGAACAGACATATCTGCAAAGAAGACATCCAGATGGCCAACAGACACATGAAAAAGTGCTCCACGTCACTCGGCATCAGGGAAATACAAATCAAAACCACAATGAGATATCACCTCACACCAGTCAGAATGGCTAAAATTAACAAGTCAGGAAATGACAGATGCTGGCGAGGATGTGGAGAAAGGGGAACCCTCCTCCACTGTTGGTGGGAATGCAAGCTGGTGCAACCACTCTGGAAAACAGCATGGAGGTTCCTCAAAATGTTGAAAATAGAACTACCCTATGACCCAGCAATTGCACTACTGGGTATTTACCCTAAAGATACAAACATAGTGATCCGAAGGGGCACGTGTACCCGAATGTTTATAGCAGCAATGTCTACAATAGCCAGACTATGGAAAGAACCTAGATGTCCATCAACAGATGAATGGATAAAGAAGATGTGGTATAGATACACAATGGAATACTATGCAGCCATCAAAAGAAATGAAATCATGCCATTTGCGACGACGTGGATGGAACTAGAGCGTATCATGCTTAGTGAAATAAGTCAATCGGAGAAAGACAACTATCATATGATCTCCCTGATATGAGGACATAGAGAAGCAACATGGGGGGGTAGGGGGATAGGAGAAGAATAAATGAAACAAGATGGGATTGGGAGGGAGACAAACCATAAATGACTCTAATCTCACAAAACAAACTGGGGGTTGCTGGGGGGAGGTGTGATTGGGAGAGGGGGAGCGGGCTATGGACATTGGGGAGGGGAGGCGAACCATAATAGACTATGTACTCTGAAAAACAACCTGAAGGTTTTAAAGGGTCAGGGGTGGGAGGTTGGGGCAACCTGAGGGTTTTGAAGGGTCAGGGGTGGGAGGTTGGGGGAACAGGTGGTGGGTAATGGGGAGGGCACGTTTTGCATGGAGCACTGGGTGTTGTGCAAAAAGAATGAATACTGTTACACTGAAAAAATAAATAAAATGAAAAAAAAAAAAAAAAGAAGAAGAAGTAGCAGAACAGTGGTGCCTGGGTGGCTCAATGGGTTAAAGCCTCTGCCTTTGGCTCAGGTCATGATCTCAGGGTTCTGGGATCGAGCCCCGCGTCGGGCTCTCTGCTCAGCAGGGAGCCTGCTTCCTCCTCTCTCTCTCTCTCTCTCTCTCTGCCTCTCTGCCTATTTGTGATCTCTGTCAAATAAATAAATAAAATCTTTAAAATAAAAAAGAAGTAGCAGAACATTCTCGGGAGTGATGCTGGTGATGATACCAGCTGCATTGATAATGATAGTGGAAACAAGATGGCGGTGGTGCTGACGGTAGCAGCTACTTCTGAGCATAATTTAAATTCTAGACACTCAAATGCTTTACAACAATCCCCTTTATTACTCCTCTCTACAACTAAACAAACAAACAAAAAAGAAAGTTAGGTACAGTCATCACCACCATTTCTGATTAAAGGAGAAGATTCCAGGGTTTCATAATGTGTAAATGACGAAGTGGATCCCAACCCAGGCAGTCTGATTTCTGGGCTGGAACGCTTCACCACAGACTACACTGGAGACTCAAATGTGAGAAGAAGGGGACTGGGCCATGTGGGAGCTCAGCCCTATCTTGGTCAGGTTCCTCTTACTCTTAAGTTTTTCCCTCTTACTCCAGATGCACAGCATGGGTGTGGCTTAGAATTGGACACCATTTGTTCCCATGTGGATTCTGCATGGTTTCAAGTCAGGTGGAGAGAGCTTGAAGCCACAGTAAGCGTGTGGTAGATTGACTCATGAGTTATTGGACTACACCTGAGGTAATTTCTCCTAAAGACAACTTGAGTTTTCCTGTACATAAGGAAAGAGTCCTTCTGTAAACAGTACATCTTGCCCTCTCTCTGGTGTGGAAACCCCATTACTACAGCAAAAAGAAACAAGAGAGAGAGAGAGAGAGAAAGAAAGAAAGAAAGAAAGAAAGCAAGCAAGAAAAGAAATAGTGCTTGAGCCAAGGAATACTGAATAATCTGCTTCACATTAACCAAAGTGAAAGCAATCCATGACCTCAGTTTCTCTGCTAATCAGATGCTACTGGTTAACGAATGGTAATCATATAGATTATAAAATGGCTAGAGCTGGGACCCTACTGTCTGCATAGAACAAGGAAATGGAACTTGTTCCTTCGAGATGCCAACTCTAGGGCAGAGTTCTGTAGACGGAGTACGGAGCTCACATTTCGGCTCCATCATTCAAGCATCTACCGTGTGCTTCACTGCTACTGGTATTAAGCACTCTGAAAGTTAAAAAGTATGGTCAAGGATTCGTGTCAAAATTAACCAATTTATCAATATTTTAGGGTCCTGCTGAACATCCTCAGTAAGCTAAAGCAACAATTCCCAGCACATGTAAATTTTACGTGTGAGAGAACAAGCTGAAATGCTGTTTAGTACATGCAGAGAACTCTATGCAATCTGTCTTCCAAGGATAAAAATCACTTGATTTGCAAAGAAGCACAGATATTGCCCAAAGGAAACACAGTGCCCAGAGGACATTCTATCTCAAAGCAATGTCAATTTTGAAGGTTTTTAGAGAGAAAGCAAATCAATCTGATTTGTGAAAAGTTAGAATTTCTTGCATGAAACATTGAAACTCCAAAAAAAAGTTAAAAAAAAAAAAAGGGCACTTGTTGTGATGAGCACTGGGTGTTGTATGTGAGTGACAAATCATTAAATTCTACACCTGATACTATTATTACACTGTATGTTACCTAACTATAATTTAAATAAAAACTCGAAAAAGAAAAAAAAGAACACAGATACTCAGGGTGAAAAACAGGGTACACACATAGAACATCAAAACACTTAAAAATGTCAAAGCAAGGAAATAATCAAGAAGGGTTAACCTAATCGGCTTCCTTCATCTGACTTTAGATACAGCATTTTAAGAAGACACACTGGATAGATAGAAATTACAAAATGACAGCTCACAACTCAAAGCATTTGCAGAAATGTTTGTTGGGTTTTTTGTTTGTTTGCAGAGTTTTTTGTTTTTTTTTTTTTTTTTTTTTTTTCAAAAATCAAGTTACAAAATCAGATTTCATATTTTTTATAAAACCCAAGTTTTTTTCTGCTAAAACAAAAACAAAACAAACAAACAAACAAAACCTAGCAATGAGCTGGAGGTCAGGAATTGCTGTCCTGTTCACGTAAAGGTTTCTAGTTTGCCATCTTACCTTATTTATGTATGTTACCAGCTTGCCCCCTGTATACAAGCAAGTTCATAACCTCTTACATATTGCCAAATGGGTCCAAGCAGAGAAACAAGATCCCAGCAAGAAGGGAATGCCTGACTGGGCTTCATTAGAGAGGTTCATTTGTTCATTCATTCATTCATTCATTCAATTTGATGAATACATGTTGAGTATCTGAAAAGCGCCAGATACAGAGCTCATGTAAGAATGTGAGTATTTGGACTTCTCATCAAGGAGATATGCAACCGTGGATCTCAATGTATATCAAAATGTATGGGATAGAGAGAGCTGAGGACAAAACAGTGATGGAATTTAGGAAACTGAATGAGAAATTCTAAGAAGTGCTAACAGTTGCAAGGGACCCAAAGGAAGGGGAATTCAAAGAAAAAAAGGGGTGCGGATGCCTGGGTGGCTCAGTCAGTTAATCGCCTGCCTTTGGCTCAGATCATGATCTCAGGGTCCTGGGATCCAGCCCCACATCTGGCTCCCTGCTCAGTGGGGAGCCTGCTTCTCCCTCTGTCCCTTCCCCCTGCTCATGAGCACTCCTGCTCTCTCTCTCCCAAATAAACAAAGAAGGAAGGATGGGACAAAGGAAGGGGGGTGGGGTCAGCGGAGTAAAACTATGGCTGAAAAGGGAAATGCAAAGAAGACAGAAAAGGAAGAACATTCTCTGATGCAAGTAGTGAATTGCTGGTGACATTGAAGAGGCACTTAGAGCGGCTGATCAAGTCAGGCTGAGCAGTGGGAGTGTAAGAGCTCCAGACACAAGAAAGAAAGACATTGCTGGGGGGAAGATGAGGTCAGAGGAAGGCGGGGGAGTGGGAAGTCAGGAGAGGGGGCAGAATGAGGAGCCTGCTGGAGCAGAGGACTGAATAAGTACAAGAGAGACTTTGGGCCCCAGACAGTTCATGGGAATAGCCACATGCCAGAGTGAATTCAATCCAGATGGAATACCATGACACTCTGATACCAGAGGAAATCTGGTAACTTCTCCACGAACTATATATCCTCATGGTCCCTTCTTAAGACACATTCTAGAAAGGGGTTTTCACCCTAAAAGCTTCTTTCAGCGGTACCCGAATTCAGTGGCAATAAGCTACAAAAGAAAATCTGTCCATTTTCAATTATGTTTTATTTTCTGGCGTTCCACTTGTGATCTCAATCAGAAATGAATGAAAATATTTGTTTCTTTGGCTCTGTTGGAAATGACATTTTTCACACAGGCAGTTAATCTTGGACCAATGGAACCAGGAGGTATTATTCTCTAGAATCCTCTATGTATAATCAAGGGACAGAATGATTCAAATGCAAATGATAGGTCTGTGCACTTTATACTAAAAAGATAATGTTTATTGCCTTCTTTTGTGAATGTACAGCAAGCACGGTATTTCTTCCATTAGGAAAAAAATCTAATGGCGAGGACATGCTCATCAGATATGGATCAAATGAACTAAGAAGAAAAAAAGAAAGTGAAAGGCTTTTAGCTCTGAATGTTCATAAGGTAATGTGGCATATGTAAGAGGACTTATCAGGGTCTCTGTTTGGCTAAGAAAGAAAAAAAAAACCTGCTCTGTTGTTGTGCCTTAAAAATCAAAACCCCCCAAATGATCTCTTCATAGTAATTTCAAACAAAATGCATAAAATGTAATTTTTAAGTGAAAGCATAATGGAAGCAAGACTGACATCCAAAGAGGTCTGTCATTGTTTGTCATGTTCTGCAATATGTGTGGTTCAAAGTCAACTGGCTTCCCCTTCCATAGTATGGGGGAAGAAATCCCAAGTGCTTGCTTCTTGAGGTCTTCCTTTACAAGTCAAATTCAGGGACCTTGTACAGTGTGCATCTCTGGGTACAGCCTTTGGACGGTTCACGGGGAACCTCTAACCACAGGGACAACCGCCACCTAGATGTGAAGCCCAGCAAGGGTCCATCACCTTCTGCTCTTTGTAGTCAGTTCAGGGATTTCAGAATTCTCAACCAATCATCTTCCTAAGATTCAGAGCAAAACTGCGGCACAAAGTAAGCTTAGCAGAAATTTCCCCCTCTCTTTTAGTGTCTTTATAGAGATCATAGATAAGGAGCACAAAGCCAGGAATTTCCCCATTAATATAAAAATGATATTATATAAGTTCATCAATTAATCCCAAAGCCTATATAAATGCATTACAAGTCTACTTGAAAATAAAAACAGTCATCAAGGGTCTGTGTCCGATACTAGGATCAACAGTAAATAGTCTGTTTTGCTCAGAGCTCCATATGTGAGATGGGAGTTTACGCGACACTGAAACAGAAACTGTGTAACACGTCATCTACTCACCCCTGCAAGGCTTTCTCTCCAAACCAGTCTCCTTTCCCTAAAGTTCGAAGAAAGACGGGGTCTTCACTGGGGGAGTCTTCCCGAGTGACGTTTACCTACAAAGAAAAACAAAGAATGTCTATGTCCACTGCACACAGTGACTGATCAAATCAACACTAACTGATGATGTTAATTCCATTTCTGTTTCTTCTTTTAAGCTTACTTTTATGAAGACCATGAGGACCTTAACACTGAAAGGACCAAAGAGTCATATCACAAATTTCCATGCAAACCACGAGAAATGTCCTCCAAATATTGTTATGCTGTTTCAAGCTGTTTTCAAGTAGTAATAAATTACTCAGAAATCTGAATCCTCATTCCAACCTCCTATGAGGCAAGCATGATAAAGAATTAAGTAAGCATTCCTCCAATCTTTTTTAATGTGTTTCTATGTTTGAATTTTTAAAAGTAGATGAATAACCTAAGACAGTGTGTATCGTTCTGCAACTTACACTTTTTCTCATAACATCGTTTTATTGCTTATCCATGCTCTTACATAGAAATCTCGTTCCTCTATTGAATGCGTCCATGCTGTCTACCTTCCCATAAGTTTATCCATCCAGTTCCCTACAGGTGAAGTTTAAATTGTTTCCATTCTTCTCTGCAATAAGAATCCTTCTGTGTACCTCGCATGCATGTCCCCATTCCTCTAAGACAACGCCTGTCTCGTTTTCCCAAGAATCCACACTCCATTCCAAATCTACTCCCATGTTCATGAAGCCTTCTTACAGTCTCCAACCCACGACAGTCCTTAAGGTCTGCATGCTTCATTCAGAAGGATTTCATTTTTTAAAGGTCTATGAATTACATGTATATCTTTTTCCCTTTTTACCTAAAAGTGTGCTCTTCAAAAACATGGGTTTATCTTTGATATTGTCTATGATTTATAAGCACCTAATAAAAGAGCTGTGAGTTATTGGAACAGAAAAGCTTTATTACCTAAACAAGATATCTGGGCCCATACAGGACTTTTGACCTGGTTGACAGTCCACGGAAGGAAAGTAATAATCTTTCTGTTGCATGAATGAAGACATAAATGTACCTTTGTGTTAATTTACTTCTACTTCAAGTTCTACTAATATCCACAATACTGGCTATGTTTCTTCTAGAATGGTTAAATAGTTAAAACTCACCTACCTGGAAGATGTAATGAAGCAGAAAAAAATTAATTTCTTAAGACAATGCTAGACACTTAAACACATTTAAAAACACTATGCTTCAGCTTTCTCAGTTTAGAGAATGGATGACAAAGACCAGGATTTTTATAAGTATTAAGAATGTACGTGCAAGGTGGAGGGTATTCAATTACTATTCTCCACTGATCCATTCCATTACTTTTCTACACTCTGTTTCAAAACCACAGGGATGCAGGTTTTAACCCTCTTACACCAAGCTATATCACAGAGATGGTCATTTGCATGCAAATGAGGCTTTTATAAACGTGGGAAGAAATACACTAGCTCATTGATTTTCAAACTTCAGAGTAAGGGGTCTTATTCAAAATAAAGGCCACTGAACTTCTCACTAGATACACCTCCTGAGGCAAGGAAAACCAAAGCAAAAATGAACTACTGGGACTTCATCAAGATAAAGAGTTTCTGCACAATGAAGGAAACAATCAACAAAACTAAAAGGCAACCTATGGAATGGGAGAAAATGTTTGCAAAGGACATATCTGATAAAGGGTTAGTATCTGAAATCTATAAAGAATGCATCAAACTCATCACCCAAAAAATGAATAATTTAGTTAAGAAATGAGCAGAGAACATGAATAGACATTTTTCCAAAGAAGACATCCAGATGGCTAACAGACACATGAAAAGATCAAGTCACTCATCATCAGGGAAACGCAAATCAAAACCACAATGAGTTATCACCTCACACTGGTCAGAATGGCTAAAATTAACAAGTCAGGAAATGACAGATGTTGGAGAGGATACGGAGAATGGGGAACCCTCCTGCACTGTTGGTGGGAATGCAACTGGTACAGCCACTCTGGAAAACAGTATGGCATTTCCTCAAAAAGTTAAAAATAGAGCTACTACAGAATACAATCCAGCAATTGCAGTACTAGGTATTTACCACAAGTACACAAAAATACTGATTCAGAGGGATACAAGCACTCCAGTATTTATAGCAGCATTAGCAACAATAGCCAAATTATGGGAAGAGCCCAAATGTCCACTGATTAACAAATTGATAAAGATGTGGTATAAATATACAACAGAATATTTGTCAACCAGCAAAGCAAATGGAATCTTGCCAGTTGGAATGATGTACATGGAGCTAGAGTGTATTATGCTAAGTGAAATCAGTCAGAGAAAGACAAATACTATATGATTTCACTTATAGGTGGAATTTAAGAAACAAAACAAATGAACAAAGTGGAGGAAAAAGACGCAAACCATCAAAAAGACTCTTAATGATAGAGAACGAATTGAGGGTTGCTGGAAGGGTAGTGGGTAGGTGATGGGTTAAATGAGTGATGGGTATTAAACAAGGCCATTTATTGGAATGAGCACTAATGTGATTAATTACTAAATCCTACCAATGAAACAAATATTACACTGCACATGAACCAACTGGAGTTTAAATAAAAACTTGGAAGAGGGGCGCCTGGGTGGCTCAGTGGGTTCAAGCAGGTCGTGATCCCAGGGTCCTGGGATTGAGCCCCACGTCGGGCTCTCTGCTTGGCAGGGAGCCTGCTTCTCTTCCTCTCTCTCTCTCTCTCTGCCTGCCTCTCTGCCTACTTATGATCTCTGTCTGTCAAATAAATAAATAAAATCTTAAAAAAAAATTTGGAAGAAAGAAACAAAGGCTACCAGACTCCTATTTTTGAAGTTCTAATTTAGTGGGACTGGGAAATCTGTATTTGAAAAGATTAATACAGGTGATTTAGATGCAAATGTTTTGAAGACCAAACTTCAGCACACAATAATTCATTGTTTTATTTCTGGACCTCGGTATTCTCATCTGTACTAAAGATTATTTGGCAGTAAAGATTATTATCACTACTGAAAACAAAACAAAACAACAAGAACAAAAAACCAAAACCAAAACAGCCATTAAATAAGGTGTGATATACTATAAGATCATTAATTCAAAATCAGACATAAGGATATGTTACATAATTGTATCTTTTCCATCTGGTTAACAACAACAAAAATGATTAAGAAATTCCAAATGGCAGACTTACGCAAGACATGGGGAGATTTCAGTGGCTTTGGAAATATTCTTCACAAAAATGTTACTGAAATGCAATAACAGAGCTATAAAAAGTTGGACACCTACAGAATAGACCACTTTCTGCTTATATGACAAGTGTGAAGGAAAACCTATCTGGATAATCCATATATGTGAAAAGATAAGCAGTTCAAAGAGCAAGAATAAAAAATCCATATATGTGAAAAGATAAGCAGTTCAAAGAGCAAGAATAAAAGCTTTCCTTTTAGGGCGCCTGGGTGGCTCAGTGGTTTAAGCCGCTGCCTTCGGCTCAGGTCATGATCTCAGGGTTCTGGGATCGAGTTCCGCATCGGGCTCTCTGCTCGGAGGAGAGCCTGCTTCCCTCTCACTCTCTCTGCCTGCCTCTCTGCCTACTTGTGATCCCTCTCTGTCAAATAAACAAATAAAAATCTTAAAAAAAAAAAAAAAGCTTTCCTTTTAGGTTGTAACGGCCACACTGTTTCTTTGTATATATAATGAATCATTTGTAAATATGCACAGACACCTGGCATGGACATTTGCATCTTTAATTCTTTAAAAAAAAAAATGTCAGGGTAGAGAAAGTTACATACACAGAGATAGCCTCTCTGACCTTGGCCTCGATTACTTATTATTTCCCCGGAAATCTCAAAGTACTTTATAATCCACAATGCTATGGGAAAGAACTAACTACAGAGCCTTAAAGATAATACTCAGTCTGTTTGAACCCCTGTTATCTCATCACCTTGTCCAAAACACGGAAGGCTGATCTCAAAAGAGGGTGTGTGTATGTGCATGAATTAAATGAGAAAATCTATGAAAAGCATCCTTCTAAAAGTACAAGCTTGGAACACCTGGGTGGCTCAGTCTGTTGGGTGTCTAACTCTTGATCTTGGCTCAGGTCATGATCGCAGGGTCCTGAGATCAAGCCCTGAATCAGGTTTCCCACCCAGCAAGGAATCTGCCTTGGGATTTTCTCCCCCCTCTTCCTTTGCCCCTCCCCTTGCTTATGTACTCATGTGCACTCACTCTCTCAAATAAAGAAATCTTGACAAAAAATAAAAAGTGCTCATAAAAGTTGGTTACTTTTCCTATACTTCTCCCCTTTTCTACTTCTCTCACCTACTTTGAAAATTCATGCATTTTACTGTAAAAGAAATATCCCCATCACTACTACTGCTCTCTCACTGTTGCTATAAAATGCTATATAGAGGGCGCCTGGGTGGCTCAGTGGTTTAAGCCGCTGCCTTCGGCTCAGGTCATGATCTCAGGGTCCTGGGATCGAGTCCCACATCGGGCTCTCTGCTCTGCAGGGAGCCTGCTTCCCTCTCACTCTCTCTGCCTGCCTCTCTGCCTACTTGTGATCTCTCTCTGTCAAATAAATAAATAAAATCTTTAAAAAAAAATGCTATTTAGAGCATAAGCTTCTTTACTTCTAGGCAGACAAAAGAGAGTGTGTATTGTAATGTTCTTTTTACTTATCTATATGCTAACTTTCTATAAGGCATATATGTAGTCTCATAATTTGAGTTTTTAAAACTTTTTAACCATATGCATAATTAAAAAAAATAACAACCAAAATAAAAATTAGATACTTTTAAAAAGACGTATAAAATTGATCTTTTACCAAAGTCTTCAATAAATAAGATCAGCATGCATGTTTAATCAAAAACAATTCAAAAGGAAAAGAAAATGTTTTAGTACACATTCAGCACGTTTTATAAACAAAGCAATGTTTATTTTGGGGGGAAAAAAGCCTGGAATTTACAGATTTATGGGGAAAACCCACCTGGAGAATGAGGGTTAGTGAGGTCATCATTTTCCTACCTCTGTGACTAATAGATTACCAAAACCAAGGCATTCCAGGAGCAAAGTAGTTCCCCTTACAAACAATATCCTGCATGTATGACTCAAAAATTGGCTCTGTTATTCTCACACCAAAAATGCCTCCTGGTGCAGAATGAGGACACTTTAGGAACTATATCTATCTGGTAGTTCGGGACATGTACCGGGTAAGAATATCTTTTTCTGAACTTGAAGCTTGCCTGTATTTAGTTATGAGTTAAATTCAGTGTGGGCAGGATTTATGATTCCTAAGAGTCTGATTTGACAATTGAACCCTCTGTGTAACACAGGAGTAAATCGGTCTCTTTCCACCATGTGTCCTAACCCACTCTTCCAACATGTCTGTCGTGAATCCTACGTTCGTGATCTCCTTTCTAATGTTTGCAATTTAATGCATGTTCTTACATATACTCACATCTCATTTCATGCATAAATACCATGTATTTGCCTGGTTTTGAGCTTTGTAAGAATAACAGCATTGCACACATATTCTTCTGCAATTTGCTTCTTTTGATCAGTGCTATATTGGATACTTATCCAATTCTTCCAAGTTCATATACATAACTGTAGTTCACTTGCTGTCTTTGCATATTATCCCATTACATGGATACATTATATATATATTTATAGATATTACCTATTATATATAATTAATTCTTCTACAGACATCCCTGTTTCTTTCAGATTTACATATATAATTACTGTTCTATCTCTTCATTTCTAGATATATTTTTCTTGACTTAATGCAATGTTTGAGGTGTCTAGTTCCACACTGAACATAAAAGGTGATAATGTGCATCTTTGTCTTGTTCTTGATCTAAAAGGAAGAGTTTTGGGGTGCCTGAGTGGCTCAGTCAGCTGCCTTTGGCTTGGGTCATGGTCCTGAGGTTCTGGGATCAAGCCCTGCATCAGTCTCCTAGCTCAGTAGGGAGCCTGCTTCTTCCTGGTTCTCTGCTCCTCCCCCTGCTTGTTCTCTCTGTCAAATAAATAAAATCTTTTTTAAAAATTAAAAAAAAGTATGCTTGGGTGGCTCAGTGGGTTAAGCCTCTGCCTTCAGCTCAGGTCATGATCTCAGGGTCCCGGGATCAAGCCCCACATCCGGCTCTCTGCTCAGCAGGGAGTCTGCTTCTCCCTCTTTCTCTACCTGCCTCTACCTAGTTGTGATCTCCCTCTCTGTCAAATAAAAAAATAAAATCTTAAAAAAAACACAAAAATAAAAATTTAAAAAAGGAAGAGCTTCTCATGTTTCACTCTTATGTATCCATATACAAATAAAATTTCCATAATTTTCATATTCAACAACAAATATCATGTTAAGCCAATTTGTTTAACCAACATGCTTAAACACATGTTAATTCTAAGAAAAGCCATGTCGTTTTAAGTGGCATTTAAGGGACAAGAACTTTTGAATCACATTTTTTTTTCTAATGGTAGCATACAAGGTATGTTGAATAGAATCAGAAAATCCAAATACATCTGAATTGTTATTGGAACTCTGAAATTTTGTTTACCAATTCTGTTCAATTTTGGAGAGAGTACCTTTTTGGATGTAACACAGCTACAGCTTTTATCAAAGATATGTTTCATTGCTCTGTTGTGAATTCTTGGATGTTTTATAGTTCATTGCTGGGGGAAGGGAGCATCAAGTCTCCAGGCAACTGGAATATACATATATACATAGAACAATCTCAGCTTCTACTCAAGTCTTTTAGGTATCACTGCAAGCATGGTGCCCAAGTTGTAGAAAAATCAGTTTGTGCACATTTAATGGGGGAAAATAAGTATTTCAGAGTTTTCCTCTTTGTGCGGATGTGTTTCATGGGAGAATAAAAACAGTTTTGTGGGGGTGCCTCGGTAGCTCAGCGGGTTAAAGCCTCTGCCTTCGGCTCAGGTCATGATCTCAGGGTCCTGGGATTGAGCCCCGCGTAGAGCTCTCTGTCCAGTGGGGAGCCTGCTTCCCTTCCTCTCTCTCTGCCTGCCTCTCTGCCTGCTTGTGATCTCTGTCTGTCAAGTAAATAAATAAAATCTTAAAAAAAAAAAAAAAGTTTTGTGCTTCAATAAATGTCTTGAACTGGGGAAATCCACTGGTCACTCTAGCCTTCTGTTTCATGTTTTACAACGTGTTCCAAGGAAAAGCCAGTTCAATGGAAATAAGAAAACCATCTTCTCCAGGGTTTTTCTTTGTAAGTTTTAAAATGCATATGAAAACAAGTTTGCATCTGTATACCTAAAGCAAAGCATACAGATTCAGAAAATTCCAGTTCCATAACTTAGCTGCTTGTTAACTTAAAGGCACTCTTGTTACATTTCTCTCCTCTTCCTCCCTCAGGACTTAAGTGTGTTAATCTCCTGTGTCTTAAGACCTAACTTACTGATCCTAATACATGCATAACAGAATTAATAGAATATACTAATATACCATCTATTAATTATCATATAATTCATGTAATTAAAAATCATAGTAGCTAAGTTGTAGGACATGAAAACCAGCCTTAGAAAAATCTATGGCTAGTTTAAAAAAAAATCTTGACTGTATCAAGAGTCTAACATATTCTTTCTACTTTTTTCCCAGAATCCCCATGGTCCTCTGAAATACTGCCAAGGGAACAGGTTCCTGTGGTGCATTTCCTCACTATTTCCATTTACCTATCTTACAAAACTCATAAAGCAGCACACTAATGCATCTGTCTGCAACTGAAACTGGTTACAAATAGCAACTTCCTTTAGGTAGTACTTGAAATTTACCGTAATGGTGTAATCAAAAAAGTCTGTCAGAAATTCATCTTAAACGGATAAATGTATCATTCCATGATGGCAAAGGATTAGCAGTGTAATAAAGAAAAAATAAATCCAGATTGTTGGGACAAAAAAAAATTCCCCTGTGACCTACTGAATCATTTCTAACCATGAGGATTTTCAATTTCCCCTGATCCTTTAGTAAATGTTAAGAAAGAAAACAGCAAATGGTAAAACTCCAACACCTTACACATAAACCACACAATGTCAAGGTTCCTTAGCCTCTAACATTGGAAAATTCAAAATACAGTTTTAAGTGTAACTGTGGTCAGTCGTGTCATTTCTTGATGTCTGTAAGATGCTGGCACCTGACATTTCTGTCTCAGGCTTTCTGCTATCAGTCAAAAGAAAAGGTATGAGACAAGCACAAAGAATGCTGTCTTCAGTTTACTGTGACAAGTCATTGGTGTAAACACTGACACATTCGTGATTCAAAATCAGTCCAGAGAGGATTATTGAAAATGTGATCTGGTAAGATTTATAATCTTTCACCTATCCTGCCTACTGCAGTGCTGTACATCTTTCTTTCCTATTTTAGTAGGAGCCATACAGTCCTAGAGTCAGTCATATCTGTTAAGTTCGAAGAAAGAGGTTTACTTACATTTTCAAAAACTCTTCAACATTTTTATTTATTTACCTTTCAAGTTATCTCTACACCCAACATGGGGCTTGAACGCAGGACACTAAGATCAAGAGTCACTTGCTCTACCAACAGAGCCAGCCAGGTGTCCCTAAAGTTATATTTCAAAGTAACAATTATAAAAATGAAACTGCTATATAAATCCCCTTCCACTGGCATTTCCTTTCCTATTGCTTCCTGGGCTTAGTACATCCAAATTCCTCTTAAGCATGTCTTATGGTGAAGCAAAGTAGGTTCTAGTCATTAGTCATAGGGCAAGGACACTTAAACACAAAAATAACTGTGACTTCACTGTTTAAAGAAATGAAAGCTATTTGTTGGAGTATTAGAGTATTCATCTACACAAGTCTCCATTTTCCAATTCAGTTAACTTATTATTTCATTTTTAAATAAAAGTTAAAAGATTTAGAATACTGATAACTGAAAAATAATACAAGTGGATAAATTATGATTTTTCATTCCTATCCCTGGGTCCAGCCCCTACTTATCCCTTCCCTTATAATTTACGGCTTCTAATAGTTTCTCAGTATCCACTCAGTATTTCTTTACGAAGACACAATAAAACATCAGTGTATTTATACCTTTTTGTCATCAGAGTGCTAAGCAACTTGGCTAGGGACACTGAGACTGGTAAGTTTCCTAGTGGAATTCACACTTGGGCTACCTGATTTCAAAGCCCAGGTGTTTCAAGATAGCAATGTTCCTGCTCCTAATAACTCGAGGGAGTTTTTTTGGGATTTTGGGTTTTCTTTTACTGCTGAGGAATTTTAAAGTGACCTTAGTCTTTTTCTTGTTGAATTATAGAAATTACGGAAATCTTCCCATTTATGCAGACATATCAGCAGCATCTAGTGCTATGGTTATTAAATTACAGAATGCAAGCTATTCTCTGGCCTTCAGAGTTGCAGTTTTTCTTCCTCTGGCATCATTTTTGGAATATCCATTGTCAAATATTTCTCTCTCAAGACCATGTGCATCTCTGGGGTGACTCATGCACCCCAGGCCCCCTGCCCCACTGTGTACCGCCCTCGTGCTGCAGGGGCTTACCGTTCCTTTGCTGATGATAAAGAAGGTGTCCCCTCTCGCACCTTGTCTGATGATATACTCCCCGTTCTCATAGTGGGTCTAAAAAACAGAAATAGCAACAGAAAAAAAAAAAAAAAACATTAAGAAGGGAATACTATAACAAAAGCTCCATCCATCTCTTCAAATATCAGCCCTGCAGGAACTCATTCATCCCAGTGGAATTTTACCCAAGCCCAGAATCCATTATGATTTAAGAATAAGAGTCAATGAATGAAGTAATTACAGAGAAATCATTTTTATCACGCTCATGTTTAAAACTATTTTGTTAATGCTATTTTTTCTGGATGATTATATTCAGCTATTTATATTCATTCATTTCAAGAGTTGGAAAAAAATATTCCTTTCTGGGGAGCCTGGGTGGCTCAGTGGGTTAAACCCCTGTCTTCAGCTCAGGTCATGATCTCAGGGTCCTGAGATCAAGCCCCGCACTGGGCTCTCTGCTTGGCGGGGAGCCTGCTTCCCCCTCTATCTCTGCCTGCTGCTCTGCCTACTTGTGATCTCTCTCTTTTCTCTCTCTGTCAAATAAATAAATAAATAAATATATTCTTTTCTTCCATCAACTGAACATGAACTAAAACAGCGGAGCTGATAAATAAACTGGTCTATCTGTACTATTTTATCTCTCCTTTTCATTTTTAGTATTCTTGTAATGATTGATAAGATTTTTTTTTCCTTGAGAAATTACTCTGGCATCTCAAGATTTTATTCTGAAACAAGGATGATTTTTGGTGTGGGTTAGATGGCCCTAGCTACTTTTTAAGGCACAGCTTCATGCTTAAACATTCTTATTTTGGTAATTTAGATTTGGCCCTGTTGGACGGAATGTCTTCATTTTATGGACTGAACTCTGGTCCAGCAGCTGTGAGCTCATCAACTAGCAAATGAGAAGGAAGGTGAGGCTGCAAGAGGATGATCACAGTCGTGGCTGGGATGTGGTCACAGTCACTGGGTCCATTCCCAGGGTAAAGATTACTTCTGCAGTGAACAAAAGTAATTTCTCTAAGGCGACGTGGGAAAAAACGTATATTGCTGGGTCAGGAGATATAACAGAAAAATGAGACTGTGCCATCTGGCCACATTCTTCTCTGCAGCTTAGCAAGGGAGCCATTTTGGGGGAAGGAAAACATTACTTTACACACTCCTTAGGAAACAGATTTCATGGTTTGCATGCAGTAGCCACGAGGCCAACAGCTGTGATTTGTCCTTTTATTTCAATACCATGTCTATTTACTGTTAACACCACCTTTTTTTAGTACTTGACATTGAGAATAACCATATCTTCCTTCGCATATCTAGAAAATTAACATACTACCTAATCTTACCTTTTTTCTTAAATTCATAACAAGTTTTAAAAAATAGGATTATAGAATGCATATTTTTCAACTGATCTATTTCATTTAATAAGATACCCATGCTCCATGTCACTTCTTACTATTAGGGAAAGGAAAAATCTTTAGGACATGCAGGTGTGAAAAGCAATAATCACAAGAGTCTTCTTTCCTGTATCAATTCCACAAACATCTCTGTGTGCCTCTGAGTCAGGCCTGGTTATAGACACTGATGATACAAAGAAGAGATACAAAAATCTCAGAGCAGTACCATCCACTGGATCTTTCTCTCCGAGGGTGTAAATGGTCGACAGACATGGTCCAGTGCAGCACCCTCTAGCCACAAGGGTCTTCTGAGCAGTAAAATGTGGCCAGTGTGATTAAGAAACTGAACATTTAAGGTCAGTAGCTCACACATGGCCAGTAGCTACTGTATTAGCACAGGTAGTAGCTAAAGCAGATAAGGGAGGAGTTACAATCTGTACTAGTAGGGTAGGGGGGCAGACTGGAGCATCTTTCCCCACTTGCCATGAATGGAGCTCCATTAACAAAATCCAGGACCTCTCTCTTCCCTTCCCCACTCTATACCAGAGAACATTTGCAAGTCCTCAGCTAGATATGGTCGCCTCAGCCCCTAGTCTCTGTCAAGTGGGTGTGAGCTCTCCACAGAGGCTTACATTCTCTGTGTATTCTCCAGGGAAAGCAGAGTGAAGTTGCCTCTGCTGGGCCTCTGCCCCAGGGCAAGGATATCCACTCAAATACATCCAGTTCAGTAAGGCTGTTCTGACACCTAAGCCACATTCCCGCATCTATATTTTTATCATTGGTAATGAGAGTATTATATTAGTTCCATTTACCTCACTCTTTGTCATATTTCTCACTTGTTTCCTCATCCAAAACCTCTCAAAACTTCCCAGACAATCCAGTGTGCAAATGCTATATTTTATGTCAGTAGGGCTTCTGTGCTGTCTGTTGTATTGTCTCACTCTGTTCCCAGGGCTTCCCCATGGAGGAGATTCTTCAGCCCCAACAAGTATGAGGGGGGCACCTGGGTGGCTCAGAGGGCTAAACTTCTGCTTTCAGCTCAGGTCGTGATCTCAGGGTGCTGGGATCGAGCCCTGCATGGGGCTCTCTGCTCAGTGGGGTGCCTGCTCCCCCCTCCTTCTCTGCCTGCCTCTCTGCCTACTTGTGATTTCTGTCAAAGAAACAAGAAAGAAAAAGAAAGACAGACAGACTAGTTGCAGCTTACTGAGCGGCAAAAAGCCTCTCTGAAAAGAAGAGAATTGGTAGCTTATTATGCCCACATAATAGTAGCAGAAATACTATTATTTTGGAAAAAGTAGAAAAATGCAAATAAAAAACACCAAACTTGGAAGAATCCTTAACTAGTCTGAGTCATTCTTCTTACTTTCTCCTCCTTAAAAACATATTCCCACCCATATGATTGTCATTTCCTTTCAGAAAGCCAAAATTATCAGTACCATATTAAAAAGTATGAAGGCAAGTGTTTCTCAGGCACACCACCACTGACATTTTGACACAGACAATTCTCTGTTGCTGGGAGCTATCCTGGACATTCAGTTCGAGCTGTAGGACGTTTAGTGGCTTCTGTGGCCTCTACCCACTAGATGCCAATCCCAGTTGTGGCAACCAAAAATGTCATAAGACATTGTCAATTATCTTGCTGGGGGGCAAAACTACTCCCCAGGCCTTCCCAAGGCTCAGACTTGTGCATCTAATGAGTTCAAGCAGGTCCCAGGGCCAGTCCTGATGCAAGAGGAGGGGACTGCACAAAGGAGTGAACCCAAGAAGATGGGATGCATCAGGGCTATGAAAACACAGTCTTCCACAGACTTCAAGCTTCATATGTATGAAACTGAACTCCTGACCTCCTTCTTCTAGCCCTGCCTCTCCCATGCCTTCCCTGCCTCAGAGACACCAACTGCATCCTTCCTGGTACTTGGCCAGTCATCTTGGAGTCATACTGAACTCCTCTGTCTCTCAGGCCCACCACTGTCAGCAGCCCCACTGGTCCACCTTCAGGATACATCCAGAACTCAATGACTCCTCCATCTCCTGCTACGGATGCCATGTTCTCCTGCCCAGTCCATTCAGTCCCCTCCTGACTGTGATATCTGCTCCTACCTGACCCTGTAGGTCCCCCTTCCCACCTATCATGCAGGCAATTCTTTAACACCCAGTCAGCACCTGCTGCTCCTGGGCTCACACCCTTGCAGGGGACCCTCTGTGCCCATGGGCACTGAAGCACCACAGAGGTTGCAAGTTACTAATGGCTTCTGCTTTTTCACTTCATGGACCTCACCACCCATCCTCCCTCCCTTGCATTATGTCTTTTCTCTTCATACCCCTTTTCCTGATGTTCCTTGAACACCCAGACCCATCTCAGGACCCCTGCATAGGCTCTTCCTGGTGCCTGAGATGTCCCTGCACCCCAGAGAGCTCAGAAGGAGCTATCTCAGGACAGGAAGGTTTGCAGAGGACTGAATGACAGGAGTGTGGGCATCAAGAAAAGCTGAAGGTTAGGGAATCTGAGAGGAGGATTAACAGACCCTGCTGAGAGCTGAGGCAGTGGCTACTGAAAAGGGAGGCTCCCTTGCCAAGCCCAGCCTAGCTCAGAAGGAGCCTAACCTCTCTCTTCGCTACCCTCTGGTATCCAACTGGGGCTCGCCATTGAACATGGACAGGGGAGGCCTCCCATTCAGGTCAGAACTCTGGACAGAGAGAAGGGTCCAGGGAAAGGGAAAAGCAAGCCTGGGAGCAGGTGGAATGCATCAGCCCCATGTGCGTTAGCCTCAACCGTCTCCTTCTCCGGAGTATCAGTTCCATAAAGGAAATTTTACATTACCTGCTGTTCCCCTGGACTGAGAAGAGCACTTGGGTGTTCTCTAAACACTCCTCAAGTCAATGGCTTACATGGGAAGGACACTGAGTGCCCCACAGAGAAAGGGCTCCCGCCCTTCTTCTGCTAGTTTGCCCTCACAAGATGGGTCCATTGCTCCAGGCCTCGCAGTGGGGTCACAGGCAGAGAAGGGCAGCCTCTCATCCAGAATCCTTGCCAACTGTCCCCATAGGTCTCCTATGAGTTGCATTTCCATTCTTAAATGAATGCTTGGCAAGACGAACCTGAATACTCCAAATGGTTTTTGTTTCTCCAGATCACTCCATAATGCCTTCAAGGAAACCACTCAGATGAAAGCAAACCTCTTGAAGTGGGAAAATGGGAAGGAAAGCCTGAAGAGTCACCCAACAGGGTATCTACCTCATGGACCAACCCAAGCAGTCTCTGAAGGGTCAGGGCAGGGCTGGCTGTGGAAGGAGGGCGGATAAAAGTGGGGGGCAAGACCATGAAGAGGAAAGTCTCAAGTCAGGCCAGTGGTCTTCACATCCTTGCAGCACTGTGGTAAGGCAGAGGGAGGCAGCCTTCCCAGGAGACTGTCCAGAGCAAGTAGAAAGAGATCCAGGGTTTCAGTGGGCACCATGGGGTCAGCGGGCAGTGGTACAGGTCCAAGCAGCTTTGAGGTGGAACAGTGGGCAGAGCACAGCATGCCAGGAGCACCCATCAGCAGAGGCTGGCTGAGCATGGGCAAAGCCGCTGTGGAAGAAACGGAGGGTGGTGGGCTCCAAGGATGCCCAAGAGGGAACTTGAGGGCCTCCACCAGCTTTGTGATGGTCTGATGAGATGCATTTCCCAAACATGGCCGCCGGAGGGTGTCCGTTCCCCAGGCTCTCCTGGGTTGTGACATGGCTGTTCTCCCATGAACAGCTGGCATCTAATTTCCTTCCCCTTGAAACAGGGAGGCCTCAGCAGCTCTTCTGTGACAACAGCCTGTGTGGAAGCGATGCTGAATGGCTCTGGGGTCATCTTTGCAAAGGCCTGAGTTACCTCAGTCACTGTAGTCGGCAGAGAGACACACGGGTGCAGGAGACTCCCAGCTGGGTCAGGTCTCAGCATTTAACCATCCCCACTTAGTCCCAGATGTCATGGAACAGAGACAACCCACCGTACTCTGCCAAATTCCTAACCCACAGAACATAATAAGCACATCTCACGCAGCTATGCTTCGGGGTGCCTTGGGACACAGCAATGCTGTCCCCCAAACCAGACTACTTGGGGGCTCCATCCCAACTGGTCCTGGCTCCCAGCTACTCGCAGCAGCTCTGGCTTTGCCTGGTCCCAGAGTTCAGAGCTTGCCAGAAGCTTTCTCCCTACCCTCGAGGTCTCATTGGAGAGGTGAGGGGAGAGTCCAGCGTCTAGGGAAGAGCCGAGGGGATGGTGGCCAGAGGTGGTACAAGTTTGCAAAAGTGAATGTCCACGGGGCCATCACACCAGGACTTCTGACCCTGCCATCAGAAACGTTCAATTGCACCCAAGGGGAAGATGATGGTGCTGATTCTTCGAGAGTCTCTCTAATCATGTTCCTCAAATGCCAGCGGTTTCATTGTTTTCTGAAGGTCATTGCCAGCTCGGCCATTTTCTCATTTCAAATTAAATCAGAGAAAAATGGGGCATTTAGAAGGAGTGGAAACCTGAGCAATTAGGCAGGTGCCTTTAAAGGTTTCCATGGTCATTAGGAGAAAAGCTAAACTCCTACACGCTGCCTGCAAGTCCATTCAGTCTGCTGAGCATCCCCCTTTCCCACCTCTTCTCACTCCTGCTCACCTCATCCTGTAGCCCCACTGCACAACCCACCCCTTGGGTCCGTTTCTCATCCATACCACGCTCCCTTCCTCCCACCAGGTGCAAGCACCACCCCCTGCAACCCTGCTGCTTCTGGCCTCCTTGCAGGCTGCTTGTCTTTCCCATCCTAGCCTCCCCGGACACACCCTGGCTGCACCAGCTCTCCTACTCCGTGATTTTACGAAGACACAGCTTTGCTGCACTGCTCTTTGCTGAGCTTGTGGGTGTTTATTTGTAGGATTAGGGTTTTTTTTTTAATGATTTTTTATTTATTCATTGGCGAGAGAGAGAGAGCACCATGAGAGAGCAGGGGGGAGTGGGAGAGGGAGAAGCAGCCTCCCCGCTGAGCAGGGAGCCCGACCTGGGGCTTGATCCCAGGACCCTGAGATCATGACCTGGCCTGAAGGCAGATGCTTCATTGAGTGAGCCACCCAGACATCCACAGGATTATTTTTAATATTGTTTTTCACCAGATTTTAAATGTGACTGAAGGCAAGGATTGCGTCTGGTTCTGCACACCTTGTCACATCCTCCGTGTCTGAGACAGCAGCGGAGATAGAATAAGGTCTTGAAAACAGTTAATCTCAGGACTGAACTAGCCCTCCTTAATCCCCAGCTTTCTGGCACTGCTATTAGTAAAGTGCCTACCTTCCATATGATTGCCAAGCCCCGCTGTCTCTCACTGTTTCCACTGTTGACGCCCCAGTCCAAGCCAGCACCACATCTTGGATTTTGTAACATCCCCCATCTGGCCTCCCTGCTTCAGCCCTTGCCCCTCGCCTCACCTCCCCCTAACTCCATCTGTTCTTCTCTCTGCAGCCTAAGTGACCTTGCAAAGAGCATAGCCACTGAAATCACTCTGTGGCTGAAAATATTCCAGTGGCTTCTTGCTGCCATTAAAATCATCAACTACTTAGGATGGTCTGTAAAGTTCTCTGCATCCTGGCTCCCACCTACCTTCCAGTTCTCATCCCTTCCCAATCTCACCCACACAGCCTGTCTAGAACACTCTCCTCGAGGTCCTTGTCATGGTCTTGCTCTCATTGTTAGGTCTAAACAAGGTCTTTCCAGACCACTCTGAGCACATGCCTCTACCTCACCCACTTTCTGCCCATTTCCCCTGTTGTGTGTGCTGCTTCTCTGCCTTCCTGACTGCGGGGGCACAACCACAGAGAGAAAGGCCTTCTTTCACACCTTCAAGATCGGAAAGGATCTTTCTTTTGTGATTTGCTCTCTGGACTCCTCCCTCATTACCCACCATGCAAAGGGTTTAGGAGATCTTAGATTCCATCCATTGATTCACCTAGAACAATCCCTGGCACAAGGGAGACATGCGATATAGAACCTCGATAAAGGACAGATTTGGTCTAGACCCTTCCATTTTTGAACTGGGGAGGAGAGAAGGAACCAAATAGTAGAGCGCTGGGCAGAGGAAGAGAAGGGATAGCGCATCGCCACGGAAGCAATCAATGGCCCCCACGGTGGGAACTGGTGAGCTGGGAAAAGCCAGTCTTCTCTCTGCTACTAGAAAGAATGGGTGTGGCTTTGCTTGTTAATCTGTAAATCTCTGGTTTCTCAGAATTCAACCCTAACATGTAAATGTCCATTTAGACTTTTTAACATCCTCCACATACGTGCTGACGCAGCACGACACTGAAGGGGCACTTGGAGGGCTTGGTAGGTGCTCCCTGTGAGTTCGCAGGACTCCTCTACCGTTTTTTGTTTTGTTTTGTTTTTTTAAAGATTTCATTTATTTATTTGACAGAGAGAAAGAGATCACAAGCAGGCAGAGGGGCAGGCAGAGAGAGAAGAGGAAGCAGGCTCCCCGTCGAGCAGAGTCTGATGTGGGGCTCGATCCCAGGACCCTGAGATCATGACCCAAGCCGAAGGCAGAGGCTTTAACCCACTGAGCCACCCAGGCGCCCCTCCTCTACTGTTTTTAAGATCAGACCAAATACGGATATCAAAGAAGCTGTGTCTTAGCTGCTGGTTTTATTTTCTGGCCCCACTACGACATATAATTTATAACTGAATCTCTGTTATTAGGAACTAATACACAATGTACCATTCTTAAGTAAATTTTCACCTAAATTATCTCAGTCAGAAATTAACGTCAATTAGGCCCCTTTATACTTGAGCTTAAGATTGGATTAATCCTTCAGTCTTTATATTTTTTAAAGATTTTCTTTATTTATTTGAGACAGAGAGAGCGTATAAGCACGGGGAGAAGCAGACAAAAGCAGAGGAAGAAGCAGGCTTCCCGCTGAGCAGGGAGCCCCATGTGGGACTCAATCCTGGGACCCTGGGATGATGACCTGAGCTGAAGGCAGACGCTTCACGCACTGAGCTAGCCAGGTGGCCCTCCTTCAGTCTTTATTACAGCACAGAACATCTACTAACTGATGCCATCCTAATGATTAAGGCACAAATAGAGACCACTAATGATAATGGTTATTGATTAGAAAGATAACTACGGCAAGTAGGAACCATCTTCACATGACGCGGTACCTCTCACAAAGGCTTCGAACAGGGAATGACACTCGGAAAATTAGTGAGTTAAGAACAATAGGAGTCTTGAGTCATGATTCCTGCCTCATTTGTTCAGAGGATAGTTTTATCTTAGAGGATGAGTAGGACATCAGGTAGAACAGGCGTAACAATTTTCAGAATCAGGTAGAACAATTTTCTTAGAAATACTGGAATCTGCCATTTTTGGATCCCCCATCAGCAACATCCTCAAAGGAAATTCTTCCTTTTCCCTGATAGCTCAGATTTATTTCAAAGATGAGAGCTCTTAATGCAAAGTAAGATCACCAGACAGCTCAGTCATCAAAAAACATACCAATGAGGCAGTCAAGAAACAAAGTATTCTTGGTCCAAGACTTCTGTATGTGGTAAAAGAGCCCATTAAAAATGGGGCGCCTGGGGGCACCTGGGTGGCTCCGTGGTTTAAGCCTCTGCCTTCCACTCAGGTCATGATCTCAGGGTCCTGGGATCGAGCCCCGCATAGGGCTCTCTGCTCAGTGGGGAGCCTGTTTCTCCCTCTCTCTCTGCCTGCCTCTCTGCCTACTTGTGTCCTCTCTGTCAAATAAAATAAATAAAATATTAAAAAATGTATTAAAAAAAAAAAAAAGATGGGGCCCCTGAGTGGCTCAGTGGGTTAAAGCCTCTGTCTTCAGCTCAGGTCATGGTCCCAGGGTCCTGGGATTGAGCCCCACATTGAGCTGCTGTTCGGTGGGGAGCCTGCTTCCTCCTCTCCTTGCCTGCCTCTGCCTACTTGTGATCTCTGTCTGTCAAATAAATAAACAAAGTCTTAAAAAAAAAAAAAAAGATGTGTGGATTGAGATTACCTGTGGTAACCAGAGAGACTGACAGCTACTCGTAATAGGAACATACAACTTTCCACCTTGCAATCAAGGATAGCAATCTGAAGTCTTTGGTGAAATCTTCTGGGGAGGAAATGATCACATCTGTAAACCAGAATTTTCTCATTCTCTTTCCCTGTCCGTGTCACCATGTACTTCATCACAGAACTAGTGCTCTAGTAACAACTGACAGTATTTGTACTCCATGTAGGTTTCCACAAATTGGCATTTTGCTCTCACAGATCAGTAATTATCAAGAGGGCATGTTCTTTTATGAAGCATTTTCTCAGATAATATTTAACCTCACTAGGGTTACAATTTTTGCCGACTCTCCTTCCTAACCTCTAAAAGAAAATTAACTTTTCCTCACAGCACCATTCACATATTAACCAGAACAGCAAAAGAACAACTCAAAGCATGGAACACTTTTTCTAACAGCTTCCCTTCACACCACCACCATCTTGTCTCAACCAAATGGACATCTGGGATATACATTTCCTCACTACAGATTATTTCTACATCAACGCCATGCCTTGTCTTCTACTCAGGATGTCCCTTATTTATAACAAGTTCTTTCTTACCCTTCTTGGGGTGGACAACAACTGGGCTCCAAGGCTGCTCAAATTAAGCCATAAAATACTCCCTCACGAAGACTGAACTCCAGGTCCACATGAGAGACACACCCTTGTTCGGGTTTGGTCATTCACTAATTTCAACCAGTATTGTTTATAGGTGCTTGCTATGAATGAGACATTGCACTTGGCACTGAACCTACAGAGATAGCCAAGACACAGTCCCTCAGTCGAGATGCAGCATGTGGTTTAAGAGGGCCTCACCCTGATCCCAAGGACCGTCATGTCACTGAGGGGAGAACAGCAGTATTAAAGGACTGCTATACTTATCCCCACTCTTGAGGGGCAGACTCACAGGGCCCCCAGAGAACCCAGACACTTTGGTAGGAACCTAAGTTTAGGCAGATAATGTGGCTTTTTCATCAATACAATAGCTCAGATTTCTAGATAGACAGCCTGCCTAACTCAAGGCACCACACCAACCTAGCTCACCAAGACATTTTAAGACACAGAGAGCCGGCGCCATGATGATGAGTCTCCCAATTCCATTACTGAGGATTACGTCTACACAGCTACCCCTTGGCACATTCCTCCATGTCTTCACAGCCCTTGATGAAACATGTTTCACTTGCTTATGGCACCGTTTACCAAACTCCTCTGCCTTGAATTTGCCCTTAAGGTCCTGTGATGTATTCCAACTCCTAGAAACTTATGGTTGTCCTTACTATGTGACTCTATACATTTCCATCTGCTTTGCTGATGCTATGGAGACCCTGCCTCTCCTGAGGCACCCACTGTACTTGACACCCAAGGACTGATCTATACATCAGCCAGGACCACACTGAGTAGGAGAAACACTGTGTGTTGTCCTGACCAGCTCTGTATGGTCAGATCCCAAGGACATCTTGACTCGTAAATCACCCGTGGTGTACCAAGGTCCTGGGGCAGATTCTTACTAACTTCCACACTGATGAGAAGGACAGGTATAAAATCCCTGGGGCCAGAAGTCCTAGAACCGTACAAGTTTATCTTAGAAAATTAATTCTTGATTTATATCAGAAGGTAGCAAGCCCATAAGCTTGCTGAGAGTCAGATGAAGAGACCCTACAGAGCAGTTGGCCCAGATGTAGGTTTTTAAAAGAACAAGATTGTCACCATAATGAACAGGAATTCCTGGCCCTTTGGCATCCTTGTGAGTCCAAGGGACCAAGGAAAGCCATTCCTCCATCTGCTGTGTGCCCCTTGCTCAATGCAGTCCGTTAAAGATGTCACGACCTCCCGTTAGTGGATTACAAGTGGCGATTTTTTTTTAAATGGACTAGAACAAAAAATGCCCAAACCATCACAGAAAGTGAAGACAGTATGATTTATACACGTTTTATATGTGTCATATGAACACTTCAGTGTATCCTAGGCCCTGATGTAAATGTATTCTTACTACCCAGACAGCACCCCTGATAAAATGGTACTTTCCTTTTTTTACAAAAGCCATGATATCCGCAGAACAGGGAGGCATCCTGCTGCTGCATGAAATCACCCTTAGAAATTCTGTTATCATTAACAAAAGACACTAGTGTTGAATTGGTTTTTTAGTTGTTTCACTTTGGTAAAAGTGCATAGAAATTGAAACACAAGATGGTCTTTGAAAGGATCCATCATGGACACAGAAGCAAATGGCACTTGCCCTCCTTTATCTCTGTTTTCTCCAGGCCTCTAGTCCCTTCCCTCCACCCACCCCCTCCTGCATCTGCAAAAGGCAACCATTTACATGTATATTTTGCATATCCAAGTGCCCAAGTTACCTCCCTAATGTTTAGCATTTCCCGTAGTACGATAAAACTACACAGGTTTTTGTTCAGCTGATAGGGAATGTTGGTTTCCTTCTCAGAATCTCAAACATTCCTGAGGTCTTCCTGTCTTTGCCTGGCCAAGATCACATCATCATCTCTTAAGCCTCTCGAATACCTCCCGACATTATGATTCAAAGACAGCTGCTGGCAGGGCAGTGACCAAGGGCATGCCTGCCTCCTCCCCTGAATCCCAGAGAGGGGAAGGAAGATTGAAGCTCAAATTCCAAAAGTGCTTGGGTTTTATCGGATGTTCAATTGTGCTCCTCAAGGATGTCATTTTCCAAATGGATTTTCAATCTCTGTTTTTACTGTGAGAGATTTGTGATGTGGACAGATCTGTCCGATGGAATGAAAGAGTGAGTGAAACCATGCGGGCACACAAAATGCTAAAAAAATCTCCAAAAGGAGCACTTCCTCTCCCATCTGCTCATTTCACAACAAAATAAAACTGTTTATAGAGTAGATACATGGGTGTTCCCATCCACATAATTAAACCATTACTCAAATTTAACAATTTGATCTATAAAGGCAATTAGTGGTGGCAGAACTTAGAAACTGTTCACCCTGACAGATTATGACGTGTGACAGGAAAGCATTCAATTTCCTATGTCAGGGTCACTATCTGATGTATACACATGTTCTGAAGTTTCAAGTAGAATAACTATGGTACTCAAAAAGGAAAAAGAGTTTCTCATGAACCCCATTAAAAAAAAGTAGTGGAGCAAGTCAAAAGTATATAGAATTTGCTCAACCTTTTACTTCCTTGGGTTTTTGAAATAAAATTTTGAGAAGACACTATTCTGTTGAAAGAGCATCTTGACTCACCGAGGACAGAAAGGAGCAGAAGCCAAGAGGATTTAGACTATCTGATGGAGGATAGAGTCCTTTATACACTGGAGGACATCCCTCTCACCTTGCGGATATTTTGTTTCTGTCTAGACAGGTTTGAGAAGGGTATTGCTCAAAGCTGGGGTCTTGGAATCATGTATGATCCCACCCTCTTTTCTATTCCACAATATGCCCTCTAACTGGGAGACAAAGGAAGAAAGGCTTCTTCCAGAATGTGGAATTTGTGTGTTTACTGGGACTCACAGCAAAGTGACACAGAGAGTATCTAATAACCAGTACTTGAAGGGCACACTGTCCAATCAGTAAGGACGTGTGCTGAAGTAGGGCTCTGGGAACATCCTGGACCAAGGGGACATCCAGGGGCCTCAGGAATGAGCTGGGACAGCAGTCAGGGGGCTTGGTACTACTGACGGGAATGACAGTATCTCAACGGGCTAACAACTTGTGTGAACCCATGAACAGAAGCCGTGGAAACACTCTTCCATCTTCATATCCGCCCCCCAAGCCCCTGCTACACATGTATTTTTAGGTTTCTGGATTCAGAATGAACATTCCTGATAATGGTAACTGTAGTCAAGAATCAAGAAAACACAGTTACCGGAACGACCTACAATGGGAAGGTAAACAGTTTCCTCAGCCAGAGATACTGGCTGGGAACAGCCTCATGGAAGCTGATGGGGTTTGGGAAAAGCTACCCCAAAATATGGCGCCTTCAGTTCAAAAGGACATATGGGCTACTTTAAGCTGCAGGAATCTGGGCAAATAGCAAAAGCAGAAAGGTCACCCTGACCTGTCCCCTCAAACAGGTTATATAATCTTCACATAGGAGGAGTCCTCCTCATACCCGCAGGGAAGGAGAATCCTTATCTCTGCAGACGAAGAGATCCTGAGTAGAACCCTAACCAACAGGCCGTGCTACGTTTCTCCCAGTTTCCTACACTCACCTCCTCATCTTTGACCAGTGTCATGGCTCCACCCCTCATCAAACCTACCCTACTCAGCTCCAGTAGTTTCCTTGGCGCTTCATTCCCATAGGAAGGCTTCCATGTCAAGTAAAACGTATATTAAATAGATTTGTATGTTTTTCTACTGTTTATCTGTCTTTGTTGGCTTAATTTTCAGACCCAGCCAGGAATCTTAAGAGGTCTGAGGAAAATTTTCCCTCCCCCACATAGCTAAAAGAGTGTATGAACACAGTTGAGGAAAATACCAACATTAGGAGGCGTGTGCTTGGTGACAGAACACAGACAAGGTTCAGAGAAACGCACGTGAGCAACACGTCCATATCAGTCAGAGATCACAGACTGAAGGGGGATGGGCTTTTCAGTCACCGGAGAGAGAGGTGTCCTGTTGTCCCCAGGTACATTTTATCAGCCTCGGCCACCTGAATGAATGATGTTTTGGATGAACCACTCTCCTCAGCTTTAAATAAAACAGGAAACCTACTCTAAACCTACACTATTAAAGTGTGCCCTGCTCAGGTGTCTTGTCATCAGGAGAGATGGAGTCTGGATCCCCGATGTGTGTGTCCCAGTCACAGATCTAGAGGAGACCCGTACATGCTGGAAAGTGCCGTCGGGCATTTGGGTCTATGTATTGGTATCAGGTGACAGCGGTGTATTATGCTCAAAGTCAGAGTACCGGAAGTATGCTGAATACACACAGGAGACCCAGTGTCTTCTCCCGCCATGATCAAGTCCAGCCCCTAAGTATGGTAGACTCTATCAGGGTAACGTTCCCCTGGCAACCATCCTTAGACCTCAATAAAGCCCCTGCCTTCCTACCACTGCCTTCAGCCCCCCGACCGGTGGGAGAGAGTGCGGGATCTTCACAGACACCTACTACAATAAGGAAAGCCAGAACCATTGTCAGCCCAACATCTAGAGAGCTTTACCCACTTCATGAAAGGGTATCTAATTCTACCTGTGTTGTGAGCATAGATTTGCAGAACCTGGTTTCGGAGGCAGCACTTGTGGTTAACTTATTTGCATTTAAATAGAGCCACAGGGAAGGAGGCTGCCTGAGACATGTGTTTATTTTCCTATTTGCAGCAATGGAGAAAACAGGTTGTTTTCTTTAAAAAAAAAAAAATCGGTTAAAATTCTACTGATTCTCCTGACCACAGTATGATTCAATACTTTATAATAACTATAAAAACTTACTTTTAGATTCCAGTGTGAACTCACATCATAAAAACAAAATAGCTACTATTAATTCAAGGCTCACTACATACTAGACATTATGCGAAGGATATCTTCATTAGGACGGTGACTCACTGAGGCCTTGTAATCTTCATTTTGCTAGAACAAAATGGAAGCTTAGACAGGCTGAGTAATTTTTCCGAGATTACCTAGCAAGTAAACTTTAGAGGCAGAAACTGAACCCAAACTTGCTTTAAAAGAACTATACTCACAGATTAGCCTCCTCTTAATGTCTGAGTCAATTATCTCTACTTGAAAGAAGAGAAAGAAAAAGAAAAGGGGAAAAAAAAAGAAAAGAAAGGAAAAAGAAAAGACATATGGCAGGGAGGGAAGGAAGGATGGATGGAAGGAAGGAAGGAGGGAGGGAGGGAAGGAAGGAAGGAAAAGGAGGGAAGGAGAGAAAAGAAAAAGGAAAAGGAAAAGGAAGGGAGGACGATCATGCTGGCAGTAAATAATCCCAAGAAAACTACCCACACACAAACCGAATTTGAAATCTTGCATTTTAATGCCATGGACTCAATTCTATCATTATAAACTGGTTCCTATAACACTGCTGTCATTTTACCACTCTTGGGCTCAAAAAGTTAAACAGCTTAACCTTCTCAGTGGCATGACATTTCAGTGGCTTGCTGTGGCATTTAAGGCTCTCCAGGATCTGGCACTGGCTTAAACAGTCCCTCTCCCACTACGCTCCAGCCATTCCAGAGCAAGATAGCTTTTCACTTCTACGCTTTGCATCTGTTCTTCCCTCAGCCTGGAATGTTCTCTGGCTACCATCTCTACCTAGAATCTCCAGTTCTCTGCTAAGCCTTCCCTTGATTCTCGAAATAGAAAGCCCTTCTTGGGGTGTGTGGGTGGGGCAGTCACTTGGGCATCTGACTCTTCGTTTCAGCTCAGGTGGTGATCTCAGGGTCGTGGGATGGAGCTCTGTGGAGGGGCTCTCTCCCCTCCCTCTGCCCCTTCCCACCCATGCTCTCTCTCTCTCCAAAATAAATAAACAAAATGCTTATAAAGAAAAAAAAAAAGCTCTTCTTTACCATAGCATTGTTTTTTTTTAAACAATTGGAACAGCTAACTTTCCAACTTTGTTCTCTGTCCTTATTTGTAGACCTACCTACCAAAATGAGAACACAGCCCACATATTTTTTTATCTCCCATCTCCGGCAACAGCCACCCCAATGCCCTACGCTAAGAAGGGGCTCAACAAGTATTCGTTGGCTTGAATAAACTTCAATTTGCACTCAAGTATTGATCATTTTAAACTTTTTAAAACACAAATAACCTTGACAGAATAACACATTCAGTTTGCAAAACCATTAATAAATTAATATTACTAACACATACTTTATAATTTACAAATACTTTTCCACATTTTTTAACTTAAATCATTACAAGAAGCCCTTTGGATAGTTAGTAAAAAAAAATAACCTCATTACCGTCTCCATTTCTCAGATGAGGGATCAGAACTAAAAATAATTATTTAGCTCTTTTCTAACAGCTGCACAATAATTATGTAGCAGCCATAACACAAAGCACACACCTGCATTATTTTATTCCCTGAAAGCTTGAGATACAATATAGAGGTAGTTTTACTGGTTATTATAAGCTTATGAGCATCTGGAAATGGAAGCTAGTTTAATTATTTCCAAGCCTGTGTATCTGGAGGAGAAATTCATGGGTAAAAGCCTTAAAATAAATGTGCCCAGGAGTTTGTTTGCCATCATACTCCCGTTTTCCTCCCTGGTCCTATGTGGATCGATGACGTTGAAGGTAACTGGCAGTATTTCTGTTGCAGATTAAATAATGGGGCTCTCACCTTCTGTGCTATGGTCGGGGACCTCCTCTAGCTGTAAATGCAGGTAAAAATTGGAAAGGAGACCGTAGTGTCATGATATATAAAATTACCTCGCATTATTACAGAATGATGCATCTGTCCCTTGTAAACAAAATCTCCACCTAATTCCTTTCCCAACTTTAACAGATTGGATGAGAATGAATTTATACCACAATGCCCCTTTTACTTTTCAAGCATTTATGGGACATATTTAACCTTGTCTGACTGATTGGTTTCATCACCAGCCACATCCCTTATCGCCCTGAGCTGTAAGACGGTCTGTCCCACGTGGCAAGTGAGTCCCTCGGGCCGGATGGTTTCACACCCAGGACTGACATGTTTCTTCACCTCTCTCATTTCCTCCTTTGCCACTGAACTGCTCGATCTGACTCCTGCCAACTTCCCACATCGCCAGCAGCCTCCGCTATGCCATGCCCGATCGCGCATTTCAGAAAGTGGTCCCACCAGTGGGCTCGGTGCGGACGAGGAAATGTACAGGTTCAGAGGAGGGAGAAGAACCTTCTAGGAGCCTGCATGCAGTCCAGGAGGCAGAAGGGAAAGCAGACAATTTCAAAAGAGCACAGCCCTGGCTTGCTGGAGGGATTTACAGCATCAGAGGGTCAGCAGCGTGGAGTTCAGAGAGGGACTCCCAGAAGAGTTAGCACCGGGTCTGAGCCTAGAGGTACGAATAGAAAGTCGCCAGATGGATGGTCACTGGCTGGAAGGGCACCTGCTCGGGAGCGTGGCAGAGCATGGGTTGCATGGAGAAGGATGGATTTCTCCACTTTACCGGAGCCCACGCTGAGGAGGCAAGGGGTAAACCTGAGACACGAGAGGCGTGAAGATGCCCCTTCCAAGATTCTTTGCCTCGGACTTTATTCCAGGGGCAACAGGAACTCTGGACGGGACTTAAACAAGGGGGTAATTTGGAGCAAGGCAGGGAGCTCAGTGAGAAAGCCTGGAGCCAGACACCTGGTTTTTGAATGACTACATGGAACTCCTCACAAAGGAATGTGATTCAGAAGACGGTGAGAGAGGCTAGCACGAAGAGAAGGCTTCATTTCACAACACTCGTGCTGGAGAAGATGCCCGAGGGTGTGCGTACAGTCCATGTGTCCCGCAGGATGTCAGGTGTCCTGTTTCACTCAGCTACGGGGTGGAAACTACAACTACGCCAACCACTCAGCATCTCACTGGCTGTTCACTAACCTCACAAGGGAGGCATCAAGGGTCCTGCTACTTAGATCGTCACCCGAACACATAAACTTAGCTCCCCTAGAGCAGTGACCCAGAATCTGTTACGATTCTTCAAGGGATTCCCGCATTCAGCCACGGCCAAGAACCGCCACGCTAGAGCACAAGACTCGGACATCAGACCAGGAAAGGGTTCTCTTCCCGGTGACATGGATGGAGTGATATTTGTGGATTCTCCTTGATTTTGACACAGGTTACAGGCCCCTCGTGAAGGCACAGCTCAACTAGTGCTTCCTCAGAAAAGCCTGCTCTGTACGGGGATGGGGGTGCGGTCGACGGTGAGGCATGGTTTAGAAACCATATCATCCCTCCGTAATATTGTGGTTAATGTTTATTGTAAAGATGATGGAGAGAAGTCCAAATAAGAGGTCAGATAAGATGAAACCAGACTATACTGGAAGGAAATCCATGTTCACCCATGTAGCTGCCGGGTGAAACAGATCCAGCACACTCGTGACAGCATGGAATGACCTTTCTGCTTTGGGATATTGATCCACCAAGTTTTCTGATCTCACTGCAAAGAACAGGATGCAACAGTTAAGGATATCAACTTCCGCCTGGGGATTATCAGCTCAACAGAAAACAAGAAACACCAGCTTGAGTCGCAGGACACTTTTTGACAAGCGTAATAAATATCCTGTTCTTAATAGCACTTAATAGTTGGGAGGACTCATGAAGGTTTCTAGCCACAGTTGTTACAAACAGCAAGGGTCCTGCATACAGCACTCTTTTTCTTTAACCTGGAAATGCTAACCTGTACACAGAGCCTTAAGACAGATTAAGTCTGGAAGTTCCTTCTCCCAATGTTCCAATCCTAAAATAGTATCGCTCACACCCAAGAAGCCCTTCCTAAGCACAGGAAAATCATATGGCACTAATATTCCAGAATCATGGTAGGAATGTGGGTTTAGGTGTAAAGGGAACAGTGTCAATAGTAGTTTCAAAATATGAAAGCCAATTCTTAGCAGGCACTTATACTTTGCTCAAACGAACGAACCTTGGGGCAAAAATAAACTCAGCTTCGGAACTGTACACCTGGGATCGTTTTTAACACAGGCACGAGGTTATGAGCAGCCCAGAGTGAACATTAGGCACACTTCTACAAAACAGTGAGGTGCAACCCTTCGTTTCCTCCTAGTGGTTATGCTGAAGGGAGTGCACTGAAGTGATCGAAATAAATGAGTGTGTTTCAAAAGTGGTGCCGCCCCTGAAGAAGGCGGCCATGGAAAAGAGACTTGGGGAAAGGTGATTGACTGGTTTAACTTTGCACACAGTACACCAGAGAGAGACACACAGAAATCTTGCTGGAAATTAAAGGCACTCAGGCTTGTAGGGTTGTTCTCAAAATGTGCACGGCAAGCATACTGAGATGCGCAGGAAGGACGTGTGCACATCTGAAAAGGAGAGAAGTCAGAGGGAGCAGGACTAAGGATAATAACATGAAAATGTCACCACTGTCTGTCTGAGCTGGGCGCTCTGTGGACTGTCCCCCTCTCCCGATATCACACTAGCAACAGCAACCCTCCACAAGAAATAATTCAAACCATGGGGCTCCTTTGAAGTAATGCAACAAAGATGTAACAGTCTTGGTTTGGAAAATTTCCAGTTTGGGGCACTGGGGTAGCTGAGTCGGTTCATCCACCTGGCTTGTGATTTCGGCTAGGTTGTGGTGTCATGGGTTGTGAGACTGAGCCCTGTGTCGGGCTCCACACTTAGCACAGAATCTGCTTGAAACTCTCTCCCTCTGCCGCCCCTGCGCCTCCCTCCTCTCCCTCTCCAAAAACAAATAAACCTTTAAAAAAAAAAAAAGAAAAGAAAGGAAAAGAAGTTCCAGTTCAGCCAAGCCATTATTTATTTTTTGTTTTATGTCAAACCCGTTTAGTAAACCAGCTTAGTGGTCCAGTTGCACAAAGCAGGAAGTTCCCATCATCGACTTTTGGTGCAAGGATTGCCTGAAATACTGCATTTTCCTCTTCCCGTTCCCTCAACTGTTCACATCTATCCACGTGGACAACACAAGGTGGAAAATGCAGGCAGTTTTCTGGATTGCTAGGCACTAGGTTGTGCATTAGAAATAAAATGCAGTGTTCATGAAAAGACATCTAAGCCTTCTCCTGAGGGACACAGGTACACTAGCAGCATCTGCTACCTAGACACTCCCCTACCCTCCAGCAAGCCTTCCACTATATGAGATTTATGCCAATTCATTGAAAAAGAAAACACACCTTGAGGGCCATCTTCCTCCACTACCCCAACCCACACGCACAGTCCCCTCTGAATGTTAAGAAACCTTCCCACTGGGTCTTTGTGGCTGCAGTCCCTGCCATTCACCAAGGTGCACCCAGATTGGGTGAGGAGTGCACTTGGACGATTATCTGGTCACCTAGAGCATTCCGCCAGCTAGCTGGAAACACAGGGACCACAGAAGCTGCTTTCTCCCTCAGGTGCTGTCCCTAGGCTTTGAGTTACATGTTCACTGTCTTCTCTTACTTACATAACCTAACCTGGACAGACTCAGGCTCTGAACAGTTTTTTAATTGAGATATAATTCACTGACCATATATTTGCCTTTTAAAGTATACAGTTCAGTGGCTTTTAGTATATCCGCAGAGCTCCACAACCACTGCTGCTACCTAATTCTAGAATGTTCTCACCCCCAAAAGAAAGTACACCCATGAGCAGCCACTCCCCATTCTGCCTTCTCCAAGCCTTTGTGGGATTTGCCCATTCTGGAAATTTCATACAAATGGAGTCATTCCATGTGTGGTCTTCCATGTTTGACTTCTTTCTCCTAGCACATTTTCAAGTTCATCCAAATCATAGCCCTAGTCAGCACTTCTTTTATATTAGGTGGACAAGATGATATAGAAAAGTTTAACTTCCTGCGGCACCTGGGTGGCTCGGTGGTTTGAGCCTCTCTGCCTTCGGCTCAGGTCATGATCTCAGGGTCCTGGGATCGAGCCCCGCATCAGGCTCTCTGCTCAGTGAGGAGCCTGTTTATCCCTCTCTCTCTGCCTGCCTCTCTGCCTACTTGTGACCTGTCAAATAAATAAATAAAATATTAAAAAAAAAGAAAAGTAAAGAAAAGTTTAACTTCCTGTATTTCTTCTGTGCCTTTGGTTATTAGTCGTTAAAAAAAATAGTGTTTATTTTGCTTTATTGAATCTAATATTTTCCAATTAGCAATTCTTATCATCTATCGTATACTCCTTTTTCTTTTGGGACACTAACCCTTACAAGCTGTCCCTTAATATATTTTAATCAATCAAAACTATTTTTTTGTAGTTCAAATAGAAGTCTAAAAGTCTTCTTTTAATAATTAGCAATTATCTTCTTTTAATAACTAATAATAATTATCAAGTTTTTGCTTTTTATTCTGTAAGATACTTCCTTGTTCTGAAACAAGGGGTTGCTGCTGTTATCTCTTGGATTTTACGTTTATGTATCATTCATGGACTTTGTATTATGCCCTGTCCTTATACAAACCCATATTTCATTTTCTTCCTCCAATCCTCTGACAACATTAAGGATTAATTCATATTGTTTTTATAATTTTAGGACCCATATAAAAATATTATTTCCAGGAAAGAGAGAGCATATCCAATTGTACTATTTTGGTTTCCCTAAAGTTGACAATTTTATTTCTGATTTTCTAGGTTGCCTATGTTCCTATCATAAATTCACCCACAGATCCTTCATCTGTAGGATACATTTCCACTCAGTATATCCACACACATCCAAGAGTTCCTTAATCCATCTTCTTCTTGATGGCATCCTTCATTCTACTACAGTTTCTTTCTTTCTTTTTAAAAATTTTATTTATTCATTTGTCAAAGAGAGAGAGAGCACACAGAAGCAGGGGGAGCGGCAGGCTCCCCACTTTGCCCTTATTTCTGCAGCTCTGTTGAACTCAACATGTTGTACAACATACATATTTAAGTGTAAACTCTGACGAGTTTTCTATCTGTGTGCACCCATGATACCATCACCGTGATGATGATAGAGATGTTTATTGCCTCCCAAACCTTCCTCAAGTCCAGTGCTTCATCTCCCCCAGGCAACCACACATTTGTTCTCTGTCACTATTGATGACTTTGTATTTTCCAGGATTTTATATGAATGGCTTGTAAGAGTTCACACTCACGTTTGCTTCTTTCACTCAGCATATTCTGTTTGAGCTTCTTTCATGCCATCGTATGTGACAATGGTCTGCTTCCATACTGGGTAGTATTACAAGGCACAGATGCACTAGGATTTGTTTATCCCATCATTTGTTCATGGATGGCTGGCTTGTTTCCATTTTAGCTTTATAAATAAAGCTGCAATGAACCTTCATGTTCAAGTTCTTTGGTGACGTTGGCTCTGTAAGTTCCTACAGCCTACATCCATGCCTTTCTAGGAACTATTAAAGGGTGCTTTGGCAAATTCTTCCACTATTCCTTTTTTTAAAATTCTATTTGTTTATTTGGTAGAGAGAGAGTGCGCACAAGCAAGGGGAGCAGCAGAGGGAGATGGAGAACCAGGTTCTCTGCTGAGCAGGGAGCCTGACATGGGGCTCGATCCCAGGACCCTGAGACCATGACCTGAGCCAAAGGCAGATGCTTAATCAACTGAGCCAGCCAGGTGCCCCTATTCTTGACTCATTCACCAACTATGTCCATCTCTTCTCTTGCCCAACCCCCCATATGCTATGGAAATGTAATGACTATTTTCAGCTCTATTCCCATGACCTGACAGTTTATATCCACCCAGTTATGGAGTCAGATATCTGAGTCAGTTTGGATCTTTCCTTGTCGTTGATCAGGGACCAAATCCTGCCAATTAGCCCTCTTGAGGGTCCCCTCATGTACTTCCTCTTGTTTTGCTCCATTCACTGTTGACTTGGGGCAGGCCTCATTTCCTACCTGAAATGACGTAACTGACCCTTTGGTGTCTCTTGATCTTCCCACTTTAATTTATGACCCACACTGTGGGCGCCATTTTCCAAACACACAAATCCAGTCTTATTTATTCTGCAGTTGCTAAAACTCATCAATTGCGGACAGGGAAATCAAAATTCTAGAAATGGTATGCGTGGTCTTTAAAAATGTAGCCTCAGGGCTTACTTCAGCTCTAGCTCTTCCAGGACCAACTCCCTAAGCTGCAGCCACATCGAACTCCCTGTGTATTCCCAAATGTGCCATACTTTGTTTTTTTGTACCTCTGAGTTTGTATGTACTTTTTCATCTCTGTGGAATGCCATTCCTTAACTGAGTAATTTTATGAAACCTTGCTGTGCTCTATAGTGTCCAATCCAATTCTGTCTCTCTTTCTCTGTGCTCCCCTAGCATTTCTGTTCTCTGTGACTTTATGACTTATTAGCATGTTTTGTTTTGTTTTTTTTCTAGACTGTGAGCTCTTCAGCATAGGAACTCTGCTTTTGTCTTTGCTGTGGCTTTCAGCTAGCACCATGACACTAACACAGGAAACAAATACACAGAATACATAATTCATTAGAACCTGCTGCTCTCTCAACATCTCTGTATATTATCTGATGTATTCCACCTGTTCCCCTCAGTACTGGGAACTACAGCCTCAACACTTGAAATACTTCAAGAACAGCGAAGATGACTATATAATAGTATAAATCCACAGAGACTAGAATTGGCCTATATCAATTATCTAATGATAAAGTTTAAAGTTAATATAAATTTTCATCAGAAGGGAGGGGACCAAATCTACAAAAAATAAAAACGTAAATATCTGAAGTATGATTTTCATTCAGCCATAGTGTAATATAAAATTAACTGAATGCTACCATAACATAGGAAGTTGATAAGTTATTTGTATAACACACATAATATATTACTGAAGCATTAACTATAAATAAAGTGGAGATTCTAAGAAATAACACGGATTCCTGCAGGGAGAACAAGCTCTGTCGTGTTCCCATCCCCTATCACTCTTGGCCCCAACATGGTCATCATCAGAACGCAAACCTAAACCATCACTAAGTAGGCTGCACTTCAGGCCAGTCTTGATCTGGCTACACATCTTTAGTACCTGAGGAATTTCTTTATCCTGCCAACATCATCATTATCACTACCATTATCATTACACAAGTAATGCAAGCAATTTGGTAGAAAATTCCAATGCAGAGTCCATAAAATATACTTACATAAAGTGTATTATACTATACAGTATAAATCAAAAATTTGAGAGATATAGTATAAATGGCCCAACTCTCTGATTCTACCCCTAAATGGTAACTACTTTTTATTAAAGAGTATATTAAAGAGTTTCTTTCTAATTCTTTTAGGCATTTATAGATCTATCCCCCCACAAACATACAAACACCCACATATTTTTTTTTTCCAAATACAAATGGAAATATGCTATACTTACTGGCCTGAAGCTGCTCTTTTCACTTAAGAATGATGTTGGACAGCTTTCTGTATCATTGCAGAGAGATCTACCTTATTCCTCATTCTTTTTAATGATTAAACGGGATTCCATTCATTCACAAAGTATCTTCTGAGAAGCTACCATGGGCTTGGCACCAAGCCAAATACATAGGCGTGACCCCAGTCTCTCCTTCATACCCCATTACCATTAAAATCCCCATTAAAATCCATCTATAGTTCCATTATCCAGGAAATTAAGTTCTAAATAGCTTACCCTACAATGCTGCCTTGGTAACCATCAGGGCTTATGTTGCCCTCCTTGCTTTAAACCTTCAAAACGTGAGTACGTCCTTCCTTCATAGACACTTTGGGTCTGGCCAATGGGAATCTGTACACAATCCTGATAAGCAGCCTGGTTTGGGGACCACTAGCCTATAAAACATGTTCTAAGAAGTGCCGGCATAGCTCAGATGTTCATTTAGTCATTCAATTATCAAATACTTAGGAGTCACTCCACTGACCACTAGAAATCCAAAGATAAGAAGACCTGACCTATGCCTTGAGAGTAAGGAGATGACGTCTAGTGTAAGGACAGACGTGAAACACCAAGGAATAATGGTTTTATTTTATTTTTTTACCATAAGCCAAAGAGTCTATTTCATGTATGTATGATTTCATTTACCTTTACAACAATTCCGAGGAATATATTCTATTATGATCACCCTAATTTATAAAAGGTAAATAAGCCTAGATTGGAAACTGAGGCAGAGAAGTCAAACAACTTAATAAATATGTCAAAATATCTTTCTGTTAGCACATACAGTATTTATTACGATGATGATGATTTCTGACTTTCCTCCTGTCTCCCCTGTTTGCCTTTGTGGGGCCTCTCAACTCCAGAGCCTCTGAAATGCAAGTTAGAGGGATTTAGAACTCAGCCACTGCCTAAGGCCATTCAGTTCAGAGACTTTATCTTGCTGGAGTCTCTGGGGCCTCCAGAACTCTTCAAACCCAAAGGCTGTGAGTCCAGAGCAATAACTCCAATTCCCACAAAGACTTTAAGTCCTGTGAGGAAGAGGAGGAAGATTAACCCCTTCGCATAAATTACGTGGCTAAGATAATTAGCTACAACAGCTCTTCTTGTTCTTCCTCCAAAAGTAAATACTTCGATGGTGTTTTAATTTGCCTCTTTTATAAATGAGAATTCTGCACCTCATGGGTCCAGGGCCTGCCTACAAGGCGCTGGGCCAGCCAACCAGAGGTTCTCTCCAGCCGGCAGACACTCTACAGGGACCTCTTCCTGACTCTCCCTTTCCCCAAAGTATTTACTTTAGAAAACTTGCAATTGTAAATTTTATCAGGGCCCCTTTGTGATGTAAATCTTCTCTAGGTCTCCTGCTGGTTTCACAATTTTGGAATGTTTTTTCTCAAGAACCTGAGAGCCATCCCTTTGAAATGTAATCAGATAGTGCCATTATCTCCCTCCGCCTTCTGCAAGAAGGGAGGAGATTGGAGCCAGTAAGCACAAATCAGCAAAAGCAGTTTCACCAACCTACCTGCTATAAATACTTCCCAACATCTTCCCTGCTGGTTCATCCCAGCACCTACCTCAGCACCTAAAAACCCTCCTGCCTTTTGTTCCATAGGAGTTGAATGTGATCTCCCTCCTCTATTGTGATAGTCTTGGACAAAATCATCTCAATTTACTACATTTTTTTACTGTCTGTCTACTACATTTTTTTCTTTAACAGCATTAAGCACAAAGTCATAAATCAGGACATCGACCACCCATTCCCAGGAGAATATGAAAGAAACAAAGTGACATGAGACTTGATGGTCCTAAGATGCTTTTTAGCTACAGGCCTAATTTGGCACATGGACCATGACAGCCTCAGAGAGCTATAGAGTCAGTTTCCTCTTAAAATATAATTCATTTGATGTCACCGGAGTAGAATGGGAAACACTTGTATGTTGTTATATGAAAGATGGACATACTGCTTAAGATGAAGATCTATCCAGCCAACTCAAATCCACCTATAAATAATCAAGACTTCCATAAATGTGCTTATCCTTTATATATTTTTAAAAAATATTTTATTTATTTGTTTGTCAGAGAGAGAGAGAGAGCACAAGCATGGGGAGCAGCAGGCAGAGGGAGAGAGAGAAAAACAGACTCCCCGCTGAGCAGGGAGCCCAATGCAGGACTCAATCCCAGGACCCTGGGATCATGACCTAAGCTTAAAGCAGACTCTTAACCGACTGAGCCACCCAGGTGTCCCTGTGCCCATCCTTCAAATATTAAAAGTGCATGAGTCCTGGGCACCTGGGTAGCTCAGTCCTTAAGCATCTGACTCTTGGTTTCAGCTCAGATCATGACCTCAGGGTTATGACACTGAGTCCCACCGTGGTTCCATGCTCAGTGCAGAGTCTGCTAAATTTTCCCTCTCCCTCTCCCTCTGCCCCTCCTCATGCTCACTCACTCTCTTGAAAATCTTTTTTTTTTTTAAATACACGATGTTGTCATTTAAGATGATTTTGAAACATGAAATGAATGAGGACAATTTTTTTTTTTTTTACCTTTTGATAAAAGATATTCCTACCAAAGTAAAGAGCAAAATGGTTGCATCAGCTGTTGCAATACCACATGGCAGGAGCTATTAATATGGCTCCAGAGTTCATGATTTAATAATTCCACCCTAGAAAATATTAACTATTGTAGAAACCACGTTCTAGGTTACACCCAGTGGTCCTCTACCGAATTTGAAATCATTTATGTGGATGACCAAAGAACACTTTCAATTCAGTAAGTTGAAGCTCATATTATAGTGAATATTCTACGTGAGGGGACTTTTGTCCAGAAAATAGTGGAAAATACAGTTATAACATATTGAGTTTCTAAGAGATCATTTCTTAGGCTTCCTAATGCGAATCTTAAAAGCATCATACAACTGAGCTTCATACAATTTCTCGCAGTTAAAGAAGCAGGGAATTTATGAGACTGTTGCAAAGATTCCTGAAGTTGGGTCACCCTCCACCATCCGGCATCTCAGGAGACATCCTAGTTACGTACCGTCAAACCCCACATGATCATCTCCACTCTTCTGAACCCCCAGTGTCCCTTGGATGATTAATAGGAATTTCATTTATCATTGCTCAAATTGGAATCTCTATCCCAAACTCAATTTTCCCCCATCCCCCCCCCCCCCACACTTCAAGAACTGGCACCCACCCTTTACCTCAGACCCCTGAACCTGGAATTATCCCTGACTCCTCTTGCCCTGACAACTGTCAGCCAGACCTGCCAGCACCTGGTTTTTAAATATTGCTGTGATCCAACCACTTGTCATCATAACCCATCAGTTCAAGCCACCACCATGTCCATCTAGAGTCATGAGAGTTAATTATTATTATTTTTTCATTAGCAGGAAGGATCATGATTGGACATTACAAGTGGTAATAAGTTATATTAGAAAGTCATGCTTGTTTTCCTTCAAGACACCGTTTCTAAGAGAAGCAAAAGAGCACCTGAAAAAGATGAGCTTAAAAAAAAAAAAAAAAAAGAGAGCGAGATGAGCTTAGTAATAAGAACAAAGTATATGTTGGGAGGAGAGGCATATAGACCCCAGATGGGGAGTGGGGGGAATTATTTTACCATCAGAGGAAAAAGGAGGAACTTTTTGTTAAACTGTCCAAGTCTGCTTTTCCAGTCCTTCTGACCACTGACATATATTTCTGAGAAATGAAACAGTCAGATAGGACAATAAAAGCACATGTCCTGTCTGACTGGAAAAACACCCAGAGGCTCATTTACACCATCTGATCTCTCCAGCCCAGAACTATGTAGCATGAAGAATGATTTCTAAAAATAAGGCCTGGATGTCTCCCGAAAGGCACTGACTTAAAGGAAAAAAGGCTTGGTGAAATTTTACTTCTGAACATTTTGCAAGCTCAAGCAGACAAAACCTATCCGCCAACACTAATGAACACAAATGAATCATGTCACAGTTGGCTCTGGGCGGTCAGCCTTCTAAATTAAGTGCTGGCTCCTACTTGCTCCACAGGATAGGGCTAGAAGAACTGTCCAACGCTGACAGAATGGATTTTCCTGCCTCAACCAAGCACAGGAGATGTGTGACAGGAAGGTAATAAACACGTCCAGAAGGGACTGAGCAGAAGGACCAAGGCAGAAAGTCTCTAGAAGTCAGGGAGGCTTGTTTCAGCCCTGCAGCTGAGACGTTAGACATTTTCTTTTTCTTTTTTTTTTTTTAATTTTTTTTTATTTTATTTATTTGTCAGAGAGAAGGAGAGAGAGAGAGAGCACACAGGCAGGCAGAGGTGGAGAGAGAAGCAGGCTCCCTGCCGAGCAAGGAGAATATGCGGGACTCGATCCCAGGACCCTGGGATCATGACCCGAGCCGAAGGCAGCGGCTTAACCCACTGAGCCACCCAGGCGTCCCACGTTAGACATTTTCTTTCTGGAAAGCTCACCGTTGGGGAGATTTCAGAGTACTCTGGAGCTTGTTCCTAAAACCAGGCTAACGACATTGGTTGCGGGGCATGGTGGGTAAGTGGGGACAGCTTTCAGCATACAGAACCTACACCCGCCTTCTCATCCACAGTAGAGGTGCCGATGGCAAGACCAGGGGCTCATCTGGATTACTTGAGCCCTCCCAGCTGTTTCTGTGGATTCTTATATGTCCTGGGTTCAGTGGGGACAGGCATGTATATTTTGGAAAAAGAAAAAAACGGAGCCGGGATTAGGATGTTCCCAGGGTGAAAGCTACTCCTCTTATTCTACCTGATCCTGACCTACTTATTCGTGACTCGGGCTGTGTCCTTTGGCCCAGCAACTATTATTCATCGGATCCTTTTAAAGTTGTACTGGGACATAGCCACCTCCAAGCAGGTATGTGTGGTCTGTGGCTGCCCGCGTGCTCCAGGGCCAAAGCTGACCAGTCATGACAGGGACTGAGCCGCTTGCAAAGTGGAAAATATTTATTATCCAGCCTTTGAATTAAAAATCAGTTGACCCCTTTTCAGCTGAGTGAACAAGTCAGGGATGGTCACTGTTCTCGTACTGCTAACCCTTTTTTTTTTTTTTAATTTTATTTTTTTTTTTAAAGATTTTATTTATTTATTTGACAGTTAGAGATCACAAGTAGGGAGAGAGGCAGGCAGAGAGAGAGAGAGAGGAGGAAGCAGGCTCCCTGCCAAGCAGAGAGCCCGATGCGGGGCTCGATCCCAGGACACTGGGATCATGACCTGAGCTGAAGGCAGAGGCTTTAACCCACTGAGCCACCCAGGCGCCCCCTGCTAACCCTTTTGTCTGTCCAATATTTTTCTCATCATGTTGGTGACTCAGGGAACATCCCAGACTTTCTTCATTTCAGACTTTGCTTGAAGTTGGGCCAAAACCCTATTTTCACCAGCATATGAATATTATAAATTTGGGGATTTTTTTTCCTTTTTTTTTTTTTTACATCAAAAGTCACACTCATATTCAAAGAGCTAACACTCAGGGGAGAATCTGAGGGCTAGAAATGTAGAAAAAGCTCAACAGTGACCAGAGGACTTCCAAGGTCTCAAGTAATGTAACTGGAAATTACAAAATGAGTTGGATGTTCCTTATCAGCAAAAACTGTTTTTCTGCCTCCTTAATCCATTCTTTGTACAATGGTTTGCAGACACTCAAACATGTTGATTTAGAGGTCTTCACTGGGGAGGAGCTGAGAAATTATTTCTAGAAGGAGCCCTAACAAAGCATTCCCTTTCTTAGTTCTTTTTTTTTTTTTTTTAGATTTTTTTTTTTAATTTTATTTATTTGACAGACAGAGATCACAAGCAGGCAGAGAGGTAGGCAGAGAGAGAGAGGAGGAAGCAGGCTCCCTGCTGAGCAGAAAGCCTGATGTGGGGCTCGATCCCAGGACCCTGGGATCATGACCTGAACCGAAGGCAAAGGCTTCAACCCACTGAGCCATCCAGGCGCCCCCCTTTCTTAGTTCTTAAGTGGTATTGCCACATCGTGTAAGGCACAAATTCCACATTGCCACATATGGAATTTCCTAAGACTGTAACTATTGATGAAACTATTGATGAAAACTACATCTATTCAGGATGTAGAAAACAGCTAAAGCAAGATCCTGTATAGAGTCTATGGACTCGTTTCAGACCTAAAGTCACCTGAAGATTGAAAGTGAGGGAACGGAGAATCATCTATCATGCAAATGGGTGTCAGAAGAAAGCTATAGTATCTATACTTATTTCAGACAAAATAGGCCTTAAAACAAAGACTGTAATAAGAGAAAAGAAGGACACTATGTAATCTAAGGGGACAGTCCCAAAGAAGATATAACAATTGTAAATATTTACACACCTAACAAAGGAGCACCCAAATACACAAAGCAGTTAATAATACATGTTAACGAACTAATCAGTAAGAATACAATAATAGTAGGGGGCTTCAACACCCCACTTACAAAATGGACAGTTCATATAAACAGAAGAGGAAGCAGAAAACAATGGCTCTAAATGATACACTGGACCCGATGGACCGAAGAAACGTTTAGAACATTCCATCCTAAAGCAGCAGAATACATATTCTTTTCAAGTACATGTTGAACATTTTCCAGAATACATATTAGCCCACAACACCAGCAACAAATTCAAGAACATCAAAGTCACAGTATCTGCATCTTTCCTGACCACAATGCTGTGATACTTGAAATCAACCACAAGAAAAAATCTGGAAAGATCATAAATACATGGAAGAACATGCTACTTAACAATGAATGAGTCAACCAAAAAGTTAAAGGAGAAACGAAAAAGTACATGGAGGGGCGCCTGGGTGGCTCAGATGGTTAAGGGCCTGCCTTTGGCTCAGGTCATGATCCCAGGGTCATGGGATTGAGTCCTGCATGGGGCTCCCTGCTCAGCGGGAAGCCTGCTTCCCCCTCTCTTTCTGCCCTTCCCCCTGGTCACGCTCTCTCTCAAATAAATAAACAACATCTTAAAAAAAGAAAAAATACATGGAAACAAATGAAAATGAAAATGCAATGGTTCAAAACCTTTGGCATGCAGCAAAGACAGTGCTAAGAGGGAAGTATATTACAAAAGAGCTAATATCATCCTCAATGGAGAAAAACTGAAAGATTTTCCCCTTTGGTCAGTAACAAGAGAGGGCTGTCCGCTCTCATCACTGTTATTTAACATAGTACTAGAAGTATGAGCCTCAGCAATCAGAAAACAAAAGGAAATTAAAATGCATCCAAATCAGCAAGAAAGAAGTAAAACTTTCATTATTTGCAGATAACATGGTACTATACAGAGAAAATATGAAAGACTCCACCAAAAAACTGCTAGAATTAATAAATGAATTTAGTGAAGTTGTAGGATATAAAATTGATATTAAGAAATCTGTTGCATTTCTATACACCAATAAAGACGAAGAAGGAGAATTTAAAAAATCAATCCCATTTATGATGGCTCCCAAAATAAGATACCTAGGAATAAACCTAACCAAAGAAGTGAAACACCTATACTCCGAAATCTACAGGACACCAATGAAAGACATTGAAGAGGACACAAAGAAATGGAAAAACATTCCATGTTCATGGATTGGAAGAAAACTGTTAAAATGTCTATATTACCCAAACCAATCTACACATTTAATGCAATCCCTATCAAAATACCAACAGCATGTTTCACAGAACTAAAACTAACAATCCTAAAATTTGTATGGAACCACAAAAGACAACACATAGCAAAAGTAATTTTGAAAAAGAAAAGCAAAACTGGATGCATCACAACTGTGGACCTGAACTTGTATTACAAAACTGTAGTGATCAAAACAGTATGGTACTGGCATTAAAACAGACACAGATCAATGGAACAGAATAGAAAATCCAGAAACAAACCCACATTTATATGGTCAATTAATCTTGGACTAAAGCAGGAAAGAATGTCCAACAGTAAAAAGACAGTTTCTTCAAGAAATGATGTCGGGAAAACTGGTCAGCTACATGCAACAGAATGAAACTAGACCACTTTCTTACACCATATATAAATATAAAATCAAAAGCATTAAAGACCTAAATGTGATATGTGAAACCATAAAAATTTTAGAGAGGACAGAGTACTAACTTCTTTGACATCATCCTTTGCAACTTCTTTCTAGTTATGTTTCCTGAGGCAAGGGAAACAAAAGTGAAAATAAACTATTGGGACTACATCAAGACAAAAAGCTTCTGCACAGTGAAGGTTAACTATCAACACAACTAAAATACAACCCTATGGAATGGAGCTTCTGCACAGTGAAGGTTAACTATCAACACAACTAAAATACAACCCTATGGAATGGAGAAGATATTTGCAAATGACATATCCGATAAAGGCCTTATGTCCCAAATATATAAAAAACGGATAAAACTCAACACCTAAAAAACAAATAATCCAATTCAAACATGGGCAGAAGTCATGAACATTTCTCCAAAGAAGACATTTAAATGGGCAACAGACACACGGAAAGATGGTCAGCATCAACATTATGAAAATGCAAATCAAGATGACAATGAGATACTATCTCACACCTGTCAAATGGCTAAAATCAACAACACAAGGAACAACAGGTGCAGAAGGATGTGGAGAACAGGGAACCCTCCTGCACTGTTGGTGGGAGTGCTAACTGGTGCGGCCACTATGGAAAGCAGCACGGAGGTTCCTCAGAAAGTTCAAAATTGAACTATTCTACATAGTAATCACACTACTGGGTATTTATCCAAGAAATACAGGAACACTAATTCAAAGCGATACGTGCACCCTTATGTTTATAGCAGGATTATCTACAAGAGCCAAACTGTGGAAACAGACCAAGTGTCCATTGACAGATGATAAATGGATGAAGAAGAAGGGATATACATATATATACAGTGGACTACTATTCATCAGTAAAAAAGAATGAAACCTTGCCATTTACGATGATGTGGACGGAGCTAATAGAGTGTATTATGCTAAGTGAAATATGTCAGAGAAAGACAAATACCATATGTTGCACTCATGTGTGGAAATTAAGAAACAAAACACATGAGCAAAGGGGAAAAAAGAGGCAAATCAAGAAAGATACTCTTAACTACAGTTAAATCAACTGCCGGTCACCGGTGGGTGAGGGTCGGGGGAAGGGAAAAATAAGCAATGGGGACGAAGGAGGCACTTGTGATAAGATGGGGTGGTGTATGAAAGTGCTGAATCATTATACTGTACACCTGAAACTAACAGAGCACTGCATGTTAACTAACTGGAATTAAATTAGAAACAAAAACACCGTCTGTCTGTGGAAAGTCTAGTAAAGCACTAAATGAAAACTAAAATGCATTTTGTTGGACACTATAATTGAAAACAAAGTAATGGGGGACTCAAGCAAAACTGTGTTCATAATGGTGGAACTTTTACTCAGAGCACATTTGAATTCCCCAAAATAGTACCTGCTGGTTGAATGAAATGGCAACAAAATGGTAGTAAATTAAACAAAATGTGGGTCTCCCTCTTCCCAATTTCAGGCCAACTGTACTGTTAATCAGGATTCCTTAAGAAAGATCCCACAAAAAGAGCCAAATGTGATACTGTTTGGTATCTGTTTTTAAATGAAATTAAATAAGCTCCTTAAAATATCTGGGGAACGGATTTGCTGGATGCTGTTCACTCATTTCTCCAGTACTTGGGGATCACTGTCTGCAGGATCTGGGAGGATGTTAGGACCCAGTCTCGGGGCATGCTGAGAAAGGCTGATCCTTGGTTTCAGCTAAGGGACTGTATTACAGCTCTATCTGTACTCTGTTTTAATAAATCTAAAGAATTTCTATTTATTGACAAGTAATATTATTATTATTGATAGTTTCGACAACTCAAATTAAGAGACCCTTCCTTTCTTCTTCTAATACTCACCTGTACTCGATGTATTAGAATTTGAAAACATAGTTTATAAAATGCCTGCTAGCATAGCATTATTGGCCAAAAAGTGGTTTGTAGGAAAAGTATTTTGAAGAGAAACATTTCAAAGGTTACAGATGGAGCCAATGTCCTCTTAAAAACTTAGAGGGGCAAACACAGAGGTAATTACATGAGAGTTACAACATGAAAGCTGTTATTGTTATCCCCATTTTACAGATAAGAAAACTGATGAAGAGGTTCCAGGACTTCTCAGGGCCACGGAATAACTAGATACCGGAGTGTACACTCCACGGCAGAGTCTGCTTCCAGAGACCAATTTGGAGCACTAGGGCTACGATAAAGGATTGAGAGGGGTAGAAATGAGCTGGGAAACTTTAACAGGAGGAATGGGGGAGACCGAAGAATGACTTCTCCTGGTGATTGGTATCCCAGCCTCTCTGTGCCTCCTTCACGTGCCCACGACAGGAAAAGAAATGTCAGCTTCCTTATCTGCATCATCCAGACTGATACTCTGACACTGGTTCGTGTCTGGATCCCAAGAGCCTGATGATGCCTAGTGTTTGGAGGGTGTTCAATCATGTTGGCTGAATGAACGTGTATGGATGAGAAAGCAGAACTCCGGGGAATGGCAAGAAGGTTCAGGCAAGACTTTCAAACTTCTTTACTGCTCCCGTTCCTCCAAGATTCATCATCCAACTTCTTTCTTTCATGACTTGTGCAATCACACTTCTATTCTACCTATGCAACTGAACACCTAGATTTCCAAAAGAGAAGAGTTCAAGGCTAATGAAGTTTGGGCCAAAAAAGAATTCTCACTCAAAATAAATGAATCACCAAACCTTTGAGAGCTGGATGTTGGGTCAGTTAGGAAACCACGATGGACTCTAACAGAGGAATCCAGGTTCCAGTGAGATTAAGTGGCTTCTTCAAAGGTATCCGTTAAGTAGTGGCACAGTCAAGACCCTGTCTTCTAAAATGGGACACGTGTCACTCATTACACATTGAGTCTTAGCCATAAAAGGGGAAAATGATACCAGGGTCATTTTCAAGGAGAATCCAGGGTCTTAAGCAACATTAAAGATTATAAAGAAGGGTGGGATGAGGGAAGTAGAGAGACACAGAGCTCAGGGAGGTAAGTAAGACTCATGACAATCTCACTTCTTAGAGCGATACTCACCAACTCAAACATTTGTGATGTTTCTTCTCATACTTTATCATTCCTTTAGCTTGTTTTTAGGGAAAAAATAATAAACCTGTTTAGTATCCTGAAAAATGCTCCTAAGTATAACATGTATGCCAAGAGAAGTGGGAAAATGCAAGAAAAATGTTGTAGTTAATGATCTTACATACTGGTTTTTTTTTTTTTAAGACTTTTTATTTTTTACTTGACAGAGATCACAAGTAGGCAGAGAGGCTGGCAGAGCTCTCCCCGCTGAGCAGAGAGCCCAATGCGGGGCTCAATCCCAGAACCCCGGGATCATGACCTGAGCCGAAGGCAGAGGCTTTAACCCACTGAGCCACCCAGGTGCCCCTTACATACTGTTTTTAATACTTAAGTGGAACAAACATGGTGCTGAAATTTCTGCCTTGGCATACTACAAAGTGTATCTCCTATGCCTTCCCTGATTCTGTGTCTATTCTCATTTCATCTATGGAATCTATAGTTTCCATCAAAAGCATATTATATAGTGGGGCGCCTGGGTGGCTCAGTGGGTTAAAGCCTCTGCTTTCGGCTCAGGTCATGATCCCAGGGTCCTGGGATCAAGCCCCACATTGGGCTCTCTGCTCAGCAGGGAGCCTGCTTCCTCCTCTCTCTCCCTGCCTGCCTCCCTGACTACTTGTAATCTCTATCAAATAAATAAATAAAATCTTTTAAAAAGCATATGATATAGAATGTGATGTGTGTATTGGCAATGGATACAGCCAATTAAAAGAACTCCCCCTATCAGTGATTAGTGATACTAAAACATAAGGAAACCCTCTCCTTAACTGGCACAATCTCCAGCCTTAGTCAGCCTATACAACTGCACACTATTTGTTGCTTCTGCTAAAGCCAGGTAAGATTGGAATGTTATTTTCATTGAGCGGATAGATATCAACGTTTTCCCCCAAAAAGGCAGGAAAGAGGAAAAGAAGAAAAGGAGGAGAAACCAAAGGGTCACATGAGACATGCCATCACACAAATAACAGTTTTAAAAACATTATCTTATTCCTAAGCAGAAACAAAGTTGAATCCATCCAATCACATAGAGAATGTAGAAGGCTTGAAAAGGGACCACAAAAACAAAGACAGATTTGAATTTCCCCAAACCAGACACATGCCTCATCACTAACAGAATTTGCAAAGAACTTGTTAATATAACCTATCTTTAAAAATGGAGGTACTATTAAAATGTCAATAGGAAGGGCTTTTTTTGCCAATCAGTTGGATAATAATCGGTTTTTAATCCCTTAGATTAAAGCCAGTCTGGGGCACCTGGGTAGCATAGTTAATTAAGTGTCCAATTCCTGGTTTCAGTTCAGGTCGTGATCTCAGCATTTTGAGATGAGCCCTGAGACCCGCTCACACTCAGCGTGGAGTCTGCTTGTGACTCTCGCTCTCCCTGTGTCCCTCCCCCTGTTTGCACTCTATCCAAAATAAATAAATGAAACCCTTAAGACAAAACAAAGCAAAAGCCAAAAACTAGTCTTGAAAGAACTGACCTCAGATTTAGAAAGAATGTTTCTTTCTTTGTGATTTTGGATGAAAAGACAGGAAGTGGACTTTTGGATCTCAATGATAAGTACTAGATTACCTTCTTTCCTTTCCACTGATCATGGTAGACCCCTCTCTCAGGGCAGCTGTTCTCTCTTCTTTCCCAGAAAGATACAGAGGCAACATTAAACTTTCTATGTAATGGCTTTCTTTAGGCCTCACAATTTTAAACATCTATGCTGTGAAATAATATAAAAAATGTGCATTATTTTGTTATTACATAGGACCATTAGCTTTGACAGCTCACCCTCATATCCCCCAAAAGGTAGTAATTCAAATAGCTCTACTAACAGAAAGCCACTTATTATTATAAAGGATATATAAGAGGAAGGGAACACAAGAACCAACTCATGGGTCTCAATTCCATCTTCCACAGTTAGGATTCAAGGGTTGTAATAATCAACAACAGCTCATTCTGAGTAAATGTGTAAGGGAAAAATGGCAATTGTCTGTGTTTCAGCAAACTCCCTAGAGGCCATGGATACCCTTTTTATTTGCTTTGGTGGTTCTTTAAATACATTTTTGAATATTTACATCAGTTACTGAGGGATTTTTAAAGGTCTATTATTAGGGTACAACGTATTATATTTTAATACCATTTTAACAGATTTCTAGGGAAAAGAAGAGTGAAAAAATCTCTCATTTATAAACTCTTAAAAAGAGGCAAACATTTTGATCAGGAACGCTGATGAGCGTTGAGATGAGCCCTGAGACCCGCTCACACTCAGTGTGGAGTCTGCTTGTGACTCTCGCTCTCCCTGTGTCCCTCCCCCTGTTTGCACTCTATCCAAAATAAATAAATGAAACCCTTAAGACAAAACAAAGCAAAAGCCAAAAACTAGTCTTGAAAGATCCTTCAGCTACTCCAACTTCGGATTCTCGGGATGACTCTCAAACTTTTACACTACTAGGGGGACATTACCCCATTGCTACATTAGTAATCACTCCACCACTAGACCTCTTGATTGCAAAGAGACTGAAGTATGTCTCAATGCTTAGCTGCTGCTGCAAGGTGAATTTAACTTGATACTTGGCCATTATACTTCCTTAAACAATTTGTCCTTTCTAATTAAAGCTATGAGCGTATATATGCATGTATCTGTGTGTAAATGCATATTCTGAAGCAAAAAAAGACAAAGAAGATACTATGGCATTGTTGAATAAAAAAGGAGGAAGTGAGAAGAAGAGAAACAGGTAAAAGTTACTGAGTTATGAGAAGTTCAATCCTTCAAAGATCCCTGAATAGATGCATTGATATAGAATCAACTCTTTTATGCCGGAGAACTCTAACGTTAAAGTATGCACCATAGCCCTTCCATGATAGACCATGAGGGTTTAAGTGCCAGTCATTATCCCTACCCTCTATGTGTGATCTCCTCCTGAGTAGCCCCAGGAAATGCACACACACAGATGGGAATATGTGCACTAAGTCACAGTACCACCTTGCAGTATTAACATGCTTTTTGGGTATTATAGCAACATTTCTGTTAGCTTTCCAAATTACATTCAAATGCTCAGACTATTTCAGTTATTTTTGATGTCTCCAGTGTTTATGTATAGTCTACCGAAAGTAATAATGCATTTTTCTTTATTGTGGTTCTTATCTTCTCCTGCCATCTCAATGTCGCTCATAAAACAAATGCAGTTAAATTTAAGTCATATGTGAGTCATCCTGAGCTCAGCTTTTTTATTATCTCACATAAACAGAGAATTGCACTTTTTCTGGGATTTGCTTTGAAAAACTACAATGGCAAGGGAGTGAATGAATTTTATGGAACAATAATAAAAGACCCCAAGATTAAAAGGCATTTAAGAACTCAGAAATAGTTATTATATTCCCTAAGACATTAAAAAGGCAAATTGGAACCTTTTATGGGAGGAACATAAATGGGAAAATATTTCCTGCACATGAGATGCCACATCCTGCCTCATTTCACTATCTTTTAGTCTTATTATTTTTGTTTACATTTATTTTAAAATAGTGAATATACAATTGAAAAAGAAAGTTAGCTATTTGATGTCTCAATTCCTTAAAATACATGAGCATACTCAAATTATATTGGATACTGGAAAAGCACAGCTTTATGTGAATTTTTATAAATTTCCTTCTTCAAAATGTCTAATCTTCCCCCTAAAAGTGGAACTGGAATAGATACACATAGAATCCTACACATAGTACACCTATAGTACTCTGAAGAAAACAATCCTATATCAATGGCTCTAGAAGTTTCCAAAAGAAAGATCTTTTAGTTCAGTATCTAGTTAGAAACAAAGTATCTATGTGTTCATTTTTCTAACAGATAGATACAGGTATGGACAGAGAGCATATAGATGTTTTTGAAAAGGAGTAATGAAAAATGTAGTTAAATTTTTAAATTAAATCATATTTCTTGTTTTTTCTACTCTGGTTAAAATTTTAACCCTAAAAGATCTCTGAAGCTGTCAGAATTCCTTTATGAGTACTCAGCTCTACGACCTTCAGTCCCTAAAAGCTCATCATGTGGGTCCTTTGCCTTGGAGGGAGTCATTTAACACAGGCATGTCCTGGTGACAAGATGGAGTTCTGACCTGGACAATGGAATGCCCTCAGTCTCTATGTGGAAGCAGAAACAAGGGAGTGAGGGGTGGAAAGCCACATTCTTCACTGAGATCTAGCTTGGGGAATATAAATAAATAAACATGCTAACTTTTGCTTTTCAATCCCTTATCTAGAACTTAGGCTACCCTCTCCTGCTTTGGGTTATAACTAGATTCATTTCTGATTTCACATTTTAGAGAAAAGCCTTCTGTCTCTAATTCCCCAAAGACTTGGGGGGAGGGGGTAGATAGGGAGGAGAGGGAAGGGGCAGGTGACTTTTATGAAGAAATGAAAATGGAATACTGTATGAAGATTTTATAGTCACCACTTTTTAGAGGCAAAAGCAGCAGAAATGCCCTCAGGCTTCTGCTTATGGCTCTGGGGCTCCTACCACCAAGCACGTGATTAAAACGGGTGAAACATCCCTCTCAGAATTGCCAGCCAAGGGGAAAATGACTTTGACACTGAAGGGGAAAGTAGGTAATGTAAGTTAAAGCAAAAGTCATGGATTTTAATATGTGCTCAATTCTTTCCCTAGTAAGCAGAAGAGAAATATCATTAAAAAATACAACATAATTGTTTTCGTTCAAGTTATAAAACTACAGAAAAAACAGAACGCCAGTGTATGGTGTTCCCTCAGATTTAATGTAAGTTGACAGTTTGCCATATTTACTTCAAGAAATGTTTTTAAATAAGTAATATATTAGGCTCCTGTTTCCAAGAGTATTTGAGATAGATGCCCTGAAGAAGCAGTTATTGGAGACAACTGAACACACTAGATAAAATATTTAAAAACATTTTTCTAAATGCATTGTGAGCTGGCAAGAAATGAAGGAACCAATGCTCCAAAATATGATAAAAGTAAAGTAGAGAGATAAGCAAACATTCAGAGGTGTCAGTGACCCCTAGTGTCACTAAATTTCCATTTAATGGCTCAATGGAGTCCCACATGCAAAAACCGTGCTGCCATGTCAGTGCTATGTACAACGTAAGTACTATTTAGAGGTCATTTTATAGTTTCAAGCGCTCAGAAGAGGCAAAGGATCCATGAATGCCATTATCCTGTTAACCAATTATGGAGGAAAATAATCACGTAAAAAATGCAGATCAAGACTCTGAATAAATTTAATATCCTTTTGGGATACTTTAAAACATAAATATTCTTGGCAAATGTGGACGAGCAAAGAACATCCCTTACCTGATCCCTTATCTATCAAAAACCTAGAGAGGAGATAATTTCTTAGGGAGAAACATTGGAAGACTTCCCTCTGAGACTCAGAAAGGTGCAAGATGCCCACCCCCACCACCTCTATTCAACATCATGGTGCAAGCTCTGGTCAGTAGAGCAAAACAGAAGGATATGGAGAGGGGAAGGTGGGCAGAGAGGAACAGAGGGAGGAAAAACTTCATTATTCATAGCTACTATGGTTGTGCATATAGAAAACCCCAAAGAATGTACTAGTAAATTATTAGAATGTACTAAGAAGTAAATAAACTGGACAAAGTAGCAGGACACCAAGTGAGTAAACAAAAATCGATTGACTCTATGTATTACAGAGCAATTAGAAATCAGAAATTGTGCTTTAATTTCTAGCATTTACTTCCCCAAATATCCAGCCTCTAGGAGTAAATTAAACAAAAGATTTACAGGGAACTTCCAGGGAAGATGACAGAATAGAAGGACTCAAGCTCAACTTGTCCCATGGATACACCTAGGTAACACCCACATCAGTGTAAATAACCCAGAAAATGACCTGAAGACTGGCAGAACAGACTTTCTACAGCTAAAGGGAGAGAAGAGGCCACATCCAGCAGAAAAGGAAGAGATATAATTGGGAAACTGATCTCCAAGACCATGCCTAGGAGGGAGGAACATGGCAAACAATGAGAAGGGAGAGGAGCAGACTCCACCCCAGGCACCCAAGGCACCATGAGAATCAGCACTAGAAAGATGAACCCCAATAACATTTGGCTTAAAAACCAGAAAGGCTTCACTTCACAAGGGCTCATAATCAGCAGATTGAACACCTGGAACTTAAACATCAGCAGGCTCCTCTGAGAGAGCTGGAGGGTTAGAGAACATGGAGTCTGTGCCCTTAAAGAGATAGCATAACAAAGAGTCCTACTGAGATACAGCCCATAAGCAGCAGTTTGAAAAATGCTTGGGAATACAAGAAGGAGAACTTCTACTAATTTCATAGCAAGTGCTGGAGGGGCAAGGATGCTTAAGAGACTTCTCTGAGTATAAAAGAGCTGGGGGATTCCATTTCCTTCCCCTGCCCAACCCCCAGCCTATATACATGGACACTGGGCAAACCAGCAAAGAACGAACACTCTCCAGTAGCTTGCTAATGGCTCACCCTTCCCCCATATTCTCTCACAGACACTTGCCCCCTCTAATCCACCTTCAGCAGTTCTCCAAAGTGCTCTCCAAGCCTGGAATTGCACAAGCAGCTTCCGTAGGGGCCAGCACATCTCCAAAGTGACTCTTGCCCTGGGGGAAAGGGAAAGATAACCACATATACCAGTCTGACTGTGGCCCCAGCAGTGGACTGGGAGCAGACATCTGGTCTGACTGCAAGCCTCACCCACCAACTAAAGCTTCTCAGGGGACAACCAGGGAGAGGGCCCTGCAGTCCAGTGCTACTGTACCTCTAGCAAACACCTGGTCTGACTCAACTCTGGCCAAGGTGGCCCCAGACTGATCCACTAACACCACAAGGATCAATCTAGACCACAAGAGGCAAAGAGGGCCACTGCAAATGGATGGACTGAGGGTAAACACAGCTCAACCATAACAGTAGTGTGAATGGAACACAGTAACATACACCGGAGACATTCCTGAAGCAGCAGTTTTTGGGGAACTTTAGGGCACTACACAACCTTTTCTTCATAAAGCTGCTACTTGCAAGACCAGGAGGCATAGCTGACTTTCCTAACACACAGAAACAGACACAGGGAGTTAGATAAAATGAGGAGACAAAGGATATATCCCAAATGAAAGAAGAGGACCAAACCACAGCAGAGAACTAAGTGAAATGTAGATAATAATATGAGAGAGAGAGAGAGAGAGAATTTAAATTAATGATCACGAAGATACTCACTGTACTTGAGAAACGAGTGGAGGACCTCAGTGAGATCCTTAACAAAGGCATAAAAAACCTAAAAAAGAACCACTCAGAGATGAAGAACTCAATAACTGAAAGGAAAACAACTGATAAATTCCTAGAAACACTTAACTCCCAAAAACTAAAGCAGGAAGAAAAAGAAATTTGTACAGACTGATTACCAGCAATGAAACTGAATTAGTAATTTAAAAACTCCCAACAAAAGTCCAGCACCAAACCACTTCACAGGTGAATTCTACCAAACATTTAAAAATGCATTAAGGCTTATTCTTCTAAAACTATTCCAAAAAATAGAAGAGGATGTTTCCAAATTCATTCTATGAGGCTGAATTATCCTGATAATAAAACCAGGTAAAGAAATTACCAAAAAAGAGAACTATAGGGCAATACCTCTAAAGAACATAGATGTAAAATTCCTTAATAAAATTTAGCAAACCGAATCCAACAATACATTAAAAAAATCATTTGCCACAATCCAATGGGAGATCTGTATCTATATCTATATATCAAGCACAATGAGCTATATCACTTCACACCATCAGAATGACTACAATCGACAATATAAGAATCAAGTGTTGGTAAGGATGTGGAGAAAGGGGAACACTTGTGCACTGCTGGTGGGAATGCAAACTGGGGCAGCCACTCTGGAGAACAGACTGGAGGTTCCTCAAAAAGTTGAAAAGAGAATTACCTTCTGCTTCACTTCACTGCTAGGAATATTAAATACTAACTAAAAAAGATATATGCACTCCTATGTTTACTGAAGCTTTATTTACAATAGTTAAAACACATTAGCAACTCAAGTATACATCCACAGAGGAATGAAGAAACAAGATGTGTGTGTGTATATACACACAATGGAATATTACTCAGCGATAAAAAGAATGAAATCACGCCATTTGCAGTAATATGGATGGATCTACAGGGTATAATGCTAAGTGAAATAAGTCAGTGAAAGAAAAGTAGCACATGATTTAACTTATATGTGAATATAAGCAACAAAGGAAAAAAACTAGACAAACCAAAGAACACTCTTAACTACAAAGAACAAACTGACGATCGCCAGAGGGCAGGTGGGTGAGGGGATGGGGGAAATAGGTGAAGGGGATGGAGAGTACATGTACCATGATGAGCCACTGAATAATGTACAGAACTGTTGAATCATTATATTGTACACATGAAAGAATACAACACTGCACGTTAATTATACTGGAATTTTAGAAAAAGAAACTAATTTTAAAAAGATTGGTAAAATCTCTTTGGGAAAAAATAATCAGACATTATTGGCTGACATATAAGATTTAAACAAAGAGAAAGAGAAAACATATCAAGGAACTAGAAGTCTCAATATTATAAAGGTATTCTATACAAATCATTATATAGTTTTATAATTACAAAAAACTTCATGATTATTTTTTATTTTGGTTATCAAGGTGATTTTGAAATGGTGTGGAAGAACAAAATCAGGACCAACTAAAAAACTCATGAAGACCAATAAGGTCTGAAATTTAACAGATAATCAAATGTAATCTAGAGTTATTGTTACCAAGAGAATATGATATTAGCAAGATATGGACAAAGAGCCCAAGTAAAACAGAGTGGAATCCATTAAAGAGATATGTTTTTATGCAATATTACATATCTACTTTGTATATATATGACCGATGACAGTGTTGGCACTGCAGCTTACTGGGTGGGAGAAAGGGGGACCTTGCAGTAAGTAGTGATGAGACAACTGGATAAGACATATGGAAAAATGAAGTTGGACCTTTACACCCACACACACACAGCCTTCAATCAAGTAAAATTCTCTAGAAGACTATATAGGAAAATATCTAAGGATAGAAACATTAAATCAGAGTGTCAAATTATAAATATAAATGAAACATTGACAGATTGTATTAAAATAATCATCTTGTGCTTATCCAATTACCGTAAAGAAAGTGATAAAACCAGAAAAAAGGAAAAATATTTTTAGCACATGTAACGGATCAGAAATTAGTATGAAGAATGTAATATTTTTACTCTCTTAAATAAAGAAAACACACTCATACAGATACAATGCTACAAATAACTGAAGTAAATACCAGCCCACATGTTTTACAAAAGAAAAAACAAGTGACCAGTAATCACAGGGAATTGCTCATGCTCACCAATCATCATGGACAGGCACAGTGTGACTACAAGCACATAGCATTTCCACTCTCTGGATGGGTACAGATGTATAAATCTGAAGACACTAAATGCTGGTGAGCGTAAGAGGCAAACAAAACTCTTTTACTCTGCTCAGGGGCGAGTAAGTCAGTGCAGACAATTTTAGAAAATATTTCTTTTATAAAGTAAAGTTGAAGGTACACATAGCCTATGACCTAGCAACTCCTAGGACCTAGACACTTGTCTTAGGACAGTGCATTCCGGACTTTTGAACTGCAAACAGCAATAAAAGAGATCGTTGGGGCACCTGGGTGGCTCAGACGGGTTAAGCGTCTGCCTTCAGCTCAGGTCATGATTCTGGGATTGAGGATGGTATTGGGCTCCTGGCTCAGTGGGGAGTCTGCTTCTCCCTCTCCTTTTAATGCCTTCCCCTGTTCATGCTCTCTATCTCTCTCTCTCTCAAATAAATAAGTAAAATCCTTTAAAAAATGTTAAAAATTTAAAAAAAAAGAATTTACAAAGTGGCCTAGAGTATATATGTATGGATAGAGGGAGTTATAGAATCCAGAAATACATATAAGTGTGTACTATATAAAACTCAAAGAAAAATACAACAAATAAACTGTTTCATAAAACATACCACTCATACATATAATGTTAAATTAAGGGTAAATAGCTCCCTTTAACAATGAATGTTAGTCATTGATTTCACGATTCACTAAATGTGTTCCAACCACTAGCTTCAAAAACACTACCTGAGAGAAATTGTTGCTCACGCACACCAGGAGACCCACACGGGGAAGTACACTGAAGAACAGTGGCTTAATGAACCACAGGAAGTAGCACAAGCATCTGGAGACAGAAGCGTGAGTTACAGGTGGCATAAACACAGAGTGGATTACACTGTTGTGCTGAAAATGCATAAACCCATTATGTCGATCTACCCACGCTGCCTTACAATTATATGACTGATAATGTCAAAGCTTCCTTTCCCTACTCCTGTCCCTCCATCCTTCCTATTCATGCACCTTTCCTATTCATGAACACTGACTTTTCTCCCATTTAAAAAAGTTTTTGAGTTTTTATTTAAATCCCAGTTAGTTTATATACAGTATAATATTAGCGTCAGGTGTACAATATAGTGATTCATCACTTCCATATATCAGCCTGTGCTCATCACAAGGGCACTCCTTCCTCCCCATCACCTATTTCTCCCATCCCCCACCCACCTCCCCTCTGGTGACCATCAGTCTGTTGTCTAGAGTTATGAGTCTTTTTTGGTTTGTATTTGCTAAGAGAAGTAAGTCAGGGAAAGACAAACGCTATATGATTTCACTCATATAAATTTAAGGAATAAGCAAAGGGGGTAAAAAGAGAGAGAGGCAAATTGTTGACTTCCAATACAAATGTAAGTCTATCAACTATTTGTGGATTTACTTCAGGTTTCTTTTTTTTTTTTCTAAGATTTTATTTATTTATTTCACAGGCAGACATCACAAGTAAACAGAGAGGCAGGTGGGATGGGGGGGAGCAGGCTCCCTGCAGAGCAGAGAGCCTGATGCAGGGCTCTATCCCAGGACCCTGGGACCATGACCTGAGCTGAAGGCAGAGGCTTTAACCCACTGAACCACACAGACACCCCTTACTTCAGGTTTCTTAAAGTTACATATATTTTATCCTATTTCTTCCATTTGCAACTGGCCTTTTCAAGATTTTCTTTGAGAGAGAGAGAGCAGAGGGAGAAAGCATGAGCAGGGGTGGAGGGACGAAGGGAGGAGAAGCAGACTTCCCACCAAGCAGGGAGACCAATGTGGGGGTCAATCCCAAGACTCACAGATCATGACCTGAGCCAAAGGCAGACACTTAACAGACTGAGACCCCCAGGTGTCCGTGCAACTGACTTTTTAAATTCTCTTTTGGAAATGTATTAATAAATGGAGACCTCACTCACTCATTTCAGTTGCTATGATTTGTCTTTCCATTTATCTACAAACACTTATGTTCTTTCTAATTCTGTTAATAATACATAGCAGAGAATTCAACAGATCTCTACCTCTATTGTATCAGAATTTCTCTGCAATAGGTATTGTTTCTCCTTGGTATTCGTATCTTCGGATTGACTATATGACGTCAGATCACTCTCTAAATGGGTGAAATCAATTTAATCTCATAGGAAAGGTACCAGTTCCCATTACACCAAGTCTCCAGCAACACTTATCAGATTTTTAGATTTTGCCAACATGATCTATATAAACAGTTCTGTGTTTTCATTTTTCTGCTTACTGGTGAGTTTAAACATTTATATTTCTGTTGATTCACCATTCAACTTGTTTTTTGTTAACTGTCATTCCCTTTATTTCTCCATTGGGTTTTTTAAAATCTTTTTCTTACTGACTTTTAAAGTTATCAATTCTAGATAACTTTGTAAGTATCTGCTCCCTGTCTGAATTTTGTCCTTGGACATTGTTTCTAATGCCTTTTTGGTTCAAAAATTTTATTTAAATGCACTAAAATCTACCCAGTCTTTTTTTCTTATGCTTCTAGATGCACTTAACATATATGATCTCAATTAAGCTTCACATCAGCCCTACAGGTTAGGTGCAATTAACTCCATTTTTGCAGAAAAGGGACTAGGCTAAAAGGTTATGTAATTTTTCCCACAGTCAAATGCTGTTGGGGTTTGCATTCAAGAGCAATTCCACAGACTTCCCAAGCCCACGCCTTTTTATCCCACTCTGCTCATCTCTCTCCTTTACAGAGGCAGCATGTTCAAGTGGTGGGGACAAAATGGGAGAGGGGGAAAGACACACATATGCAAATTTAAAGTCATCCTTATCATACAACCAAGTAACTACATGAACAATAAAAACTTATTTAATGTTCTATTGATTCAGAGACATAAGAAACTGTGTTGGCCTACAGGATTTTCCTACTAGAGATTCTCAGACAAGGAATGATACTTGTCTATAATTTCATTATCCATTATTATTATCATTAAGAAAAAGTAACAAGCTGTCTAATAGTTTCAAGATGAAGTCAATGGAACTCAAACTCAACCCTCAAAAGACAGATAATCACATCAAAAAAAAAAAAAATGGGCAGAAGACATGAACAGACACTTCTCCATAGAAGACATACGAATGGCTAACAGACACATGAAAAAATCTTCATCATCATTAGACATCAGGGAGATTCAAATCAAAACCACAGGGAGATCCAAATCAAAACCACATTGAGATACCACCTTACACCAGTTAGAATGGCCAAAATTAACAAGACAGTAAACAAGAAGTGTTGGAGAAGATGTGGAGAAAGGGGAACCCTCTTACACTGTTGGTGGGAATGCAAGTTGGTGCAGCCACTTTGGAAAACAGTGTGGAGGTTCCTTAAGAAATTAAAAATAGAGGGCCCCTGGGTGGCTCAGTGGGTTAAAGTGTCTGCCTTTGGCTCAGGTCATGATCCCGGGGGTCCTGGGATCGAGCCCCAAATCGGGCTCTCTGCTCCGCAGGGAGCCTGCTTCCTCCTCTCTCTCTGCCTTGCCTCTCTGCCTAGTTGTGATTTCTCTCTGTCAAATAAATAAAATATTAAAAAAAAAGAAATTAAAAATAGAGCTACCCTATGACCTTGCAATTGCACTACTGGGTATTTACCCCAAAGATACAGATGTAGTGAAAAGAAGGGACATATGTATCCCAATGTTCATAGCGGTAATGACCACAGTCACCTAACTGTGGAAAGAGCCAAGATGCCTTTCAACAGACAAAAGGATAAAGAAGATATGGTCCATATATTCAATGCAGTATTATGCCTCCATCAGAAAGGATGTATCCTTTCTGTGTCAACTTCTGTATCAACGTGGATGGAACTGGAAGAGATTATGCTGAGTAAAATAAGTCAAGCAGAGTCAATTATCATATCGTTTCACTTACTTGTGGAGCACAAGGAATAACACAGAGGGCATTGGAAGGAGAGTAGAAGTGAGTTGGGGGAAACTAGAGAGAGAGATGAACCATGAGAGACTGTGGACTCTGAGAAACAAACTGAGGGTTTTGGAGGGGAGGGGGCTTGGGTGAGCCTGGTGGTGGGTATTAAGGAGGGCACATACTACATGGAGCACTGGGTGTGGTGCATAAACAACAAATACTGAAACACTGGAAAAGTAAAATAATTTTAAAAAAAATTTCAAATACACAATTTAGTAGTGTAAAAAAAAAATCAATGGAACTACATGATCATATGTGATAGGACCCTGTCTAGGGCTCACTCACTATTAAAAGTGGCTTCTTATCCAGCACCTGCCAATTCATGAACCATGAAGGTTTGTTGAGAATGGTTTTGGAGATCTCAAAGACACTCAAATATCTTGCAGAGTCAAAGTGTATCAGCTTTGGAACCAACAGAAATGGCTCTGAGTCAAAGTTCCACCTCTTACTATCTAGGTGATTAAAAGCAAGTGACTTAACCTCTGTGACTCTGGTTTCTAGGAGTAGTGAATGGAGGTAAACAGCAACAACTTTTTGGGGTTACTGTGAAAATAGGTGGGCTGGTGTGTGAAGGCACCGGATGGGGCTGGAGGGCTCTCCAACATGGCAGACAAGTGACTGATGGCAGGGGGAGGCAGTCAGTGCCCCATCCATATGCTTGTTGTAGTCTGCCTACCAACTTGCTTTCACGTTCAGGGAATGCAAACCAGTGCTGCTTAGGTCAAATAAGAGAGTATTTTCTTCACTCCTGATTAAGAAATCTCAGCAGGTGTGATTTAACAAATGAAGGAACAATGGCACCATGTCTCCCTGCTGGACACACAGGTCAGAGGGAGAACAGTGCTGGAAAGAGATAAAGCAATGTGAACCTCAGGGTTAAAGCTCTGCAGGGACTGCTCAGGCTCCTCCAGTCAAACAGTCCGTGTTTTCACCCCTGAGCTGGTGGCAGGGCCTGGGAACTGAGGGAGAACCAGAGAAAACCACCATTTCCTGTGAGAGAATGCCCAAAGGTATTCTTGGAGAGGTAGAAAACTCTCAGTATTGTCTACCTGGGTGTCCTTCGGAGATATGTACAGTCATACATACTAGGGACACCTCTTGTTTAACCTCCAAGAAGAATCTTTGGCAGATGACATAGGGCCATGTGGAGAAAGGGGTTATGTGGTTTCCCTTGAGGTATTATCTGAAGGTCAGGGAAGAAGAGGCAAGACCTTCCTCTCTAACATGGAAGCCCAGCTAAGTGAGTTACACACGAGAACCCAGCCTTGTAAACATAACCCCTAGGATAAGCAGAAATAAGGTCTGCTCTCCAGACCTGTCTCTGGGTAGAAAACCAAGGTAGCAAGCAGCAGTTGGCAGTGGGAAAGAGACTGGGGGTGCGTGGCACTACCAGAGAAGGAACTGCTGAAGTACATGACCGGGGTCCTGCTTTGAGAGCAGGGCTCTGGGCATCAAGAAAGCCTGAGCTGCTTCCTTCCAGAGGCCACCCTCAGCTCAGGGCACTAGTGTCCAAGAGACCATCTTTCTGAGAAAGTCAGAGAGAAGAGGGGTGATGATGTATACCTGACCTGGAGCAAGCCCTAAAGGCGGGGTCAGAGCGGCATTGTTTACAAACGTGGTTTCAAGCCAATGACAAAGGAAGTGCTCAGGGCAAGAGAGATACTTTTTTCTTTTTTTTTAAAGATTTTGTTTATTCAAGAGGACAGAGAGAGAGCATGAGAGGGTGTGAGAGGGAGAAGCAGACTTCCTGCCGAGCAGGGAGCCCAATGTGGGATTTGATCCCAGGACCCCAAGATCATGACCTGAGCCGAAGGCAGATGCTTCACTGACTGAGCCACACAGATGCCCCCTCCCCCACAAGTGGGACACTTTGAGTCAACCTCACAATTGCCATGCAAATAGTATGTAGCCACATGGGCAGGAATCTAGAGTGAAATTGTGGGCAGCATAGTGAGCACACAGTGGCTGCCATGGCTCCTCCCATGGCCCCTTGTATCCCTAGAGGGAGTGATGCTGCCCTGCATCCAGTAGCTCACTGGTGTCCTCAAGATGACTCTGCCAGGGTGTGACATGGCCGTGCAAACTGCTGGGAATGTAAGTTAAAGCAAGGTATTCGACTCTCTCTTATTCGGTCTTGTCAGGTCCTGCACTGGGAGGGTAACAATCCCACTCACTGGCTCTAACAGGCACAACATGAAATAGGCATGCGAGCTCAATAAATGGACACTTTCATTAGTGCTCCCACTAGCTTTGCTCCTCTGGTCCAAGTTCCTTGTTTGTTCAAAATTTCTATTCCTTTTGTTGCTTTCTCTTGGCTCTGAGAGGGCCATGAAGCTGACATACATATTTAATGAGAAGATTTATCAAGACGCACTATAGATTTATTACAGCCTGTAACACAGAGCCAGACCTACTTAAGACAAAATAAAGAGCCAGGGATAATGAGAGGAGAGAAAAATATATACACATCTGCACTGGGAATGGACCGTCTCAAAGCTTACATGTGTACCAGCTAGATAATGAGGAAGTAAGTCTTTACAAACGACCCAGTAATAGTGTTTTTCTCATGAAAGGTAATTATAAGACCAGTTTATGAATTATATATTACACCTGGTTCAGATGATGACTTTAAAGGTGGCCTTCAAGTCAATTCTGCCCTGCAGGGGGTAAGGAAAGAGCCTGGGCACCAGCCTCCACCTGCTTTGCACATATCAAGCTAGCAATGGATTTTTTAATCAAACTGGCAAGATCAATAGAAAATGAACTCATCGTTTGACACTTACTTTCTTTGACTGCCTCACATTGACAGAGGATATGAAAATCATTATCAAGGTTATGTGAAAAGCAATTCTCAACCTCAGTAGAGGCATTTGAGAAGAAATCATAAATATATAATATATATAATAAAATATTTTATATATATATATATAAAATATATGTTATATATAATGTTTTATATAATATAAAAATATATTATATATATGTTTTATTATATATTTTACTTATATAAAACATGTTTTATATATTTATATATTATATATATTTATATTTATATATTATATATTATTATATATAATAATATATAATATATATTTATATAATATATATTATATATTTATATATATTTATATATATAAAACATATGTTTTATATAAATAAAATATATAATATATACAGATATATATAAAAGAATGGCATACCTATCTTCTCAAATGCCTCATATATACATCTATATAGATATATATATCTTCATTTATACACACACACATATATCCACGTAGGTGCAGAGACACATGTTCTATGGAATTTCAGCCCCAGATGTCCAATTAATCAAGAGAGAAGACTGTGTTATTCTGGGCCACTGGGGATAATATAGAGGCCACCTCAGTGGTGTAATAGCCAGACCAATGGAAGTGGGGACAGGAAAAGATAGTGCCATAGTTCTTAAAATGTCCTACCAGTGCCTTCTCAAGGAATCATCACAAGCAAATAATAGTTGCACAAATAATACTTTCAAAGTATTTCCAGGGAAGAAGGAAATGGAAAATGTTAAGGAAAGAGGAAGTCTTTAGACAAGATCAGTAAAGAGATGGTGGGGAAGGAGAGATCATGGAATTTGGGTTGTCTCTCTGTGCACGCTTCCCACACTCACACATCTCCTCACAAGATCGGGCACACATTTCAGTGGGTTCACGATCTCAGGATAAAAACCACTGCTCTGTGGGAAAGAACACACAATGTATTCATCACATGCCCTGTAATTTACTAATAGAGTTGTCTGCATAGGGAACGGACATACAGTTTTCATCTCTGAATTAAGACTATTTCTCCAATTATAAATCAAGTTCTTTTTTATTTTTTTATTATTATTATTTTTTAATTTATTTGACAGAGATCACAAGTAGGCAGAGAGAGGAGGGGAAGCAGGCTCCCTGCTGAGCAGAGAGCCTGATGCGGGGCTCGATCCCAGGACCCTGGGATCATGACCTGAGCCGAAGTCAGAGGCTTTAACCCACTGAGCCACGCAGGGGCCCCTCAAGTTCTTTTTTAAATTTCAATTTTTAAATTAATATTTGGGACTTACAATGTATGTTCCTCTGTAGAGTAATTGCATAAGTTGTGTTTTAACATCCCAGACTCACCTCTTACCTAATCTAGTTTTATTCACACAACAGTGTGAACTTTGATGCTGTTAAAACCATCAAAATACCAAGTTCAGGAAGGTAAGGACAGAATTACACAAGAATAAAGAATGAAGAGTAGAATGGGATTTTAAAAAAAAGGATGCAAAAGAGCTATCCAATTATGAGGTCTTCCTTTTTTTTTTTCTTTTTCTTTTTCTTTTTGTAGGCATCTCTCTAAAATGCAGAATTTCATCTTCTTTTATCCCTTGAGAACTAGGACCTCAAGCTGACTTACATCCTCACATAAGAAATGTTTCATACAGATTTTTTGCAATTCCCAATACCTCCAAAGTGGCTTCCATTCCCATTCTGTAAACAACACCTCCCTTTTCCTTCAATGTAGATGTCAGCCAACAATCTTATTAAATGGCTGATACTGATGTGGGGATGATTGAAATTTACAGACGTTGCAATGTCTGTATTGCTAAACAGTTTGTCAGCCCTGTGCACACCTAACTGTTGGGAGCTACGGCACCATGATGGCATGCTGGAGAGACTGCACAGGTTTCAGTGGATGACAGGAGAGCTTAAGGACAGGTGAGCAGCACCTCCAAGTCTGTGGGAAGGTCCCTTGAAAGAAGGGCCTCACTTTTAGCAGATTTTCTTCCCAGCAGACCTTATAGACTCTCCCAGTTGTTCTCAGGCTCATGATATCCATGCTGTCTAATGAACTATGAGATGTTTCTCAAAGTAAGCATGGGTCCTGGGTAGAATATTCAGATCTTGTAAATTTCCTTTCATGATCATTAGCTTCTAGGGAGATAATAGCTGAAGCCATTGACTAGCACCAAGAGAATCTGACTACATTCTAAATTTAGCTGGGTCTTGCTTAGTTTTCTCTGTTTCTGGAGAAGTATGGTATAGGGACTGTCCCAACGTTGGTCACAGCGGCCACCAACTTGACATCACCTTATCACACAACTCCTACCTATTTTGTCTTGCCTCATTCTGGTCCTTCCAAACCAAGCCCTGCATTACAGAGAATGATTTTTTAAAATATGTATTTTCTGGTGCTACTCTTGATTGACACTCTACAACCACCCCCTACTCATTTCAATGTAAAAACCAAACTCTTTGAAATAGATTTAAGGCCTTATGTGATCAGATCCATCTGGCTTCACCTAGTCCTTCTTCCTTAAAGCCGTCGCCTTCTACCCAACCAAGAAAACAACCTATAATTTAACCTGATTTTTTTCCTTCCTTCGCATTTGCACTGGTCATGCATTCTCTTATCTGTTGATTTTCCTCACAGGAAGGGGACACAGTCTTATTTATTCTTTCATTCTTCTCTACGTCAGCTGTCTGCATGTAAAGCAACGTAATTTGGGGTGTGCAGGAAAATTTTAAAAATATAATCTAAACCTTTAGAAGAAAATATAGAAAATCTTTATGATATATCTGAATAGAAAAGGATTTCTTAAATAAGATACTTAAAAGGTCAACCAAAAAATATTGATTTTTTAGTTAAAATTTAGAACTGTATTTAAATGGACATTACAAAACTTCTGATAGCCTGAAGGAAGCAAGATGGCTGAGGAGTAGGAGACTGAAATATCATTAGATGCCATGCGTTCAGCTAGATAATTATCAAACCATTCTGAACACCTACAAACTGAACAGGAGATAGAAGAGAAGAAGAGCATCAATTCCAGGAACAGAAAATTGACCACTTTTTGGAAGGTAGGACATGTGGAGAAGTGAATCCGAAGTGACGGGTAGACAGACCCCAGTGGGGAAGGGCTGGCTCCAGGCAAGCGGTGGAACAGTGGAGCACAAGATCAGAACTTTTAGAAGTCTGGTCCACTGAGAGACATCGATCCAGAGGCTAAGTGGGGGTAGAGCCCTCATGGGGACAGTGTGGTCTCAGAACCCATGGGATCATAGAAAGATCAGGGGTGTGTGAGTGCAGCAGAGCTCACAGGCATAGGAGCAAGGAAGCTAGCTGTAGAGACAGAGCCAAGCAGTGAGCTCTCAGCTTGGGGTTACCTTAAACTGTGATCTGAGGCACAGTCTGACCACTACTCTTCAAGCAGGGACCCACAAGTGACAGATCCAGAGAGACCCCCACTTCCTCCTCCAGGAGTGGTGCAGGAGCACACTGCAGGAAGACTCCAAATGGGGCCAAGTGCCAGAGATAGTAATGCTCAGTCACAGGCCAGGTGAGTATGGAGTGCAGCCGGAGACCAGAGAGATGGGAGGGACTGACTGCTTTTTTCTGAGGGCTCACTGAGGAGTAGGACCCTGACCTCTCACCTCCTTTGGGGCCAGAGATTGGGAGGCTGCCATATTTATTCCCATCCTCCAAAGCTCTACAGAAAGTGTTCTGGGAACAAAAGCTACCAAGAGTGAACCTGAGCAGATTACTGAGCCTGGCCCCTGGCATGGGTGGTACAATTCCACCTAGGGCAAAGACATTTGAGAATCACTGCAACAGGCCTCTTCCCAAGAAGATCAGCAAGATTATCCATTCAAGACCAAGTTATCTAATCAAGGAGAACTGCAGAACTCCAGAGCTAGGGGAAAGCCACACATAGAATTCAGGGCTTTTTTCCCATGATCGTTTAGTCTTGCAAAGTTCAATTTTTTTGTTTTATTTCTTTTTTTTTTAACTTTTCCCCTTTCCTCTTTTAATGTTTTTTAACTATTTTATCTTAAAAATACCTTTTTAAAAAAATCTTTTTAAATTTTCATTGTTCTAGTCATATTTTAATCCCTTCATGGTATTTTTTATTTTTTATATACATCTAGGTTTTCTTTTAAAAGAATATACACCTAGGTTTTCTTTTAAAATTATGGGATACAGTTTATTCTAACAGATCAAAATATACCCTAAATCTAGTGCATGGTTTTGTTCTAGTCTCCAGCCTGAACACATTCTCTCCTCTTTTTTTTTTATTTTTCCAACCAACTTCTATTATCAATTCCATTTTTAGAATCGTTTAAAATTTTCATCTTTGCAGTCATATTCCATCCCTTTTTCATGTTTACCCTTATTTGTGTGCGCACGCATGTGTGTGCGTGTATTTTTTTTTCTTTCTTTAAAATTTTGGGAGGTAGTTTCTTCAAAGAGACCAAAATACACCCAAAAATCAAGTGGATGGCTCTGTTCTCACCAGTCTAATTTATAAATATGAATATGTATACGTATATATTTCCCCCCCTTTCTTCTCCACCCATTTTCGGATCTCTTCTGATTTGCTTAGCATATATCTTTCTGGGGTCTTTGCCACTCTTTTTAGTATTCTATTCTCTCATTCATATATTCTTATCTGGATAAAATGACAAAACTGAAAAACTAACCAAAAAAAAAAAAAAAAAAAAAAGAACAAGAGGCAGTACCAAGAGCTAGAGACCTAATCAATATGGACATTGGTAAAATGTCAGAACTAGAGATCAGAATGATGATTATCAATGTCCTAGCAGGGCTGGAAAACAGCATGGAAGATATCAGAGAATCCCTTTCTGGAGAAATAAGAAAACTAAAACCTAACCAACCTGAAATTAAAAAAGCTATTAATGAGGTGCAATAAAAAATGGAGGCTCTTACTGCTAGGATAAATGAGGCAGAAGAGAAATTAGTGACATAGGAGACCAAATGATGGAGAATAAAGAAGCTGAGCAAAAGAGAGACAAACAACTACTGGACCACAAGGGGAAAATTTGAGAGTTAAGTGATACTATAAGACAAAATAATACCAGAATAATTGGGATCCCAGAAGAAGAAGAAAGAAAGAGGGGCAGAAGGTATACTGGAGCAAATTATAGTAGAGAGTTTCCCTAATATGGCAAAGGGAACAAGCACCAAAATCCAGGAGGCATAAAGAACCCCCTCAAAATCAATAAAATAGGTCCACACCCCGTCATCTAATAGTAAAACCTACAAGTCTTAGTAATAAAGAGAAAATCCTGAAAGCAGCTCAGAACAAGAAGTCTGTAACATACAGTGGTAGAAATAATATTTCTGCTGAATAAGCAGAGTTATCCACAGAGACTTGGCAGGCCAGAAAGGACTAGCATGATATATTCAGAGCACTAAATGAGAAAAATATGTAGCCAAGAATATTATATCCATGGGCGCCTGGGTGGCTCAGTGGGTAAAGCCTCTGCCTTCGGCTCAGGTCATGATCCCAGGGTCCTGGGATTGAGCCCCACATCGGGCTCTCTGCTCTACGGGGAGCCTGCTTCCTCCTCTCTCTCTGCCTGCCTCTCCGCCTAGTTGTGATTTCTCTCTGTCAAATAAATAAAATTAAAAAAAAAAAAAGAATATTATATCCAGCGGGGCTGTCACTGAAAATAGAAGGAGAGATAAAAAGCTTCCAGGACAGACAAAAACTAAACAAATTCACAAACACCAAACCAGCCCTAGAGGAAATATTGAAAGGGGTCCTCTAAGCAAAGAGAGAGCCTAAAAATAGTGACCAGAAAGGAACAGAGACAATATACAGTAACAGTCACCTTACAGGCAATACAATGGCACTAAATGCATATTTTTCAATAGTTACCCTAAATGTAAATGGGCTAAATGCCCCAATTAAAAGACACAGGATATCAGAATGGATTAAAAAAAAAAAAAAACAAAAAGAAGACCCATCAATATGCTGTCTACAAGAAACTCATTTTAGACCCAAAGACACCTCCAGATTTAAAGTGAGGGGGTGGGAAACAATTTACCATGCTAATGAACATAAAAAAAAAAAAAAGCTAGGGTGGCAACCCTACTATCAGATAAATTGGATTTTAAGCCAAAGAATAAAATAAACGATGAGGAAGGACAGTATATCATACTTAAACAGTTGTCCAGCAAGAAGATCTAACAATTTTAAATATCTATGCCCCTAACATGGGAGCAGCCAATTATATAAACCAGTTAATAACAAAATCAAAGGAACACATTGACAATAGTACAATAATAGTATGGGACATTAACATCCCTCTCACTGAAATGGACAAATCCAAGCAAAAGATCAACAAGGATATAAAAGCTTTAAATGACACACTGGACCAGATGGACATCAAAGATGTATTCAGAACATTCCAACCCAAAGGAACAGAATACACATTCTTCTCTAGTGTACATGGAACATTTTCCAGAAAAGATCACATTATGGGTCACAAATCAGGTATCAACCAATACCAAAAGACTGGGATCATTCCCTGCATATTTTCAGACCACAATGCTCTGAAGCTAGAACTCAATCACAAGAGGAAAGTTGGAAAGAATTCAAATACATGGAGACTAAAGAACTTCCTACTAAAGAATGAATGGGTCAAACAGGAAATTAAAGAAGATTTGAAGAAATTCATGGAAACAAATGAAAATGAAAACACAATTGTTCAAAATCTTTGGGATACACAAAGGTGGTCCTGAAAGGAAAGTATATAGCGATATAAGAAGCCTTTCTCAAGAAACAAGAAATGTCTCAAGTACACAACCCAACCCTACACCTAAAGGTGTCCTAAAGGAGCTGGAGAAAGAACGGCAAAGAAAGCCTAAATCCAGCAGGAAAGGAGAAGTAATAAGGATCAGAGCAAAAATCAATGAAATAGAAACCAAAGAACAGCAGAACAAATCAATAAAACTAGGAGTTGGTTCTTTGAAAGAATTAGTAAGATTGATAAACCCCTGGGCAGACTTATCAAAAAGAAAATAGGAAGGAACCAAATTAATAAAATAATGAATGAAAGAGAAGAGATCACAACAAACACCAAAGAAATACAAATAACTAGAAGAACATATTATAAGCTATTCTACACCAGCAAATTTGACAATCTGGAACAAATGGATGCAATTCTAGAGACATATAAGCTACCAAAACGGAACCAGGATGAAATAGAAAATCTTAACAGACCCGTAACCGGTAAGGAGATTGAGCAGTCATCAAAAATCTCCCAACAAACAAGAGGACAGGGTCAGATGTCTTCCCAGGGGAATTCTACCAAACATGTAAAGAAGATTTAATACCTATTCTCCTGAAACTGTTCCAAAAAAAAGAAATGGATGGAAAACTTCCAAACTCATTTTATGAGGCCAGCATTACATTGACCCCAAAACCAGACAAAGATGCCATCAAAAAGGAGAATTACCAAGATCCTTGATGAACATGGATGCAAAAATTCTTACCAAAATACTAGCCAATAGGATCTAACAGTACATTAGAAGGATTATTCACCACGATCCAAGTGGGATTGATTCCTGGGCTGTAGGGTTGGTTCAACAAATGCAAATCAATCGATGTGATACAATACATTAATAAAAGTAAGTACAAGAACCATAGGATACTCTCAATAGATGCTGAAAAAGCATTTGACAAAGTAAAGCATTCTTTCTTGATCAAAACTCTTCAAAGTGTAGGGATAGAGGGTGCATACCTCAGTATCATCAAAGCCATCTATGAAAACCCACAGCAAATGCAATTCTCAATGGGGAAAAACTGAGAGCTTTTCCCCTAAGATCAGGAATATGGCCGGGATGTCCACTATCACCACTGCTATTCAACATAGTACTAGAAATCCTATCCTCAGCAATCAGACAACAAAAATAAAAATAAGGCATCCAAATCCATAAAGAAGAAGTCAAATGCTCACTCTTTGCAGATGATATGATACTTTATGTGGGAAACCCAAAAGACTCCACTCCAAAACTGCTAGAACTTGTACAGGAATTCAGTAAAGTGACAGGATATAAGATCAATGCACAGAAATCAGTTGCACTTCTATAAACCAACAGCAAGACAGAAGAGAAATTAAAGAGTCGATTCCATTTACAATTTGTCCAAAAACCATAAGATACCTTGGAATAAACCTAACCAAAGAGGCAAAGAAGCTGTACTCAGAAAACTAAAAAGTACTCAGGAAAGAAACTGAGGAAGACTCCAAGAAATGGAAAAACATTCCACGCTCATGGATTGGAAGAACAAATATTATGAAAATGTCTACACTACCTAAAGCAATCTACACATTTAATGCGATCCCTATCAAAATACCATACCTTTTTTTCCAAAGAAATGGAACAAATAACCCTAAAATTTATATGGAATAAGAAAAGACCCTGAATAGCCAGAAGAATGTTGAAAATAAAGCCAAAGTTGGTGGCATCACAGTTCTAGACTTCAAGCTCTATTACAAAGCTGTCATCATCAAGACAGTATAGTACTGGCACAAAAACAGACACATAGATCAATGGAACAGAAGAGAGAGCCCAGATAGACCCTCAACTCTATGGTCAACTAAGCTTCAACAAAGCAGGAAAGAATGTCCAATGAAAAAAAAAAGAGAGTCTCTTCAACAAATGCTGTTTGAAAAACTGGACAGCCACAAACAGAAGAATGAAAGTGGACCATTTCCTTACACCACACACAAAAACAGACTCAAATGGATAAAAGACCTCAATATGAGACAGGATTCCATCAAAATCCTTGAGGAGAACACAGGCAGCAACCTCTTCAACCTCAGCTGCAGCAATGTCTTCCTAGAAACATCGCCAAAGGCAACGGAAGCAGAAGCAAAAATGAACTACTAGGACTTCATCGAGATCAGAAGCTTTTGCACAGCAAAGGAAACAGTCAACAAAACCAAAAGACAACTGACAGAATGGGAGAAGATATTCACAAATGGCATGTCATGTAAAGGGCTAGTATCTAAAATCTATAAAGAACTTATCAAACTCAACACCCAAAGAACAACTAATCCAATCAAGAAATGAGCAGAGGACATGAACAGACATTCCTGCAAAGAAGACATCCAGATGGCCAACAGATACATGAAAAAGTGCTCAATATCACTCGGCATCATGGAAATACAAATCAAAACCACAATGAGATATCACCTCACACCAGTCAGAATGGCTAAAATTAATGAGTCAGGAAATGGCAGATGTTGGCAAGGATACAGAGAAAGGAAAACCCTCCTACACTGTTGGTAGGAATGCAAGCTGGTGCAGCATTCTGCAAAACAGTATGGAGGTTCTCAGAAAGTTCAAAACAGAGCTACCCTATGACCCAGCAGTGACACTACTGGGTATTTACCCCAAAGATACAAACGTAGTGATCTGAAGGGACACGTGCACCCAAATGTTCATAGCAGCAATGTCCACAATAGCCAAACTATGGAAAGAACCTAGATGTCCATCAACAGATGAATGGATAAAGAAGATGTGTATATACACAATGGAATACTATGCAGCTGTCAAAAGAAATGAAATCCTACCCTTTGCAATGATGTGGATGGAACTAGAAGGTATTATGCTGAGCAAAATAAATTAATCAGGGATAATTATCATATGATCTCTCTGATATGCGGAATTTGAGAGGCAGGGTGGGGGGGTTGTGGGGGTAGGGAAGGGAAAAATTAAACAAGATGGGATCAGGCAGGAGACAAACCAGATACTCTTAATCTCACAAACCAAACTGAGTGTTGTGGAGGGATGGGAGTAGGGAGAGGGTGGTTGGGTTATGGACACTGGGGAGTGTATGTGCTATGGTGAGAGCTGCAAAATGTGTAAGCCTGATGATTCACAGATCTGTACCCCTGTGGCAGATAATACATTATATGTTAATAAAAATAACTTTAAAATCATTAAAAAAAACTTCTGATAGAAAAAAGACCTTATTACTTTAACGTGAAAAGGGATAATCTTTAGAGACTAGGCTAAGTATACATAATTGGCAAAAGATTAGGGTTGAGAAAAACATAAAGAATTCTTACCCATCAATAAGAAAAGACACCTCCCCCAAACAAAAATCTAAAAGAAAAAGGTATAAAGACCATGGATAGGCAGTTCACAGGCATCTTTCCTTTCCTGGACACTGTTTTTATCAAAAGCATCACAAAACTTATATACCCACTCATCACAATTTAAAGGTCAGAGACACAATTTTAAGGTTTGTTTTGTTTTGTTTTCTTGTTTGAAGCTTTTAACAGCATCTGTAATTTCCAGAAAGGACAAGCTCTGCTTTTATTCTGAACTCTAGTTGTAGAAACAATGGATACGTTTTTACTAGGGGAAAATACAGATACAGGGAAAATACTGGACCTAAGTGTTCTTTAATCATCTTCGTGGTGAGTTTTGTTTTTGTTTTTTTTTCTCTCCCTTTTTTCTTTTTAAAGATATCCAATGATCAGTACAGGGAAAATAATGGACCTAAGTGTGTTCTTGAATCATTTTCACAGTGAGTTTTTTTTAAAAGATATTCAATGATCAGTATAGTAAGAGAATATTGAAGGAAAAAAGCCATTAACTTAACACACTTCCCTGTCCCTGAAGAGCTCTTGTGTTAGCCAGGTGTGTCTCCTCAAGACAGAAGCCTATTGTGTCTGTACTTTCAGGTGAAGCATGACCACAACGCAAGCTGCTCGGAGAGAGGTATTTTGCTTCTTCCTGGGAACAGGCAGACTCCAACCTCCCCATGTGCTCTGGGCTGCATGTGTGAGACACCAGGACAGCTGAAGTTTCTCTTCTAATCCTGAACATCTGTTATCGCAGCAGAGACTGCTCAAGAATCAAATGCCACAAGTCTAGGGACCAAAGTTGACTTTGAGCAGGTGTTTTCACTGGGTTCAGTCCCCGATGGACTTGCTTTCTGGCCGCTAGTGTTTGGCATGTCCACAAAACGATGGTGGAAACCACACACAGCTAATCTTAGTTCATACCATCTAACTTTCTCCTACGTGGCCCAAATCTCTGAGAAAATGCTCACTAGAAAGAAGTGTCTTCATTTAACTTTCCTTAACTTACACTGGACACTGGAGATATACCTCTTTTGAAGTGACTGTCTTCTTTTATGTGACTACATTCTTCTGGATGCTACAGTTTGGGAGACATAGTGTTTGAAGGAAGTCATGACCAGAGTCACACCCAACCAAATTAGCAGTGGTGAACAGTCAGTCCCTAGTTCAGAACCTTTCCTTTATTCACTTTAATCTCTGGAGCCCTCCTCCCTGAAAACAAACTCAGAATTCAGAGACCACAGAGAACCTAGAAATTGGTCCCTTACAGTAGCCTCTTCCTTATTCGGATTACTAATGCAGCTGATATTTAAAACACGACACAGTCGATTGTTAAATGGCAGTAGACTACAGAGGGAAAACAAATAGTTACAAAAAGTATCACTCAGTGGCACACTCTGACTTCCCCAAGCTTACAATCAGTCAAAACAGAAGGATGAGGTTTTCTTTCACACCTGTTCCCACCTCACCATCATACGCTAAAAGCAGAGAGAAGCAATCTTCAAAAACAAGTGGTTCAATTCTCATGTTCCTTCCATGAGCTTATGTTCCTACCACTGTGCAACATTTCAGCAACCACAGCATTTAGATCAAGTGAGGAATCGCACTTTTCAACACTGATACCAATAACACGTGCATGATAGAATGGATACCCAAGGATTTTTCTCTGAGCTGTTCTGAATTTTGTGCAGCTGCTGAAAGTTAACTCAGCTTCCCCTTTGCCAGGCTTCTGAGATAAAACTGAGCCATTTTCTCCAAGTAGTCCATGAACACTTCTGCTCATGGGCTCATCTCCTTTCCTATTACTTTCTAAAAGGGCTGGGACTCATCTAGTGTGAACCGAAGAAGACAAAGTTTAGTGTACGGCACGGAATCAAAACCCAGGATGTTGTTCCATGAATGACCAGGTCTTCGTTATTTTTCTAATTCAACATGAACTACTGCCTATTTAGTGTATGTGCCGTGGAATTGATGAAACGTTAGTGAAAAGGAATCCATTAGTTTGGTTGACATGTGTTCTGGTACTCAAGGACTTTTCCTTCTTTTTAGGCATGTATGCTTCAGTGAAGAATTAACCACACTGCACAGAGGAAACCTCATCATTCAGGAACAGAATGTGACTGCACGGCCATGCCCTTATCTTTTAAATTAAAGCACTAGGACTCTTGATAGGATTTTTTTCTCCCCCTGTTAAATCTTACCTTAGATTTGAGAGGTTTGAGGTCATTTGCAACAACTAGTATTTGGCCCCAACCAAGATACCTAAACGGCATTCAGCTTTGACTGCTAACCGAACCCATTTTTATACACATGAAAAGGACTCCCATGTTGAGAAGCTACACTTTAGTATGCTATGGTCAGACACCTGAAGATTGTAAACTACAATATATTCCAACAGTTCTTTGCACTTCAACTAGAGATGCATCTAACAGGTGTTACAAAGGTCTCCCAGAATCTTCTACTTTCCCTGTTCTGCCTGGTGAGATTCTACAAAACAGTCAAATGTAGCTAACTATAATAGTACACATTTGGTAGGTAGAGCACACCATGGAAAAACTACTATCATCTTACCTGCAGAAACTTAAAACAATGTCTATCTAGTAAAAGAAAATATCTGTTAATGATCACATCATTTTAAAACCAGAAGAGAGTAATATGCTGTTGACACTATTACAAGGGCTGATGCCACTTTTGCTCATAAACAATGACTGCCAAACTTTGCAGATTAAAGTTTTTTTTTTAAAGACTTACCTATCAGAGAGCGAGCACATGTGCAAGAGGGGCAGAGGGAGAGAATGTTCAAGTAGACTCTCCACAGGGCTCAACCTCACGACCCTCAGATCATGAAATGAGCTAAAACCAAGAGTCTGACGCTCAACCGACAGAGCCCCCCAAGTGCCCCCAAATTATGCTTTAATTTTTCAAGTTGTGAGCTGTCACAACATCTTGGTTTACACTCTACGTTGGATAGTTTTGAATGCATTCTTATAAAACGGGACTACCACACACACTGCCACTTCCTCCCTCATTTCCCTGTTTGTGACGTACCTCACAAACACGGTCTCCCTTCTCCGGTTTCTTGATGCACTCTGCTTCTGCTCCTCTCACACCATGCCCAGTGGCTAATGTCTATAACATGTGCTTCTCCAGGTCAGCAACTGTGGCCCCCCACCCAACAACAATACACAGACAATAACACTGCAGGGATGTATTCCCAGTTGCTGGAGACTTTATTCATCATTTGGATGAACTGTGTTTATTAATGTCCATTTCTGGAAACACTGAATGCACACAGGAATAAACTGATTATACTTGATTACTGCTTCAAATACGATCATAAATCAAAAAGAAATGGCTAGAAACACACGCCCTGAACTTCATTAAAAATATAAATGTAGTTAGTCCTAATTGTACCCAAGTGATTTATGATCTGTTTTGAGATATAATTCATACACCATAAAATTCAGCATTCTAGAGCATACAATCGAGCATGTTTTACTGTAGACAAAGAACTGTGCAATTCTCACCATAATCTAACTTTAGAACATTTGCATCACATCTAAAAGAAACTCTATCCGGACACATCCCCCAGCCTCACACACTGCTGTCTCCCGAGGGAGCCTTTACCAACAACGTATTTCCTTTTCTTTTCTACAGATTTGCCTCATTTGGATAATTCACACAAATGGATCATATAATACATGGGCTTTTGTGACTGGCTACTTTCACAAGGCACACTGTTTTCAAAGTTTACCCAGATTGTAGCATTTATCAATACTTCATTCCTTTTCATAGCTGCGTAATAGTTCACTGTATGGATCTATCCCATTTGTTTATCCATTCATTCATTGATGGAATTCTGGGTAGTTTCCACATCTGACTATTATCACTGATGTTGCTATGAACACCCAAGTACAAGTTTTTGTGCATATATTTTTTTCTTTATTTCTCTTGAATAATTTACCTATGAGTGGAATTCCTGAGTGATGTTTCATGTTTGAGGAACCCCTGTTTTCCAAGGTGGCCACACACTTTTATAGTCCTATCATCAATTGAGGAGAGTCCCAATTTCTCCACATTCTTCCCTAACACTTGCTGTCCTTTGTTTTTTTGATTACAGGCAACCTAGCGGGTATGAAGTGGTATCTTTGTATTTCACTTAAAAGAAATTTATTGTTGAACTATGGCTGACATATGTTATGTCAGTTTCAGGTGTACAACATAGTGATTCAACAATTCTATACATTACTCAATGTTTATCACAATAAGTAGAATCACTGTCACCATACAATGTGATCACAATTACTGGTGACCAAATTCTATACTTTTTATCTAAAAAGTTTATAAATATAAAAAGTATCTAAAAAGTAAAAGTAAATTCTATACTTTTTGTCTATTTTGTACCTGCAAGTTTTTATCTCTTAGACCCTCATCACCTACTTCACCCATCCCCTCACCCACCTCCCCTCTGGCCACCACCAGTTTGTTCTACCATATCCTGGAGTCTGTTTGTATCCCCTTAATGACTATAAGGGAAACATCTTTTCAAATGCTTATTGGTCACTTGTATTTCTACTTTGGAAAAATGCCTATTCAATCCTTGGGCCACTTTTCTTTTGTTTCTTTCTCTCTCTCTCCCTCTCTCTTTTTTTTTTTTTTTGTTGTTGTTGTTGTTTGTTTGTTTGTTTGTTTGTTTTTTGAGTTGTAAGAGTTCTATATTCTAAATTCAAAACCTTTATCAGATCATCTGCAAATGTTTTCTTCAAGAAGTTTCTGGTTCACTTTACTGACATCATCACTTGGAGTGCAAAACAGGTCAATTTGATGTAGTCAATTTTATTTTTTTCCCTTGCCACTTGTACTTTTGGTATCATAGCTAACAGAGCACTGGTCAAGGTCGCAAAGTAAATATGTATTCTTCTAAGAGTTTAACACTTCTAGCACACAGTGCTGTCAGCTGGGCCCAGAGAGCAAACACATAGATCAACCCAATGTGCAAATATATCAAGTATCACATACTTGTAAATATACACATATTTGCTGCATGAAGCTATCTGTGGCAGAAATGTCTCCAATTTATCTATGAACGGCATTTCTAGGCCAGCTAGAAAGCGTAGATATGGGTGATATTTATAAACACCGTGATACAATGGGGCCTGTTTCTCTATTTTATATACGTTTTTATCATTATTTTCTAAGTATGACACACTACGTCTATCTTAACTGACAGTGAGGCAGGAAAGGATTACCTTTGCAATCATCCAGATGAAGGCTGCATCTTTTCTAAGAGGATGAAAAGAGCCTGGTCTAAACCAGGGATTCAGAAAGACATGGGTTCTATACTCAACTCTGCTACCTGTGTGTCCCTGGTCAAAGTGCATGTATTTCTGAATCTATTTCTTTGGGGGGGGGGAAATGAACCCATAAAGCTCATTTTTTTCATTATTAATATTTTTTCTCACCACAGCACATCCCCTTCCCAATATCCATCAACCAGCCTCTCCACCCCTCTCACCCCCCTCCCTTCCAGCAACCCTCAGTTTGTTTCCTGAGATTAAGGGTCTCATAAAGCTAATTTTTGATGGTTACTTGTTAGTACTGAAAGCACTTAGCACATAATCTTTCCTTTAACAGATAACCCATAATATGTCAGTTTTTCTTCCCACAACCCACCCAATCCCAATAAAAACCACCAATACAAAAAAAAAAAAAAAAAAAAAAAACACCAATACACTTTCCTATCTTCTGCTCTTCCACAGTGAAAATCTTTTTTTCCTGGCTTCTAAGACTCTATAAAATTGGAGTTAAATTCTAATACACTCATTCATTATCTTTTATGAGGCATAAGTTACTGAACTGAGTTTAAAAAGTGTCCTCAACCTCAAGGGCCTTACTATTTTCCAAGAATGGACTAGAAAAATTACTGGGAAAAAAAAGGCATGATGTTATCAGTGTCATAAGAGCAAGTAAGTTATTTTGGGGTTTAGAAAATGAAAAAAAACTTAGGCAGATGGGAAAGTCAAAGAAAAATTCACAGAGGGGCAATTAAGGTGAAGCTTGAAAGATAGCATTATAGCATTTGGATAGAGGAAAAGAAAGAACTCACATAAAAATATAAAGATAAGAAAAGAAAGGTCATAGTTACACCAATAGGGAAAATATGGATTCTACATGTCTGAAGGTAAGGTATACACAGTGGCAAGGTGTGTAAAGAGTATTGAGCGGTGGACTGAGTCTGACAGGTGAGGAAGGGCTAGACAGAAATACAACATGTTAATAAGGACATTCTGAAAAGGTCATTTTGCCAGCAATATACAAAACAATCTGGGTGGGGGAGAGCAGAGACCGAGCACCAGTGGAGGAAAAGTTAGTAATAATGATATTCCCAATAAGGTGTCTCAATAGCCAGGTCATCCCATCCAGAGTGTCTGCTAACAGAACCCTGATTTTGTTCCAGAATCATACAGGAAGCAGCATATCCATGGAACATGGGCCCTTCCCCATGCGATGAAAAAGACGGTGATCTGAGCCTGGCTGAGTCAACTTCTTCTGTAAATGGCCAGAGAGTAGTAAATATTTCAAGCTTTGCAGGATCATGTGCTTTCAGTTCAGATTGTCAACTCTGCAGTTGGAACTCTGCAGTTGGGAAGAGATGAGCGACAACACGTAAATTATGAATGTAACTGTGTTCCAATTAAACTTTAAAGATTTTATTTTTTATTTCTCAGAGAGACAGAGAGTGAGCGAGCACATAAGCATGGGCAGGGGCAGGCAGGGGGAGAAGCAGACTCCCCGCTGAGCAGGGAACCCCACACGGGGCTCTATCCCAGGACCCTGAGATCATGACCTGAGCTGAAGGCAGACACCCAACTGACTGAGCCACCCAGGTGGCCGTCCCCCTATTAAACTTTACTGATGGACATAGAAATTTGAATTTCGTGTTTTCATGTCATGAAATACTGTTCTTTTGATTTTTTTCCCCAACCGTCTAGATGTATAAAAGCACTCTTAGCTCCTGGTCCCAGGACATGGGCAGCAGCTGTATTTGGCCCAAGTTCAGATCTACACTCATGGTGGCTGCCCTCAGCTCCTTGCCAGGGATCGTGTAGGAAGAAGGTGGGTGTGTGATGGGGTTCTGACCCGAGAGATCTAAGGGAATGTCTGCTGGAGGGTTCCTAGAAAAGATTTTCCCATCCAAGAAAAACAGATGTGGCAGAAAGATTACGTCTCTGAAGATGACTTCTTCAGAGCCGTGTGAGCTATTTTTGTAAGCATGTGAGGAAGTCCAAGACATTGGCAGAGGACCATCCTAACTGACGTACCAAGTGAAAGACAGACGGAGGACTAAAGCAGAGCGAGCGGAGGAGAATGGGGCAGGAGACAATCGCTTCAGGAGAAATGGCTGAGGTGGGATCCGTGTTCCAGTGGCTCTGCGGTTACAAACCAGGTAAGGGACTGTGCCGTTGATGGAAGCTATGTCTCAGGCACTGGGGCCCCAAGGAAGAAGACAAGGGGGCTCCTTTTAAGAAAAAGAGATGGTTGGAGTGGAAATGAGTGCAGTCTGGAACTTCCAGGGGCAGCAAGGGATTCATAAAAGGAATGCTGAGTGACAGCAAGGGCTCTGCTGAGTCTGGTTTGCTGGAATGTGCCACAGCCCGTTTCACCTCGGCTCACAGCATGAGCCTTTTCCAGCTTCTGGAGGTGCTAACAGGCCCATGCCAGGCAGTGGTCACACATTCCAGGTGACAGGATTGGCCTCAGAGCCCCCCCCCCCCCCCCGCCCCGCACCCGTAAGTTGGGCCTCAGGCAGCTTCCAGGGCTCCAGGGGAGACAGCCCCGTGGGTGTGTCACTAGAGGCCCTGACAGAGAGGCAGTGTCTGTCCCTACATCCCAGTCGCTTTCTACTGTGGTCCCGGGGAGGCCCAGTGTTCAGCGGTGCACGGAGGTTGCTTTGGGCAGCTCCAAGGCCTCCCACGGAATGACAAAAATGTCATGTGTTGAAAACAAGTTCAGCAAACAGAACAGCAAAAAAAAAAAAAAGAAAAGAAAAGAAACAAAAACAACAACAACAAAAACCAAAAGGGGGGATTCTGATACTTATCTTAAAAGACCGTTTACTAACAAGATGCGATGTAGCTTTCAATGGTTGAGGCACTATCAAGATTCATGCTTCTATGTCCGGAAATAAAGGACAGGCTAGTTTTTGTGTTTTGTTTTTGAGACAGAGAGAGAACAGAAGTACGGGTGGGATGTAGAAAAAGAGGAAGAGAATCCCAAGCAGGCTTCACGCTGGGTTGGAGCATTACCCCACAACCCAGAAGAGACCATGACCTGAGCTCAAACCAAGAGTCCGACACCCAACTGACTGAGCCCTTCCAGGCAGCCAGGGGCAGGCAGAGTTTTTACACTTGGGGTTCAATTCTATTTTTCTTTATGCGGCAGGGGGAGAGACAGATTTCACAAAAATAAATTAAAAATAGAACTAGCATATGTTCCAGAAATCCCGCTTCTTATTAATTATGCAAAAGAACTGTAATCAGGATCGTAAAGAGATACTAGCACTCCCGTGGTGCCTGGAATATTACTGGCAGCGGACAACAAGCTTGGGGTCCATCTGCAGAGGAAGGCGCTTGGCGGCTGCAAGACCCATATACAGAGGAACAGCACCTTGCCCTAGAAAAGCAGAGGACCCCGTCCTCTGCAGCAACATACACGGACCTTGAGGACATTGTGCCGAAACAGGCCAGTCACACAAAGACCAAGAGGACATTATTCTACTTACATTATGTATCTTGAATAGTCAAATTCATAGGTACAACAGTGGTTGCCAGGGGCTGGGAGGAGATGGGAATGGGGAGCTTCTAACCCATGGGAAATAAAATTACAGCCAACCGAGAAAAGGAGCCCTAGAGATGTGCTGTACAACATTGCCCCTCAAGTTAACAACAAACCACTGTACACTTAAAAACGTGTAGAAGGGGGGTGCCTGGGTGGCTCAGTGGTTTAAGTCTCTGCCTTCGGCTCAGGTCATGATCTCAGGGTCCTGGGATCAAGCCCCGCATCGGGCTCTCTGCTCAGTGGGGAGCCTGTTTCTCCTTTTCTCTCTGCCTGCCTCTCTGCCTACTTGTGACCTCTCTGTCAAATAAATAGATAAAATATTTTTAAAAAAATGTATAGAAGGTAGCTCCCAGGTTAAGTGTTTTTTTCCCAATAAGGTAAAATAGGTAGAAATATAGCTAAGGTCAATTAATTCAGTTTGTGTAAATAACAAACAGTACTCATTGCTAAAATTTAAATGTCTAATAAAACCATCTGTTGGAGGGCGTGGAGGGACATAGGAACTCCCATTTATTGCTGCTAAGAGGGCAGCTTGGTACACCCCTTGGAAAGCCATCTGTCCAGATATTCTGTGACTCAGCCTAACAAGCTCGTCTTCAGCGATATGCCCAGAGGTTCTGTTGCAATGCCAAGCGAGTGAGGGACCAGCTTCTGCAGCACGATCTAAGAGCACACGATGGTCACCAAATGATGATCAAAGAGTGGGTAAGTTAATTGCCGCACACCTCAAATGCAATACAAATTAAATGCTTTGATTCTGATAACTCAAAGTGTGTGCAAAAAACCAAATGTGAAAGGACATGTAGGGTAAGCAATTATCTATGTAAAAGTGTTTAAATGAAACATCGTTATACGTGCTTCCACATATTATAAGAGAGCAAAAACATAATTGGGAGACTATGCACTAACCACAGGAGAGCTGGCCTTAGGAGGGAGGGGGAAAGAGAGGTCACAGGGAATAGGACAGGAAGGAGGAGGCTTTGAAACAATCTGTTTTATATTTCATTTAATGTAGGAAAGACCTGCAGCAAATATGGGAAAGTGTTCCAATGTGTTGTAGCTAGAACGTGGATGCGGATGCTTGCAAGATTTTATTACTGCACGTGTGAAATATTATAAAACCTTGTAGGAATGTCTGGCAGAGTTCATTTTAATAGCAAATATTTTTCCCCCAAGTTGAACACTCTCAATCACCTACTTTGAGACAAAATTGAATATTTTTATGCACGTACTCAGATGCTGTAATAAAAAACAAAGGGTAGATTAGGAGGAAGTCTTTCTGTGAGACTGTAAAAGAGAAGGAGAATCATTTGTTTCACTCTATGACCCAAGCAACTGGATCCATTCGCAGAAGAGACGTTATCAGTGTTTTCGCCAATGGTAGGCTGAAGCCATGAGTCTTACATAGCTGGGGAGAAGTGGAAAAACTCTTAGCATCTATGCCCTTACACTGATCTCTCTTAGAGTATGAAAACATTCTGAGAGTAAGACAAGAGAAACCACTTAAATGCAAAGCCTAGTCAGTGTTCACACCCCCATGACTTCAAATCAACATTCTGATCTTGTAGGTTTAATGCAACAGCATCTTAACCCTTTAACAAGATAAGTAGAACGTGTTTTTTTTTATTTTTTATAATTTGAAACATCACCTTCGTTCTAAAAGAAAGACAGGTATATTAAGGAATAGGCAATAAACTTCATATACATTTTAAAAATAATTTGTATCAAGTTATAATGGCGATAGGGAAGGGCACAAATTGTGCAGTTTGATGAATTCTCATAAAATGGACCAAAAAATGTTACTGCAACCCATGGTAAGAAACAGAGCATCACTAATGATCTAGACGTTGGTAAGCTAACATGACTCTTCCCACATTACCTTCCCTCCCCAGACTAACTTCTGTCCTGACTCCTAAACCATAGATTCATTCTGCCTGTTTCTGATCAGAATCATTTGTTTGAGGTCCTTTTGCTCAGCTTTATTTTTATGAACTTCATCAGTGTTTTGCTGGTGGTATTAGTTTACTGGTTTTCATAGCTTATACTACCCCATTATATAATATCTCATGAACTGCCTATCCATTCTACTAATGAAAGGCATTTGGACATCGTTTGAACCCTGTTTTCAGCTTTAGTCATTTATTATTAGAGCCGCTATAGACATTTTAGGCCACATCTTTTTAGGTATTCAAATAGGCATTTCTCTCAGATACACACACATACACACACACAAACATGAAATTGATGATTTAGAAAATATGCAATGTGTTCAGTTGTAAAGTTTTTAAAAACAGTTGTACCACTGAGAACTATGAGAAAGAATGAAAAAAGTTTGTAATTCTTGAAGTCAAGTGATTGTTATATAGATTTTGTGTTGATATTTTATTTATTTTTTAATATATATTTGTGATTGTTGAAAAAAGAGAGATTTTAGAAATGGTTGTACCAAACCTCTATTTTACTTAAAAGAGGGGAAGGGGATGCATTCTTTAAACAATGTCAGAGAAGACACTGACAGGCTATGGAAATCTCCCAGATTAACACAGGCAAAGGAGACATGACAGCTAAACATAACACCTAGTCCTAGACTGAATCCTGAACTTGAAGAGGAAAAGCACCATAATGGTCAATATTAGGTCAGCTGCTACAGTTGGAAAAGTGAATGGCAGATTAAATCAAAGTATTAAATCAATGGTGTGGTTGCATAAGGAAATATCCTTACCATCCAGAAATGTACATTGTAGTATTTTGGAGTCAAGGGCCCTAATATACCTAACTTACCCTCAAATCATTCAGGGGGGAAAAAGAAAAAATATATATATCCACAAAAATGTTTGTGTGTGTGTGTAAAGCATATGGTCAAAGGACAAGCAAATACGGTAAAATGTTGACAACTGAGGATCTGAGTAAGAAGCATATGGGTGTTCTTCATACTATTTTTAACTAATTGTGGGGTTTTTTTTTCAATTTTTCTATAAATTTGAATTTACAGAAGGTTCTCAAAGGGTACAAATTTCCAGTTACAGGGTCAGTGGGTCCTGGTCATGTCATGAATAGCATGGTGACTCTAGTTAACAATACTATGTTACATATTTGCAAGTTGCTAAGAGAATAGATCTTGAAAGTTCTCTTCACAAGAAAAAAAAAATGTTCTGTAACTACATGTGCTGGTGACTGGTAACAAAACTTACTGTGGTAATTATCTCACAATATATACAAACATCGAAGCATTCTGTTGTACACCTAAAACTCACACCATGTTCTCTGTCAATTCCCTGTAAAAAATAAATTAAATAAATAAATAAATAAGGTTTAAGAATGAGTTCCTAGGACAGATGGACTCAAGCTAAATGTATTTGCCAGGAAAAGGAGGAGTATTTGTCAAAGAACAGCACATGAGAGGAAGGAAGCATGAAATAAGGAAGAGCCCAGAAGGGGAGGTCCGAGGTGAGAATTGTAACAATTCTAAGGAGATGAGACTCCATCTTGAATGCATGGGGCCCCGAGTTTTATAGGCACAATAAAATCCTATTTGCACCTTAGAAAATCACTCCCAGAATGGTATGAGGTTATAGGTAGAGAGGAGCATTTGTCTGAAGTTCTAAGTGAAGAATAAGGAAGATAAAATTCAAAAGATATTAAAGATGTGGAAAAGCTACGAGAGCTCCTGATTGGTGATCCAATGGATGGAACAAGACATAGAGAAAGACTAGCACCAAAACTCTTAAAAGTTGTCTTCCTAAGTATTTTTGAAAATGTCTTTATTCTGAGAACCGCAGGAATATGTACTACCTGACTTTCCAGCTTGATCTCAATTAAACTCACAGTGCTCTTAGAGGTCAACAAGAAAGGTTTGCCCAGCCTGCCTGAAATCCAAAAGCAAAAGCCACTCACTTCTGTATTGTCTGGGTATATAAGTCAATGTTAGCCTTTGTCTAAAGGGAATTAATAATGGTTTTCTGTCAACGTAGTAAATGTGTTTTGGCATATAGGTTTCACTTGACAGGAGAACCCAGGTAATTTTTGTTGTAGCAAAAATAGCACCTGCTACACTCAGTGACTTGGAGTCTCTCAGACGCAGCTGTACCACACTGTGACTGTAACTGACGTTTCAGTTCCCTCTAAATGTATGTTGGTGAGCTTCTTGTCAATGTTACTTGGCTCTTTGGATACGCTTTTGAGAAGTGACAACGTGAGGCTTTCCCTCTCTGTTCCCATTGAATTGTTCTTACTAGTCTGTGAAAGTCCTCTCACGTGATTTCACATCAATTTTGAAGAAAAAAAAAAGTGCTTTCAAAGAAACTCCAAAATTACAGAGCAAAAAGGCTTGAGTTCTATCCCCAGTCTCCCAAGAGCAGTTCTTGTAAAAGTTTTAGATGCTCTGCTTTAGACCGTCGGGTGGAACTTTCCACCACAACCTGGTGGATCTTGTTTAAATCCCACCTGAGCGAGTGACCCCTCAGTCCTCACAGCTCTGCATTTTCTTCCTCCCAGTGGCACAAGGCAGGATGATAAAGGAAAGGATTTCCACGCAGATTTCCTGACAGACGTGAGGGCAGAGGTGACGTAAGATGTCGGACAGTGACGAGGGTGACTCAGCCCAGGTCCGTGTTTGTCCCAGCGAGCTCGTCTAGAAGGTACTTACTAAACTTTCTTTTACCCATAGTAAGAAATATATTCTCTATCACGGTCCAGCACACACAAATATGACTGAAAGAAATTCCAAACCCCTGTCTACCGTGACTACGTGTTTATCGCAACCTGCTCTTTTCTCTATATTCTGTTTTATCCCAGTTCGTTACCGTTGCTGTCATATTTAGCTCAGCCTCTAAACCGGTAACTTAACTCCACATGACAGCTCTTCGGAAAACACGGCTTTAGAACCTCACTTCCCAAATTTCAACATATGTACAGATGATCTGAAATTCTCACTGAAAGGCAGATTCTATTGATAAGATGGCACGAACCATTAGGATTAACACTCCCATCACAAAACCCATCAATACCACTTACACAGAAATAAACTGAAGGACGCACGTATGGCTGTGTGGAATGTCTACAACGATCGACTCCACAGTCTTTGTCTATACACCTTCCCGCTCATCCTCTATATGGCATTCCCATAGTCTGCTATTTCTTCATATACCCAGTCCACCTGGAACCAACCAGTTCTCCTTAGAGTGGACCTGGCATCCCAGAGGAGAGACCAAGAGTACAGAGGTCCTTAGCCTCCTGGTGCCCCAGAACAGTGCCTCTCTGACTGTAATGGACATAAATCTTACAATACAGATTCTGATTCACAGATGTGGGGTAAGGCTTGAGATTCTGAATCTCTAACAAGTTCCCAGATGATCTGCTGCAGCCGGTCCATGGCCTCCATTCTGAGCAACAAAGCTCCAGAGGGCAGTAAGGCAGATAGTTAAGAGTATTAGTAAGAACTCAATGACTTGGGGCGCCTGAGTGTCTCAGCTGGTTAAGCTTAAGTGTCTGACTTTGGCTCATGTTGTGATCCCGAGGTCCTGGGATCCAGTCCTACATGGTGGTCCCTGCTCAGAAGGGAGTCTGCTTCTCCCTGTACTCCTCCCCCTTGCTTGTGCTCTCTCTCTCAGGTGCTTACTCACTCTCTCTCAAATACATAAAAGAACGCAATGAGTAAGCACCGCAAAGCTCCAGAGCTGCTGTAAGGATGAGCACAGAAAGATTTCTAGGAGAAACTGCACAGAGCCACTGAAATGGCCCATGGGGTTCTGACCGCAAAGGCAGGCAAGCACGGCCCGAGGCAGGGGATGGACGGACGACGAGTAACCAACATGTTGAGATCTCGACTCACTGAGTCATATGGACAGAAGATTCTGCCCGGAGCAGGGAGGAGGAAGGGGTGAAGGGGACTGTGGTCACAAAAACTATGTCAAACCCACAATGTTCCAGAAAGAACCTTTCTGAGTCACAGAGAAGTTTTGGTCAGGAAACTGGAGCAAACCCCCGAAGGTCAGGAAGTACAAAGGCTCTGAAATCAACACTCCTCAAGTCACAAAGCATAATGCCAAAGCCAAGGGGCAAGTACTGAAGCCCCAGGGTGGGGGAGGGGCACAGGGTGGGGAGCAGAGGGATGCTCTTCTGGAGGCTTGAAGACAATCCTGACAAGGATGAGGAAGGGCTGGTACAGACAGTGAAGGGCTCCCCAGCTGACTGCTGGTTTGTAGGGGGCACTCTTAGGCATGAGGAGAACAGAGGCCCTGGGGCCTGGAGACATCCCCTCCCTCACCTGCACACGGGGTTGGGTCATAGCCCCAAGTAGGGGAGCCCGCCCCCTCTCAGCAGGAGCTAAAGGCATTGAGGGAAGTATAGTGTCTGCTGCAGGACACTTGGAAAGAAGTGGAATGGACAGGAAATGCCAGTTAAAGAAATAGGAAAACTGGGGCACCTGGGTGGCTTAGTGGGTTAAGCCGCTGCCTTTGGCTCAGGTCATGATCTCGGGGTCCTGGGATCGAGTCCCACATCGGGCTCTCTGCTCAGTGGGGAGCCTGCTTCCCCCTCTCTCTCTGCCTGCCTCTCTGCCTACTTGTGATCTCTTTCTGTCAAATAAATAAATAAAATCTTAAAAAAAAAATAGGAAAACTAATAGTGTCCATAGGAAATGCCACATAGGGCAAGCGAAAAAAAAAAAAAAAAAAAAAAAAGAAGAACTTAGGAATAGGTTAAAAAAGAAAATATCACACACAACAGTGTTGAGCTTACAGGCAATGAAAGTGCTCCACAGGCCACAAAAAAGGGATTATTGAAGGTTAGGTGGCTCGGGAGGTCTCCCACTAAGCTGCTTATGGTAATAATAAGAGATTACAATGAGCCAGGCACCGTGCTAAAGGTTTTGCACATAGGACTGCAGTATAATTGAGAAACCAGACCCATAACATTTGCAGAGTGAGGGACTCCACTAACAATATCAATCACACAAAATCACAAGTAATGATCTAGTGATCAACTTACTGGTTTTATTATATTAGATCTATGAAACAGTCACACTCAAAAATGATTTAATGTCATTAAAATAAAGATAAAACATTCCCATATCAATGAAAGCAAAATTTTTAAAGAATTCTGTATATTATTTGAATACTTAAAAATCCCACGTAATAATTATTGTCATTCAAAATGAAAATCACCCAATAATAATTATTCTTGGAACATGACCATACACTTGCATCTATATTTATATTCAAATATGCACCAGTGATATTTTCCTTAATATTATTTCTCTACAAAGTTTCCTGCAATCTTCTTCAAAATTACATTTTCATGTTCTTAAATTTGAAATTATTGGCATTCTTAATGAACTCTATTCTTGTATTTATGAAAAATACTCTTACTACAATTGCATACTTATCTGGATGCATTAGAGCAGACTTTTAAATGGAAGATGTCCTCAAGTCTGATTTTTTTTCATACTGAACTTTGTAAATACTCCCATCAATATACTTCTACTGTTACTCTTAATGACTCTCCCCAGAATATGTTGTATCAACACATATTTTTGAAAGACAAATTTCATTAGATATGTTGTTGTTATATTGTTCCTTTGAAAATCAGAACTTGATTTCATATTTTTATACAAAATATAAATTTACCAAATTAAGAACAAAAGCTTCATCAAAAGATTCTTCACACAGTTCAGAAGAGTTCAAAGTGCAATCATAGGTTTTCAAAATTAAATCTTGCATTAAATTTGAATTCTCAAACTTTAAATATTAATTTCCTCCATGCTTTCATAAGGATACATTTCTTTGTCTTCCCATAAGCTTTGCTTTAATCATTGCGATTTAAAGCTTCAAATCTTAAATTCTTTGGTTTTCAATTTATCAACTACTTTGACAGCAGCAGCTGCTACCAGGGAGTGTTGGCCTCAGAGAATGATTCTGAATGTGATCCCTCTACCCCATTGTTTGTAAAATTTTGATAAAGATTGTCATTTGTTGCTTTGTTATTTTTTTTTAATGTTTGATAGAATTTACCAATGAAACCAGGTGATCCTGGGTTTTTCTGTGCTGGGAGATTTTTGATTCCTAATTCAACTTTCATCCTTGCATTGGTCTAAGATGATGGCCTGTTTCTTTGATTCAAGACTCAGGATTCAATCATGGTTATGCATATGTTTAAAATTGTCTGTTTTTTCCCCATAAGTTGTCTGATATGTTGGTATGTAATTATTTACAACAACCTCTTATCACACTCCGTATTATCTGTTGTATTCTTCTCTCTTCCATTTCTCATTTTGGTTTTTTTTTTTTTTTGGTTCCTTTTTTTCTTAATGTGTTAAAGTGTTGCCAATTTTGGTTTTTTTGGAAAAACTGATCATTACTTTCGATGTTATTTCGATGCTACTGTTTATTCTGGTCTCTACTTTGATTTCTCTTTGCTGTTTCCTTCCTCTACTAAATTTCAGCCAAGCTTCTTTTTTTTTTTTACAGTTCCTTGTGGTGTAATGTTAAGCTGGCTTTTGAATTTTCTTAAGACAAACAGTTGTAGCATAAATTTCATTCTAACAACTGCTTTTGCTGCATCCCATAGGTTTTGGAATATTTGGTTTTCTTTTTTGGTTTTCTTCTTCTTTTGTTTTGTGACATTTTGATTCGCCATTTGATTTCTTACTTGGCCCACTGCTTGTGAAGTAGTGTGTTGTTTAATATTTACATACTAAATATTTGTTATGTGCACTGCAGACTTTCCAACTTCGTTTTATCTCTGACCTTTCATTTCATACCATCGTGGTTGGAAAATATACTTGGAAGGACTTCAGTCTTCTTAAATTTGTAAGATTTTTTAATGCTTTTTTCCTGTGATTTAACCAGGGATGCTTCTGTGTGTCCCTGAAGAACATGGGTAGTCCGTTTTTCTTGGATGGAATGTTTTATATGTATCTTCTAGATCCATGTATTCTGAGGTATGTCTCATGTAAAAATGTTCTCGTTGACAAAAAAAAGTAACCTTAACTGAGGGTCCTCATCTAAAATAAAGTATATCAGAAGGGAGGAGCTGGGTGGGTAAAATAGGTTGAGGGCATAGAGAGTATCTTTTTTTTTAAGATTTTATTTATTTATTTATTTGACAGACAGAGATCACAAGTAGGCAGAGAGGCAGGCAGAGAGAGAGGAAGGGAAGCAGGCTCCCCGCTGAGCAGAGAGCCCAATGTGGGGCTGGATCCCAGAATCCTGGGATCATGACCTGAGCTGAAGGCAGAGGCTTTAATCCACTGAGCTACCCAGGTGCCCCATAAAGAGTATCTTTGAGAAGTGTTGTATGGGAGTGTTAAATCACTCCATTTGCACACCTGATGTAAAACTCTAGATTAACTATACCGGAACTGAGATGAAAACAACTTAATAAAAAAATAAATGAATGAAAAGATAAAAATTTCTGGAAGGTTTTTTAAAGAATTTTAACCAAAGGGCGCCTGCGTGGCTCAGTTGGTTGAGTGACTGCCTTCGACTCAGGTCATGATCCCGGACTTCCAGGATCAAGTCCTGCATCAGGCTCCCAGCTCCTTGGGGAGTCTGCTTCTCCCTCTGACCTTCTCCTCTCTCATGCTCTCCCTCACTCATTCTCTCTCAAATACATAAATAAAATCTTTTAAAAAATTTTAAAAAAAGAATTTCAACCAAAATTTAGATGATTCATATTTATAATTTAAATACCATTGTTTGATACTCAGATTGATTTTGAAGACAGACCCCCACGGACTCAGATACTTTTAAAACCAACTGACGTCGGGCGGCAAAGTAGAGGACTGCCAGGCTAGAGGGGATTTCTGTTGTGTTGGTTTTTTGTTTTGTTTTTTTTTGCTTTTTAAAAATGCTCAGCTTCATCATAAAGGTTTTCAGTTCAGCTACTCTATGTACGTGTACCTATAAAATTTGATAACTAGGGCATCTATTCTTACTGTTAGAATATTTTAGCTTGTTGCGATCAATTATAAGCATATAATTTTTTGCATAATCTGTTCCAAATACATTTCTGCTCCATAAATTTTCTAATTTTGTAAGAACATTGCTTTCACCGTGAAACTGCTCTGCCAAATTTGTGATCATCTCAAAAACAAATAACTTCATCCTCAATATTGAACTTTTAAATTGCATTTATAATCGCATTCACAGAAAGGTCAAATTTGTCTTATTTAATAGAACTTCTAAGAGCTTTATTTAATTCTGTGTAGGGATCAAACTATTATTGGAATCAAGAGAACGGAGTATGGACTCAAAGCATCTGCAGTAAAGGGGAAAACAACCCCCCGAAGATGGCCAGGACTCACTTTATGTGACCAAATGTCCAAGGGTCTTTACAGATGTGTTTAAGTGAAGGATCTGGGAGAAGGAGCTTATCCCAGAGATCCCAGAGCTGATGGATGTGCCGCATTACCAGGGTCACTGCCAGAGGGCCGAGGTCAGAAGCCGAAACTGAAGTGGGGCACTTTGCAGGGGTCACAGGCCAAGGGAAGCACACGTCTCCAGAGCTAGAAAGGGCAAAAAGTAGATTCTTCCCTAGAGCTTCCAGAGAAGCACAGACCTGTTGACACCTGGATCTTCGCCTGCAAGGCTCCTTTCATACTTCTGGCTTCAGAATTCTAAGATGATATATTGGCGAAGTTTTAAGCCTCTCGGCGTGTAGTCCCTGGTTACGGCAGCAACAGGAAAACGATGCAGCGTCTACTGATATGGATGTAGAACTGGCATCATGTGAATGTGGACACAGAACGCTTTCAGCCAAAGGAGCCACATTGAACAGCTCAATATTTTAGCAGGCCAAATCGCTACCTGTAGGAAAAGCCTTCTTAAAGTCACTATTCATTTTTGAAGTAGATATTCCTCCTTCAGCACATTTGGGTCTCTGGTTATTATAAAGTTAGTGGATCCAGTACAGTGATGGGGAGTAGTAGGTGGACTAAACAATTTATGCAAGTTATATGTTCATCTTTACATATGGGAGATGAAGTCCCAACATTTCGCTTATTTATGGCTACAGAGTTTTTTGCAAGAAAAAATGGCATGCCAGAAAATAAGCTATTACATGTTTACACTATGATCAATAACAGAATTACACCAAGAGCATTCAGATTCTTTTTAGAAACTGAAACCAACAAGACTTCCCAGCCCCTCTTACCCATGCATATTTCAGGTAAATGTACCCCCAGAATAATCCACCTTTCCCCACTGACACCACCCAGTGGACTCCTGGTGGCCTCGAGTTTCTGGAAGGTGCAGACATGGGCCTGACACAGGAGGCAGAGAGACCTTGCTTCTGGATACTTCTCCCAGCGTCACTCAAATCAGGAGGAGCTAGCTCTCCCAAGCCTATATTCGTCTCTACACTCCATTCTATTGGCAAAGCCCTATGTGCCATCCTTGAAAGGCAGAAATTAGTTGAGCTATATCCACAAAGGGTCAAGATAAGAGATCTGGGTTGTCCCTGGTCATCTCCAAAGTGATCCCCAGTCAACCCCAAAAGAGACCATGGCTGAAACTGCAAATCCAAGACGGTCTACCCACTCTATACATGCATCTAGGACAGCTCATTTAAAAGAAAGGAGGAAAAAAATCAACAGCAAAACTGGACATTTGGAACCAACGATCATTCTGTTTGCACTAGCTACCTTGTGGAATGCATAGAACAATCACGTTACATCGGGCTTGCCCATCTTTGGGTAACAGTTGCAACAGGAAGCTGCAGGATCTGAACCCGCCAGCCAGCTCCAGCACTGTGCTCCCATCTGTGTTCAGCCTCCAGCTCCTCGGAATCCCTCTCCCTGGGCCGTTCCCTAGGCCTGTCTCCCACACAGTGTCCTCCAGCCTACCCTCTGTTCTCTGCATTTGAGCCTTTGACCTCTTTCCTTGGTTAATGGATATTTTTGTTTTTGTCAGCCCCGTAGCCCTTCAGCCAAAATCGATTCCACTCGCTTTCATACTTTACCAGGTTTCTTGAAAAGGGCATGCTGCTTGTGGGACTAGTCTTTCAAATTTTATTTAAAATATTCCTTAAAATTATGGGTGGACGATTTTGTCTTTCTGCAAAGATGGCACAGATCCAAGTCTTCTGCTGGCTTACATGGCGTCAGCCCCTGGCCTCTAACCTGACCATGAGATGCAATGATGGTAGCAGAGCCTACCCCCCAAAATGATCAGATACCAACTACCGGAGAAATAAAATCATTCACTCGTGAATAAAGCTAACCAGATACACGCTCTGTCCTATAAAAACCTCAAGTAGCTCAGATTGTGGAACGGGAAGAGCCGAGGGAAACTTCTGTTCCCATCTTGTAACAAACACCATGGACATGTTATCTAGTTTTTATTCCAGGAGTGGTGCATATGCTACAGGGCAAGGGTGAAGTCCTGCTAGTTTTTCTACTTTCCTACACGCACGCCCCGTCTGTGTCTCTCCATGTGTGTGCACGTGTGTCAGCCGAGCGTGTGCTTCAACACCGACAACGGGAAAGATGCTGATACTTGTTACATTTACTAACGTTCGAAAGATCCAACCAATCCTTCCACCCACATGCACTACACTACTTTGGGCTTGGTGGTATGTGAGCACTAGAGCCAGAACATCCCTCTCTAGCAAAGCTTCTAATTTAGCAGAGAAAGGGAAGACACATGGACCCCTCTTATTAAACTACTTTTTTTCAAATTAGATACATTCAGTGAAATGAATGCCTTCATTGACCCTTAACACCCTGTGTGATAACACGAAGGCTCTGGCAGAGTTTTTCTCAAAGGAGCTCAGCACGTCCACTTCTAAATGGCAGTAATCACCCCAGAGCAGCAAGACGGCTTTCTGCAACCTGGGGATGTGGGAACAGCCGGACCGTGAACCTGGGAAGTCAAATATTCTGCTTTCCTGCCCCGATTTAGGTCCCTCTGAATGTCGGAGTTGGACATCTCCACATGGATGTAGTGTTCTGTTCGCCGTATCAGTCGGATCTTGGACAGAATCTACTTTCTAATGGGCTGCTGTCAGACTCCTTACCCGGCCACAGAATCAGTTTCGGGCAATAGGAGTAAGTGGCCGTTTTGTCATTGCTTCATTTTACCAATAGGTGGCACTGTGGGCAATGAGATGGAATTAATGAGCCCCTACATCAACAAAAAAAGAAAGAAAAGAAAAAGCTTTTGGGGGGGGGGGGCGGGGGGGCAGAAAAAAAAATAGCCCAACCTATTTACAAGTGTCTTCTTGTCATAACATTTTTTGATAGTTTTATAAATGTTTCCACTTTCATTAGTATTTTTTCCTCCTTTAGACTTTGTTTCACCAAGACTGCTAAGCAAATTAACCCAGTTTCACAACTATTTCAATGAGAAGGCTGGATTAGCTCAGGGGTATATAATTCATTGCTGCTAGAACCAGGGAGCTTGTTTAAATGAGCTCAGAGGGTCTGGTGTGAGTGGATAAGAACGCCATCTAAATAATCAATTTTGATTGTTTTTGTTTATTTCCTGGTTAGTTTTGTCCTTTTTTGTTTTGAGACAGTAAACCAAAATATCTAGGAACAAACTGTTGTCTTCTTGGTTGGATAATGTCTGGAAGGTTCTCCAGCTATGAAACACTATAATGTATTCAAAACTCTGTTATAGGAATATCAGGTATATAAAACCATGTATTTCTAATCATGTAATACATTATTATGCACCATTCTAATATCTCCAGACTCTTCAATCTGCTTAAGCCCCAATATGAAATGACAGAAAGCACAAAGACACTATTCCGCTTCTATTACAACACAGGGCAAGGGGAAATGAACTTACAGACCTTCAGGTTTCCTTCACTTCCGATTTTCCATTGTATTCACAGTATCACCATCAGTTTGAGTGGCCGTGGTTGGAAGTCCCGGACTGGTCTGTTATGCCTCAGTGTCCTTCATGGCTAGCCTATCATCCATCACTGAGCCCCTCAATCTTACCTCCCAACTCTATATCCATTCCTGATTTTTAATCCCTGGGACTCATGCCCTAATCCAGACCCCCACTGTCTGGATCTCACTCCCCAGGCTGAATACAACATCGGGAGCCTTAAATCCCCAGTGGGTAGGAGGAAATGGGACAGACCCAAGGGGGCAAGAGGGCTAGAAATCTGGATGCAAGAATCTGGCCCATCCTTTCCTTTTCGGTCTTGTCTCTTGCATGTTATGTCACACATCCCCTACGCAGCCATCTCCCGTGGCACAGAACCACTATTATTAGAACAAACCACATGACTCATGTAACACACGTGACAGGTTCCAGGGCCCCTAATACCTTGGACTGTCTAGCCAATTTCTACAGGTCTTTCAAGATCCAGCTCAACTCCCTCCTCCGGCACGGTCTTCTCTAGCCCTCCCCGACAAAAACGAGTTTCTGCTCTGTGGCTGCACACATTCGGATACCTTTCTCACCTGACACTCTCACCTCAGGCGGAGAACCTGTTCTACCAGCGAAGAGACTAGAACCATTCCTCTTCCATTGATGACTGAGTTTTGCCTCTAAGAAATGGTCTCCACAATGTGTCTGCCTGGATTTGAATCCTAGCTCTGGCACTTGGTAACTGCGAGATCACTTAACATACCTTTCCCGACTGGATTTATTCACCCATTTATTCATGTGTGGCTGAGAGACGCCACTGGCCTGGCCTGAGGACCCGAGGGGAAAATGCCCACAAAGCAGTCGCCACACTGTTAGGCCCACGTGGCCCACCTCACCACTCATTGTCCTTGTGGGCAGAATGTTGGCTTGGACCAGAAGACCCGTGTGAGTCTGTCTGGCTCTAACAGAGTTTGAACTGATGGTCCTGAGGAGAGAGGGCCTGCAGACAGTGTTGAACACTGTGCACGCCTGGGAGTCAGCCAGAGCCTCCGGTTCTAGGTCAGATTGTTTTAGTGAAATGTAAGCATTAAGAAACAGGCTTCAGGGGGCGCCTGGGTGGCTCAGTGGGTTAAGCGAGTGCCTTCAGATTGGGTCATGATCTCAGGGGTCCTGGGATCGAGTTCCGTACCAGGCTCCCGGCTCACCTCCTCCCTCTCCCTCTGCTGCCCCCCCTCCTACTTGGGCTCTCCCTCTCCCATTCTCCTTCAAGTAAAATAAATAAAATCTTAAAAGAAAAGAAAGAAATACGTTTCAATTTATCAAGACAACAAAATATATGTCTTGCTAATTTGTGTCTCTCCTGGCATAGGCTTTCTTCCACAGTTTCCCTTCCAGCACTCACAAACATTCATATTCATTTCCTGTGAGATTTATTCTGAAGACACTGACTGATAAAGAGCGGCTCACCCATTACTTACAATACTCAGAGATCATCACAGGCACAGGGGACCATGTTATTCCAGAAAGCTCTGCCCAAGCAGAAAAGTTCCATGATCTTTGCCCCCAACCCAACACGTACACACCAGCCTCCTTCAGATTCTGGTTTTCATATTTTTTGTTGTTGTTTCTGGAAGCACAAATGCTCTGGCAGTTCCAAGCTCTTTTTGTTTGATTTAGTTTGTCAGAAGAACTCCTGGGTAGAGGCCCAGGAGGCTCGTATGATGGGAGGAAATAAATCAGGTGGGAGGCATCTATGCCAGCAAATACTAGGTGTGGTAAAACTCTTTCTCCCGTGCTCACAGTGTAAATTTTCAGTCCTGGGAACATCTGCTCCGGTTCAAGCTCTTTTTGCAGTTGAATGAAAACAGGTAAAATGCTACCATTTTATTCAAATTTAAGAGTGTGTGTTATATGAAACCACCTAAAATAAAAACCACAAATGATTCTTCGAGAATTGTATCCTTTCATTTTCACTCATTCAAAAAACTTCATTCAACTGAGCACCTCAGTCCCTGGCACTGTCTTTCATTGGCAAGATGAATAAATAAGATCTAGTCTCAGACTGCAGGTAACTTACAGACTGTTGCAAATACAGACAGGTCAACAGTATGTGGCCCACCCTCTTACCTGGGAAATCACAAACCAAATTCATTGAATGAAAGTTTTAACAAGATCCATACAGCCTTAAGCAGAAAAGAACTGAACAAATACCCAGTAAATTAGGAAAGCATAGGGAAAACTCTCTTATTCTTAAAAAACAAAAAACAAAAAACACACACAAAAACAAACAACAAAAAAAACCCCCCTATATCATTATTCAAAGTGAAGAAATGAACAGACTCATATGACCTAATCACACTGGTTTTAAAATACTATTCTCTTCAATTCAAAGAGTTTCTGTATCCTCACATTTAGGACTAGTAACGTACAGACCAGTGGACACACCATATAGATAAAGAATTAGTTGATAACCAATGACCAGGAATTGGAAAGTTTACGGCTTTATTGTGGATGAAAAGAGAAGAATTTTAATTGTAGAATATGAAACACTTCATTGATTTGTATATTGATTGGATAGGGCTAACTCAGTAAATTGTAAATCTGGATTACTTTGATGTTGAACATTTTAAAGCCATAGAGTATAATTAAAATATCCTCAGTTCTTTTTCTTCAGATTTTGACTAAACAATGCCTAAAAGATGGATGGTGAAATCTTGGGAAACATTCTCAGCTCTTTTAAATTTAAAACCCAAGGGACAGACTCATATTTTGGTTCCTACTTTAAAAATATCGACAACTGTTATTATTCAAAAATCACAAATAATGCAGACATTACCACTGTAATGCCATACAAGCATTCATGAGAAATTTGTATCCAACAAAATTGCACCCTAAGAATAATTAACCTAATGGGAAGAGTATATTGCTTAAAACATATAGAGTGATATAACCAAAATACCAACAAACATGACAAACCTAATTTAAAAAAAATATAAGCACTGTTAATTCTTAATGAGGTTTTACACCAAGAATATACCATCAGTCTATCTTTGCAGCTCTAAATCATAGGATGACCATACCTCTCCTTTAAAATATGTTTTCTTTAATAAACATATTTCTAATTAGAAATTGGTTTCATCAAAGTTAAAAACATGAGTCAGAAAAAGAAATATGATTCAAGATACAAAAAAAAATACACAGAAATCAGTTGCATGTAATACACTAATAACAAAGGATCCAAAAGAGAAATTAAGAAAACAGTCCCATTCACAATTGCGTCAAAAAGAATAAAATAACTAAAAAAGATAAAAGAATGATGAAAGAACCTGACTATGACACAAATGGAAAGATATTCCCTGCTCACAGATTGGGAGAACAAATATTGATAAACTGTCCATACAACCCAAAGCAATCTACAGATTCAATGCAATCACTATCAAAATACCAATAGCATTTTTCACAAAAGTGGAACAAATAATCATAAAATTTGTACGGAACCACAAAAGATCCCAAACAGCCAAAGCAATCCTGAGAAATTAGAACAAAGCTGGAGGTATCACCATTCCAGATTTCAAGATATACTCCAAAGCGGCAGGAATCAAAACAGTATGATATTGGCACAAAAGAACAAACACATAGATCAATGCAACAGAGTAGAGAGTCCAGAAATAAACCCGCTCATATGGCCAGTTAATCCTGACAGAGAAGGCAAGAATATACAATGGGAATAGATGGTTTTTCCAACAAATAGTGTTGGGAAAACTGGACAGCTACCTGCAGAAGAATGAAACTGTACCACTTTCTTACACCACAAACAAAAGTAAACTCAAAATCGGTTAAAGATCTCAATGAGAGACATGAAACCATAAAACTCCTGGAAGACAACACAGGTGGTAATTTCTTTGACATCAGCTGAAGAAACGTTTTCCCAGATAAGTCTCCTCTGGCAAGGGAAACAAAAGCAAAAATATACACCCAAATCATAAGCTTTTGCACAGTGAAGGAAACAATCAACAAAGTAAGAAAGCTTACTGAATGGGAGAGGATATTTGCTAATGATATATTTGATAAGCAATCACTATACATATACGTATCTGTGTGTGTGTGTGTGTGTGTATAGAACAGCTCAGCATGCACACGCACACACGCACAATCTGATTAAAAATGGGCAGAGGGGGGCGCCTGGGTGGCTCAGTGGGTTAAAGCCTCTGCCTTCGGTTCAGGTCATGATCCCAGGGTCCTGGAATCGAGCCCCGCATCGGGCTCTTTGTTCAGCGGGGAGCCTGCTTCCTTTCCTCTTTCTCTGCCTGCCTCTCTGCTTACTTGTGATCTCTGTCAAATAAATAAATAAAATCTTAAAAAAAAAAAAAACAAAAACAAACAAAAAACGGGCTGAGGACCTGTACAGACATTTTTTCCAAAGAGGACATGCAGATGACCACCAGACATGTGAGAAGACATTCGACATCACTCATCATCAGGGAAATGCAAATCAGAACAACAGTAAGCTATCACCTCATACCCATCGGAGTGGCTAGAATCAAAAAGACAAGAACTTCTATCCATCTCGAGTTTACCTTTGTGTATGGTCTAAGAGAATGGTCGAGTTTCATTCTTCTACACATAAAGAAGTATTGAAAAGGATGTGGAGGAAAGGGAAACTTATGCACTGTTGGTAGGAATACACTCTGGAGGAATGCACTCCAGCCACTCTGCAGAACAGTGTGGAGCTTTCCCCAAAAGTTAAAAATTGAAATACCGTATGACCCAGTAATCTCATTACTGAGTTCTTGCCCAAGCAAAACAAAAACACAAATCAGAAAAGGTGTTTGCACCCCTATGCTTATTACAGGATTCTTCACAATAGTCAAGAGATGGAAGCAGCCCAAGTCCCCCCTGGTGGTGGATGGTGATGAACGGAGAATGGAGTGTGGAGGAGGAGATCTTGACACATTCAACAACATGGATAGACCTTAGATGCTATTATGCTAAGTACGTCAGTCAGACAAAGACAAATAACAATGATTTCACCTACACGTGGAGTTTAGAAAAACAATAAGCAAACAAACACTAGAAGCAGATCTATCAACACAGAGAGCTGAGGGTTGCCAAGGAGGGGAGGCTAGAGGGTTGGGCAAAATGGGTGAAGGGGAGTGGGAGATGCAGGTTTCCAGTTATGAAGGAGTAAGTCACAGAAATAGAAGTTACCGCACAGGGGCTACAGCCAAGGGCACTGTAATGGTGTTGTGTGGGGAAGATGGCAACTATGTGAGCGGTAGGCACAGCATAATCTGTGCAGATGTTGATGCCCTTGTTCTGCGCCTGAAATTAACGTCACGTGTCAATTACGCTTCGGTAAAAACAAACAAAATAAGATCCAAAGGTAGCTTTCTTTGTCAATCTTTTTTGTTTCCCCTCTTAAATACAGAACAAATGCCTTTCTATCCACTTTGTGTCTGCAGCTCCCCCAGTAGTTTGGCATAATATAAGAATGACAGCTCTTGAAGCCACAAAACCAGCTTTTCCTGCAAGAATGGCATTTTCTAAGACCATCTAGACCATCTCTTCATGTGTGTGTATACACACACACGTGTGCACACATTTATGTACATACAGACATATTTAATGGTGTATTTAAGATACATTTAAAGACATTTATATACACACACACACACACGTATATGCTTGTTATCACTTTATAGTAACAATATGTAGGGGGAAAGTTACATATAAATCCCAACAATCTCTCTTTTGTGCTGATCATGCCTCATTTTACTAACCATATATGAACCTCTTATCATTAAGAAAATATGGGTGATACAGAATAGGCATTTCTGGACTAACGATTTCCAGACATGAAAGATCTTTAAATCGAAAACGGATTAGACAACTTTAAAAAGCCATTTGTCATCATAACAAAGTCAAATGACAGCTTGCAGACGAGATCTTCATGTGAGTGCTATTTAACATGTGGTAGCTTACAAAACAGTTAACAGACGCATGTGGTAGGAAATGGATTTTAGAATTATTGATCTTTCAAATAGCTTAAAAATAGGCACACTATTTTTTTTTCTTTTACTTATCGTACATGTGATGAAGGTTTGATTTATCTTAGGATTTCAATGTGTTCTGGCAACCTATGAAGCAACAGACCTATTCTTATGGAAAGGAAACCAAATTCTGCACCTGCCAGACCTGACCTAGAAAGGTTCCTACATCCTGGTGGACATGACAGGTTTTCTCATTCTGTTCCTTGGGAAAGGGGGCTCCCAACTTGGCCACCAGCAGACACAACATCCCACTAGTAAGCTGATGACTTGCCCAGTTGAAGGTTGGTTCCCAGGTAGAAATCTCCATACCACTTTTCAAAGACTCCCCCTGTAAATTCTCCCCTACAGTCTAAAGAAGTAACCCTGAACATGAGCCACAAGGTTATGTTTTATAAAAAATAAAACAAAGGCCTCAAAAGTAAAAGGTACATAATGCATTGTGGAACTGGCATGTTATCTGGGGGGCTTGCTATGAAAAGGCAGAGAGGAAAGATGACAAAAGATAGCAAACTCTGAACACTGCTAAATGTTGTGGGATGGGTACGTGGTTGAGGGAGGGGCACACACTTACTCTGCTTTTGGGTGTCAAAAAAATTTCTCTCTAGATGAGAAAAAAGAAACCATAAGCAGTATCAAATCTACTCTGTTCTGCAGAGTGAATATTACTATTTCTGATTTCTCTGTATTTAACTGTATATATCTGATTTATATATAATATATATTATGTATTATATATCACATATACACTATATATATGTGTGTGTGTGTATGTATGTATCTGTGTGTGTGGGTATATATCTATATGTATATATGTGTGTGTGTGTATGTATGTATCTGTGTGTGGGTATATATATATGTATATATGTGTGTATGTATGTATATATACATATGTGTATGTGTTATATATGCACACAGAGATACATACATATACACATATATAGTGTATAACAATACATGTATATACACATATACATTTACATATATATATAAAATGCATGTATATTACATATATATAAAAAATTCTCTCTGGTCATTTATTGAGCACTCTAAATTCCTATGGTTTACAAATGTGTTGCCTGAATATCCTGAAATCAAGTTCTGAGAAAACATGGGTCTATGTTTGGAGAATTTCATTAGGCACCACTATCATATGCTAAGTGTTTTCTCCAAACCATGCAAATACAAAGCATTTTAAGTGTGGTGAAAAAAAATGAATCTAACAACCCCTTCGTGTAAAATGTAGTTATCCTAAGAAAATCTGAAACTCTTTATTATAAACATTCATCTTTCAAAGCACTTGCATCTTTGTTTAATTTTAGTAAATTTGGTAAAGATACAGCCCAGCCATGTTGGTCTAAAAATGAATTTCATTAATTCTTAGTTCCAAGGCAAAATCTGAAAAGCGAAGACTGCACTCTTCTCTACTTCTGGTTCATTTCACACATAAGCAAAATACTTAGGCATTCTGTTCCAATAATCCAGTAAATTGAGTCCAGTGAGTTTCAGTGAGTTTTTATAAAATTATTTGAAAAACATTTTTTTTTTAAACTTGCAGACTGTCAATTTCCATAGTTTTTCAAGCAAACATGGCCTCCTCTTTACAGGTATCCATGATTCCCACTGGAATCCAATGCACAGACTCCTTGAGAAAAATAAGATATGATGTTCATAATTATGTATTCATATGTAACTTTGTGCTTTTAGGAGGGAAAACAAATCCCTTCATCTCATTCCTAAGCAACAGATTGATAGTGCAGGCACACAGTTCTGCTCGGTGAGAATCCCTGTCAGAAGCAAAACCGGGGGTCATTTCCTTATTACGATTACAGAAGTACTGACTGTAAAGGACAATAAATACATTGGGTGATTCCATGGAGAATGTTCGTTTAACATTCGTTCATCAAGTGTTCTTGAACACTTTCTCTCTGCTGGAGACCCGGCTAAGCACTGGTGATACATCAGTGTATCAGGGTCCCCACAGTCTGGAGCTCCCCAGCTAGCTCCTCTTGAATATTCCCCTTCATTGTTCCACTGCCACCACCCAATTAGCAGCCTTGGGGTGAAGAGGGTGGGTGAGGTGGACAGGGAGCAAAATGGAGCAAAGGAATTTGTCGCAAGGAACCTCTGAGGACACAAATCACTGCTACAACCCAGCAGTTACGGAAAAAACAAGTGCAAACTGCATGAAAACAGACTTTCTTTCTCACATTTGAAAACCTCTATGTGCAGCTTGGACCCTGACACCTCAATTTCTTCCTGAAAGAAAAAAAAAAGAAAAAACAAAACAAAACAAAACTGGAGCATAGGTGGGATTTTTAGGGGGCATGAGGAATTATATATATATATTTTTTTTTATATATATTATTTTATATATTACATATGTATATATATTTTTCATATACATACTATATATGTATATATATAAATTTAATATGTATATATATATGTGTGTGTGTATATTTTTTTCCTTCAATTTCCTACAGCTATTAAACGTAACGTGCAAACTTCTAACCTTCCACGGGAGCCATCCCTGCCTTTTCTGCAGCAATCGTACTTGACCTCACCACCAGAATTCTGACTCCAGCGGAGACAGGAGCAGCAGGAGAAAACAAATTCTTAATTGAAACAAATCTTGGCTTAAACATAAGGAAAGCTAAAGAAATTTACAGAAATGCATGCATTTGAGCAAAGAGCAATTTGAAGGAAAACATAAGGATCAAAGTAGGGAATAGTCCTCTGCATCAGACATGAGTCAGTTAGAGTCCCTTGGGTACAATAAACATGTATTAATCAGATCTTGCCAGATTCTGCACTACACGCTGGAACAGAGTAGCTAACTTTTATAGTGCTTTTTGTAATTTTCAGAGTGTTAGAGACAAGTGTGGAGATCCATAATTATTCTTATTTCTATTTTCTAGATGAAGCAAGTGAGTTCCAAGAAGGCTAAATGGTTCAATGTTACAAAGTTAGTAAGTAATAGGATGGACGTCCTATTGATGCCTCTCCTTAGATTAAGTAGAATGTTCCTTATGGTGATGCTTTGTTTCAGCACTACCTCCAATGAAATGACTTCTATGAACACTTACACTAAAAACAATGACAGCTACTACTTATTAAGCATTTACTGTGTGCTAGGCACTGTGTTGATACTGTATCTATCCTAAATCCATTACCTAATTCAATCATCGCAACAACATGACCTGTTACAGATCATTCCTGTCATTAGATATATGAATTAATTGAGGTTTGCAAGGTCAAGTATATTGCATTGTACAGGTGAGCCTGAGGTCCCCAGCCAGTAGGCAATAGAGCTCAGACTCAAACCCTACCTGTTTCTACAGTCTGTGTTCATGCCAGCACCAAGGATTCCCAAACTTGTCTGAGACCACACACCTAGATACTTAATGACAAATACATATTTGCAGGTCTTTACTCACAGATTCTGATTTAGTAGGCTGGGCATGAAGCCCAAGATACAAATTTGTACCAAGCATTGGACAAGTATCAGGCAAATAAAGGAAACACACATTCTGCATTGTCATTGTTTACTTTCAACTTCTGTACATTATCCTCTAGCTTAGAGGCTGGCAAGCTTTTTCTGGAAAGGCCAGGCAGCAAACAATTTCAGATCTGTGGGCCACAGAGTTTCTGTTGCAAGTACTCCTCTCTGCTGTTGTAGTTGGAAAGGAGCCACAGACAATATGTTATCATATGGGTGTTCGTTTATTTGTGGACGCCGAGATTTGAATTTCATGTAATACTCATGAACTATTGAGTATTATTCTTCTCATGATTCTTCGCAATCATTTAAAATGCAAAAACTTCCATAGGCTTTACGGAAACAGGTGGGTTGGATTTAACTTACAGGCTGGGTTTTTTGTCTGTTTACACCTGTGCTAGTCTGTCTTTCTCAGAGATCAGTTCCAGCCAGAACAGTAGTTGATATAAAATTCTTCACCCACCTTACTCCTACTGACATTCCTAGTAATTGTCTTTTTTTTTTTTTCTTCCTGTCTCCTGCCTTTCTATTCTGATGTCTGGACACTGTCTCATTTTAAATTCTAAGATACCAAAGTGTATTCTTTTAACAATTCTGTAAACAGTGCCACGAGGTCTTTGGGGGACTAAACTAATAAACCAAGACATATTTACTAGAAATAAATGTATTTACAGGGAATAAGGAGCTCTTGCAAACTACTTAGGTCATATATATGAAATGATAAGTGGATTTTATGATTTCAGTGGATCATTACCAAAAAGCATTAAGCTTAAGAGTTATAAGAGACGATCATTCGGCAGGCAACCATTAAAGTTCACGGCATTCAGACTGGCTGTGCCTCTCGGGGTGTCAGGAAATTTCTGCCTCATAGCTTTAATCAATGTATAATCACATGCTTTTGGCTTTCTGCTTTTCTAATATGATGCTTCTACAAGTTTTTCTCCTCTGAAAAGCCTCTCTTGTGATCTCCATCATTGAAAACAAATGATTTTAACCCAGTCAATAAATGCTTTATTCACCATGTACTTGCTATTTTTTAAAAAATTTTATGTTCTGTTGGCAACATATAATACATCATTAGTCTGAGTAGTGTTCAATGCATCTTTAGTTGCATAGAATACTCAGTGCTCATCACAACACATGCCCTCCTTAATACCCATCACCCAGTTATGCCGTCCCCCCACCCCTCTCCTCTCTGAAAAACCTCAGTTTGTTTCCCGGGGTCCAGAATCTCTAATGGTTTGTCTCCCTCTCTGATTTCTTCACATTCAGTTTTTCCTCCCTTCCCCTGTGGTCCTCTGTGCTATTAAATATATTCCACACATGAGTGAAGCCATATGATAATTGTCTTTCTCTGCTTGACTTACTTCACTTAGCATAATCCCTTCCAGTTCCATCCATGTCGATGCAAATGGTAGGTATCATCATTTCTGATGGCTGAGTAATATTCCATTGTTTATATGAACCACATCTTCTTCATCCATTTATCCATTGAAGGGCATCTTGGCTCCTTCCACAGTTTGGAGATTGTGGCCACTGCTGCTATGAACACTGGGGTTCTTTTCACTACAACTGTATCTTTGGGGAGAATACCTAGTAGTGCAATTGCAGGGTCATAGGGTAGTTTTTTTGTATGTTTGTTTTTGTTTTTTAACATCTTGAGGAACTTCCACACTATTTTCCAGAGGGGCAATACCAGCTTGCCTTCCCACCAAAGAGTGGAAGAGGGTTCCCCTTTCTCCATATCCTCACCAACATTTGTTGTTTCCTGCCTTGTTAATTTTTGCTATTCTAACTGGTGTAAGGTGGTATCTCATTGTGGTTTTGATTTGAATTTCCCTGATGGCTAGTGATGTTGAAGAGTTTTTTCATGTGTCTGTCAACCATTCATAGGTCTTCTTTGGAGAAGTGTCTTTTGTGTCTTCTGCCCATTTCTTGACTGGATTATTTGTGTTTTAGGTGTTGAGTTTGAGAAATTCTTTGTAGAATTACCAGGGGGATGTTGAAAAAGAAAATCAAAGCTGGGGTGGGGGGGGTCATCATAATGCCTGACTTCAAGCTCTATTACAAAGCTGTCATCATCAAGACAGTGTGGTACTGGCACAAAAACAAACACATAGATCAATGAAACAGGATAGAGAGCCCAGAAATGGACCCTCGACTCTACGGTCAACTAATCTTTGACAAAGCAGGAAAGAATGTCCAATGGAAAAAGGACAGTCTCTTCAACAAATGGTGCTGGGAAAACTCAATAGCCACATGGAGAAGAATGAAACTGGACTGTTCTCTGATACCATACACAAAAATACACTAAAAGTGGATTAAAGACCTCAACATGAGACTGGAATCCATCCAAATCCCAGAGGAGAACACAGGCAGCAACCTCTTTGGCACCAGCCAGAGCAACTTCTTTCTGGTTATTCTTTAGTTTATCACTTGTTTTTCTTTTGTAGATTATTTCTCTTACTTTCTGAGGAACACACTTTGTATTTGCTAAAAGGAAATATTCTGCAGGGTTTAATTACACACTGAGAAGTCAGGTGCACAATTTGAACACAAGAGTGTGTTCCAAGACTGTGCTGTGCTTTTGTGCATAAAGCAGTGCAATTTTTGGAAAACCTGGCACTCTTAGAATTTGTGGATGGTAAGTTCAAATTTTTCTCTTTTGTGCTTGACTCTAATCTTCCTCCAATCATCTAGAAATCTAGCAATTGCTTAAACGGCTTCGGTGATGGAGCAGTCAGTAATAACCAGAGTCGCTACCCCATGAGTCCTCCCTTCCCCATTTTAAGCCAAAGGTCTCTCCTTGTAACTTTCATCCAATTGGTCATTGGGCACAATAATCCCAATTATGAGTTAATGACAAGACATAATGATGCATTCAGAAATGCTTATGATGTATGCACAGACATACAACTATATATTGTCTGGTGAACATAAAGTCTCTCAGCCAATTAAATCAGAAGAAAGAGCCAAAGGAGATGCCCAGCTCTGCCCCCGGTGAGAGCTTTGGTTTCAAAACTGCCTAAATTAGACATCACAGATTGAGAACGGCAAGAGGAGATGTGGTTTTTAGTCAAACGGAACATGGGCAAATGTCATTTGGTGATTTGTTTATTCCTGCCTGGTTTACAACTCCAGCATCTGGAACTTCATCTCGGGCATGTGGAATTTCCTAAATATCAGATTCAAAGCAGGAGTCAGAGCCTGAACTTGCAACTCCAGGCACAAGTTAGAGACAGGACCGGTAAGAGGACTGAACTCGCCATTACCCAAATGGCTGTAATAAGACAAAAAATAGGGTGTCCTGATTATCTTCTTGGAAAACTTTTCTCAGAACCTGGGTTGAGTAAACCAAACAGCAGAGACAATGACATGTTACTGACACCCCAAGGCTATCCGGATTCAAACCTTCATTCCTGGTCAGCCACAGAAATTGGCGGGACTCCAACTAATACACAATCACCTAGAAAATGTGTAGGCAGGTACGGGATCTGTAGTGGTCAGAAGCTACTGAGTCAGCCATATAATGAGACGTAGACTCTGGAAGAATTTTCTGTAGCTCACTTTCCTTAAACGCAAAATGACAAGAAGAAATAACACCCCCTCTATAGGGTTGTTGTAAAGGTGAAATGAGTTAATATACACAAGATGTAGAAAGGAAGTATTTGGCACAGAGCAAGTACTGTAAATAAATGTGACTTCTTACGAATATAATGTAGGTCTTCCCTGATATTTACCAAAATGCAAGGTACTTATAGCTTTCGGTATCTGTTGTGGACTTTGAGCTCTTCGAGATCTGGAGCTTTGTGTTAGTTACTGGTTTAATTATTATGTCCTTAGTAGCCCGCACGGAGCCTGGAACATAGTATGGGTCTTCAATAAATGTTTATGGGAAGAACAGGCTAAGTAAGTTGCTTTCTCATAGTCTGTTTGGATGGTAATTGCTCTTTAGATAATTTATTATAAATATCGTAATATACCACATTTATGATAGACACTTTGGCATTTCATAATAAATCTAGGAAACTACGAAATCTAAAAGGTTTTCTTTAATCACTGAGAATGTAATATGCCAAATCATATAAATAGCCTGTTAAAATCCTTCCTTGACTACCTAAATTAAAAGCCTCACATTAAAACTCGCAAATAGGACAGTAAGCAACAGTGAATAAATCTAGAAACTGACATGCTGTTATAATTCTGCAAAAGCAATCTCTTTCAATTAATGAACCTCCAGGACTCTTTCTTCAGTAATTTGCATAAGAATTTTAAATTTCATTTTTATCTTGGACCGTTAAACGGAGAGCATTTTATAAATGTATTCAAGCGAGATCTTACCCAGGGGTTGCCAAATGAAGCTTGGCAGACAACAAAAATGTATGCACAAGAACGTAAACACAGGCATCTCTGGGAATGGGATGCCTGTATCCTGATGGTTACATCTGGTTCTTTCCATGTACCTCCTGGCTACATTTAAAGATGAGATCTGGCTTGAGGTATGACTGAATTTGTGCAACAGTGACCATGTTAATAGAGGGCTCTATTGACTTTGCCAAACTCCTTGGAACAAGTTCAATCAAAGCCTCAAGTTTAAATGAGGAAATGTCAAGTTGCTTGCTACTTGAATGCCAGAGAACTCAAAGGGCTCTGTGGGTTCCCTGAAGAGCCTTATTGGCATTCAGGGTGCTTGTGGATTTGCAAACTTGACAGGCAGCAGCCTTAACCAAAGTTCACTTGGGTGCAGGCTGAGGGACTCTATGGTGAAAAACTCAGTTTAAGGGAAGAGGTGCAGATGGTAGGATCCAGCATCAAAATTACAGTTAGCAATGAAAACGAGAAGAGCTGGTGGGTGTTATTTGAACCTGGGTCTGGGAGATGAATTAGACCTACAAACTCAGAAGTGAGGGCTGCCTGGGTAGCTGAGTTGGTTGAGCGACTACCTCTGGCTCAGGTCGTGATCCTGGGGTCCTGGGATCCAGCCCCATGTCAGGCTCCCTGCTCAGCAGGGCATCTGCTTCTCCCTCTGCCTGCCACTCCCCCTGCTTGTGCACACACTTGCGCTTGCGCTCGCTCTCTCTCTGACGAATAAGTAAATAAAATCTTTAAACTCAGCAGAGTGCTGTAAGTTAGGGCACAAGGCAATATCACAAAGCAGAGTTTGAGACCTAGGGCACTAACGGAACTGCTTTGAAGACCAGGTAGCAAATGGTGACATGGCTGAGGGACCATCACAGGGTGGATTGAAGGCAGTGAGGTTTATGGGGTCCCCATGAATCTCTGGGGACCCCAGCTGAGGTGACCTAGCAGCTAAGTCACACTGTTATGGATGGTGACCAGCGGCCTCTCACTGGCCCTTTGGGGGCAGATGGCCCCCATTAGGAAGTCTGCGAGGACACCGTCCTCTGTGAGGAGCCCTTCTATTAACATGGTCACTGTTTGCACACTGCTCTACTCTGAGGTACAGCAGCAAATAGGGGTATTTCTGTAAAATGGAAATGTAACTTCATTTATGTCTGCAGCAAAACAGAACCCGGGGTCTCTGGTGTTAAACAAGGGATATTGGAGGATTGTTTGATCAAACTTAGACCTCTGGAAGCACACAATTCTCACAGATCAGGCTGCACCCAACTTAGCCAACATGTTTCTCAGGCAACACACCTCCAGCTTCTGCATGATGACTCTCAGCAAACTGTCACCGTCCACGTGCTCTGTGCATTGACTGGTTTTTCTCCTTGCCTCCTTCTCATCTATGATACTCTTCTAGTCTGTTCCACCAATCAAACCAAACTTATTATCATAATCCTCACTCAACTGGGTTGACTCCTTCCACAAAGCCCTCTCTCACAACTCTGGTCCTCAGAAATACAAACCAGCCGTGCCCACATCCTGCCACCTGTAAGGTAACAGACTATTTTGTACCATGTGCTCAACAGTCCTTACAGTTTATACAGACTCCCCAGTTCAACTGTAGGCTTCATGAAAGCAGGGTTTAAGTCTTTAGTGTACATATCGGAGCAATGCTCAGTCCCATGCTGAAAATATACAGCTGAATGTATGGAAGACAAAGACACCAAATAAAATCACATAGTTGAGGTGTGACATTTCTGTCCTGAAGCAAGTACAAAGACTAAAAAATTGGGGCAAATCTTCAGAAATACACGCACACAGAGAGTAACTCATACTGTTCTGGTTATCTAATATTTTATAATGGTTACTAAATCCATTTTTGAAGAATTAACTACAGTTGACTTCAAGAAGATGGTCCTAGAGTTTAGTTCACTAATGAGTGAATGGCCAAGAGACAGAGAAGTCTATTTCCAGATTACAAAACAGAGAGTAGTTTTTGTTAATCTCCTCCTTAAGTGTCCTTAGAAGTATCTTTGGAGTAACAGTGGCCTTTAAAACAATTGGCTCATGGAAATCTTTTCCCTGACAACTCGGAAGAGCAGTCACACCCAGAGTCTATCTCCCAGGTCACCAATATCAAATTTTAATGTAGCAAAAAGGACAGGATATGGAGTTTGCTAAGATTACCTCTCAATTTCCCGACATTTACACACACACACACACACACACACACACACACACACCCCTTTGGTGAAACATATTTCATAAAACACTATCTGTATCACATATAACCCAAACACTTATCAATTACAGGATATTCTTGGTATTTTCTATCCTGTGCTTTCTTTAATGCTTGTGACAACCTAATACATCAATTTCCACTAATTTCATTGATGCCACAATCTACAGCTTAAAAAAATACTAGCAATAAGTGGGGAGAAACCGTGTAAGTTTTTTTTTTAAACAAGGAGTTTAAAAATTGCAAAGAAAAAACCATTTCCATGGTCTTCAAAGTCAAACCTATGAACAAACAGTCCTCCATATGATAATGAAATATTCTCAGTACACAAAACTCCTGAAATGTATGCTATAAATCATGATGACCTAGTGTTGGGTCAAAGTAACAATTCAAATAATTCAATTCAATTCAAACAATTCAAAACAGGTTTTTATAGACCTATATTCTTTCAACAAAAATACATAGGGGCAAAACCTTTATGCCATTTATACAAAAGGCACCACAGAATAAACCTTAAGAAGTATGTACAAGTCCTATTAAGAAAATTGAAAACTTATTACTGACATAGCAATCTGGATGAATGGAGAGTTATGTTTGTGCGTAATAACACTCAGTTATTTTATATATATAAATATATATATATATATATATATATATATATATATATATATAAAGACCTTATGTCTTACCACATTGATCTAGCAATTCAGTTAAGTTTTTCATAAAAAACACAGCTACATTTGTGACTGTTCAAGGGTGGGGTACCTAACAAGCTAAGTATAAAATTCAAAAGGAAAGCAAAGGGCTATGAGTCAGGATGATACTGAAAAGCAACGAAGAAAGGGGACCATTCTATTTACCATAAACTGATGATAATTGAGATCATGGTATTGACTTATCCAGCCCCATATTGACCCCTACACATGGTTGAAATAGAAGAGAATGTCCACAAGGCCCTCTCTCACATCTCTGTATAAGATGGTTATCTTATACAGACACCTAACACATGGTATGGAGAGCTTTGGGTATTAGCAGGGGAACATGGACTAAATGGTACTCCTTAAATTGAATATCCATATAGAAAGCAGAAGAAATGTTCGGCAGGAAAGTCAACAGGCCCAGTTTTCTTCACAAACGAATGGCAAGGCAAGAAGAGGGTGGGGGGAAGCAGGAATAGCAACCCTACAGATGTAAAGAACCTAAAAGACATATTGACCCAGTGCGATGTGTTGCCTTAGGTTTGATCAGATTCAGACTAAACACCTATAAAAAGAAATCTCTAGCACATTTCACCAACCCTGGTGAAAACTGAGATTTAATAATCTCAATAAATTCCTGCTGTTTTAGGTGTGATACTTGTAATAGTGGCCATGATTTCTAAACATCCTTATCTTTTAGAGATAGACACTGAAGTCCCTACTGAATATAAAGATATAACATCTGGAATTGGCTTCAATCCAGGGGTAGGAGAAGAGGAGAGGAAATGGGGTGATACGTGAATCAGAACAGGCCAAGTATTTAAGTGGTTGAAAATAGATATTGGGTCAATGTATGTTTATCAGACTACTCTACTTCTGCTTATGTTGGAAGTTTCACATAATAAAATAAAATAAAGATGGGTCAACCATACTGTAAGTTTTAACGAGCATAAGCATGTGTAATAAAAATATAAAGAACTGCATGCAAATGTTGAATCCAGTGTACAATTTACTATAGCGGTTGGGCCAGGAGACCTTTCCTAGAGAGATGGACTGAAACCCTCAATTTCATTTATGAAGTTTTATTTCTTAAGCCAGTTGGTAGTGCTTAAGTGTTCATCATACTATTCTTTATTACCTTTTGTACTTTGGGAATGTTTCACACTTTTTAAAAGAATAAAAAAAATACACACACACACACACACACACACAAGAAATCCCTAAATCACACACAAAAGCTATTCACCAAATTTCACTCATTTTCAAAGACGCTCCTTTTCCTTCATTTATGGTTTCTAAAATTAGGATGTGTCTTCTGATTGATTGAGAGGGCCTAAAACTCAATGAAGTAGAGTACTTTCTTGGTACACACCAAGCAGAATAGATAGAATCACTATGAGAATAAGTTCATACTCTGCCCAATCTAGCTTAGATTGGTTCCCCCAAACTTGGGAGTCTGAGAAGTAAAATCTTTCCACTTTTCAACTTAATCATGGGGAAAATTGTGATAGCACCATCTACTGTGACCTGACAGGAATTTTCCCTTTAAAGAATGTGTTAGTAATTCTAAGAGAGGAAATGGATATGGGCTTGAGTGCTTTGGTGGGAGCAAGGAGGGGGAGAAAAAGAGAATGCTGAGGGAAGAAATAATAGGAAGGCTGAAGCAGAAAAGAAACAGTGCTTTGGGATCCCAATAAACACCTTTCACTATTTTCCAGGAACAGAATGGCTTGCTAGGACCTGCATCTCTGAACGATGCTAAAAAGCCATCATGTCTGGAGCCCAAGTCTGCTTTGGGGAAGATACCTTGGCTGACACTAAATGGCGGGTGAGGCTCATTCTTCTTTGAACTTTGAAAAACCAGTATAGCCATGGTAGGTGTCCAAACCAGTACCAGTGGCAGCAACTGCCCACAGAAGTCTTGCTCCAACCCCAATTCCTAGGTCACACCAACAGGGAGCTTCTCTTGCTCACAGCAGTGGATCTGATCAGGAGAAGCAAGGACTGATCTCTGAAGAAAGTACATGGCTTGGGCACGTCCTAGGATTATCACTGGAGGGCTGATCCCCCAAATAAGGGCTTTCCTAAAATAAAGAAGTGGGATCTCAAGCTATTTAAAAGAAAACAAACTACTTTTTTATTGCAAACCAGAAAACATGGGAAATACTAGTTATATCCATCTTGCTGGAAATGAACAAAAGTCATGGGGAACAGAGCTGAGCTAATGGCAACCGGGAATGATAAATTACCCATGTCTTTAAAAAGCAGAAGTAGGGGACCCTAGCAATTCCCCATCAGTTTTAATTTTAATTCAAGGGAAATACAGAACAAATGAATCGATATGTAAAAGACTCCTCCAGGTTTCAGCTTTTCTATGAATTCAGCAACTTGTCTCAAGTTTGTTGTGTTTCTTTGTTTGTTTTTTTGGTTTTGGTTTTTTTCCCCTCAGTAGCTAAGTCATGGTTTGGAATACCTGTGCTAATGCAGCAAACAAACAAGCAAACTAAATAAATTGCCTCATTCATAGGCACACAGTCTGATAGCAAACCAGATTACAGCAGATTTGAGAGGAAATTTGAGACTGTTCTTTTTCAGTTGTATATTTAACTATTTTGCATTAATGTATTATATTTGTGTTACTCCCATGAGTGGGTTAAAATGCTGCTTTGTGGCCACATAACATCCTGAAGAATTCTCCTCCAAAAAGTACTTACCAGAGGCTGACAAAGACAAGGTGACGCACATTACGGCCAAGATCACCATGTCTCTCAAAACCAAGAACACCCTTAATTTCTCCATTCCTGCCCAGTTTTGTTCAGATACTTTCTTAGGGCACAATGTAAGTTTAAGGTATACTGCATAGTGATTTGACTTACGTGTACTGCGAAATGATCACCATATCTCATGTAAATAGAAAAAGAAGAGGGGCGCCTGGGTGGCTCAGTGGATTAGGCCACTGCCTTCGGCTCAGGTCATGATCTCAGGGTGCTGGGATCAAGCCCCGCATCAGGCTCTCTGCTCAGCAGGGAGCCTGCTTCATCCTCTCTCTCTGCCTGCCTCTCTGCCTACTTGTGTTCTCTCTCTCTGTCAAATAAATAAATGAAATCTTTTAAAAAAAAAGAAAAAGAAGAAAGGGAAGGAGAAGGAGGAGAAGGAAGTTGGAGGGAGAGGAAGGAAGGGAGGGAGGGAGGGAGGGAAGGAGGGAAGACCTTTTTTCTTTGCAAAAGAACTCTAAAGATCTACTCTCAATTTCCAAATATACCCTACAGCGGTGGTAACTGTCGTCATGATGCTGTACATTACATCCCTAGTTCTTTACCTTCTAATTGGAAGCTGGTACCTTCTAGCCAGTCATCAAAACCCCATTTGCCCCCTCCTTGCCTCTGGTAACTACCAATCTGCTTTCAATGAGGGTATTTTGTTTTATTTTCCACATATAAGGGAGCTCATAGGGTGTTTTTCATTCTCTGATTAATTTCACTGAGTGTAATGCCATCAAGGTCCCCCCACATTGTCACAAATGATAGTATTTCCTTTTTTTATGGCTGAATAATATCCTGTTGCTTGTATATGTATGTGTGTGTATGTTTCCATGTCTTGGCAACTGTCAATAACACTGTAGCGAAAGCTGGGGTGCCCATAGTTCTTCAACATACTCCCCCCCTTCATATATATTTGCAGAAGTGGAAATGCTGGATCCATCTTTAATTTTTGACTAAACACTTACAAACCTATCAAGGAAGAAGAGATGTGGAAAGAGGATCAGAATTTGCTTTTAAATTTTATATACTTATTGAGCCTACGCTCGACTTCCTTAAATCATTTGCAGTTTGTGTGTGTCTGTGTTTATTCAGACTTACAATGGATTGCAGGTTTGTTTGTTTTTTCAATTAACAATGGTTTCAAAATGAACACAACTGAAGAAGAGCTACTATCAATCACAACAGAGCAGAAGGACACTCAGTTTGGCTGTGATGTGTTTTCTCTATCAAAAGCAAGTAAATTTAGGAGAGAGAAGTCCATTACAGCTACAGGTTTGGATCTTAAAAAGAAAAAAAGGACATAATACAAAATAATGTTCAATTCTGGTAATTAATGCTTGAGGACAATGGAACAACAGCAGGAGCATGAAAAATGTTAATAGCCAGCATGGTTCAAAACAGCAAGGGTTATTAGACTCATGGCATGAGCAAAAGAAACATTAAGCAAGGGGCGCCTGGGTGGCTCAGTGGATTGGGCCGCTGCCTTCGGCTCAGGTCATGATCTCGGGGTCCTGGGATCGAGCCCCGCATCGGGCTCTCAGCTCCACAGGGAGCCTGCTTCCTCCTCTCTCTGCCTGCCTCTCTGCCTACTTGTGATCTCTCTCTCTGTCAAATAAATAAATAAAATAAAATCTTTAAAAAAAAAGAAAAGAAAAGAAACATTAAGCAAGCATCAGCACGTGACCAGAATCAGACCTTTTTAGGCAGCTCTCCAGCTCACACACAACGAGACTTATCCTCTCTCCTGGGTCTACCCGAATACCCTAATGCTCCCAGCATCACACTTCAATAATATACTAGTCATGCCATAGGCCTTGCAGTCCCCAAGGCTCACAAAAACCCTCTTGAGTACAAAAAATCCTCTTGTTCCCATTTTAGCTGAGGAAGTACTGGACCCATCAGCCCAGGAAGTAGCAGGACCGGGATCTGACTTTCGAGAGGGGCTCCCACGACGGCACCGAGGCATGAACAGGGAATGGCTCCGAAGTCAGAAAACTTCTGAGGATATTCCATGCTGGTGTGGCTTCTCAAGCAGAGGAAAAAAGGTAAACAAGAAAGAAGGCAGAGAGGTGGAAATGCCCTTATTTCTTAGGATTATGAAATGTTTGAGCAGAAAGGATTGTTTGAGAACGTAGTTTGAAATCACTCTGAAGATAGAGGAAAATGGTGATGCCTGCTCCCCACCCGCCACGCACGCATGGTGTCTAAAGCCCCTTTCAGTTCAGATTCAAGAAGAGCTCATGGGGACGGATCCTTGGGCCTTGGGCAAAAGCAGGCAGAATGAGGCACTTTAATATTCCTGGAGAGAGGCTATTATTAGCATATTGGCCGGAAGTCTGTATTTCCAGTTAGTATAGAAAGAGAAACACATCCTTATTTTTAAGAAATTAAATAAACTACAATGAAATTAAACTGCAAATAAACAGGCAGCTCACAGGGTCTTGGACAAGTCTTGGATTAGATTTCTCCAGCCGGGCTGGAACAAAAGGATTGCAGGCTCACCAATGATTGAGTTCTTACACTTCTGCCAAAATTTACAAAGCATGGCTTGTTTCAATATGCTCAGAGAGCACATAATAGCTACCCCCCCCTGGAAACATTAAATCAGGTTAACCATTCAAAACAGGCCAACACTGGCAGAGTCAGATGCATATTAATTTATTCTTTATTTCACGGGTTTATTTACTGCTGTTCTTCCTAAGAACCCACAGTGCACAGAATATGGCCACAATAAAATCAAGTGAAATATATAACTCTGTCTACGTTTGAAGGACTATTTTATACTTATAAATGAAGTGCTACAGGGTGGCCCAGAAAATCTACCAAACACATGATGATGATGGTGATATCTGTCACTTAGCCAATATAGACACTGCCTCATCTCTCCTGCTGTCTTCTTTTTCAAGATGAAGTTGTTTTCCAACTTTCCTCTGCAAAGTTCCATTTTAAGAGAAGCCACTCCTGCTAACTGAACAGCAAAATCATTCCTTCATTCTGAATTTCTGTGAATCGTTACGGAAGTCTCACATATCTCTTACACTCCCTCTTGTGACTCTATCAGTTCCAGAGAGAAAACCCAAAAACAAAAGGAAAGCTGCTGTCTAAAAAGTCTGTAAAAATTCCCATAAAAGGAGTTGTTTCTAATGTGAACGTCCTGAGTTTCTATACTAGGAATGAACATATTCCATATATTTCCAAGGTCTTTTAAGAATTATGAATTCTTTTTATGATTTCCTTTTATTCTACCTGTCTATTATTAACTCAAGCAAAAACTATTTTTAGGTCAACATCATAACAATTACATGGGTTTTAAAAAAAACAAACAAACAGCTATACAGCTTTCTTTCTTTCTTTTTTTCCCAATCAAAGAGGTAAGGAAGAAAGAGGGGAGGTCCCTACCAGTCCTGCTGAGCACTCCCTGAATCGGGTACTTTTCCCACACATATCATGTCCCCATCTTTGGCTGTAGTTACCATGGAAAACCTGACATTGCCATTTGCTTTCAGAAAGCGAAATTATCAAGCACAGCTTTGTGACCATCTCTGCTCTTTTAACCTCATCCTTTTGTGGCGTAACTATATACTAAAGACACCGTTACCAGTATTAGGAATTCAGAAACAGAGTATTGTTTTTGGCCTCAAGGAAGTCATTATCAACCATGGAAAAAAATGAAATAAAATTAGGAATCATAACACAATGTAAGATATGGTAGGACAGAGGTATGGGCCAGTTGCTAGGACAACACAGGAAAAGAGGGCCCTGGCCCCTCTTCTACACCAAGAAGGACAGGGAAGATCACGTTTGTAAGAATCTAACAAGGTCAAATAAACAGAATTTTAGTTCAGGGATGAAAAACACAACCAAGAAGACTTGGTTTCAGCCCAGAGCCAAGTACTGTCATTCACTAAAATGTAAACAGAAGGCAGAGGAGGAAGATGATGAGTTCCAGCCTTGAATAGGTTGAGTGAGAAATGACTGCAATGCCAAGAAGGTGATTAAATACGTGAGTCTATTTTTAGTAAAAAATAAGTGGACAAGTGACATGGATTTTACACACGTTTGTATATGCCTATTAATGGTACTGAAATTACTTCAGGCAGGTTTAGTGAGGATGTGGTGGGTTTAGTGAGTACGGACGCCTGGAAAACTCTGAGTTTACAAGGAAGCAGTAAGTGACAGCCAGTCAGACCCCAAAAAACCCAGGAGAGTGTGGGGTCACAGAAGACAAGCAAAGGTTTTAAGGAGGGAGTGATTCATTGTATCCAGTTCCCAAGAAAGGACACATATGAGGAGGAGTAAAAAAAATGACAATTGGATTTAATAACTAAGTATTTCAGAACGAGGGGTATGTTAGCTTGGAGTAGTAGGAACAAATACGAGACTGAATGAAGTGAGAAGGGGAAGTACTCTTCTGTCCACCTATGCTCCAAGACTGACTCCTCATGATCTCTGAATCAACCCTATCTCAAGCTTTCCAGTGACTGAGCTCCAACTGGATTGGCGCAGTTGGGTAAATGTTTATTAAGTTTCCATGTTACATGTTTACACTTCACACCTGCCCCCATAAAGCCTCCTGTCTTTGCTTACTGAAAGCGCAAGCAGCACTTGCCCCCAGAATAACCTGCTTGTGAGTTAACAGAAGCATGGTTTATAGAAGTCTCTCCTCTATATGTATACGAGGTACACCGGGTGTCTAAATAACTAGGCATAAATCAAGCTAAATGACACTTAAATTCAAGCAATTCAAATGTTCAGCAATTCTCAAAGTTTAGAACCCGAAATACCCCTCTCCTGGGAGCAGGGAGGTTCCTCCCAGCCAACTTTCAAGGGAGAAACACAACCAAAGCAAAGACTTCCTAATTCACTAATTAGGACCCAACTCAGTTCAGTGCAGCCAGCCTGCACAATGGATGTGAGCAGGTCGGTCTGGAGCAGCGAGGGAACGAGTCTGGTATTGGGGGCAGCATCACCTAACGCCCAGGCCAGGACCAGGCTACTTAGGCTGGGGGCAGATCCAGAGATTCTTCCAAATGCTTAAGTCACAGCCTTGCTTCCAGCCCCATCTTCCTTCTCTTCTTCTACCCTGGCTGATTGATTATCTTGTCACTTGATACCTAATTAAAATCCACATAATGAAGAACTGTTGAACTTTTCACTCAATTTCTCTATGAGAAAACACATCACTCAGAACTAAGGAAATGTGAGCACTACCTTTGGGAACGCAGTCTAATAATACCGATGCAATCAGCGATGTCCCTTGTCCTCTGTCCTCTTCCCCACCCACTGGTAAAGCTCGTGTTTCAGGACTCCAGAGGTCACGGAGAGGAGCGGGGGAGAAACAAGGAGAAACCTTCACTCACACAATGTGATCATGGACTCAGAGGTCAACACGGAGCCCCTGCTAGTCATGGTCCTGAGAGAGCACAAGGAGCACAGTCCCCATACTGACCGACCCCGAACACATAGCAGGACTGGGGGATGAACTCAATGCTCTTGCTATCCAGGAGTTACTGTAGCAAAATGAGTCTCTCTTAACTAATCTGAGGTGGCTGGAATTAGGCAACACACCCCATGGAAGGCGGTTAGTGAGTTTCCAAAGATTTCAGAAAAAGTACCGCTAATATGTCAAAGGATTTCTCAGACAATTTTCTAGCACAAAACTAGTAGGGGGTTCAGAGCTGTTCCTTAAACAGATACATTCATGGCACACACATTGCACTGTAACTGACACGACCGAAAATCCAGTCTGAAATAGCCCAGTGTGTGCGTGTGAGCGGACACATGCATGCGTGTCTGTTGTCTTTTCCAGTGTCCCCTCTGTCATTCCCATCAGATTTGTTGTTCTGATCTTGGACCTGAGGGACTGCTCTCTGAATCTTACCAGCAAAGCTTTTCTACTCAGGTTTGTGCGAGTTTCTATAGCTTTATCTCAGCAAGGTCTGTTTCTTGCTAGTGCCTTGGCTTAACTTGTGTGTATACACTCAAATATTCTGCTCACTCACTCTTTATAACAGAAATCAAAATAATGCTCTTGAACTACTTTTATTTTTTAAAAGATTTACTTACTTGTTTTAGAGAGAGCGAGAGAGCGAGCATGAGGAGGAGAGGCAGAGGGAGAGGGAAAGGGAATCTCCACCAGACTCCACACTTACTGTGGAGCCCATGGCAGGGCTCAACCCCAGGACCCTAGATCACAACATGAACCAAAATCACAAATCAGACACTTAACTGACTGAGTCACCCAGGCACCCCGCTCTTGAGCTATTTTTAAAGATGACACTATGACACAATCTAAACCATGTTTCTAACATGTCATTGGTACAATTACTGCTTAGAAATTGGGGTTCTGACAAATCTTTTCTTTCCTGCTATACTGTTAGCAATGCAAAATGTTGCTACTACCATTAAAGCGATGTTATTAAGCAGCTAAAGCTTTATGTCACCTATGTCCTCATCATCGCATTTAATCCTCACAACAACCTCATGACATCAGAATGAGCATGCTCTATCAGAAGAAGCAAAACACACAAAGGTAAGTTGCTCAAAGTCACACCGAATGTCAATAGTGGAAGTAGGACTGGAACTTAGGCTGACTGGCTCTAGCGAGTTTTCATTTCAGCTGAGATGGCTACAAGAGGTGATAGTGCATGCCTCTGTTTCCTCACCTGAAAGCCAGAAATAATATGTGTCCTACCCAAATCACAGCTTTCTTGGATAGCTGGATAGCACAATAACGACCAAACTATTTAAATACCAGTGGGTCCCTATATAGAATCTGCTCTTAAGATTTACTTCCCTTAACTTGCATGGTATTAGTTTGGGAAAAAATAATCTTTGATCATATCTAAGAAATAAAATTAGGAGATTTGTATATAGAAAGCTGGATTTCTCAGCTTTTAAATAATCTGAATGTGTGTCGCTCTAACACTTAATTCCTGCCCAGAAACCATTAACGGAGTAGAGCAGCGGGCCAGCTGAGGCTGTGCCCTCTGATCTGCTCTGTTCCCACCCTGCTTGCTTCCATCACGCAGCCACATCGGTATCTGCCTTCACTCCCACCTTCAGTTAAGCAGGAAACTGGACCCAGCTAAGACAGGATGGGGATCAGGAGGCACCATGCTGGCCCGGGTGTGTCACCGGGATGCCTTGAACGCATGACCATCCCCACAGTGGCACTACCATCCAAACCTTTCATTCAAAGTTCAGTGTATATGCTGCCGAAGCGAGCACTGCCCAAACCCTTTGGAGAAGATCTGTTGGTCTTGACCAAAGTGTTTAAAAAAAAAAAAAAGACATGCTGCCCAGATGCAGTTTCACCAGGAACATCGACTATTCAAAACACTTCAGGAAGTGATTATAGACAGAGTAAGATTGTTGTTTTTTCTTTACTTCTGAGACAACCGTCACCTCCTTTCCTAGAATGAAAGGAGTACCATTGCCAAGCCCACTGGCAGTTAAGAGAGGCCCCTGAAAATGTCTTCTTGAAAAAGAATTTTTTTAAAATTTAATTTTTTATGTGTTCCAAAATTCATTGTTTATGCACCACACCCAGTGCTCCATGCAATCCATGCCCTCCTTAATACCCACCACCAGGCTCATCCAACACCCCCACCCCCAGCCCCTCCAAAACCCTCAGTTTGTTTCTCAGAGTCCACAGTCTCTCATGGTGCCTCTTCCCCTCTGATTTCTCCCAACTCACTTCTAAAGTGATAGAATGTTTCCCATGATTCAACCTCTCACGAGCGGCTGGCATTACCATCTTTAGGACCTCCCTGGCCACAAGCCCTGCTCCAGTCCCCACTAGGATGGCACCTTGTCAATGGGGCACCACCAGGCCCCAGATTGGTCCCCAGTAATATCCCTCCGCCCTTCCCCAGAGATGTCAAGGCAGGACAATGTGAAAATGAAAAGTCTGGTGTTGGGTGGACAACAGACCTAGATCCAAATCCTCCACGTCGTCTTTTTTTTTTTTTAAGATTGTTTTTTGAGAGAGAGAAATTGAGAGCAAGAGAGAAAGAATGAATGAGCAGGAGGGGCAGAGGGAGAGAGAATCTCAAGTAAACTTCCCACTAAGCGTGGGGCCCAACCTGGGGTTCAATCTCACAACTCTGAGATCAGGATCTGAGCCGAAACCAAGAACTGAATGCATAACCAGCTGAGCCACCCAGGCACCCCCGTGTGTCATCTTTTTAGGTGAGAGTTCTTGCCCACTTCTTTATCTGTAAAACAGGCTTAATACCACTTACTTCATACAGTTCCAAAGAATTCAATAAGTGAATAAAAATAAAGTCCTAGAGGTCTGACCCTTAATGAATATTCTGTAATGGCAGCTACTACTATTACTGAAGGATGATTATTTGGGGTCATGAGCAAGCTATTTTCTAGAATGTTGTTTTTCTATTGCTTTTCCAGATAGGAGAGCATATTCTGGGTATTTTTACAATCATAGAAACAATTATATTGAAATGAGTTAAAAAACATTAGCCTCAATTTAAAAAAAAATCAATACCATACCATTTTAGGAAAGAGAAAATTATAGTCCATGTTTTAAATGGGAAAATTTCCAAGGTGAGGAATGTAACAGAATATTTATAAGAATAAGTGAATTATAATGTTACAGTAACAAAAATTATCCTTTCTAATGAGGAGCGCTCAGGCTAAATTTCTACATTATTCAACAGAGAAAATTGCTTTCTACAGAGAAAAACTGAAAATAACACTAGGATTTCCAAACACTAACTACTTATGGTAGTGACATTTTTCTTCATTTTTTTTTTTAAATACAAAATTTGAAGACAGGATTCCATAGTCGCTTATTTGGACTGAAAATTTGTATGAGATGATTGCTTAAATACTTAAATAAGAAACAATGCCAATGGTGCCCTTTATGAATGTGAATTTTCTTATTTTACTAGCACTCTTCTTACAGGCATTGATTCAATACAGTTGATCACACGAAGGAATGGAATGTGCAAAATATATTCCTTGACACTTTCTGTATCTTCTCTTGCATTAACTTATCCTAATCCACCGCAAGTCCTTTCTTTTCCTTTAGGAATGATGGAAACACTTCCAGTTAAGCTTCAGTGGTTCATCATCAAGGCAACTCTATGTATTTATAGGGGCACATCTGGCTTCCTCAATTATAACATGGAAGGGTTGACCTAGATCATTTCCAGTGTCCCTTCCTCTCTCACATCTTAGTTATTATTGTCATGCAATGTTCCCATTAGAGAGGTTACTGTAATGTTGAGATGTTGATTGGATCCCTGGCTCATGGGTTTGCAGGTAAGGGCTGTAGGACAAGTTCAGTCCAGGACAATTAGTTCTGTGTGGGACTGATGTGGAAGAGACGTCAAGGATGAATAATCACTTCTGTAAGGGACCAAAGAACTTTCCCAGGAGAAAACCTACTTCAAGCCCCAACACTCCTTGAGTGCACAAATTTATGCTGATGTAAGGAAAGAAAGGGAGAAACACAAGAAAGGAGTAGCCAGCTCACTGAGTCTCACCATTGTTACCAGCTGGGGTGGGGGTGGAAAAGTGGAGAAAAGTCATAGGAACCAACTACAAGTTAGTGGTAACTCTTACAGATGCTAGCAACTCGGGCATCTTTTTGAAACTATGTAACAACTACAGGGCAACACTTTCCCAAGTGAGACTCTAAAAACAAAACCAAATTATAACTATGTTTGTCCTTCATCTTTTTTAACAGACAAAAGCTCATTCAAATGTCAAAAGAAAAGTCAATCTCCTATGACATTGTTTTAAATTAAATATGTTGTGGTTTAAAAAAATCAACTATATCATTTTTTCTTATCATAAACTCATCACGGACCTACCAGTGGTCATAAGCATTTGACGCCACTTCATTTATAATATTTAGTATAAGCCTATAGGCACCAATATTAAACTACATAAAGTGCATCCTTACTTCTATATCCAAAACCACAAATCCCAACTTCCCCGCAGAGGATTTGGGGAACAGAAAAATAACTTAGGAAATGCACAGAAATGTTGTGCATGACCAGATGGAAAAATCCTTTCTCTTGAAAATAATGTGGCTGCTTCGAGTAGGTTCTCAGGCAATGAGGCGGAGCATCTGGCTGGGACTCAAAGGGAGCCTCTCCTGCCCCTCCAGGTGCACCCCATCAGCACACTGAGCATGAACCTGGGACCTCCAGAGATGTTGGCCCTGAGGACCACATCACCTCCTTCTCAGCCAGTACCCGTGCCTCGGTCCTGCAGTAATGCAAACACCCAGCAAACCCTTTCTGCTCAAGCTCATTTACTACCAGGAGCTCCATGCCTACAGCAGCACCTCTCAGTCTGTTTCATGGGGCTCAGGGGAGTGCTGAGTGGTCAACAGTGACAAGCGCGTGCCTTGAAAACGCCCCTGGGTCAAGTCTGGGAAATAGACAAACCTCCAAAGACCTTGTTAGGTTTCGGAATGTTCCCCTCCTGCAAGAGAAGGCTATAGAATGGCTGTTTCTCATTCATTTACTTTACTTGGGAAATAGTTCTAGAGACTCTAATTTGTTCTATTCCTATAGTTCTACCAGAATACCAGCCAAATAATACTGGGTGACAGATTACATAGCTGGGGTAGGGGTGGGAGTCCTTTCAATCTCTTTCCACTTAAAAACAAATTCATGTAATGCTATGTCTGAGGGTTTTGCCTTAAGGTTATTGATCAAACCCTCTCTTGAACCCCTGATAAATGTTTGGCAACTAGTGATGGAGTCAAATTTAATTAATTAAAATTTAGATAAATAAAATGGGAAAATCTTGTTTCAGTCTTCTATCTCTAGCCCTTTTTATCTATACACTACAATTACAAGCATGGGGAGGGGTTTGGTTTGTTTTTTGGTCCAGTTTTGGTATATTTATCACTGGATTTGGCATGCACAGCTTAATTATTCTCCTTGAATATCAAAAGTAAAAGATAAATGACATAGGGCATGACTCCCTGCCTGCCATCTCAAAATAATGGATCGAGTAAGGTAATGGCAAAGCATACATTTTAAACTACTGTACACAGTTGTTCAGGCTGCATCTAAGCAACAGACTTATGATCTTAAAAATATCAAAACCATTTTTCTATTATCTCTGTTTTCAGGTCCCTAGTAATTATGCTTGGGGTATCTTTAATTGCTGTCCAATAGTGATCTCAGCTGTTTGCAAAGTCAGCGGAGGCGTCACCTTTAAGAGGCCAAGGTCTGCAATGGGTAACCTCTGCTTATCTGGGACAAATCTCTAGACCCTTTAAACCAGTCAAGAAGCAAGACAAAAGGTGGGGTCACTCTCCAGAATTCTCTTAGCTGGCGATTCCAGATCATCAACACATTAACAGCTACCAGGTCCTCCTCCTCTTAATGGCTATTTTGCTTATAAACAGTGCAGGGAACAGTAAGTAGGATTTCATAGCTTGGTGCAGCCAGCATTATTAGCATCATGGCTTTCCCTGTTGAGGATTAATAACAGTAGCTGTACTGATGACAGAAAGTGATAATAGTTCTAATTACCGATATTCATCTTAGGATGGTGAGCAGCTGTTAAAACATCTCCTTGGAAGTTCAAGTTCAGTCGCCTAGCTTTTCTGCCAAATACAGAAAGCTTTAATGCTAATTAGGAAGGCAGATTACAAATTCAAATGTCAGTCAGAGTGCACCGTGGTGGTTCTTTATTAACTTTTTATTCTCCCCCACCTTAAGCTTTCTGGCCCATGTGTTTTTAAAAGCTGACACTCCAAGTAATGAAGGAGCCCTGGGGTGGGGGCGCAGGGACCTCCTGGTGTCCACTTGAAACAACCCTTTCCACTTCAATAAGGGAAGTGTCTCATCTGTTTCCCTTTGAAGAATGTGACACACTGCCTGGAAGTTGTCACAGACTCACAAGCCTTGAGAGTCACTCTCTACCTGCTGTAAGGACCCAGGAAGGCAGCTGGAGAACTGAGGTCCACTCTGCTGTCTCCTAGGTCAGCAACAAATCCCTTTCACACCTGATATGACTTCTCGGCAAGCATGTCCTTCATTTCCTCCATTGGCTGGTGTTTCCTAAATACTCCAGACCAGGAGAGTCCCGCAGGATGCCCCAAGGAGCTATGTACTGTGACTGTGGTCTTCTACCAAACTCAGCAGGGGAACCTCCAGGGCAGAGGATAGGAAGTCAGGCTCAGGCTCAAATGTGGGGAATTGTTGCCAGGTCCCCGGGAATGGGGAAGCAGGAAGACTATTTTCAGGATAATGTGGGCACTAACTCCGCCTCCTCCAAGGGCAAGGGTGGGACCCCACATGTCTCAAGCTGGGCTTGAATCAGGGGTGGGGAGAGCCTGATACCTATCAGCATTCCCTAAAACCAGGGATTGTCAATCTTTTTCCATGAAGAACCAGCTGCTGAGTATCCCAGCCTTTCAGGAGGTCTTGTCCCCACTCTAACTGGGCAGCTCTAGCTGCAGGGTAAAAACAGTGGCAGACAACAGCAAAAGAAATGGGCGTGTCTGGCTCCCGGTAAAACTGACATTTGAATTTCATATAATGGTCATCATGGCACGAAGCGCTATTCTTCTCCAGATCTTCTCCAGCCATTTAAAAATATCCAAATATCATTCTTAGCTCAAAGGCAGCTCCAAAATTGGTCATGGGCAGTTTGGTGATCCCTGCCATTTATGGAAATGCCAACATTTTAGGGGAACATCTTCTCCAGTGATAACAGAAACCTCATTACCAACACATATACACATACACAGGAAAGAAACAAAAAAACAGTAACAGAGCCAAATGTTTCACTCTCTTTTTCAATCCTAGCAGGATCCCACCTGTCTCAAGTGTCCCCAGCAGCAATATAGGGGAGAGCGTGGGAAACACCTGCAGACACAGGAGGCCTCTATGCCTGCTGGGTTTAGCCACCCACTTCCGTTAGGTTCTATTCTGTAACTAAATGAACTGGCAATCTATGAAAATCGAGGTCATGCTTCTGAGTGGCCGCGGGTGCATAGACGCGCCCACGCCGGTGTGCTGTCGCCACTGCCCACCTGTCCCCTGACTTGCCATGGTACAGTGGCTATTTAAAATGTAGGTTTCTAGGCTCCTTTCCTAAATTTATTTCAGCAGTTCCATGGCTGGTCCACATACCAGTATTTTATGCAACCTCCCCAAGTGAGTCGTATGATCTAGTCTATGGAGGAAACTAACACTGGAATCAAAGTCTCGCCCAACTTGCAAGTTCACGGTGCCAGCAGAGTACAGCTTTCTCTGGGCTGCAGGGATGATCCTGCAGCACATACAACTGGTCTTCTAAAGCGACCTCATTAGGTAGAGCTACGCACCCATATTGACACCAAAAAGGAAAGCAAGGTTTTGATGGTGGGGTCCTGGAAGCAAGCCAAGCTCCTGCGGTTGCTCAGCAGTAATAGGCAAAACAAAACAAAACAAAACAAAACAAAACAAAAAAAACAAAAAAACCAACCCAGAAACTATGCTAGGCAAGGAACACTGAGAATAGCACTGAGAGGACCCCTGGCAGGCGGGGGGGGGGGGGGGGGGGATGGCTTTGCTATTCAAACGCTGTAGCGATTGCGAAGGACCGCGAAAGTGAGCAGCGTGCAGGGCGAGTAAACCCACAGCCATCAGAGAGGAGGAGGCTCTGTGTGAGCAGAGAGGTTGGGCAGGCCACACGTCGATGACAGCTTTGCTCTAAACGGTGGTGACAGCTGTGGACCAAAGGGCGGCCAATCTCGCAATAAACCGTTTAAGAGCATCCCTTCGTGAAAACAGCAATCCCATCAGGAGCACCAACTCTGAATACAAAAGACAAAGCTGGAGGTACCCAAGCTGCTGTGGGTCAGACATCTAAAGAGGCTATTACCCCTTTGCCACCTTTTCTCTAGTCCCAAACTTCTATTCCCACAAGCTGAATTTGCTCTCTTTTCCTTCATGTTCCTCCCTGCTCCCTCCGGTCAAAGGTTCTCTGGCCCAGTTTTTGGTTCTGATTGCTTCCTCAGGCCTGTGTCATCCTGGAATTCTGATCGCTGAGACCTCTGACCCTTGCAAATTATTTCCCTAAACCCGACATTTTGTACTGAGATAATTTTCTAATGCACTCGGAAAGATGGACTGACTTCTGGATGCCTATTGTATCTTGTTTAATTAGACACAAAATTTGATGGGATCACTACATTACAGTAATAGCTAACAATATAGTCTTTCTTTGTGCCATGCATCTCTCCAAGCCCTTTCTGGGGGTATTACATTTAATATTTAAATACAGTGGTTTTCAATCTGACGCGTGAAGAGTTTAGAAACGAACACTCTCATCCTCTCAAGAGAGAAAGGCGAACTGAAAAATCAATCACATTTCTTAGAACCATGGGAAAGGTGAGGTTACAGGGCTAATTGCTGCTTTGAACACTGCAGAGATGGGAGGGGTGATGCCCAGATTCACAGCTAACCTATGGGGATCAGAAGCCCGGAAGCAGAAATCCTCAGCGAGAGCCAGTCTGGGCAAGAATGCTTTAACCCTCTCTGATGTATTTGCTAGAGGCTCAGTGTCGACCAGTGGGAGAGTTAACCCAGGGGCCCAACCTTAGGGCAACTCCCCCAAACTTCTCAAGATTTTTACCCCTTTGGAATTCTACCATATGGTAGAGAGCAACTACTCACAAAGAGTTGGGGTGCCTGGGTGTCTGAGTTGGTTAAGTGTCTGCCTTTGGCTCAGGTCATGATCTCAGGGTCCTGGGATGGAGCCCCATGTTGGGCTCCCTGCTCAGTGGGGAGTTTGCCTCTTCCTTTCCCTTTGCCCCTTCCTATCTTGTCATGCTGCTCTTTCTCTCTCAAATAAATAAAATCTTTTTAAAAAAGTGTTTTAAAAATGTAAAAATATAGGGGCGCCTGGGTGGCTCAGTGGTTTAAGCCGCTGCCTTCGGCTCAGGTCATGATCTCGGGGTCCTGGGATCGAGTCCCGCATCGGGCTCTCTGCTCGGCGGGGAGCCTGCTTCCCTCTCACTCTCTCTGCCTGCCTCTCTGCCTACTTGTATCTCTCTCTGTCAAATAAATAAATAAAAAATCTAAAAAAAAAAAAATGTAAAAATATATAATTGATATGCTGAAGAGAAAATGAAATCATAGAAAATGTTCACTTAAAACCACAGTGGGCACAAAAAGAATGGAGAAAAGAAAGGATAAGAGAAAAAATTCAGTTTATGAGTAGAAAACAGTTATATAGGGTGGCACAGTTGGTTAAGCATCTGACTCTTGGTTTTGGTTCAGGTTGTGATCTCAGAGCCATGAGATCCAGTCCCATGTTGGGCTCCCCACTCAGCACAGAGTCTGCTCAAGATTCTCTCTTCTTCTGCTCACCCCCCCCCACCGCAGTCTCTCTCTCTCTCTCTCATATAAATAAATCTTTAAAAAAGAAAGCAGTTAAAAATATGATCAATACTAATTCAAATATATCAATAATCGCCTTAAGCATAAAAAGTCTTAATATGCCAATCAAAATTTCAGAAACATCCAGAGTAGATTAAAAACAAAACAAAACAAAAAAGCAAAACCAAGATTCTAATGAAGGCTGTTGATAAGAAACCTATTCAAATTTAAAGGCACAGATTAAAAGTTAAGGGGTGGACAATGATATACCATGTTAACAACAATCAAAAGAAAGGTGGGGTAGCTGTATTAATTGCAGATAAATCAGACTTCAAAACAAAGAAAATCATCAGGGATAAAGAGAGACATTACATAATGATAAAAGGATCAATTTTCCAAGAAAACATAGTAACACTTAATGTGTATGTGCCTAATAACAAAATGTCAAAATACACAAGGCAAAAAAATGATAGACCTACAAGGAGAGAGAGATCTACTATTATAACTGGAAACTCCACAATACTTCTGTGTCAGTAATTGGCAGATCCAGAAGGCCGGAATTCAGTGAGAATATAATTGGACAGCACTATCAATCAACACGATCAATGATATTTATTGAATAATTCTTCCAACAATAAGAGAATATACATTTTTCTCAAGCTCTCATCGAATATTCACTAGGACCACATTTGGAGCCATAAAACATACCTCAAATTCCAAAAAATAGAAATCATTCATCATATATGCTTAGGCTGCACTGGAATTAAGCTAGAAACCAACAACAGGAAGATAGCTGAAATTTTTAAAAAAAAACACACTTCTAAAAAATGTATGATTCAAAGAAAATATCTCAAGAAAAAAATAAAGACTACAGTAAGTGAAAATAAAAATTTCTTGAATGCAGAAAACAGTGCTTAGAGAGAAATTTATAGTATTGAATGCATGCATCAGAAAAGAAGAAAGACAAAAGATCAATAATCTAAATACACAAAGAAACTAGGAAAAGAACAAATTAAATCCAAAGTAATCCAAAGCTGGTTCTTTTAAACTAAATAAAGCCCTTTCTAGCCAGGCTAACAAAGAAGAAGAAGAGGAAGAGGAAGAAGAAGACGACAACGATGACGACAACACCACAAATTACTAATATCAGAATTGAAAGAGGATCTATCACTACAGATATCAGAAAAGAATAACAAAGGAATAATATGGATGAATCAATAAATTCTACTCCTGAAATCAATAGTACACTACATGTTAACTAGAATTTTAAATAAAAATTTGAAAAAAAAGAATTATGTTCACAAATTCCATTGTAGATGAAACTGACCAATTCCTTGAAAGACACAATCTGTCAAAACGTGCAGAAGAAAGAGAAAATGTGAATAGGCCTAAATCTACTAAAGAACTGGAGTCCATTCAGGCATACCTCATTTTATTGTGTCACTTTATTGCCCCTTATAGATACTGCTTTTTGTACAAACTGAATATTTGTGGCAACTGCGTCAATGAGGTCTACCTACACCATTTTTTTTTTTTTTTTTTGCATAGCATTTGCTCACTCTGTCTCATCTTGGTAATTCTTGTAACATTTAAAACTTTTTCATGATTGTTGAATTTGTTATAGTGATCTTTGATCAGTAATTATGCCTGGCTGAAATCTCAGAAAATAGCATTTTTTACCAATAAAATATTTTTAAATTAAAATATGTACATTTTATTTTTAGACATAATGCTATTACACACTTGAGAGGATAGTATAAACAACTTTTAACGCACTGAGAAGCCAAAAAAGTCATTTGACTTCCTTTATTGCGATATTCTCTTTATTGTGGTAGTTTGGAACCAAAGCCACAGTATCTCCAAGGTTTGCCTGTAATTAATTACCTTCTAGCAGAAAGCACCAGGCCCAGGTGGATTCACTGGTGAATTCTACCAAATATCTCATTAAGCAAGGATGCTAGTTCTACACAATCTGATCCAGAAAACAGAAGCAAAGGAAAATACTTCCCAACTTACTCTGTGAGGTCAGCATTATTCTAGCATCAGTACTAGAAAAATGCTTTAGGACAAAGGAAAATTACCAACCAGTAGTTCTCATGCAAAAAGCTTCAATAAAATATTAGCAAATCAAATCAAGCAATTCATATTAAAAAGTTATACACCATGACCAGATGGAATTTATTCCAGGTATGCAAGGAGTGTTTAACATTTAGAAATCAATTACTGTAAATTCATATCAATAGGCCAAAGAAGAAAAACTGTATGATCCTATCACTTAATGCAAAAAAAATTAAAAATTTTTTCACAAAGTTTAACACCCACTTTTATAATAAAAAAGTCCCTTTCCTCTAGAAACAGAGAAACCTACAGTTAAAAATATGCTTGATGTTGAGGAACTAGATGCTTTCCCCTAAGATTGGGAATAAGAGAAGAATGTCCCCTCTCATCACTCCCATTCAATGTTGTACTAGGAGACCTAGCTAATGCGTTAAGAAACAAAAAGCATACAGATGAGGAAGAAAAAAAATTTTTAAATGTCTTTGTTCACAGACTATAGGATTGTCTATGTATAACATTTTTAAAGAGCCCAAAAAACTAGAATTGATTATAGCAGGGTTGCCAAATGCAAGGTTAATATACAGAAGTCAACTGATTCCCTATGTTCTGGCATGAACAAGTGGAATCTGAAATTAAAAACAGGGGCTCCTGGGTGACTCAGCCAGTTAAATGTCTGCCTTCGGCTCAGGTCATGATCCCAGGTTCCTGGGATCGAGTCCCCCATCGGGCTCCCTGCTCAGTGGGGAGTCTGCTTCTCCCTCTGCCTGCTGCTCTCACTGCTTGTACATGCTCTCTCTGACAAATATATAAATAAAATCTTTTAAAAATATCAAAATAAAAACACAGTATCGTTTACATTAGCAGTGTTACAGAGACCGTAAAAGAAAGTTGGAGTGAGGGACTCATGGGATTTTTAGGGCAGTGAAGCTATTCTCTATGATACCATAATGGTGGATAGATAACATTTGGCAAAACCCACAAAAGTGTAGGGCTCAAAAAGAGATAAACCATGGACTATAGTTAACAATGTTTCAATGTTGGTTTAGCGATCATAAAAAAAGGTACCACACCAACGACTGAGGGTGAAGAGAAGGGTGCATATGAGAACTGTATTTTCTGTTCCATTTTTCTGTAAACCCATAACCACTCAAACTAATGAAGTCTATAAATAAGGAAAAACTATGTTAAAAAATGAAAATCAGTCCTATGATGTAGATACTATTATGTTTTTCAGAAAGGGAAAACAAAGAAAAGTTAACGTACACGGTCACGTAGCTAGTGAATTGTGGACCAGCATGAAAAATGCTGCCAAGACTCAAACCCAAGCTTTATAATATGGAGATAAAGAAGCGTGTGCGTACACATGCAAACACACACGTGCATACACATACCTGCCTGCACGGTTTGCTGTTTTTCAGGGGCAGGTAGATTTCATCAGCCGGGGACTGGGACAGTGCCCCTCACTGACGGCAGCAGCTGGAGGTGAGACTGAAGGTCTGATCTGATGGCTGTCCAGGACCAGGTGAGCTCATAGCTGCAAAGCATGACTTCCCTGCTGGCTGCACCTGCCCAGGTTACTGGGGGAAGGGAAGGATGCTGGGGGCTCGAGGCAGCCCTTGGGGCACAGCAAGGATGAGTCAGAGAAGCCAGTCTGTTGGTCAGCATGTTCCCTCTGCTTTTGTGAAGACTGTGCACCACCAGGCTGCAGGAACCCCGACCAGGTGGGCTGCATGTGGCTTTCCCGTCACAGTGCTGTGCCGGGGACAGGTCATGCACTGCTGGAGCTGTTAAAGGTGCTCTGAGCTGTGATGAGGATGACAGACAGGCTGTGTGACCCCCATTCTGAGGTGGGGCTGCGCCGTCCCTAGGCGCCATCTGGGCCGCCTTGGAGCTGCCTGCACTCTGCGTTGTCTGCAATAGCACTTGGGGGGCCCAAACATCCATTTGACTGTGTCAGCTGCCATGGGGGTGCCTAGGGGTCGTGTCCTCCAGGACGCCCCTGCAAGCAAAGGAGGCTAGTTCCTGTGTGCAGGGGCAGGCTCTGCCAACAAGCAGTGGGGGTCGGAGTGCGGGCACGGCTGGGTCACTCTGCTCTTACTCCTCGCGTTTTCTTTCTCATGTGAAACTTTGAGCTGAAGGAAAAGCCTAAGGCTTCTCCTGCCACTTAGGGTTTGTTCCTTGGTCTCCTCTAGTGACTGTCTCTGCGCTGTGGGTCTCCCAGTTCTGTCACTGATGGCCTTTCCTCCCCAGTCTCTGCAGCCCCCTGCATGCTTGTGTCACATTCAACAAGTGAGCCCAACCACTGATGGATCGTACGTTCATACACACACGTGGGATCACCACGTTCCATCGATAAGGAGCCAAGAGGCAACGTGTGCCCCAGAAGGCTGTTGTTTTGGGATTGCCAAAGCCATGTTCTCAGGTACAACTGCAGGAAATGGGGACCATGTCTACTAGAGTCTTGATCTCCTTGTGGAGAGAGGAGTTATTGGTACCAGTTCAGCCCTTCACCCAGGGACATTTTACCTGAAAGATGGAATCCTTCATTTAGGAGTTTTCCTCTTCTTTAGAATATCCTTCCAACTGTCTACCCTCTCTTCTATCTCCTGGGATGGATAAGGTACAGGGATGGTGATCAAGGAAACTAAATTCTATTCTTTTCCCCAAATCTCACAGCCCTTGGCTCCCCATGCCTCTGTCTTTCACCTGGAAGCTGCGTCCGAGGTGATTACCAGCAACTTCTACTGTGCCTCACCAGATAGCACACCAGGACGCCTGCATTTCAGGATGCATGCCCCCATCCTCACCATGTTCACATTCTGGCTGTGCTGATTGCATTGGAACACACAACCAAACAGCTGTGTTTCTCTACTTGTGTAGTACATATTTACAGAAACCGTATTCAGACTCATCATTCAACAAATATTGGTTATGTAGTAAGTGCAGGGTATAATTCTTATGCAAATCCTTGCGCTGCTGGAAACCGGCTACAAGTTGAGACATATGCTACCGTTCAGGTACTTAAGACAGTCGGGAAATGGACAAATTCCAGTCGGTGTAGGAACAAGCATATGGCTTCCACGTACAAACTAGATAAAGAAATTAAGGGAACCACGTACAAGAAGAGGATCCAGCAGAGTTCACTGGGGTGAGCAGCAGAGCCCAGTGCTCTTGGATGAGAATTCTGATCTGCACAGCACCACACAAAACCGAGAACGACACTGCATGGCAGGTCTATTTAGAAGACAGATCTTGTTGCCTTTATTAAAGTAATAATTTTTAGGTGTAAGTAATAAACAAGAATGGTAGCTCTTCCCAGAGAGCTCAGAGAAGCTCACTGATAGCATCGTGTAATAATTAAGAGAACAGGCAGGGCATAGGACGCCAAGAAGGAGCCTCTCTCTTACACGGCTGCAGTCCTCCCGGAGCCCTGGCTGGTCAGTTTCCTCCTCATTAAGACCGCCTGACATTTGATAAACGCGCCCGCCTGATACACTGCCTGCCCCGGTTCCGAGGCTTATCTACCCACAGACAGCCTTGCAGGCACTGGCCTCAGAGACCGCAGGATGCCTTCTCTGCAGGGAACGGGGGGCCGTCTTGCGTGGGTTCCCAGGGGCACACGCAGCCAAAGGTGTGGGGAGATCTGGGATGGAATGGCTACACTCCTGGCTGCTCCCAGCTGCCCAAGAAACGCTATTACAGATGAGCTCTGTATTTGGGGACTAAAGCTGAAACCCCAACTATTTTTCTTATCTTCTGCTTCTTCCTAGTGTGTTCTAAGCCCAAGTGGGCGTGCACTCCTCATCCTTGAAGGACTCAGATGCTTACTGCGTCCAAGTTCCTGAAGGAGGTCTCCTGGCAACTACAAAGATGCCACAGATTAAAAAAACAAAAACAAAAAACAGCTGAAGATCTTGCATCTTACTCTTTTGTAATTAGAGCAGTTTGTAATTCAGACCGGGTTCTCACTGTGCTCTGTGAAAGGAACCCAGGGCTCATGGTGATCTATACGGATACTATCAAATGGCATTCTGCAAATGGGATCTCACTCATACGCTGAAGGCAGGCTCCTATTGTACAGTGTCACGCAAATTCACCGCTTGTTTACAAGCCCCATAAATGGTAGCAGATCCCAAATCCCAAGCAGGTCTGAATATCCTTTTGCAGCAATCATGTCAGGCACTTTCTCTGAACGTTTTCTGGAAAGCTGATTTATTACAGATTGGTTTCCTATGTGCAGCGCACATACATTTTAATGAATTACCAGTGGCATGGAGCAAAGCATACATATTCTGATGAGAAAATGACTGGAAAGGCCTTATTTCAGAGTCTGTGGCTAGCATAAAATGGATTCCTGTCATAATAAATTAAAAACGCTGACTAGGAGAAAAATTATCTCTCACAGGAAAAAAAAAAGACAAGAAAACATTTTCAGAAGGAAGCATCTCCTACTTATAAGAAAGAGTGGGGGTTGAAGGCAAGTGGCATTTTTGTTGTTGTTGTTGTTGTTGTTTCATTTAATCCACAAATTTCCAAAATGCAAGGGAGGATAGCTGGGAAAGATAGAGATTCTAGCATCAGACCGAATGGGTTAAAACATCTCATTTACCCAGCCCTAGCGCCTGAGCCTCGGATCCCTAGCTAGAATTTGGAAATCGCACCTCTAATGGTATTTACCTCAGATGGCCTCTCACAGAAGACCCCAGTCCAGCACCGCAAGCAGCATGGGTCCGTAGAAAGCACTGCTGTTTTTGTCCGCTGTTTCCAGGCACCCAGTGAAAAGAAATACCAAGTTCTTGCCTTTAAGGAATTACAGTCTAAAGGAGTAAATCTTCACAGAACTAGAGACTAAGGAAAGCCATGAATGTGCATACTGATAGCTAAATTGTTCAAGAGATACAGGACAAACAACTCCCCACAAGGAGAGAAAGGGCCGTGGAACACAAAAGTCACTGAGCAGGTAGCTCTGGCAGAGTCCCAGCCAGGCAGAAGCAGTCTATATTGTTGGGAAACCCAGTCAACACGTAACGACCCACAACGTCTCGACTGCATGTCTTCCACACTGCAGCTTTCCAAATATGTACTATTTCTGTGAATACTTCCCATTTTGGGCTCTATTTTGCCACCCAGGCCATTCATGAAGCTGTCAACTCAAGGTCACCTCTTCAGGGCTAACTCTCCTAACAACCCTGGCCAAAACCCTCCACCCATATCGGGCACTCTCCTGTCACCCTACTTTATTCCTGTCATGCTTATGGCAGAGTTCCCAAGTGTGTCGTAGCTATGAACTGCAGCCAAGTGTCTATGTCCGCACTACTGACATCTGGGCTAGATACTGGTCGCAGTGCCCTGCCACTCTCCCAAGGCTATAACAACCACAGAGGTCCCCAGGCATCACCAGCATCCACTCAGCCTTGCAGCTGGCGAGCCCGGGAGGACTCAGGACAGCTCAGATACGCAATAGCTCTGAGCAGGCTCCCCGGTTAATCTCTCTGTGTCTGCATGGTACGTATTTTCTATAGGCTCCAATATGTGGAAGGGGTCCGTAATACTGCTGTCAGCACCTGACATGATGTGTTTACAGGGTTCATGATTTCACGTTTGTTATACAATTGAAGACCACGGCAATGCTACAAAATGCAGGACAGGATGCTAGTCCTGTGCCTTCATAAGACATTCATGAGTGATGGGTTCAATAGTTTGCGAAAGTCTCACCATTTTGAGAGACTTGAGCGACTGATCCTCTTAACACAGACAATGTGGGGGTCTACTTAAAATGGAAAACAATCCTCTCCCCACCCAAGTCTTCTCCAGGGAAAATTTCCAAGTTACTGCCATTATGGTCTTACTCTGTTTCTAGCAACATGGTCCACACTCCACCACATCGTCGCCATCCCATACTTCTATTCTTCTCTCTTTTAAATTTATTTTAAAGCTTTAAGACACAGTTCATGTATTATAAAATTCACCCATTTAAAGTATATAAATCAATGGTAGTGGGATATTCAAAGACTTAGGCAATCACCAAAATCTAACTTCAGATCTATCTAATCTAATCTAATCTATCACCAAAATCTAACTTCAGAATATCATCATCACCATGAAAAGAGACCCATACTCTGGACAGTCACTCACCAGAAGCCCCTCAGCCTCCCAGCTCTAGCACTAACCTACTTACTGCTTCTACAGATTGGCCTACAAGAGACAATTAGAAGTTGTCCAGAAAAGACCTTTCTGGACGTGTGGCATTTTTTTTTTTTTAAAGATTTATTTATTTGACAGATAGAGATTACAAGTAGGCAGAGAGGCAGGCAGAGAGAGAGAGAGGAGGAAGCAGGCTCCCAGCCAAGCAGAGAGCCCGACGCGGGGCTCAATCCCAGGACCCTGGGATCATGACCTGAGCTGAAGGCAGAGGCTTTAACCCGCTGAGCCACCCAGGCGCCCCGGATGTGTGGCATTTTACTTCTCATAATGCTTTCATGATCATCCATGGGGTACCATGTATCACTACTCGGCTTGTTTGTACAGCCAAAAAACATTGCATTGTATGAGTTTGCCATGTTTGATTTATCCATTCATGGACATCTGGGTTGTTCCTTTTTGGCTCTTAGGAATAAAGTTGCAATGGACATTCGTGTCCTAGTGTTTGTGTGGATGTCTGTTTTCAGTTCTCTTGGAAAATATGCAAGAGTAGAATGTACACATCACACGGTAACACTACGTTTCCCACTTTGAGGTGTGGTCAGATTTTTAACGAGGCTACATGATTTTACCACTCCATGAGGACGTATTAGTTTTAATTTCTTCACATCCACGCTTATTATCACCTGTCTTTTTTTTTTTTTTTTTTTTTAGCTATCCAAGTGTATGTGAAGTGGTATAACTTCATGGCTTTGATTTACATTTCCCTAATGACTATTAATGTTGAACATCTTTATATGTGCTCAGTGGCCTTTTGCATATCTCCTTTGGGCAAATGTCTACTCATGTAAGTCATGTGCTGCTTTTAAAGATCTGAGAGAGAGGGGTGCCTGGGTGGTTCAGTGGGTTATAGCTTCTGCCTTTGGCTCAGATCATGGTCCCAGGGTCCTGGGATCAAGCCCCACATCAGGCTCTCTGCTCAGTGGAAGCCTGAGTCCTCCTCTCCTTCTGCCTGCCTCTCTGCCTACTTGTGATCTCTGTCAAATGAATAAATAAAAATCTTAAAAAAAAAAAAAAAAGATCTGAGAGAGAGAGCATGCACGCATACATGCACAGGAGCAGGATGAGGGGCAGAGGGAAAGGGAGAGAAAGAATCTCAAGAAGACCCCCGCAGAGCAGAGAGCCATTCAGGGCCCAATTTCAAGACACTGAGATCATGACCTGAGCCAAAAGCAAGAGCTGACTGCTTAACTGACAGAGCCATCAGGTGCCGCTCATGGACTGCTCTTAAAATTGAACTACTTAAAAAAAAATGAACTACTTATGTGTTTATTATTGAGTTGTGAGTGTTCTTTATATATTATAGATACAAGTCCTTTGATGATTATTTTATGTATCAACTTGGCTGGGCCACAGTGTCCAGGTATTTGGTCAAATATTATTCTGAATTTCTCACTAAGGGTGCTTTTTGTGGATAAGATTTAATCAGTGGACTTTGAGTCAAGTAGATTTGCCTTTATAATTGGGGGAGAGGGGTCTCATCCAATCAGCTGCAGATCTTCATAGACCACAGACTGATTTCCCCTGCCCAGAGGGAATTCTGCCAGCAGATGATCTTTGGATTTGAACCGCAACACCAGTTCCTCCAGGTTCCAGACTGCCAGCCCATTCTGCAGAGTCTGGACTTGCTAGCCTCCACAGTCACATGAGCAAATCCCTTAGAATAAATCTCTCTATAGACATATACACATCCTGGGATGCCTAGGTGGCTCAGTTGGTTAAGCATCTGATTTTGGCTCAGGTAATGATCCCAGCGTCCTGGGATCATGTCCTGCATTGGGCTCCTTGCTCGGCAGAAAGACTGCTTCTCCTTCTCCCTCTCCCCCAGCTTGTGTGCACTCGGTCTCTCTCTCTCTAGCTCTCTGACAAATAAATAAATAAAACCTTAGGGGAAAAAAAAGACATATACACATCCTATTCATTCTGCTTCTCTGGAGAACCCTGAATAACACAAGTCCTTTGTTGCACGTGATTTGTAAATATGTTTTCCCATTCCATATTTCCTCCTATAATAGACTAAGATGTTGAAAAATCAGTATTAGAGTTCTTTACTTTTTAATCTCTACATCCTTCCAATACACACACACACACACACACACACACACACACACACACACACACACACCATACATGTCATTCCCCTTCAAAAGGAGCTATTTGTCTCACAGAAGGGAAGGCCCATAAGACACCAGCAAGAACTAAACAATTCAATCTCCAAATTCAGAGTCCTTTATGCCAAAGCAATTGAGAAAGAACAGGTCTTTGAATTCCCTCCAGCTTGGCTTCGAATGGCAAGAGCCAGGCCTAAAGGAAGGGAAGGAAAAGTTTAATTCTACAACACATTTCAGAAGAATTAAAAATGTTCCTGTCTGCTCCATCCGTTTCTATCCTGAAGACTCTATGACTGTTTATAGTGGTAAAAAGAGAGCTCAGACTGCTCTATTAACTCAACCAAATGCAGGACTTTTCCTGCATTACTCAGTTGGAGAGATGCACATGGATCTGGGAAGATGCCGCCATGAAAAGGTACTGCCAAGCAACAATGAGATACCTCATCACACCTTGCAGCAAGAAGCAGGGGCTAGGGGGACTCTGTTACATTAACCTCCTTCTCAGGCCATGTTCCCGGGACTATATAATCTTCCATTTGCTTTCTACCATATTATCAAGTAATAGTGGACTGAAAACATTTCATCCTTGCTTTTTTCTACCTTTACTTTGTCTTTTCAGGAAGTCCAAAGAATATTACTTGTATAAGACCTTGTCAGGGCCATGATAGTCCAAGTATCCAATACAAATAAAAATAATAATAATAATAATAAATTTTAAAAATACCCACACAAATAAATGTATCATCTAGGGAAACAAACCAAAACAACCCATTATTTAGGTTCAGATGTGCACAAGATCCAACCTACGAAACTGCAGACCCCAAGGTAAAGAGCTTTAAAAGTGTAGCAAAGAGGGTTTTTAATTCTAAGACAACCAAATCCAATTTTTTAAATGAGCGAATTGGACATAAAACAGATTTCAATAAAGGCAAAAAAGTGGTTTTGATGTGCTTTGATTTTCCATTTAAAAATCAAGAGATTTAAATATAGTACCCATACCCCACTTCTATTTGCATAAAGGGAAAATATGCTATGCCAAGTGGTTAAAAAGTGAAATTTTTGGCTTGATTTGCTCTTCAATCTGGCATTTTCCATGAAGTACAGTTTTCCTTGAGTTATCTAAACTTTTTCATCCTCATTGGTAAAAGCATAACTCCTACCCTAAGTAACTTTGTGATATGGCTTTGAATCAGGTTAATTATTGATCATCTTTTCTATAAGGAAATGTTTTTATTTGTGAATTTCTTTTAAAGGTGTCACCTCAGTCCTGATAGTCGAGTGAACATTAGACACTGGGCTTATTCTCCATTGTGCTTGGATAGGTAAGCACTGAAGGGAACTGTTTCTCAGTTGGAGATTAGCTAGGAATGGTCCCATCAATTTGAAAAATGTCATTCATCAAGAAGACTAATCATGTGTAAATAAAGGAAGAAGGAATGTGTGTGATGATGTTAGAGTAATAAAGAAAAGATCACATCCTATCTTATAATTTCGCAGTTCTTTTCATTTACACACAGGTGTTCCTTAGATTCTCAGAACAGAGTTTAACACTTGACTAATTCAAATATATATATTTTTGCTATAATATATGGGATAGAATAGAGGTCAATGAATCAGTTTATAAAGTCAGAGCTTGGTATTCCCCACACGCTCCTAAAAATCCTCTTCTAATTTATTTTACAAACAACAAAATGGCTTATCTAGCAAACCATGTATTTGGAGTACCTAAAACAATCCTGTATGTATTAAGGCTCAGTTTGGGTCAGGTATGGGATGACAAAAGTGCATTATGGTGATAATGAACGTGAATAATTAGAAAGCCCCATAAATTATTTCAACCTGTCTTGCAAAACACAACTTAGGAAAGTGCAGGGATTACTTTGTTTTATCCAGACAGGCCTTTTGCCAATTACCTATGCCTAAACACAACTCCTCAAAGGGCCTAGAGAGAATGTTTGTAGGTCTCCTTAAAAAGGAAAAAGAGTCAAAATGCAGAGGAAATTTTTCTACTCTGTGATATAAAAGGAAAGAAGAAAGGGGCACTAAGTTGCTATACTTGGAGGAAGGGTATTAGTTTCTGATTTAGAAGCTCACAGGGAAGAGCAAACAAGGGGGTACGTCTGCGCTAGAAATCACAAAGGGGATGGCGGCACCAGAAATGACTCACATGGGGCTTCTCTTTCACCTGCAGAAGAGGATGCCCCAACTATCCCACGGTGTCCTCAAGGACCTCCTGAGCCACGTCATCAGTGACACTGTTTTCATTCCTCTCCCGGTGACACTTGATAGCCCTCTCCATCCCTAACTCCCCTGGCCCAAGTCTGTAACATCAGTTCTGTGCATTAAGGACAGGAAAGCTTCCCCCACTTTAGGACCCATGTCTGCCCTCCCCTCTGCCCGGCAAGCATGGTATCTCGTACCTACACTTAGATCTTAGCGTGAACATCACCTCCTCAGAGAGGTCCCCCGTTGGTGACCTGGTCCAGAGTGGCTTCATCCCTCAAGGCTATTTTCCTTCCTTACTGCTCATCTGTAACCTCTGCTGGACTTCTGCTAAGGGAGAACAGCCCTGAGTCCCTGGAGCTGGGAACAATTCCTGGCACGTGGCAGTGCTCCATAAATATTTGTCCAACAAACAAGGCTGTAACTTCTTTGTTGAAAGCTATAATAATATTGCTTTCCTTTCAAGATAATCTGGGTTTCTTTCATCTTGAGGATATTTGCAGCAAAAAGACAGCTCACTTATTATGCAAGCACATTTCCCTTTAATGTTATGTGACACGGGTATTGCTTTTGTTCTTCCAAATTTGCTACACTCCATCTGATACATCGTTTAATCTCATTTCTCACTGCGCTTGTTGATTCAACTTGAGTCAAAGACTTATCACGCATTGGGTAGTCTATTTATAGGTCTACCTCACATTTTGTCTGTTGACTTCATTTCCATACCCTCAAGACAAATATGTGGGCACTTCATCACACATTTGCCTGGGCTGTGCTAAGGCTCACGCCATCCATCCCAAGGTAAATTAAGGCATCTTTTGATTAGGAAAATCTGACATAACATACAAACCTATTTCTCTGGTCAGAATTATTATAGAGCCAAAGCTCTTGTTTTGCAGAAAATACAGGTCCTTCCACAGATGTGAAGAAGATAGAACATGATTGAAAGATTTTTTTTTTTTTTTTTTGGTAGGGCTTGATTGGGTCTAGTAAATGTATACTTTTAGTTTCCTTGGTTTTAAAAGAAAAGGATCATCAGAGAGATCTTCAGTGTATTCAGTGAGGAAAGCAAAACCAAAAGAACTGGGAAAAACAGTTTTACACCCCAAGAGGTTGCAGGTACAGGGGTCGGGGAGTTCAGACAGAAATCCAGCCAGTATTTTTTCTTGTGACTTCTTTACACCTGAACGTAGGACTCAAACGTGCTTTACTATGTGTTCACATAGTTGACAAGGGAGACCAATGAATCATAGGGAAGCCCTCTTCCACAGGTGTGGAACTAAGAATGTGTATATAGGCACTTCTCGGGTTCTAGAGATCACTGAATGACCAGGGGGATGAGGAGCCAGAGAGAAAAACATTTCTCTCCTGTTAACACACCCCTCCAACAATTCTTCAGCCTCCAGAGACTCAAACCCCCTGATGTACCATCTGTTCTTGGCCCCACTCCTCCCCGAGTGCCTCCTGCTCCTCGCTCTGCTGAACTCCCCCATGGTCAGCCTCCACCATCCTGCCTGCACCTGCTGCACAGCTCCCCGTTCTCTCTCTCCACCACTCCTGGTTTCCTGGCCAAACACCCATCCACGTGTCTATGGGGAATATGGGAGCCCAACTTCCAGAAGGGATGATGAGCAAACGCTAATGGCCTCATCACACTGTCCCACCTCCCCCGGGAAAGACCCCCACCATATTCTTCTCCACTACCTCAGGGCCACACTGAAAACTCCTCCTACCTTTTGTTCCGGCAGAATCCAGCCTGATCTCTGTCCCTGATTGTAAGTCTTGAATGAACTCTTCCTTGCCTGTTCAATTTAGACTGGGCTGGTTAACATCCAGTGGCACAGGAGCACACCTGCCATCACACTATTCTTCTAGTTCAAACACACCTCTGCTTTCTCCTGCCTTCTCCTCTGCCCTCGAAACTCTCAGACCTCTGCCCCCTCCTCATTTTCAGAATGGCCTTGCATTCTGGATCACTGAGGAAACAGGATACCACAGCAACTTTCCTCCAGCTCCTACTACACCCCCATCACCCCACCGACCCGCACTGCACCCCAGTATCCTTCCTTCCCAGTCTCTGGAGGCACCAGAGACCATATCCTTTTGAGCTCACTCAAGACCACCTGAGCTTTGCACGTTCAGAGAATAAGTAACAGTGACCTTTCTACATGCAGGCACACAACCAAAGTGTATCCAATACACTCAGACGCTACTACAACAGTATCCAACCACTATGCCCTGATGTAAATTTGGCTCATCCAAAGCTTTAGCATTCTGGGTAATTAATGCAATCCTGGTTTACACCGACTGTAGTCAGAGAAATACTCCAGCTCCTATTCTTGAAATTCAAAGTCACATTCTATTTGCCACAAGGAGGTTTCCCTCCCTCTGTTGCTCAGTTGATTTGCACATTTCTAACTGTGGATAAGTGACAGATGTGCTGAGTTGCTTTTTATTTGAAGCCAAGTAGAGAGCTCATCCCGGAGCATAAAAATATTTACAAGGTTTCTGTAGTACATGACTCGTCATCACACCGCTGTGCTGGGCTATGTCCCATCTCCAAAAGTTCAAGGACAAAAAACAATTACCTCCTCAAGGACATCGGCAAGCTTACTGAGGATCTCTTCAGGAAGGCTCTGGAATGTTGGGACACTGAAAAACAAAAGAGATGACGCTGAAGCAACATTCTGTCACAAACAAGGCAGCAACGTGCAAATGCATTTCAGGACAAAGAACCTGCAGATAAAGATCAAAGCAGGAACTTAGGCATGACTTGATGACCAACAAGGGAAACGAATGTTGTACTAGAAAGAACTTGGAGTCTGAACAGAACTGCGCTCAAATCCCACTGATAATTACCTGCAAATCCCACTGATAATTACAAATCCCACTGATAATTACCTGTGGGACCCTGGATGCCTCAGTGATAATGGGGAGAAAACCACTTTTTTCCTTATCAGTCTGTGTCACCAGATCCACCACTGTTCCATCTGCCTCTCTGGGTCCCTCTAGACACTCACACACACGCATACGCACTCAAGCACACAGGCAAAAAGTCCTTCTGCAGCCTAACTCCTGCTCATGCTTTAGGACACAGCTCCATCAATGATATGCTTAGACCTTCAAGCATTCATCCAACAACCTTGGAAGCTTCCTCTCTCCCCAACCCCCTCCAGCTAGGTCAGGTTCTCCCACCATGAGCTCCTGTATCCCTTGCTAATACAGTCATTCGATACTTAATCAGATATTTGTTCCTGGCTGTACCCCCTGCTAGAATTTAAACTCCACAAAAATAAGAAAGAGTTATCAGTCTTGTTCAACCCCTGTTTTTTCCATTATTTACAAATAACTCAATAGAGGATGTTGAGTAAAGTTATGAAAGCATAGATGTGTGAATGCTTCCTGTGACAATTAGAAAGAGCAGATCAGACAGGGTGAAGAAAAAAGCCAGACTCGGTAGACCAGGAAAATAATTAATTCTTCTTTCCTCCTCTTATTTTCCCCCCACTGACCAGCAAATGAAAATACTGAGTGATGTTAAATGCATAAACCCATGAGTTATTTTATATCTGAAATAGTAATAAACTTAAAAGAAATTTTTAAAAAAACAACACCTCATCAACACAATTTTTGAAGTGCCCCTGGAAAATCTAACTGGGATATAGAACTAAACTCCCATCTAATCTCATCTCAGTGCTTGAATAGAGAGAGGATTCTAAATGAGCTCATATACATTTATATATCTGATTTTTAACTTAGCAAATTACTCCAGCTCGATTAGAACGAAACAATGAAAGAAGCCATAGCATACTATTTGGATAGAAGCTTGGAAGTTTTACTGTTAATTTGTCACTCTGATTCCTATTACTTAGTGTAAAGCCTATTGATAAAATCCTGGGGTTTTACGAAGAGGTAGAACAATTCACCCAGGACCATCTGTTCCACCAGATTTACTGCTGCGGTCTTGGCCACGTGGGTTTTAATTTCCAGAAGGCAGTCTATTTCAGCAGCTGGATGGAACTTATCTCAGAAAGAGAGGAAGACAGAGGAAGCTGTTGCCTGAAGTGATGCAGGTTGAAAAAATCTAGCCCTTCCTTGTTCTTTTAATGAGCTGTATCTCTGAGTCTCCTAAGATCTAAGAACAATTAGAATGCCCCCCTCCCAGTGGGTATTTGCAGGAAACACAAACTATAACTGAGTTTTTCTTCTTTCATTGTAATTAGCCCCCTTCTTCAGACAGGGGTCCGCTATTTATTTCAACAATGGCTATGTCTATGCCAAGCCATAACATCAATACTTCAATGTTCCTGAGAGTTCTTATCCATGAAAAAATAAATAAATAAATATTTGCTTGACTACGTAATACACTAAATGGAAACGGAAATATTAAGTTTTAGGAGGGCACTTTAAATTACCTTCTACAATTTCACTTTTTCCCCTAGCTTTGAGGTATAACAAAATTAGAAGATATTGAAAGTATATATCATGATGATATGATACACGTTGTAAAGGGCCCTTCCCATCTAGTTCATTAACACAGCAGTCACCTCACAAGATTTTTGGGGTTTTTGGTTGAAAACATTTCAGTTGTCCTCTTTAGCATAATTCACAGTGGGATCAATCATCCTCATGGAATTACACATGAGATATAGACTTTATTCATCCTAAACCACAGCTGAAAATTTGTATTCTTTCACTAGCCTTTTCCTGTATCCTCCACCCTCCAGTGCCCTGCAACCACTTTTCTACTGGATCTTTCTCTGAGCTTGACTTTTATTTAGGTTCCACATTTACATGATACAATGTATCTGTCTTTCTCAGTCTGGCATGCTAGACTTAGCATAATGCCTTCAAGGTCCATTCCAGCTGCAAATACAAACTGCAGGATTTCCTTCTTTCTCATGCTTGAATAATGTTCCATTGTATACTTATCATGATCTCCTACTTAAATGTCTCACAGCCTTTAGCAGCACTTGTTACTAACAAAAATTAAGGGTGATTTTTAGAAGAAACACTGTAAAAAGCTATCTATAACAACTGGAGAACTTATAGATTAAACAAAATAGAAAGCAATTAAAAAAATAAATAGCTCCACTTTAGGAAATTGCTCTGAAAACATTTCTGTAGCCATCTTTAAAATCTTAAGATACTTATTACTGCAAACACTCCATAAGGTCTCTCATATAATTTGCTCTCTAAGAATTATTGGTTACCAGTAGCTTGAACAACAAGAACTGAGAATACTCATAATTTGGAATTCTACCCATGAAATGTGGTTAAATTTCTCCCCAATACATCAAAAGATTCCACTGATTTGGACATATAATTAAAGATGAAGTTATTTATGATTTAGAAAACTTAAGGCAAAATAATTATCAGGACAAACTTTGAGAACATATTTCAACAGGAGAGGAGGATATTTAAATGTATGTAAAAATAATTATAATTATTTGCATGCTAATTACAAGTAATTCTTACATATCTATTAAGACATTTTGCTCCCTAAGGATGTTCAATAGGCCTGAAGTTACAAAACACATTTGAATGTAATGTAATAGACATGATTTAATATGTGTAAAGCTTCACCATTGGCTTTTTAAATTTTCTAAGATTTATTTATTATAGAGAGAGGGAAGGAGGGAAGGAGGGAGCAGAATGGGCAGAGAGAGTGGAAAAATCTTAAGCAGACTCCCCACTCAGCGTGGAGCCTGATACACAGCTCAGTCTCACAACCCCAAGATCATGACCTAAGCCAATCTGTGAGTCCTATGCTTAACAGACAGCACGACCCAGGTGCCTCACCACCGGCTTTTTTAACAGATTGAAGTAAGTACTTGGTATTTGCAATGACAATAATTGAAGATGAGATGAGTGCTTTCTATTTGCCAGACACTGGGCTAGGGATATTATAGAGAACATGAAGGTTCATTTTACAACCACCTTCTGAAATAACCCATTTCACAAATTTGACAAATACAACCTTGAGAATTTGCCTGAGATCATAGCACTCGATGTAGGTGAAGGATGAAAAGGACACGGAGCTTGTCACTTACCCACTGAGCTACACAGCTTACAGTTAAAGTATTAGCAAATGCCTCATGCAACTTTTCATGCAACTTTCAAACTAGTTCCATATACTTTTATACAATGATTTGGATATGAATAGTACTAAGAATATGAGATTTATTAACAACCTTTTAACTATGAAAACAGCTGAACAAATTGAAAGGCTGAAAGAATAGTTCAAGAATCACCTGTGTCCCTACTATCCAGATTTGCAACTGTTACCATCTTTATTTCCTCTACCCTCGGTTTGTCTTTTCCTACGTGTATGGTGATAAAAAGGCTTATAGATATTTTAATGAAATATTTGATAGTTGCAGATATGACCTTACCCCTATCTTCAGTTATTAAAAATAAGAACATGTTCCTAAATAACTATAATACATTATAATACAATCAGAAAATCAACTTTGATTCTGGATACCATCTAGTATCTGTTTCATATTCAAATATTATTGTTCAAAAATGTATTTCCTGGTTTGCTTTTTCTTCTCAAACCAGGATCCAGTAAGATTCTACACATTGGTTATGGCTGTTACATTCTTCTAATCTCTTATTCTGAGAGATCCTTCCACCCTGCCCTCATGGCATTGACTTTTGGAAGACACTGGGACCACGGTCTCATTGGATGTCCCACATTCTGAATTTGCCTTAATGATTTTATTTTTGCTAATCCACTCCTTGAAAGTTACAACAGAGGGGAAAGGAAATCTAAGTACAAAAAATTGTATCTCAGCCATGTGTTGATCATATATATATACATATATATATATAGCATATGCAATATATACAAAATAACAATCGTATATAGAAGCAGTTCTTGGAAGGTGATCTGAGACGCTAGGCTGAGACCTTTCCAAGGAGTTCCTCAAAGTCAAAGCAAATAGTTTAAGTTGTAATTTGCCTTTTTCATCTTAGTTTTCACATATGTACCACAGAATCCCCCAGAGACTCCATGACATGTGGTAATGATGACATCACTTTGATATATACGAGTGGATTTCATATATATATATATATATATATAATAAATATATAATATAAATATATAACACATTTTACATATTATATATACATTTATGCTTGTAAGCTCTTGTGTTTCCTAGAATTTTTTTAAGGTAGTGTGTAGTTTTAGGATATGTGTGCTATTTGCAGAAATTAACTCAGTATAATTTCAGTAATTCTGTGCTCTTATTAGGCATTTTTCACACCTGTAACTTTATTATCATACAACATACCATCGTTTTGAACTCCTGAGTAACTATGGTTATTCAGGTTTGATACATGCTCCTTGTGTCAAGGTGAAAAAGGGGGGAAAAAAAAAGAAAACACATTTGGATAACTTGTGTTGCAGTAATCGTTTTATATTTTTTCTTCAAAAACATTTTTTAAAGATTTTATTCATTTATTTGACAGACAGAGATCACAAGCAGGCAGAGAAGCAGACAGAGAGAGAGGGGGAAGCAGGCTCCCCGCCAAGCAGAGAGCCCCATATGGGGCTCCATCCCAGGACTCTGGGATAATGACCTGAGCCGAAGGCAGAAGCTTTAACTCACTGAGTCACCCAGGTGCCCCTTCAAAAACATTTCTAACTGTAAAAATTTTATCTAATCCTATTATAATTCTAGAATTTTGCAATTATTGGTATTAAGAACTTAATAAAAGAAAGTTTATTATCTTTTTGTTCACTTTTAGGGATGGATCACCGACTCTGAAAGGCAAGATCGGAAGACTCCTCAAGTTACAGCTGCCAATTTCTAACCCTAAGGACACTGAAAAACATAAAGGACACATCAGAGAATTTTCTGACTCATGGATGGGATAAATCTTGTCCAAAGCAATTTGGAGACACTATAAATGAGGAAAATATGACAATAGCTACTTTTCCCCTCAATGTTACAATTTACTTTATTGTCTTAGACAACAAAGTATTTCAAAATTAACTTTATCATGCTAGTTATGTCATTTTGAGCCCAATCATAGACAATTCAGGGAAAAGGAAATTGAGCTTTAAAATGTAGTCATGATGAAGTTTTGAGAAAAAAAAAACTGATTTGGTATGGCTTCTCAGATTAAGAAGGAGAGCATTTTACAGGATGAGTGATCATCAAGCCCTGGCTGGAAAGACCTCCAGGACAGCTCAGAGACCCCTGATGGCATGCAGACTTGACTCCATGCCTGCTGGATGACCTCAGTACAAGAAAGCATTGCACTGTCTCCGTCCAATGATACAGTATCTTCCTGCATTTAAGACAGAGCTGCAGGCACAAAAAGGAGTTGAGATCTTCTTTACAGAAATGTACTTGTGCTGTACCAATGGATGCCTCTTTAGCCGTGGCTAGACTTGCTCCTTTGCTTGTATTTATTTGATATCAGAACCAACTGATCATCAAAAAAGATCATTTTTTTCTGAGTGCTTGGCAACAGACATCTGTGGTACTGGCTGCTCCGTGTGGAATAACTGTCCATGATGATGGTTTACCCTGGCACAGCGATGCTGATATTTACATAGATGGTGAAGGAGTAACAGTGGCCCCTCGGCACAAATTAAGGCAGTAACATTAAACTGCAGGAGGTGTCATTAAATTCTTCATCACCACTTACAGTTAAAAGTTAAATAAAATGCCAGGGTTACTTTCAAACATTTTTGATGCAACAGTAAAAGTTATTCATTGTATCATGTTTCAACGCTTGAATATGCATTTTTTGAACACTGTAACAAAGTGGCAAGTCCACTTACAGCCCTTCTGGGGCTACTGAAGCACAATGGCTGTCTCAGGGAAAACCACTTGCATAATTGTTGGAGTTGCAAGATGAAGAGTTCCACTTTTTATATGGAACATCATTTTTACTTGGCAGTGACCAACCAACTGTGGTTATGCAGATTTGAGGATCTGGCAGACAATTCTTCAGAAAGAACAAAGTGAGCCTGTGACTTCAAAAAAAAAAAAAAAAAGCAGTATTTGTTGCCAATGATAAGATGTAAACTCTCAAATGAAAATTAAAACATCCGACAAACCTTATCTGCCACTTTGGGCTTAACACCTTTCCGATTCTTCAAGACTCTTCTGATGAGATATTGATGATAGGCGGATTTTTTTTTATTAAAGATTTTTATTTATTTATTTGACAGACTGAGATCACAAGTAGGCAGAGATGCAGGCAGAGAAAGAGAGAGGGGGAAGCAGGCTCCCTGCTGAGCAGAGAGCCCGATGCGGGGCTCGATCCCAGGACCCTGGAATCATGACCTTCATAAAGCTGAAGGTAGAGGCTTTAACCCACTGAGCCACCCAGGTGCTCCAGATATTTTTTTTTTAATTGGGAATTCTGCATAACTTGGTGAACCAGTATTTTCCAGATGATTGATGCATGATGTTACAAAATCATGCACAAAGAACGATCTATTCAAAGTACAAGATGGGGGCACCTGGGTGGCTCAGTTTTTTAAGCGGCTGCCTTTGGCTCAGGTCATGATTCTAGGGTCCTGGGATCAAGTCCGCATCGGGCTCCCTGTTCAGCAGAGAGCCTGCTTCTCTCTCTCCCCTGCCTGCTGCTCTGTTTACTTGTGCTCTCTATCTCGCTGTCAAATAAAGAAATAAAATCTTAAAAAAAAACAAACCCAAGTATAAGATTAATCAATGGATCTTAATGTAGTTACTGTTTCACATTCCATATTGTAATTAACCTTTAATAAACTACCACTTGTTGGGTAATGCTATAATATTAAATAAGAACATCCAAAATTAGCTGAAAAGACCATCAACTCACTTCTCCCTTTTCCTACTACATCTCTCTCTGGGAATGATCTTTTCATATATTTCAACCAGAACAAGAGAAATTGAACAGATTGAATACAGAAGCAAATATGAGAATCTCTTCCACTAAGCCAGATACTGACAGATTTGCAAAAATATAGACTCAAACTTCTATTTGCACTAATTCTGTTTGTTTGTTTTGGGAAGATATAGTCATCTTTATAAAAAACTGGCTACTTTACATTAAAATATAGTGTTTATTTTTGGCGTGTTTAAATGAATTAATAAATTTTTTTAAATATTCTCATTTTTACCTCCTAATATTATAAATATTGATAGATACAACCCACATAACTTGGGGAACCACTGGTGTATAGTGATTTATTGATGAAATCCATGTACGACATGGAATACCTACAGGATATTATTACAAGGAAAATGTGATAAAAATTATGGAGACTCAACCACTTCCTTACACCACACACGAAAATAGACTCCAAATGGATGAAGGACCTCAATGTGAGAAAGGAATCCATCCAAATCCTTGAGGAGAATGCAGGCAGCAACCTCTTCGACCTCAGCCGTAGCAACATCTTCCTAGGAACAACGGCAAAGGCAAGGGAAGCAAGGGCAAAAATGAACTCTTGGGATTTCATCAAGATCAAAAGCTTTTGCACAGCAAAGGAAACAGTTAACAAAACCAAAAGACAACTGACAGAATGGGAGAAGATATTTGCAAACGACATATCAGATAAAGGGCTAGTATCCAAAATCTATAAGGAACTTAGCAAACTCAACACCCAAAGAACAAACAATCCAATCAAGAAATGGGCAGAGGACATGAACAGACATTTCTGCAAAGAAGACATCCAGATGGCTAACAGACACATGAAAAAGTGCTCCACGTCACTCGGCATCAGGGAAATACAAATCAAACCACAATGAGATATCACCTCACACCAGTCAGAATGGCTAAAATTAACAAGTCAGGAAATGACAGATGCTGGCGAGGATGCGGAGAAAGGGGAACCCTCCTCCACTGTTGGTGGGAATGCAAGCTGGTGCAACCACTCTGGAAAACAGCATGGAGGTTCCTCAAAATGTTGAAAATAGAACTACCCTATGACCCAGCAATTGCACTACTGGGTATTTACCCTAAAGATACAAACATAGTGATCCGAAGGGGCACGTGTACCCGAATGTTTATAGCAGCAATGTCTACAATAGCCAGACTATGGAAAGAACCTAGATGTCCATCAACAGATGAATGGATAAAGAATATGTGGTATATATACACAATGGAATACTATGCAGCCATCAAAAGAAATGAAATCATGCCATTTGCGACGACGTGGATGGAACTAGAGCGTATCATGCTTAGTGAAATAAGTCAATCGGAGAAAGACAACTATCATATGATCTCCCTGATATGAGGACATGGAGAAGCAACATGGGGGGGTAGGGGGATAGGAGAAGAATAAATGAAACAAGATGGGATTGGGAGGGAGACAAACCATAAATGACTCTTAATCTCACAAAAACAAACTGGGGGTTGCTGGGGGGAGGTGGGATTGGGAGAGGGGGAGGGGGCTATGGACACTGGGGAGGGTATGTGGAATCGTGAGTGCTGTGAAGTGTGTAAACCTGGCGATTCACAGACCTGTACCCCTGGGGATAAAAATACATTATATGTTTATTAAAAAAAAAATTTTTGGAAGGGGAGGTGAACCATAAGAGACTATGAACTCTGGAAAACAACCTGAGGGTTTTGAAGGGTCAGGGGTGGGAGGTTGGGGGAACAGGTGGTGGGTAATGGGGAGGGCATGTTTTGCATGGAGCACTGGGTGTTGTGCAAAAACAATGAATACTGTTACGCTGAAAAAATAAATAAAATGGGAAAAAAAATTATGGAGACTCAGATAGTTGTTTTTACTAAATCCCCTTATAGTTACCAGTAGAGAGTCTTTGCTGGAGAGTATCACAAAGGTAATGAGTATGTTAGGTGGAGTAACAATCTTTTTAAATTTTTTTTCCTTTTATCTTTGTGTTTTCAAGATTTTCTGTGTTAGGACTGTATTTTTTGTCATACGGAGTATTACAAAATACACAATCATGGTTCCAACTAAACAAAACATATCTGATGGGTCCATTTCAAAGAAAACTACTTTTGCTGTTGTTAAAATACTGGTTTAATTCAATTACTTATTTACTCCCTCAAACTTGAGTGCCTATTATGGGCCATACATTGTTGTGGGTGTTTGGGATTCATCAACAAAAGCAAAGGTTCCTGTGTACTGATCCAAGAAACAGTAAATAGTAAACATAACATATATCCTACATATGATATTTTACACTCATGTATATATCATAGAGCATTTTAGGTAAGGGCTCCAGCATTTTCCACCAAGAAAAGAAAAGTCCCACAGGGCAGCAGGGATTACAATGGGAGGGGGTTTAAGATGAAAGATTGAACCGGACTAGGATGTCCTCATTGATGATGTGAGATTGTCGCAGACATCTAAGAGGTGGGAAGGACAGTTAACTGTAGATCTAAGAGAGAGGATCCAGGTAGAGGAACCAGGAGGGTAAGGGGTCTGCAGCCCTTAGAGGATTCCAGGAGCAGCACGGTGGGGCTCTGGTGTCCAGAGTTCAACAGCAGGGGGAGAACAGAAGAGCACGGGCATCAAGAGGATGGAAAGTGCATCAAGGGGGAAAATGCAGATCACAAAGGAGCATGTGCCTTTCATCACCACCCCCCGCCCCCGCCGCCAAAGACCTTGGCTTCCATCTGAGTGAAACGTGCAGACACTGCAGTGTTCTGAGTGGGTGTGGCAAGGTCTCACTCCCAAATTAAAAGGACCCTCTCCCAGCTCGGTGGAGGGTCAATGGCCAGGCAGCCACAATAGAGACTGTAGACCAGCGAGGAACCTCCATCTCCCCTCTGACAGGTGGTGGGCGTTTGCAAAAGGGGGAAGTAGTGGAGGGGTGGAGAAGCACCTGAGCTCTGTGATAGGGTCAGAGTAGAGGCAGCATGATTTCCTGGTGGACTGGACGTGGGATCAGATGGAGGTAGGTGGAGGAGGACTTTGTGGTCAGCAATCTCTAAGAACAGTTTATTTTTCATACCCCACAAACAATTTGTTTTCAAACCAACTTAGTAGCAAAGGGCTTGACTTCATCAGGTTTTCATTTTTAAGTATCATCAGAGTATTAGATGTAGTCCCATATGTCTAAGGGAAGACGTCTCCAGCCAAACTAAGTGTGGAGCTAGTTCATCAGTGTCCTCTACCAAGAACACAGCACGAAGGGGCAGAACTTATCCTCAGGTAGCATTTGGAGACAGGAAGCCTTTTTATTCTGCTACAAGAAATCAGCTCAGTATCAAGTTGAATGCCAAGAATACCGACAGGTATTATTTATGTCTGTGCCAATGGCTTCCTAGAGCTCATGCCAATTGAATAAAAGCGGAAATCTCTGACTTACCAAGGAAACCAATTTCTACTGATGAAGGCTTAAGCAAGGGTCCTTCTTCATCTTACAGATATCTGAGCCTTCCCCTTAATGAGCTCACCAATGCTTTTTTTTTCACCCTCAACATACTTTGCTCCCCTGATGAGATCATTTGGCATCGATCCCACTTCAGTCTGCTGTGCAATGGTCTTGTAACTGATCTTCCCTCCTGGAGTCTCTTGTGGCTCCCTCTGTGTATTACTCACTCATCACTGCCAGATTTATTGTCTGTCGGCAGCATTCGGCTCTTACCACCCAATGGCTCCAACCTCCAAAGGCTAGTTCTTATCTCACCAGATTCTAAGAATTACCATTTTTTCCTGTGTTTAAAGATACTTTAAATAAAGCAAACCATTATGGAGACATCATTGAGGTATAATTTTATCATCTGCGTGATACAATGCAAATGCCTTAGCCTGGACCGGTGGGTAGTGAGTAAGCATATGGGCCTCCGGATGGAAGAGAATCAAGCTGAGTTAAGCTCTGCTGCTAATTACTAGCTATGCCCTCTGGAAAGCAGTTTGACTTCTCGAGGTCTCAGCCTCCTTCCCTTAAAAAAAGGCGGGATAGATCTTATCACCCACTGCATAGGGCTGTGTTGAACATAAGCAAAATAGCAGATATAAAGCATTAAGAAGGTTCCTGGCACATAGGAAACATCCAATGAACATCAGCAGCCACCACAGTTATAAACATATTTTTGTTCTAAAAGTTCTCATTGTTTAAGACCTTCGATAATTAAAATAAATGTTCTAATAAGTCAGATATAAATATCAGCATAGACTCAAGAGTGCTAAAAATGCCTATTCTTTCACTGTCTTCCGTTAAGGTGTATTTTATCTCGGGTAGGAACCCTTCTTTCTCAAGTAGCTATCTGAAGACATTCATTGTTTAGTCCTTCCTCAAGGTCATACCCAACCCAAGAGTCAGGTCATACCCAGAAGGTAGAGTAAAATCTTTCATCTCTCTGCTTTCAAGGTCACCAAGGACTCTTGATGTCCAATGGCTCTCTGCTTTTGTGCCCACAGATGAGGAAGGGGACCTCTGGTCAAGCGGGGAACCCTGGTGCTTCTAGTTAGCCCTCCCAGGTGAGTCTATGCAGAGAAATCCATTCCTGGAGAATTATTTACAAAGTTCTTCTTTTTCTCCATTTGACTCCACACACTCTGTAATCTCATTAAATGCATTTAGGCTTTAAAAACTAGATAGCATCTTATCTTCCAGAAGTCTCTAGTATTGACCACAAATTCTCAGATCAAGAAATTCACATGTTTACTGCAGCATTATTCACATAAGCCAAGACAGAAGAACAACCTAAGGAACCCATCAATGGAGGGAGTGGATAAAGATGATGTGAGACACAGATACACAGGTGTCTCTGTGGTATGGGTTATGTAATAGAGTCACACATATAGAGGTGATAGACACAGACATGTCTGTGTATTCAGCCATGACAAAGGAAGACGTCCTGCCATTACAGCATGGATGGAACCCTGCCAAATACTGCAAGACATCACTTATTTGTGGAATATAAAAAAGCCAGACACTTCTCCAATGAAGACATACAAATGGCTATCAGACACATGAAAAAATGTTCATCATCACTAGCCATCAGAGAGAATCAAATTAAAACTACATTGAGATACCACCTTACACCAGTTAGAATGGCCAAAATTAGCAAGACAGGAAACAATGTGTGTTGGAGAGGATGTGGAGAAAGGGGAACCCTCTTACACTGTTGGTGGGAATGCAAGTTGGTGCAGCCACTTTGGAGAACAGTGTGGAGATTCCTCAAGAAATTAAGAATAGAGCTTCCCTATGACCCTGCAATTGCACTGCTGGGTATTTACACCAAGGATAGAGATGTAGTAAAAAGAAGGGCCATCTGTACCCCAATGTTTATTGCAGCAATGGCCACGGTCGCCAAACTGTGGAAAGAACCAAGATGCCCTTCAACGGACGAACGGATAAGGAAGGAAGATGTGGTCCATATACACAATGGAGTATTATGCCTCCATCAGAAAGGATGAATACCCATTTTGGTAAAAAAACAAAACAAAACAAAACAAAAAAAAACCAGTAAAATAGTGGTTACCAGGTCATAGGGATGGTGAGGGGGGGATAAGACAGATATTTAAGAGTACAAACTGACAACAGTAAATAAAAATATTAGTAGGCAAGCCATGAAGATACATAAAATGCCCAGTGTAGTAAATCCAGGTAAGCAAACTGGCTGAGAGTCTAGAGCTTAATTATTCCAGCCACTAGAAGAATGATATGACAGAGGTGATAATTGTCACAATGGTAAACAAATTACAATATATAAATGTATCAAATTAACACAGTGTACACCTTAAATCTGTAATGTTATATGCCAAATATAGTCGATTAAAAAGAGAGAGCCTACAGATCTGTCTGGAAAAGAGGAAGGGGTACAGTAACAGGGCAAACATTTTCAGCAATTTATATATGAATAAATAAATCCATCACTAGTATTTGCAGAGGCCTGATGTCTTATGCAACCAAGCTCTGTCCACGACAACCACCATTTCCCACAACACACACAGACACAGCTACCTCTCTCGTCTGCACTTGCACACAGGGGTGGGCAATAGCAGGGCGGGAAGAAAGGAGCTGAGGAGAGGTCCAGGCAGACCTTGGAAGTGAGCTCAAGGCTATCCAAGCAATGGACTTCCAGGGTCCCGGCATGTGGTCTAGCAGGGACTCTACCCAGGAGAGAGTAGGGGGGCACCCTTCTGAAGTAAAGGGCTCCGGGACAGGCAGCTCTAAGTCCTGTGTCCTCTTCCGCCCTGCCCTCAGTGCCCTCCACAAGTGCTGCAGCCCAACACCCCCTGCACGCCTTCTGTCATGTCAACCCTTCCAGGACATTCTCCCACATCTCTTTAGTCATCTGACATGGCTCCATTCAAATGACTAATGTAATTGATGGCAGGAACTACAATTCAATGCTTAAAAAAGAAAACCTATAAAACTGTTATCCCTGCAATTTTCACTTAGACAAGGGTTCTATTCCCATCAGTGAGGTATCTTTCCTACGACCCTCACACTAAGCAGCATGTGTGAGAGACGCCAGTCACTTGAGCTCTGGGAGTCTGTTTTCACCTCTAATACAGAAATAATCCTTCTGGCCTGAGCAATCTCAAATGCCATGAAATACTGTGTGAGACAAATTTGTCTGTTTGCCACTGAACAAAGACCAGCGATCACATTACATAAGCACAATAAAAATACTGAAAGTACAGTCTTTTTTTTTTTATGTTGTCTTATTTTTTTTTATTTGTTTATTTACAGCATAACAGTGTTCATTGTTTTGGCATCACACCCAGTGCTCCATGCAGTACGTGCTCTCCCTATTACCCACCACCTGGTTCCTCAACCTCCCACCCCCCCCACCCCCCTGAAAGTACAGTCTTAAAAAACATCTCCTAAAACTATGAAATATCCAGCTACAAACTTCTAAGTTTGATTTTAATGTTACTCAATTCTGCAAAATCACTGCCTTTTCCAAAGTACGTACTAACCTGTTAGACCAAATCCTTGGTCAAAATGTTCTAGAACAGTGGTTTCCAAACCTGAAAGTCATTAGGAATTCAGATTCAACAAGTCATGGAGTGGATTCTAAGAAAGCAATGTATTTTTCAAAGTGGTAATAAAATATAAATCCATACCATAATTTTATCATTTTAATGTTTTTTAGGTATACAGTTCAATGGCATTAAGTATATTCACAGTGTTGTGCAAACATCACCATCCTCCATCTGTACAATTTTTTCAGCCTCTCAAACTGAAACTATACCAATTAAATGTGAACTCCCCATTCTCCTCTCTCCCCAGCCCCTGGCGGCCACCATTTGACTTTCTGCCTCTGTGAATTTGGCTCCCCTAGGTGCTTCGTATAAATGGAATTTTACAGTGTTTGTCTTTTGGTGACAGGCTTAATTCACTTAACTTAATGTCTTCAAGGTTCATCCATGTTATTCAAGATAAGGTTTTAGCATCTCCCCAGATGTTTTGAATGCACAGCAAGGTTGACAGCTTTACCAATTGTTTTCAGTTGGTAAGTGAGAATTTAAAAAAACCACTAAGAATCAGTCCAGCTTATTTTCTGAAGTGGAGTCTTTCCCGCCTATATGATGTCTTAGCATTTTATTTGTTGCTGTGTTATTTTGCTGTGCTGTGTTTTCTGTTGTGCTATGTTATTTTGTTATGTTCTATTTTAAGGCATTAGCTTCCTTGATCAGAAAATGAAAACAAAATTTACCTAGCTCATGGGACACTTGTGAGTATTAATAAGCATGAAGCACTTAGCAAAGATGCCGCCATCGGGCAAGCACCCAGTTAAAGGGACCTACCACTGAGCTTGTGTAATACTACACTTAACAGAGCACATCACGTAGCGTGCAAATCGAAGGAATACATGCAATGAAGCCAAATACGATGAAATGATAGTGATTTGGGGCCAAGATGGTGCGGTTTGCACACTGCCCCAAGGCACCTGCCTGGGGACAAATGGAAGCTCATGCTCAGCCCACCCCTTCCCCTCCACATGCCACCCGGTTCACCCTGCATCAGCCCAGAGGACAGACCACTTCTTATACTTCAAAACAGGTGTCTTCTTCCTGGCAACCTTAGTCTGTGCAAAAGATCTTCTGCTTGTTATTTTTCAGAAACCACAGGATACTTCCTTGAGGCTATTTACTCAAGAAAAATTCAGAAAAGAAAATTATTTATTGATATACAGAGCCTTCTTTAAAATCTGTTAGAAGAGCTTTTGGAAAAAAAAAATCCACTGAAGAGCTGCTTTCAAAATCAGAACTACGGTCACCCTTGTGCCTCAGCCGCCACGGCCATGAGGAAAAGCACTGATGACATACTTGAGTGAATTACCTCGGAAATGCTTAATAACCTCTAACCCTGCGGCTTCTTTGGGAGACCACACTGTACCTTGTCTTTGCTCTGTAAATCTTCCAACAGCCTGTGCCTACGCAAATATAGAATCTGATGGGTTTTTAGGGAATTTGACAAGTTGCATCTGATTATTAAAACTAAAAAAACAGCATATAACCTTTAAATATTTCATGTCGCACTAACGGTAATCAGCCTAGAAGCTTCCGCCGTGAGTTTCTACCCCATCTTTGGAACCCTGGGAGGCATGATTCCTTGCCCTCAGAGGCCGAGTCTTCCCTCCACCAGTGTTTCTCCACAGGGTGCCCCTGGCTCATGGACAGAATTCATTGTCAATGTGCAATGGAGTCCTAGGTGGGCAGAGCCTGTAACACCTCTTGTTCCTGCCTGTGAAATGTCATGGGACAAGCCAACAGCCTCTAGGAGTGATACTCTCCAAGATTTAGCACCATCACTCTATCCTTTCCTAATGTTCCCAGTTCACCAAGTGAGTTTGCTAGGGCATCTGCCTAAAACATCACAATCCTGGTAACATGCTCCAATTTCCATCTGCCAGGGGTTGGATACCTATTACCCAGGAACTGAAACACTTAACAGCCATCTGTTTGAAGTGTTTCTGGAACCTAGCTACTTGCCCATAGACAAACAGAAGGTAGGACTCTTCCCCCTTGGTTTATGGCTGTTTCCAAAGCCACACTATTCAAAACATTGTTTCTACACTATGTTAAGAGACATTCCCGGGGCACCTGGGTGGCTCAGTGGGCTAAGCCACTGCCTTTGGCTCAGGTCATGATCTCAGGGTCCTGGGATCGAGCCCCACCTTGGGTTCTCCACTCAGCAGGGAGCCTGCTTCCCCTCTCTCTCTGCCTGCCTCTCTGTCTACTTGTGATCTCTCTCTGTCAAATAAATAAATAAAACCTTTAACAAAAAAAAAAAAAAAGAAAGACATTCCCTACCAAAAGGATTCCATATCCATTCATCTGTTGAAGGGCATCTTGGCTCCTTCCACAGTTTGGCTATTGTGGACATTGCTGCTATGAACACTGGGGTACATGTGGCCCTTCTTTTCACTACATCTGTACTTTTTGGGTAAGTAAAGATATGATCCATATACACAATGGACTATTACTCAGCCATCAGAAAGGATGAATACCCAATTTTCCATCAACATGGATAGGACTGGAGGAGATTATGCTAAGTGAACTAAGTAAAGAAAGTCAATTATATCACTTACTTGTGGAGCATAAGGAATAATATGGAGGATGTTAGGGGAAGGAAAGGATAAGTGAATTGGGGGAAATCGAAGGGGAAGATGAACCATGAGAGACTGTGGACTCTGGGAAACAAACTGAGGGTTTTGGAGGGGAGGGGAGTTGGGGGGATGGGTGAGTCTGGTGATGGGTATTAAGGAGGGCACAGATTGCATGGGGCACTGAGTGTTATCCTCAAACAACGAATCTTGGAACACTACATCAAAAACTACTGACGTACTATATGGTGACTAACATAACACAATTTAAAAAAAAAAAAAAAAAGGATTCCATAGCCAAATAAGTAAATTCTGAGCTATAGAAACTTTAAAAATGTTCTTTACATATCAGGGTCTTAATTTTTTTTTTTAATTAGAAAGTAAACTGAGAGGGAAAAGAGATAAACTCTTAATTCAAAATTATTTATTAAGTTTTTTAGCAACTAAATCCAATGCTACACAGTTTGGAATCATTCACTTATATTAAGGTGACAGAGTTCACAAGTCCCTGAGCTCGACGTACAGGAGACTTGAACATGGTCTCGTAGTGAGTCGGTCCCCATTTTCAGGATGAAATTCAGTCACCGTCTTCTCTGAAAAGCCTAGCTTGAGCATCTCCCTCATCTCCCTGCCTCTCTTTTCTCCTCACTCCTGGTAGACTCTGCACAGGCACATCTGCAAAGCGGTGGGGTCTCGATGTCTCTCATCTGAGCTCCTGAGGTAAGCTGTGTCTACCTCAGCCTTAGCGATCCCTAGTTGCGCTAGGGATCCCTAGATGGCTAGTTGCGCTAGGCAGTTTAGTCATCCGTCTCACCCTAGAATCAGCAACAGCCCACCGGCTCACCAGCCGTTGTTGTGTATCAAGTTTTAATAGAAGGCAGTCATGTTACTGGTTTAAAGAGAGTCTACAGCTGCTTTCATGGTACAGTGGTGGAGTAGTTGCAATGCAGTCTTTACAACCGTCACGCCTAGAATACTTACTACTTGGCTCTGTAAGGGAAAGTTTACCAACCCCTCCCCTGGTCTATCAGCATCTTGAGGTCAAGGACAGCATCCAATTCCTTCAGCTTAATGCCTGGCCAATGGGAGATGCCTAATGTTTGTTCACTGAAAGAAAAAATGTTTTCCATTTGAAAATCAATCCAGGGATAGGTAATCTTGGAATAACTGTTTTAATAAAGTTGGAAGGATGGAACAGTCAAGCCAGGTCACATAGCCAAAGATCTTATTCAAGGTTCAATAGTTTTTGCTGTTGTTGACTTGGAAATACATACTAAGAGAAAGTTAACCCTTAACAAATAAAACCCCTCATTTAGAAGTATATAAACCCAAGGAAGAACAGGATTCAAAGGTCACTGTGTAGAACATCTTACACTTATTAATTCTTGATAGAATTCTCTTCCTTTATCAGTTTGAATTTTTCAAACAAAGCCCTAGTTTTTCCCTTGGGAAATAATTTCTGAATACAAATGTTTAATAAGTGCCTTTTTCTGGAATGCAAGAAAAATCGTCTTTTTATTTATTCCATATTACTCATAATCCATTCTTTACCAAGAGATTTTCTTCTTTGATTTTATAGTAAAATTTAAGAAAGTATAAGAATGCAGAGAAATAAATTTCCACCCTCAAAAAAATATATACCAATTTACTGGAACCTCTGATAAAGCAGTTTTGTCAGTAAGGCTCAAAAGTCAATGAAAGAATCAAATTCATGACTTCTAAGAGTTTTGCCTTAATTATAAGGCTTACACAGAAATAGATGGGAGAACTGGGATTAATTTATATGATCTGTATATTAAATCCCTTTCAGCTTAAGACTTAGCACACTATTAGTAACTATCACTCACTTTTTAAGGGACTTCCTACATATCATGGTTAAGGGTGGTTATCAAGCACTTGTATGCCAAGTGCTTTTCTTACTTTAACAATAAATGATAATAACCATCACTAACATTAATTCACCATATACTGTAATTCAGGTATCCTGCTAACAGCTTTACGTACTTTATTTAACCCATGAACAACCCATCTTCTACCAAAAAGGATTTAAAACAATTTATACAATGATATACGTTCTTTCTATTACCATAGGTATTAATTTTCAGGCAAGCTTGGTGACAGCTTAGTCCTAAATTGATGCAGATTTCCTCAACTTATTGTGTGACTAATTGAATAAATACCATGTAGGAGGTATTTTTTTTTTTTTTTGCAGTCAGACAATGGACGATATTAATCGACAAATTAGTTTATCCTATGATATCTGTAAGCAATGATGGGGGGCTATATTATCTTTTAGGATTCACATTTTGATTTCCGACAAATGTCATAATCTAAAGGAGTGACTTGGATAAGACATATAGGAATTAGGGCAGATCAATAAGAAAGTTGAGAATGGGTGTCGAGTAGATAGCCTTCTGTATCTATCAGGCCTGAAAGAAAGAAACTGACACAGCAGTAAGCATAGAAAGAGAGTCAATTATTCGGGGCAAAAATTAGGTCACTCTCACTTTACAATGGCAATTAAAACACCATTATACTATGCTTACACATTTAATAATTTCAGCTCAGCCTTCACATATTTTTGCAATCATTAAAATTTAAGTTTGTTACTTTAACTACAGTCTTAAATGTGAGAGGCCTATAGGGGGATATTAAATGTCAAGTCAACCTTAATGGTGTTTTTTAAAGTATGACCATATGTCTACATTTTCAACATTTTTAAAACCAGTTCTTATGTGCTAAGCACAGTAGAATAGTAACCATGCAACTCTGAACAAGTTAATTAACCTGAGTCTGTTTTCTTATCAGGGCAATGAGGATAGTAGAATTCTATATAAAAGATGTTACTTTACTATTCATTCACACTTTAGGTTCTCTCATTATCCACACCATGCACGTGAAAAGATGGGACCCAAGACCGTTCACATATCCCTTTACCTCCCTGGGTCTAAGTGACCGATCCTGGACTCAAACCCAGAGCTGGTACTTCAGTGGAAACTCAACCAAACATGACTGGGATTCATTAGCCAAAATCTTGGATCACTTAGCTTGCACACCTTAGAGAGTTAACTGTAAGTTTGACAATATCACCCCCTGACCCCAAGCTTGTAGGTTTCCCTGCTTTATCTAGGGTGGAACCACCATGGGGAAAGCCAGTGGCCCTTTCAGAAACTGAAGCTGCTTCCATGCTCAGTCTACACAACCCACAGTGGCAGGGATAGAAGGTTCCAAGATGGCACATGCCATGAAATCCCAGGCAGAAGCAGTATTAACACTTTGGGCCGACATGTCAGAGATTGCTGGAAGACAAGACGTAGTCCTTTTTCTGAACTGGAATATTTTATGGCCAATACTTTTAGTTGGACTAATCTAACTTAGTTGTCAACACCTGCCAATAAGCTCTTTGACTTTTTTAGGACCCAAATAAGAAGTGCTTTAGCCAAAGGCAGCTATTAGTACCATCACTCCCCTGACTTCAGATTCTGATTGGAACCTTAACTTGTATCTCTAATAACTGAAGTGTAATGGACGTCAGCAAGAGGATGTGGAAAACCAAACCATCTCAAATGAAAGGTACTGGAAATTCACAGGTCCCAAAAATCCACTTTAAAACAAAACAAAACAAAACACCCTTCAATGAAATGTATCGGTATAAATGCTAACAATCCAACTTCTGGATTCTTCAATGGCTTAGATTAAGTGACAGAAGTTGGTATTTAAAAAGGCTGCAGTGCTGACTGGGAAGATGTCAGAGTAGGAGGGTGCCAAGCTGTCCTCATCTCGTGGATACAACAAGAGAACCCTCAGAAGCCTAAATAACCCAGAAAACAGCCCAAAGACCGGCAGAACAAACTCCACAACCAAAGGTAGGGAAGGGGCCCCAGGGAAGAAGGTGGGAAAGGTGAAAATGCAATTTGAGACCTCAACAGACTCTGGCCCGCCACACATATAGGAGGGAGCCTGGGGTTTGGGGAAGGGTGAGAAAGAGACCGACACCCTGGGGGGCCTGCACAAACACAAACCCCATACCAGCTGGCTGTGAAAGCAAGGGGGCAATTTCATGACTTCTTAGAACTAGCATGACTTCAAGGCTGGGATTCTAAAGATCAGCAGGCTTGGCTCTGGGACTTCAATGGGCATAGAAAGCCATGTCCCTGCCCTTAAAGAGACAGAACACCAAATAGCATACACGGGGCAGTTTGAAAAGCCCTGGGGGCAAATGGGAGAATGATTTATTCATCATGGAGGGTGTTCTGAAGACACAGGGATCTCAGATCTTCCCAGGAACAAAGAGGCTGGCAGGCACCATTCTCTCCCCTGCACCCCTCCCCACGTTGCTGGCATAAATAAGGACCACCTGCAGGAACCAGCACAAAGCCCATAATTGGCATCTAACTTGCTTCCCACAAGCTCCACCCCAGACCCCAGGCCCAAGCACTTTGGTGGATTCCCCTTGCCAGCACAGAGGGCTCAGGGCTGCTGTAGTCTACCTCTCTCCTCAAAACCAGTGCAAATCTCACTGGTGTCATGGCTCCCAACCTGTGCATTGTGCAGGGCTTGGGTCCTGCCAGCAGCTGTGGCTGCAGGTACTACAGAAGCCCGAGGCACACCTTGTTACAAGTGCAAACTCCATCCCTATACGCTTGGCCCATCTGCATAGTCCAGCCTGGTCCCCTCAACGGCAGCTCCAGGTCTCACTGAGCAAGCAGACCACTGTGTACCTGGTTACAATTCATCCCACCCTAGTCAGGGACAAGCTGCCTGCAACAAGCAAAGAGAGGCACTGCAAATAACGGAACACAACAAGGCACATGCAACACACAGAGGAGATGTTCCCGGAAGCAGCAGGTCCTGACAAACAGTGGACACGGTGCTGGAGGGCACTCTGGGACCTCTGCTTCATAAGGTCATTACCATCAAGATCAGAGATCAGAAGACATAGCTGACTTTCTGGACACAAAGAGACAGGCACACAGACAAAATCAGGACAGAGAAATATGTCCCAAATACAAGAAGAGGACCAACCCACAGTAAGCGCCCTACGTGAAACACATAATACGACTAACAGAAAATTTAAAGTAATGATCATCAAGGGACTCGCTCAGAAGACTAAGTCATGGAGACGTAAAGAAACTCGGCCAAGACCATGATAGCCAGTCAGTAGTGAAGGTGAAGGCAAATGACAGAGTTCAACAAGATATGTCCTTAAGAGATGACCCAGGGCACAGGGTTAACAGTGTTAGGCATGCCGTGGACTCTCCATCCAGGCATGAATGAGTGAATCGGCATCTCTGAGGTGAGTTCCAAACTCTCCCTGCCACTTCTCCCCCGATCAAGACGGGGAGGTCAATTTGTCTCTTCTTGAACCTAGGTTAACTTAGTGACTTGTTTGGACCCAACAATGGGGTCCAAAATGCCAGTTCTGGACCATGTAAAGACCTTAGCTATTTTAAGCCAGCAACCAACCTATTGAGAAGCTCAGCCTACTGTGTAGTGACCGGGAGTCTGAGGAGAGACTGTGGAAGACACGAGGCCATCTTGGACTTCCCAGATATGTATACAACTCCAGGGACACCTCGTGGATCGCAGGACTGGACCAAGTCCAGTCAATCCAGAGAATCGGGAAAAGAAATAGATCACTGTGATTGGAAACAACCACATTTTGGGGGTGGTTTAGGGCACATAAATAATCTTGGTAATAGTATATTTACTTGTCTCTTCTATAAACAAACTTCTGTCATAATCTATGACTCAAACAAATCTATCCCTGCCTCTGGCCTGTTTTTGGTAGAACATCCTATTCTACTCATCCTATTCATCCCAATTCGGTAGAATTTCTTATTATTTATATGAATGATATTCAGAAGTGGAAGAAGCTGCCTTTTTCCCCCCCAAAAAAGGAAAGAACACTTGAATTTCAGGAAATTAGTTTTAAAAAAAATTTCTGTTTTAAAATGTCTTTTCTCCTAGGAAGTTTTTTAATAACTGAGCACAAATTTTTTACCTCTGTTTATTTCCTCTGACAGTCTTTTTTTTTTTTAAAGATTTTATTTATTTATTTGACAGAGAGAAATCACAAGAGAGGCAGGCAGAGAGAGAGGAAGGGAAGCAGGCTCTCCGCTGAGCAGAGAGCCAGATGTGGGACTCGATCCCAGGACCCTGAGATCATGACCTGAGCTGAAGGCAGCGGCTTAACCCACTGAGCCACCCAGGCCCCCCCCCCCCCCCGCTGACAGTCTTAAGGCATTTGGGCACCTGGAAGGTCAAATGGACTAGTAACAGGAAGACTGAGGCTGGAGACAGCCATTAGCAGACCTAAAAACTTCGTATCAACACAACGGGTTCTTTTCAAAGGACAGTCATTATCTCATCCAATTCCATTTTGACACACAGACCTGCCCGTGGGAACATGCTGCCAATTTTCCCTCCAAGGAAACACCTGTGCCTTTTAAAACTCCAAAACAACCCGGGGGGAAGTAAAGATATTAATCCATCAAGTGTTTGTTTGGCTAATAGGATGGTTGAATAGCATAGATGCCATGCCAGAGATTTGTTTCCTTTGATAAGTAACAATCTCTCTCTTATACCCTGGGCGAAGTCATGATCACCTCCATACAGCAGTGGATTCCCGTGAGGTTGGAATAAAAAAGGTGTCTGAATTCACAGAAAATGTTGCTGATGTGATGGTACGAACACACTTAAAATGTCTTGTAGGGGAACCTGGATAGCTCCATGGGTTGAACAGCCGACTCCTGATTTTGGGTCAGGTCATGATCTCGGGTTCTGAGATGGAGCCTCTGCCTCGGGTCCACGCTCAGCGGGGAGTCTGCCAGAGATTCCCTCTCTCAGCCCCTGCCCTCACACATTCTAAAATAAATAAATCATCTTATAAAAAATTGTCTTCTAGACTTCAGTACTCATACATGCCCAAACATGTCTGATAGGATCCCAGTCTTGGTAGGATAGCTCTCAGAAGGCTATTGGCATGAGGGATGGATGATGACCCCACTGGGACAAAATTCAACGTAAATAAAGTTGTCAGAAGAGCTCAAACCAGTATCAAAGCCTCGATCAACAGAGGGGAAAATCAAAACGGAGTACTATACAGTATCAGCCATTTGGATATACTTAGGGAGGAATATAAACCTCTGTCCTCTATGTGATTTATATCTTTCCATGATAAATCAATCTAACTTATTTTAAAAGATTTTATTTCACTTAATTTATTTTTAAAATTTATTTTATTATGTATTTATTATTTATTTATTCATGAGAGACCAAGAGGCAGAGGCAGAGAGAGAAGCTGGCTCCTCACCGAGCAGGGAGCAGTGGGACTTGATCCTAGAACCCTAGGATCATGAGCTGAGCCAGAGGCAGACGCTTCACTGATTGAGCCACCCATGTACCCCTCCATGGTAAATCTTATAAGCTATCAGGATATGAAATAGAACAGGACATAAGAACTCTAATACAATTAAACACAAAAGCAAAGAGGCAATCATCTCCCATTTAAGCACCAAATTACATGATGCTTTTTTAAATACATGGAAAGAGTTCTCACTAAAAATGCCAAAGGAGAAGGAAAGTGGTAAACACCAGGTGGTAGTAGAAAGATTTATTTATGATGCCATAGAAGATGCGTCTTTGAGATTTCCAGAAACAAGCAGGGAATTGGCAAGGGTAACTGCTTGGAGTGCGAGCCTCTGACGTCTCCTCCCTACCTCCATTTGGCCAGTGGAACTTCAGGAGTCTCTGCTTCTAACAACAATGGCAGATGGGGTAAGCAAGGTGGAGCTCGTGGGCTCCTCTGTTCCCAAGTTATTAATTTACAGTCTGAAATGCATCGGCAAGTGGATCAATAGTAAGATTTCTTAAAGGGAGAAACTCTGGTGCTTTAAAGTCACAGTACAACGAATTTAATTTTTTTATGATCCCAACATGGTTTGCTCATCCTCATAGAACATCAAGTCCTATGTGGGGAAGATGAAGGAACCATGATGGAGAACCATCAAAATGGCTGCACAGCAGAACAGTGGTCACAACACACACACCGAGCTCCAGGTGGGCATCAGTTGATGCTGATCTCTGTCACTTGACAGTCTTGTGACTCATCTGACTTAGAGGAGATGGTGATAATTTTGCTTGTTTCATTGAATTACTGTGAAGGTGATAAAAAATAAGGCACTTCAAGTATGTTAGATGTATAGTAAATAATAAACCTCCAGTCCAAAATGCTTTAAATGTTCTGTGTGGTCCACAATCACCAAAGATGCTTTCCTAATAAACATTCTCCCCTCCTCTACAGGCTTGTCATGGCTTTCAAGAAAAGATGGAGTTTACTTCCCCTTGAAACTGGGGTGGCCTCTGACATGCCCTGATGAACAGAATGGCGGTACCAGTTCTGGGGCGAGGTAGGAAGGGGCCACCCAGGTGAGACCACAGGCAGGAGTAAGACCCCTGCTGAGCTCCGAGCAGAATGCTTCTACCCAAGCCAGCAGGCATGCAGAGCAGAAGAACCATCCACTGAGCCCAGCCAACACATGGTGTCACAAGGAGCAGCACGTGAACTGTTATGTGATGCATCAAAGATTCGGGATGGTTCTATGGGCTGCAACAGTTGAGCAGAACCATTGATATGGCCACATGTGGCCTGTCCCCACCAATGTCACTAATTTTTTTTTTAAGATTTTATTTGACAGAGAGAGAGAGAATACAAAAACAGGGGGAGTGGGAGAGGGGTAAGCAGCCTCCCTGTTGAGCAGCAAGCCCAACATGGGGCTCAATCTCACGACCCTAGGATCATGAATGGAGCCAAAGGCAGATGCTTAATGACTAAGCCACCCAGGAGCCACCAATGTCACCAGTCTTACCTCTTAACCCTCTCCCTCATTCACTCTGTACCAACCACTGGGACCTTCTGAGTTCTCAGATGGACTGTGGGGAATGTGGGGGCTTCACACATATTGTGTGCTCTGCCTGGGGCCTGCTCCCAGGAAACTCTCCAGCACTCATACCCCACACTACCTGTCACCTATTCTTTGGACCAGACTAATCCAGCTTGCCAGGTACTGTTACAAGAAAGCCCTTCCTTCCTTTCTTTGACATTTTTCATATTAATTACACAACATTTGTTTAGAATCTGTCTCCCTGTAATCTGCAGGTTCACAGAAGGCACCAGGCACAATGTCTATGGTCTACTACACACAGGACACACTGCTTGAATTAAAACAAGAGATTGGTTGTAGATAGGGGAGCCCAAAGGAAAACCCAGGCCTCCTGACTGAAAGATGCCTGGTCTTGCTCTCATCGTTTGTCTTTCTCATTCCCTTCTGCTGGGGAGCAGTGTGAAGTTTTAGGTCTCTTATACACAAGACTTTCTTCCTGTTGAGGGAGATCCATTTCCAGTCATGGACTCATGGCTCCCACAGCTCAGCTGGGCTGGTCACATGGAAAGAGACAGACTCAGAGCTCAAGCAAGGAAGAAGCTTCAGAGAAGGTGATTCATGGTAGCTTTACTGTCTGCAGACAACCCCCTCCTCTCTGCCTCAGGCTCTTAAAAGCACCTTGTACCATTTCTATAGCTTGGCACATACAGACATGGATCATGGTTGGGTACAGGACTCTCTCCCAAGAGATGGGAAGATACTTGAGGCCAGCAACATACCTACTTCATCCCAGGGCCACACCAAGTCACTGAGCCTGGGAGTCAGCCCTGGGACTCCCCCTGCCCCTTCTGGAGACCAATCATACAGTTCACACGAACCAAAGAAGACTCATCAAAAATAAGTTACAAGAAGTGATAGTCCAGCTTGCTTGCTTGCTTTCTTTCTTTGAAGTCCAGATAATGCCATTGAAACCCACATGAAGATGATTACAACCAACCAACTTTTTTTAGATTTACTGATTTGAGAAAGTGAGCGAGAGTGCATGAGTGGGGGCAGGGGCAGAGGGAGAGAGAATCTCAAGCAGACTCCCTGCTGAGCTCAGAGCCCGACGTTGGGCCTTGATCCTGGGACCCTGAGATCATGACCTGAGCTGAAATCAAGAGCTGCAGGCTTAACCAACGGAGCCACCCCGGTGCCCCAAAAGCAAATTCTTGTCTACAAACAAACTGATGTTGATCGTGGTTTTATCCTATCTTTTGCTTATTCTGTTTGGGTATCAACTGAAGTATTTAAGGGGTGATGAGGACAACAACAACAGCCACCGCCCCACAGGGCCTGGACTTACAGCAGTCGCAGAAAGGTCAGCAGCGCCGCTTCTGTGTGGGCGAGTCTGGGGGGAATGTGAGGAGACCCCCCAGCTGTTTCCAGAAGTGATTCAAGCCCCTTGTTTTGTCATTGAAGTCAGGGTGTGTGTGTGTGTGTGTGTGTGTGTGTTTCTACACATCGCTTTATCTTTGACAGAAACTCATTATGAGAAGCAGCCAGTGGACTGAAGCTCATTTGGAATTCACCAAGGAGGCAGCTCTCGTCAGTCCAGGAAGAAAGGAGAATGACAAGTGACAGGAATAAATCCTCTGGTAGAAACCGTGGGTACTGCCTTTCCGGTGAGGCTCTGGGGAGTCACGAAATTAGATGGGAGGTCGCTTCAAAGAATTAAACAGCTTTTTAAAAAAGAGAAGACTATATAGCCCAGTAGGCTAATGTCTGTTTTTGATCACTGAGAGCAATAATTTAGAGTGGTTGTAGGAGAGCTTTCTTTTACAAAGACAGCTAATCGACGCAGAGTGTTTTCACCCGCACGCTTTCCAGGCCTGCTCTCTGTTTGCTGGAGATTTGTCAATTACACAGAGAGAGGGTTTCTGATGGGGGCATCCAAGCAAACTTCTCACTCTTCAGCATGGTATATGGAGCCGACCAGAATGGCTCCCAGATTTAATGTGTTCTTTCCCCCATCACGTGGCAGTAAGTAATATTAGATACACACATGCTATGTTCAGAAGGTATGAGTGTCCCCCAGAATGCAGATGGCAAAATCCTAAAGCCCAGGAGATGCAGGTGAGCTCTCATGAAAGGGATTAGTGCCTTTTACAATGAGCCCCAGAGAGCCCCATTGATCCCTTCCCCCCAGTCTGACCTGGAAGACAGCCCTCGCCTGCCCTTGCCCCCACCCTGACCTTGGACTTCCAGCTTCCGGGACAGGGAGAAACCAATTTCTATTGTTTATAAGCTACACAGTCTGTGGTATTTTGTTACAGAAGCCTGAAAAGGCTAAGACAAAATGCATATAATTGTATCTTCTTAATACATGTACATGGGCACACTTTACAAAGTATCCTCTTTGCTACCATGTTTACATTTCTTTATATCTTTCTACACATTTAAAAATGTATAATACATATTTGGAAGCACCCTAAAAAAAAATATCAAATAAAGAAATGAGTTGTGTTGGGGGCACCTGGGTGGCTCAGTTGGTTAAGCGTCTGTCTTTGGCTCAGGTCATGATCTCAGGGTCCTGGGATGGAGCCCCGCATCGGGCACTCTGCTCAGTGGGGAGCCTGCTTCTCCCTTTCTCACTCCCCCTGCTTGTGTTCCCACTCTTGTTGTGTCTCTGTCAAATAAATAAAAATCTTTAAACAAAAAAAGAAGTGAATTGTGTTAACTTATAGACTTTCTTGAGAGGGGAAAAAATACAAATATTCTAATACAATTTATCAAAACATGGATGTGATGAGATTCTTTCGAAAGTGCTCACTGTCCCCTCAACAATCGGAAGGGGAATGAACTTCTGAAAATCCATCCTATCGTCCTCTAAGAGTGTTATTGACCTAATTATGGGAAATAGTCATTTCACAAAGTAATTCTAATCTGGATGCTGTCACCGTGGGGCAGGATGTCACGGCAAAAGAATGTCCCTCCATTTATCTTTATGAAAAAGTTACTGCTTAGAATATAACATGAAGGAATAGCAGCTGTTAAAAAGCATGACAAAAATTCTTTAGAAGACAAATCCTCTTGGTGCAATCTTTTAAAAATTGGCTTAATATATTCTCTGCATTTCTGTGGCAAATGCTATTATGGAAAGATGTTTGATGGTCATGGGCCAGTGATCACAGAGATTGGGTGCTGGGATGATAAAGAAGTAGAGTGTGTGGTTTTGGAAAAAACATATTTCAGTTGGAAGCATGAGCTTTTGTAAACCAGACTGAATTAAGATATAAAATGTATAACCCAACATAAATTCTGATCAAAACAAAACGCTCAAGAAATGGCACCTGTCTCTGGTGATAAGAAGGGCACTAAGCGTTAGAGACCATCCCTTATTTATTTGCTGAGAAGATGTGGCAATCATACAAAAAAACTATCTGAAAACAGTTTTCAGGCTACAGTTGTTCAGGCAAGAATGTAGCCTGGCTCACAAAACTGTGAATCATATTTTTTTAGTATTTTTGGCGGACTGATAACCCTGAAAAGATAATCTGTAGAATGAACCTAAATGTACAGAAAAGATACGTTCTGTTTGAGTGTTTCTGTTTGTGTGGGGCTCCCACCCGGAAGCAGACCTCAGAGGAGGATTGAAGTGTGAGCAGTTTATTTGGGAGCTGATCCCAAGAAGGAAGGGAGGGCAGCGTTTGGAGGTTTTGTTATTAGGCAAGTCTCCGCTGTGGGTGACCAGGGCTTGATTGTGCCGGGAAATTTTGGGAGCCAGTGGAGGACACCAAGTTATATGATAGAGTGATCCCGCCCTGGGTTGCTGGGTATCCATACTCCAGGTCCTGCTGGACTCTGGGTGAGGGCTGCTTCCCAAGGCATTCATCCCTTGGCACTTGAGCTTGGCATACGGGAGTTGGCTAGAGAAAGAGGCCTGCAGCTGGGCTTTGGGAGGTGAGGGCAAGTGATGTGGGCGGGGCACTGACCTCATTGACTACCTAAGGGTTCCTGGCTCTTCTGAATGAGAGGAAATTGACATTAAGCGCCTGAGTACTTGTATCTATACATGCAGTGAAAAAACCAACAAACCCATCTAAACACCAAAATACCCAAGACCTACCCTGGGAGCACTGAGAACTGTGACAGATACGAAAGCATACCTTTCAGCCTTAAAGACAGTGACAAGGTTCATCCTTATACCTGCACGAAGATTAGGCCGTTGCTTCTATAGTCTGATCTAAGAGACAGTAAGATTCACAAACCAAGATTTTTTTTTATTGCCTCCCTGTCCCAGCATCTAAAGTGTTTCCATTGGAGAGTTAACACTTGGGGTAACCTGTACTACTCTGTGTGTGTATGTGTGTGTGTGTGTCTGTGCGCGCGTGCGCGCGCGCTTGTGTGTGTCTAATGCAAATATACAAATCTATTTACATAAATGTGCTCTCACATGGTGGGGGGAGCAGTGTCTTAATATGAAGTTTAAAATAAAGTCTCAAAAGCCAAATTTATGTTTGGTACATTCAGATGATCATATATAATATTTTTAAATATTTTTTTCTTTTTTCATGAAAACTTCCTATGTTTCTCATGCTCACCAACTACTAGCTGTATGGCCTGAGAAAATGCATTTGGCCCCTCAGGAGCACAGCTTCCGTATCTCATGAATGCATTCAACACTCATCTACCCCAGGTAAGGACTGGCAGGTCAAGTATTCCTAAAAATATAGTTGGAAGACAGGTGACAGATGTGCAAAGGGACTATTATCTGAAGTCTCTTCTTTCTGATCAACCAGGCTCACACAGAGCAGAAGTACTAAGTGGGGGGGGGGAGGATTATGATGATGATAATTACCCTTTTTGAGAGATTCTGTTGGTAAGTCCTGGTGCTTTGTAAGGGAAGAGACTCTGGGCCCACCCCCTCCCCAGAATCTCACAAGTGTTTGGCGCACAGTAGGGGCCCAAGTGATACCTGTTTCCTTATTTAATTAAATCATTAATTTCTCAGGGGCCTTCCAATTGGAATGTAAAGTAAATATTATTAATTTCATTTCACAGGAGGGAAATGGAATAAAAAAAATTGCATAATTATCCCCAATGACAACCAGCTGGTCGATGCTGGGGGCCTGTGCTTACAAACTGTTTTCTAGGAAGAAAACAAAAAAGACTATTTCACCCTGTATATATATATTTTATAATTTAAGTTATATATATTTTACCATAACTTGCTGTAGCTTATAATATCTTAAGTCAGATGCTTTTTTGTAGGAAGTGGGTTAAAGACCTGGCAAAGTTCTAGTTAGATGCTGGCAGCCTTTGCAATTCTCACTTTTTCTGAAGCATTCACATTCCAGATCCAAGTGAACACACCATTTGCTTGAACAACACAGGAGGTTTGCATGTAATGAATATACGCAAAGATGGCGAAACTATTACAATCATTTCACAGTTAGAGGCTATTTGGATGTTATCTGTCTTCTACTCCTGGGCTCTCCCTCCCTCTTGTATAAATTATCTACCTTCCCCTTTTCCTCTAAAGGCATTTTTAAAAAAAAAAAAAAGTTGAATATCCATGCATTTTTAATGAAACGCAACAGTCTGCTGAAGAATGCAAAAGGCAGCAGTTTTATCTTGTTTCGTAAGCACACAGATTGACGGCAAAGGGAGAACCATATCCAGAGAAATTCTCCAGACAAGCTAAGCAAGATTGGGAATAGTCTCCAGAGAACCAAGTTACAAAATTTGCCCAGTAACCAATATTTAGTAACCAATATTTCCTGGTGTTTGGGTTTGCTGTTAAACTTGGCTGATGTCTTCTCACAGCCATGCTGGCCATGGACCTTCATTTTCCCAAGTAGGTAGAACAGATGAATGAAGACCCAAGGAATGTACAACAAGGCTTGTACTTTAAGATGGTGGCAAACTTAATACAGAGTATGAAGAAGATAGAGGATTTCTTCAAAAAAAATTATGCAGAGAAAGGAGAGGGTTTCAAAATCATGAATTATTCAGTAATCATGGGAGACACTTAAACGTTGTTCTAATGATTCTGTTACTAGTATTAATTTAGAAAATTTCAGATGGTAATACAGAAACATAAATAATGGATAATTGATAAATGTAGATAATCACTAGACTTCAATTAACTTGAAAAACAACCAGTTAGAGCTCTTACATATCAAACCTTAACTGCACTATACTTTTAAGGATAGAAGTTGATTTTGTCTTAAGTAGTAGGAACAACCAGAAAAGCAACTCCTGAAATTAAAAAAAATTCAATGATTTTTCTCAACTAATAACTACGGTATTACACAATGAAAACATAAATAATCACCTTAAAATCCTCTAATATCACATACTATAATATTAAGATTTAATATTATTTATCATTCTTACTAAGGTAGGAAGGGAGACTGACTTTTTAAAGTCCTTATCCTCATTATCAAAAATTAAAATAATCAGATATTTGAGATTATAGATGGTGAATACTTATTAACCAATTCTCTATTGCATTTTCCTAAAAAAAAAAAAAAAGTTACAGAAATAACTACATCGATTTAAGAAGTAGATGTCAAAGAATACTGTAAAGCAATTTGCACTCAGGGTCCTGGGATCGAGTCCCACATCGGGCTCTCTGCTCGGCAGGGAGCCTGCTTCCCTCTCACTCTCTCTGCCTGCCTCTCTGCCTACTTGTGGTCTCTCTCTGTCAAGTAGATAAATAAGAAATCTTAAAAAAAAAAATTAAAAAAACAACAACTTTATTTTTCAATTAATTTCTTTTTTTTTAAAGATTTTATTTATTTACTTGACAGAAAATAAAGATTTTATTTATTTACTTTAACAAGTAGGCAGAGAGGCAGGCAGAGAGAGAGAGAGGGAAGCAGGCCCCCTGGTGAGCAGAGAGCCCGATGTGGGACTCGATCCCAGGACCCTGAGATCATGACCTGAGCCGAAGGCTGCGGCTTAACCCACTGAGCCACCCAGGTGCCCTCAATTAATTTCTTAAAATAAGTCTATGACTATAAGGGTCCCTGGGTGGCTCAATTGGTTAAGCATCTGCATTTGGGTCAGGTCATGATTTCAAGGTCCTGGGATCGAGTCCCATGTCAGGCTCTCTGCTCAGCAGTGAGTCTGCTTCTCCATCTTCCTTTCCCCTTCTCCTGGTCTGTCTCTCTCTCAAAAATAAAATCTTTTAAAAATAAGTGTATGATGGGGCACCTGGGTGGTCCAGTGGGTTAAGCCTCTGCCTTCAGCTCAGGTCATGATCTCAGGGTCCTGGGATCGAGCCCCACATTGGGCTCTCTGCTCGGTGGGGAGCCTGCTTCCCCCTCTCTCTCTGCCTGCCGCTCTGCCTACTTGTGATCTCTCTTTCTCTGTCAAATAAATAAAATCTTTAAAAAAAAATAAGTGTATGATTATAGAAATGCATAGACTCTGACCCTAAGGAAATAACTACCCTATAAAATTGCCCATATTCAACAATTTTGACCCCAACCCAATGATTTCATATGGTTCAACCTAGTAAAAAAGTTAATTCTTTTTCTGTAACATCTCTCAAGCATCTCTATGTAATAGTTGCTGTGGGAAACAGAAAAATGAATGAGATGGATAAAAATGTTATGTGTATATAAGGATTTACCAGAAAGCACGTGGCATCATAATATGGAGGAAACAACTACAGAGTGATAAATTATTGATGCTAAAAGAAATGTTTCAAACTTGTTTAAAGAATTTTGAAAAAAATTAAAAATCATGTAACTATTTTTATTTTTGCCACAAGGGATGAATGCATTATTGAACGGAGTTGAGTTCCGTTTATTGAAGACAACTCAGAGTAAAAAAGCAATCACGCCACCAAAAATTCATAGTCATCCTGTTAAAAAGAACTGCGAACATTTGCATGTTTACTATATGTGAGTTATCAGGCTGAAGTTGTCTCTCTTCATCCTACAAAAATCTCTCTGAATTTGAAGAACCACTCGATTCTTAACCACGACCATGCAGGAATGAATACCCTGCTTTCCTTCAGATTTCAGGCAAGACTTCCTCGTGCTCTTAGAGTGGACCACACCTGGGAAACCAGTCTAGAATCGAGGTGCCAAGGAAAGGCAGAAATGAGGTAGGTCGGGCAAATGAATGGGCCAGGAGCCACTAGCCATGGTATTTGCAGGACCCAATGTCAAGTAAAAATGCAGGGCTCCTTACTCAAAAAGCAGGGGGAAAGTCCATTAAAAATACCAAACCATAAAGCTCAGCCCTTTCTTCCCTCTCCCCTTCTCACTACTTAACAGTGTCTTCTTATTTAATGTTGCCCTCCTTCAAGCACAGAGACTCAAGGGCCCCTGTACTACCTGCCTCATGGACCACAACTCTGCAGTCATGCAAGATACTGGTGGCCTGTTCCAGTCCCCTCTTGCCACTGTCAGACCTACAGGCCATGCCTCAGCCTGAGGCAGGGAGTCAAGTCCAATTTCTCCTCTTCCCATGGGCCCACCATGCCAATACATAGTGAAACAAGGGATTGCAGCCTTTTGGTGGAGCTGTGCTCAGTACTTATATGGGAGCAGGGGATGGACAAGAGGCCATCCTTGCTGAGCCCCCATCAAATGTGCCTTGGCGCTGGGAGTCTGGGAGATGCCTGTCTCCTGCTGTGGGCAGCAGGGGACTGTGGTCCGTGACCAGGGAGGAAGGAGAAGAAAGGCTGGCCAGGCCCCAAGGGTGTGAGTGGCCCACAACCAGTCCTGGAGATGTAAGACAAGGAGAGAGACTCATTCATAGGCCAGGCTGCAAGTTGCTTTACTGTTCTATCAGACTCCATTCACACAAATCCAAAGGTAAAACTGTTAAGAGTTTCAGGACAGTGGCCACAGGGCATTCAACTCAAGCACTGGCTTTGCTGAGCACTGAGGCCTGGAGAATTATACTCATCCCATGCTCATGAGACCCACTTTCAGGGGGCTCCGACTCCAAATAGTGCTGACAGTTAACACATGGCCTGACCAGTTTAGGACCATACCCGTTTCACAAGGAGACAACGGACATCTTCCCAAAGCACGAGATCAGAAGGATCGGAGAGATCCAAGATTCTAGCAAAACTAAGTGGAAGGACTGACACCCAAGAAACAGAATATTCGACGGATTGGGATTAGTTAAGAAGACACTTCAAAGAGAGAAGCCAAGGGTTCTACAGCACACCACGACCCTCTGGCTCAGAGAACCGATCAGCTCATGGAAAGCCATCTTCCCTGAAAGCAGGTGCTCAGGGGCGGCCGGAAGGGAAATGGCAGAGTGACACAGGCGGGCATGCGTGTCGGAGGTGGCAGCAGGCTTGTGAACAATGGCTACATTTCAGAAATTTTTTGAGTTAGACGCTAATCCACCAACTGCTGGAAATCGGCTGTGGTGTAAATATTTAATCCACATTGATCAATATGTTCAACTGTAAGCACTGGGGAAAGCAGAGACCGGAGGAATCTGTAAGTCAAGTTAACAGTAGTAGATTTTGTCGGCTGTGGGAAACCATTCATCGGATCCACATCCGTTCTTCATCAACACAAACCTGAGGGCGCTACAGAGGATCACAGAGGAGGAGAAGCAGACAGAAGAGCATGAGCAGCTACTGCAATGAGGAGAGAAACGGTAGGAGGACCAAGAAGGTGTCAGGCACGCCAAAGGAACACATTCACCAATCAGGAAATTGACCTGATGGATTGGGGGGGGTGGGTGGGAGAGGGGATGCGTTCAGTTGTAAACCTGTGTTTTAGGCACCACGCTCTGCCCACAGGTGTGTAGCTACATGGGAATCCAGGAGTTGAACTGTGAGAACCCAGTTAGAGGCAGTAAGGTAAGAGCCCCCACGAGGAATCATCCACTAAGAATGACAGTTTAAGGAACTGGACTGGATTGAGGAGGAAGGCGACATTCCTGCGGGGGGAACCAGCAGAGGGAAGGTGAGAGGAGCAGGGGGGAGCCAGGAGAGCAGAGTGTATTCACGGAGTTAGTAAGTGGTGATCTCTCTGACAACACAGAAGGGAGACGGTCTCTTTAAAGAAGAAACTTGCTCCTGACCATGTCCTTCAAAGTCTGGTGTTAGGGGGACTTAGGGAAGCCCTAGAAACAGCAGCCATCAATCAATTCACATCATGTCACTTGATTTGGGGCAGTTTAAAACCTTACTTCCTAACGATGCAAACAGTTTTTTTTAACAAAAACAAAAACCAAAACCCCTGTAAGAAGCAGAGTTAAAACACTGACTGTTAAAACCGCACTGCCTTAGAACAAAAGCCACTGCAAACAGTTGTTCAAGGAATCTGTCTTTGAACTCCACTGTGGATTGGTTGGGGAGGTCTGAGAAAGAACACAGGGAAACACCAATTACCTTGGGTTGCTCGGGGAGGAAGCCTTTCATGTTGCTTTGATTTTCTTTGTCAGGTAACTGAGAAATCAACACTTTTCCTTTAGTTTCTTAGTACTGAAAATGATTTTAAAACATCTGAGTTGTTTTCAGAGCAATTAGTAAGACTTAGCATTACAATATAACTTATGAAGTCCTGTACTGTAGCGCTCTGATCAACAGGCTCTGTATTTAATTCAACAGGAATGGGATTTACGTGGAATTCATGCACAACCACGCAGATCTTTATTAAATACCTGGTTTTTCCCTTGCTCTTCACTATTGTGAAAAAGGTTACAATATATAAATATATATGCATGATTTTGTTGTTTCAAGTAGAAATTCTCATTTCATCTTTTACCACCCCTTAGAAAGGAGCTACAAGATAAGATCTTTGAGTTGAAGAGCTGTGTTTTTCCTTTTATCTCCTGTGCTTGGCTTTGTTTGTTTCTGGCACTTTCCATTTTCCCCATAGGAGTTTTGCCTAGAATGCTGATTGTTTTCTGGTTACAAAGCAGTCACCAAGTTCACACAAACTTCTATTAAAAAAAAAAATTAAAAAGGCAAGCAATTATATACAATGTTTACAAATAGGCCAAGAGAGATGGTCAAAAAAAATCTGGCCCACAATCAGCAATGTATTTCAAATTACACTGACCAGGAACCTATGAAGCAAAGGGTGAAATGCACATAAAACAAGGGTAGCCAGGATTCTGGCTGCTGGGGAAACTACAGCCACGGAGAGACCGCCTGTCAGAGAAAAGAGGGCAGGAGAAGCAGAGAGGTAAGCACAGGTGGGCGCAGCGCCTGATTTGCAAAGAGCACGGTTGTAGACACACATGCAATGACAGAGACAAGCTTCTCAGTCACCTAGCAAGCGTCAGCACTTGTGGTGTCTATTTTCATACACAGAGAAAGAGACAGAGAGAGGAACCATCACAATAAGCCATCCTATTTCAAGACTTAGTTGGAAAGCATTTGAAAATCACTCCGTTTATAAGACAAAAGACCCAAAACATATTACAAATACGAAGACAGCAATAAAATTATTCATTGGAAAAACAAACCTGGGAAATGCCCTAAGCACATTGAAATTAGAAAACAAATTTATCCCATATTCTAGCCACACTTACTCAATAAAGCCCCTCCTACGGGAGCTCATCAGAACAGAGAGTCTAGTTTATCCCCAGCAGAATATTCCCCTTCAGGTTCTTGTCCTAGGATTTTAGCAGGTATGAATAAAGGTCTTTGGGTGTTCTGGATCTTCCAGGAAGTTTGCTGTTTATGCCAGAAACCGGTATCCATCCCCAAGTTTGGACCAAGGGAACTGTTTAGGTGGAGTTTTGTGAAGGAGGCAGTTCTCAAAGAGAGCTGGCACAAAGGGGAGATTCAGGAAGGAACACTGAGGGGCTGCCCCAAAATATGGCCCCTCAGCATACTGAATATTTTAAGCTTAATGAGTTTGATGAAACAGTCAAAATAGGAAGGTCATTCTGACCTCTCCCCTGCCCTTTTCCCCTGAAACCTGTCATATAGCCCTCAGGGAAGGGGTGCCCTTCCCATACCCAGAGGGAAGGAACATCCTTATCTCAGAAGACAAAGTGATGCCTGTGAGAACAAACAGGCTTTGCCAAGTTTTGCTCAGTTTCCTACTCCGAACTCGCTCTCTGACCTCTTTTATTTCTCGAGGATGGCCCACTCTTCAAAGCTAGCAAAAAATACCGGGATTTCATGGTTTCTTCTGGTCTACATTTCCTTATCAAGACCTTCAAGTCAAGTACTACATAATAAAGAAATGTCTATGCTTATTTTCTATTTATCTTTTCTAATCTCTCCTTGCTATAAACCACACTTTTTATCATCTTTACACAGCCGCTAAGCTCCTCTGACTTGTAAGGCACTCCACACACAGGCCATGCTGCCCCCACACCAGCGGCTCTCCAGTTCCAGCATGGCGTCACCTAGCTGACTACACCCTCGTGACCTCATGGGCAGCTATGGTTGTGGAGGCCTTCCTGCCTCCCAGAAGGTGGCTTCTCCCAACTTACTAATCAAAACTCATTCTTACAAGAATCCTTTGCTTCCAGAATGGTTGGGTTTTTCGCCACTCTGACCTCCTGCATGGTACACAATATTCTCCCTCCCATTGCCCTTCCACAAACCTTCCTTAATCAGTCACCAGACACCAGTACGCACAAGACCGGGATAGTCAAGATGAAGACCCCAATGAAACTGTACATTATATTTATGGATAAAATGTAATTCATTTTCTGTCTTCCTTAACCAGGTCTCACACTCTGAAGCTCTTAGAGGACAGAGAATGGAAACCTCAGTGGCTTTTATGTGCTTTTTATTTTTTACCTTCAAATTTTGTATCTAGGATGGATGTATCTTATATAGAAGTTGTCTTACCATGTCAGAAAAGGGCACCACATCAACTGTCCCCTTTTCATCCACCAGCCCTCCCACCCCACCCGCATTTTGCTGCCTGTCTGATCTTCCAATTCTTAGTTAGGATCACCTCCCACCAGCTACCCAGGCTGGGCAGTCTCCTGGACCCCTCTTTTCTCTCCCTTCCCCCATATTTGATTCACGTGCCCTGTCCAGCTGATTTAAGTTCCTCTTGTCTTTCCCAAATCCGCCTCTGGTTTTCCCTCCCACCGCTTTGACCTAGGACATCACCCTTTGCGTTTCTCATAGCCAACCACACTCCACCATTCCTCTCCCCTCGTTCACCCCTTCTGTACCTTTTTTTTTTTTTTTTTAAACTAAATGCATGTACAAGCACATCCCTCTCCTGCTCTTAAAATTGATGGCTGCCTATGTACCTTTTAGATAAAACCCAGTGATCTGGCATGGGACAGAGGTCTGTCGGTGCCAGCCCCGTTTCCATCTCCAGGCTTCTTGCACCCACCTCCATAGCCTCAACCATGGCAAGCGTTGGAGTTTTTGAAACTCCTTAAAAATGACATGTTCCCCATTTCTATAGATCTGTTCAGTTCCTCTGAGCAGAGGGATTTCCTTCTCCCTTCTCCTTTTTTCAGTGGATTTAATGAATTAAGGACTGAGCTCAAGGAACCAGTCTTTCCTGGAAAAGTCTTGGAATTCAATCTGTTCTGCATTCTGAGGATGGATAAAACCTTCATCATTGAACTCTGAAGCAACTATCTATCTCCCCACACAGACTGGAGCATTGGGGATGGGGTGGCCCTCAAGGGCAAATTGTAGGTTTTATTCCATCTTTGCAATCATCCCTCCTGGAACAAAGGAACTTTTCAGCAATGAACGAAGGAGAAGACTAAGTGTTCAAACACTTGTTGGCTGAACTGACAACAAGTTCTTGGGAGAATAAGCAGAACCATATGAACTTTTACAGGTATAGCAAGAAAAATATAAGCTTCATTTCATTACAAAAGTGAAGAGGTTTTAAATTAATATGTCTCTGAGGCAAAAATAAACACACCAGTGTACCAGTGATTTTTTCCATTGGTAAACTGGAAAAAAAAAATCTCACTGTAATTCATAAACCCCAAAATTATCAGTGGCATTTGATTTGTTTCTTTCAAGCTTTCTATCAATGATTGCTTTAATTCAATAACAGGTACTTTAAGATATTCATCTTTGCTGATAATCACATTCTTCTTCAAAATAATTATGTTTAGCACTATTTCTTTTATTTCTTCCAGGAATCATAAACACTATGGACTCCTCCCCACCCCCACTTTTATTGAGATATAATTGACATAGACTACTGTGTAAATTTATTTTTTTAAGATTTCATTTTTAGGTAATCTCTAGACCCAAGGTGGGGCTCAAACACCCAAGGAGCTGCATGTTTGACCCACTGAGCCAGCCAGGCATTCCCAGTAAATTTAAAATTTAAAAATTTAAAAGCATATACAACATGTTAATTTGATACACTTATATATTGTAAAATAATTACCATCACAGCATTAGCTAAAACTTGTGTCTTATCACATAATTATTTCTTTTTTGTGGTGAGGATATTTAAGATTTACTATCCACAATTTTTAAGAATATAACAGTATTATTAACTATAATTACTATGTATACATTAGATTCCCTGAATCTAATGAATTCATTTTATAGCTAGAAGTTTATTCCCTTTTCTCATAGTTTTGAGTTGTGTTTCCCTAATGAGAGATGTTGAGCAGCATTTTGTGTACTTGTTGGCCATCTGGATATCTTCTTTAGTGAAATGTCTATTTAGATCTTTCCATTTTTTTTTTCCTGCCCATTTTTTAATCGGATTTTTTGTGTGTTTCCCTTTGTTTTTTTGTTTTTGCTTGTTTTGTTGTTTTGCTACTGAGTTGCCAAAGTTCTTATCTATGTTGGATATTAACCCCTTATCAGATATATGCTTTGCAAATATTCACTCTCATTTGGTAGGTTGTCTTTTCATTTTGCTGGTGGGTTTCCTTTGCCGTACAGAAACTTTGCACTTTAAAGTACTCCCACTTGTTTATTTTGCTTTTGTTGCCCATTATATGCTTTAATACATTCAAAGATAAGCAATAACATGTTAAAGGGCGGGGGGAAGAATGTACAAATGGAATTCAGTCAGAAATGCAAGGACTAGAAATCACACAATTTCCCCTCAGCACAAATCGTACCAAGTCCATTCCTGAACTCCTAGACCTGAGTTCTAAGTGAGAGAACATTAGAAGGCAAATAGAGGCTTATTATTTCAAGTGCAGCTTTAATGCCTTTTAAAATATATGCATAGACCTAGTTGACAAAATCGTTCAGAAATATTCTAATTCCACATTTAGATTCCCCCCCTTCTAATACAAGCCAGATTCATGAATACAAAGGTCAGAGAGAGTATCAAGGAAGTGAGATCCTAACTATGTATTTATTAGCTCCTCAGTTTATTTTTTCCTAAACAAAATGAAAATACTTAATGTCTACAGAGAAATAGTATACATAAGAAAAATATTCATTCTAAGAACAGCTTTGGTATGGACTCCCTTGTAAACTATAAAATTAGTAACATTCTGTGTACTTAATTAGATGAAACTATAATGATAACAAAATCATAAGTGTTTATGTTATTAAACCACTATCACCATGAGCTTATTTTCCTAAGAGTCTAACACAGCAGCACTCTGAAAACTATTTTTATCATACAAGTAGAGTCCTTTAGAAGATTTTGAAAAAATAAAATACAAGTGTTTCTTATGTAGAAATTCTCATTTATGAATTTTACTGAGAATGTAAAATTCTCTAATTCATTCACACAGCTGGTAAACAATATAAATGCTCAGCTGTTAACAAAATTCAGCTTTCACTGATGTTCCATAATTCTACTGGCCCAATTTGGTTATCAAGAGCACAACCTAATTGATTTATAGCTTCATAGTGCTATGAAAAATGAATGACAAGATGGGAAAAAAATCCTGTTGACAAACACTTAATACTGGAGATTTATGGAAAATAAATAACAAGGTGAAGTCAAGACACTTACAAGATATATTTGTGTCTGAGGCAGACACAAATGTATGGACAATATTTTACTCCAAAGTCTGTGCTCCATTCACACTAAATGAATGTTATAGAGATAAATATTTCATATAAAACATGGCATTGCTAGAGAAATAAGATTTCTGGACAGGTAACAACACATCATGATATATCCAACCTACCATAAAATATACTCACTCTTCTGGTTTCACTTCAAGTTCCAGGGAAATTTAAATGAATGTACTTTGCTAAAAATACCTGTCAGTTCAGAAGAGTGAAAAATAGTATTTTAACCTAGAATGTTCTAAAAGGAATTTGAGACAAAATCCATTACCTTACAATCACGACACAGGAGTCAGTCAAATAGAGGGCATATGATATATTGTGTTGGGTATAAAACAAGTCAGTACATACGGAACTTTTTTTTTTTTTAAGCTTTTATTTCTTTGAAAGGGGTAGAGAGAACGAGAGCAGGGGAGGAGCAGAGGGAAGCGACAAGCCGACTCCACAATGAGCACAGAGCCAACACAGAGCTCAAACCCACGACCCTGAGATCATAACCTGAGCCAAAATCAAGAGCCGGACGCTTAACCAAATAAGCCACCCAGGCATCCAAGTACATACTCAACTATTCTTTTAACATTATGGCACATGCAGGATTGGATAATATTTATCAACACACAGAGTAAACAGACAAGTCTACAGAGAGAGGAAACTGCTCCAGAGCTCCAGCTACCCTAAAGGCCAAGGAAACCAGTAACTCTGTATTCTTCGAGCTTGAAACAATGAAGGCACACCTTTGCAGAAAGCTCTGATCAAAACAGGGTGGGAAATATGTTTCATTTCCCATTGTAACCAGGTCAATCCGTAGTATTTTCCACTTCAAAACAAAGTGTCCTGTCCCTTAGGATGCGCCTTCTGTGTGGTACAAAGCAGGACAACTTGTCCCCCAACTCTGGCGGAGGCTGGGAAGTACACTTACACTACATCCAGGATCGGTGGGAAAGAAATGCCTGGACTTTGGGGATGGGGAAATAATATGGAACTCACCTGCTGGAGAACCAGCTAAGGACTGTGCACACGGAGGAGATACAAAGAGAATTGTTCTTAAGTGGAGATACAAACAGGAAGAAGAACAGAGCTGCAGCAGACACAGAAAGAACACAAATCGGGGGCGCCTGGGTGGCTTAGTGGATTAAAGCCTTGCCTTCAGCTCAGGTCATGATCCCAGAGTCCTGGGATCGAGCTCCACATAGGGCTCTCTGCTCTGCGGGGAGCCTGCTTCCTCCTCTCTCTCTGCCTGCCTCTCTGCCTACTTGTGATCTCTGTCTGTCAAATAAATAAAATCTTTAAAAAAAAAAAAAAAGAAAGAAAGAACACAAATCGAACTAAAGCATAAAGGCAAGAAAATCTAAGAGGGCTAAAAGAGGTTTCAGATGTGCTCAGGCGGTATGAGAAAGGCAAATAAAGACCATCAACAAGAGACATCTACTTTTCAATGCAGCCAGGTGAATTCTAGCAGGGATGCCTTCAAGAGTACTACCAGGAGCTCACTCTCCCAAGACTGCGTGGCTCTTGGCCACCATACACTGCTCTCTGTCAAGTGGTCCTTTGGGGAACCAAGGTACCAGGACCAGATGTGCCCAATATGCTGTGAGGTGCACAGCTGGTTTCTAGCACTCTATCTAGACATAGCAGGGAATGGTGGGAAAACACAGGAGTGGCACACACTGGAGAAAGGGGTAAGAGTAAAAGATGGAGAGAAGAGGCTATGGAGAGTATCGTCTTGGAACCCTTCCAATCACCCAAGAACCTGACCTTTAATATAGGGCAGAACACACTGTATCAACAATAAAAGTATGATATGAGTGGTATTTTACTGAGGATGTTTAGGATATTCAAGCACTTACATGGGCCAGATACCTTACTTCGGGTTTTACATATGTCTCATCTATTGCTATCACAGGAATATAGAGATTACAGTTGAACTGCACATGTTTGAATACTTTGTTTCAAATGCCTTATTCAAAATCTCCAGTTTTCATAAACAACTCACAAACCAAGATTCCTCTTCTTTTTTTCCTTAAGTACAAAGTATCTTCTATGGCTTGTAATTCTATACCTAATTCACTATATTTAAGACATTTCTGAAAAAGATTAAGAGTTGTTGCAAGGCGTGGATGTGACCAGTTGTCATTATCTGTTCCAAAATGAAAACACGCAGACATGCTGATTCACTTACGTCTGTTAAGTAACCAAATAAAGTATTATAAGAAACCAATGCAATGGAGCTAGGTACGGTGGGGTGGGGGGGTTACTCTATGAAGTATGAAAATGGTTACAACTTCAACAATGAGATAGATATGCCTACTATGTTACAGGGCTGAGAAGTCATTGTGGTGGTAAAGGGGATGCAACCAGTAAAATTTTGTGACACCCCTGAACCAGTTAAAGGTCAAACTTGCTACACCCATGGGGGACCCCTGGTGTCATGCACCTGAATTCTGCTTTTCTGTCCGCACTGTCTCCTCCTGTAAGACGGTAAGCGCAATGCTAGAAAGCAGTCCTCGTTGAAGCATGTGGGTTAAACAACCAGACCAACTAGATTTCAAAGCTTGTTCCTCAAGGCTATCATTGTGTGGCAATAGATTTCCCAAGCCCAAGCTGCTACTGGCCTCATTTTTCTCACCTACTGAATGGGTCTCCTAATATTTTCCTCACTCACACAATCGTCATGCAAGTATTCGTGAAAGCGCTAAGTTCATTCGCTAAGCACGCGGGGAAGGCTCGACATGCATTAAAAAAAAAAAAAATGGATGGACTCTGGTGCTGAACAGGTTCACTTCCTTTCTAACAATTTTTGTACCTCTCATTTTGGTTCTTTAGAATCTACCTTTGCTTTCTTTTCAGCAACCAAGTTCAACCAAAATTCAAACCCTACCCCAGAGCTTTTCCCCGTGCAGCCCCCCCATTACCTTACCTCCTCTGGCTTTTGCCCTGGTTATCAGATTAGTCCATCCCTGCTTCTAATTTCTGAAATGGGTCCTTTGACCAAGGTCAACAGAGTCCTTACTTCAATTAAAACTAATTCAAGTACAAGCTCCTTCAGCCAGCTGTCACCTCCAGACAGGGTCGCCATTGGCATCTCAGGACAAGATGGTGAGAGAGAATACAGCTGGTTTTCACCTGCTGGCACTCCCCAAATGCTGGGGACTCTGAGTGTTCCACGCAAATGGTAGGGTTGCCCTTCTCTGCCTTTTTCACACTAAAGGTAGTTTTCACACTACCTATGGCTGTATGACTTGTTCTGGCCAGTAAAATGCAGACAAAAATAACATTTGTCACCACTGAACAGAAGTTTCCAGAAAAGGTAGTGATTCAGCATGCTCTCTTTTCGGCTGATGCCTCCAGCAAGAGTACAGATGTTAATTCCTGCATCAGCCTGGACTCCAGCTTGAGAACAACACGGAACAAAGATCCACAACAGACATGTAGCTTGAATCAGAAATAGCGGTTTTTACTTCAAGCTTTGCGGGTTGCCCCTGCCCCACAGCCTATCTTCAACCATCTTGACTGATGTATAAGTACGGTGATTAAGGGCACGCCTGTTCAAACCCCAGCTCTACCTCTTATACTATGAACAACTTTAGGGTACTTAACTTGCTCTGGTTTTAGATCTAACTCAGGGTTATTGTTTTTCCTAAGTCTGCTTCAACTTTATCACAGTAAAGTAGAAATTACTAGAACCTAATTTATTGGCTGTGCAGAACAAAATGTATTCTATGTAACATACATAAAACCATGACTAATACACAGTGTATGCTATTAGCTGGGGCCCCATTCGAACCGAGAACAGAACATCCCTGATCTTAAGGAGCTTAAAATGTGCTGGGAGAAATAAAGCACCTAGAAAAAATAACCAGAACTCATAAGTATAGAAAGGGATGTTCAAACACACTGGTGTGGAATCTCAGAGATGAGAAATCGTGCCCTGGTGGAAACAGAATGGAGAGGGACATGGCAGGGGAATTTCCCTGGACGTTGAAAAATGAAGAAGGCTGCAAAGGTAAAGACCCAAAGAACCAGGGAGGAGGAGAGGGGAGAACATTTCAGATGATGAAGGCAGGATGCTCTGATTACCACGTGCTTTTACATAGGGTATTAATCTGGCTGCATGAACTTCAGAACACTGTCCATTCAGTCGGGACTCATTTCTGACATGGGCAAGACCAGATCAAGGGCTATATCAATTTTTCTTTTTCTTAAGTATAGCATCTCTTAGTATAGTGAAACATACAAAGGGGCATGTAATCTATGTTCTGTTGGAGACTACAAACAAAAATCCCTTGTTCTCTTGACATGAGGGAGGGGGGAGGGGGGAGAAAAGTCTCTTTTTGAAATAAAGCCCAAAGGAGCCATGAGATATTTTCAGTATCTCCTTGAGTTTAATACCTTAGCCCTCAGCCCCGTTTCCACAGGTGTGGGTGGTACAACTTCCATAATTCCACGTAGGTTCCGGGTCTCTGAAGAGAGTCTATTTCAGAGCCTCTGAATATCTGTATCAATACACACGTTTGCGCACCAATTTGAAGGGAATCCAATGTATGGATTTGAGCCAATCCCCAGGCATTATGCAAATATTCAATTCCACACCTAACATCAGAGATACTTCCTTATTAGGGTCCTCCTCATTTTCTCATAGAGGCAGGAGCTTTTGTTCCAGCAAAGAAACCACTTGGGAGAAAGGGCAGGGGGAAGGGAGCATAGTGTCGAGAATATGTGTTGACAACTGCTCCATGGGAGGTGAGGAGAGAAGCCACAGGACACTGAAAGCAGAAGGATGTGGCCAGAAAAACCACCACTTGCCTACTCACCAACTAACCCATTCACTTCTTCAATTCTGTAATTAATGTTTAAAACACGAGAACGGCCTGTACGCACAGATCAGGTTTGAATGTGATTTTATGAGATTAAAAAACACAAGGTCTTAGAGACCAAGGATCTGGTCTTCCCTCCACTGTCCCTGACATCACAGCTGGAACACAGCAGGGACGCAATAAATGTTAATAACCGAACAGACGCTCAGACACACGAGTGTAGGGAAGGACATTATGTTCATCACTTAAAAGATGACGCTTGTAGATGCAACGTATTAGAAAAAGGTGTTTTTTGTTTTGTTTTAACGGACTTGAAAAGATCTCTGCACCAGTGGCTAAGGATTCAAGGATGCTCAAATCAAATCACATTTATATCAGTGGCTCAGATTTTAAGAGAATCCTGAACTTTACTCACACAATGACTACCAGGATAAAAAAATAATAATAAAAATTTTAAAAATAAAAAAATTTTCTGCATATCTGATTTTGACTGCATCTGTATTTTCCTTCTACATTCCAACCTTCAATCTGGATTTCCCCACATTCAAACACACACACAGGCTTCTCATGGGCTCTGGCCCATGTTCAAAACAACATAAGGAAGGGAAGTGACAGCTTCCATAATTTATTTCTTCTACCTTAGCACTTAGAGTGCCCCTCGCTTAGCATGTCCTCCCTGTCCGGGGAGTGGGGGACAGTGCTCACAATGCTTTCCTCTCCATCGCTTTGTGAACCCTCTAGTGCGCTGTGCCCGGAAGGCATTTACATTTTGCTTCCTTTAAGAGGAGTGAGAGCACTGAGAAGAAAAAGCTCCAAAAACCTGGCTTTGAAGAGAAAGGATCAAAGTGCAGCCTTAAATCTTCTAAGAAGCAGTTTATTCCCCTCCAGCTGATTGCCCTGGAATGAAATAAAATCAAGAAATACACAAACACAACCCGAATCGATGACCATTTCTCCTCTCTGTCCCCCATCACGGCTCACTCAGCAGAACTAAGAAAGTCACAGGGAAAGGCTCCGAATCTCATTCACCAGCACAGGTGGTCCTTTCCCGGTGTCCCCTGAAGCCCCAGAGGGGAGAGTCTGACGTCCTCAATGGTCACTTCTAATGCAAGCGTCTATGCCAACATCAAGCGAGAGGACAGATGGACAAGATCCTTGGCAACCTGGTTCGCAGTGAACATTGTCAGTACTGGAGCTTCTTCTAAGTGTGAGGCATCGCTAAGACCGTCACACGGTGGGATTCTCTACCCCTCCCTGCTGCCGTGTTATCCCACCAGAACCAAGGCAGCTCTGGATGACAGCACCCTTAGACCAGTCTAGTTCTGTCTCACGCTGTGACTACGAGGAAAGAAACCTCCAGAGAAGCCAACTGACTTCATCCTTCCCAGGAAATAACCAAAGACAATGTGCAAATGAAGGGAAAGTGACATCAAAAAGGGCTAGGCTGGACCACGATCACGAGCATCAACACTGCGGCAGCAGCCGAGGCTGGCCGGTCACGTTGTATGTTCCAAGGACTGTCCCAAGCCCCTCACTGATCATATTTCATTAAAGTATCATAAAAACCTTATGAAATGGGTTTTACCAAAAGGGGAAACTGGGGCAAACAAGTTTAAGTGAGCAGAAGCAATGTTCTCACAGCTAGTGAGAATAACACGTATTTACTCTATGACTTCAAAGACGTGCAACCCTCTGCCTGGTGAGTCAATGGCAGAGCCGAATTCTGCCCAGTGAGCCCCAGAGGTAACCATAAGGATCCTCACAGGGGACTGGCAAGAAGGTCATTGGGGAAGGGTGGTGCCATCCCACGGAAGCAGACGTCTAAGAGACGCAAGCAGAAGTCATGTTATATTGGCAGCATCTGGAACTCTCCCCTGGGGGCTTCCCGGGGGAACCAGCCCTCACTGAGCACCTTCAGACTCATTTTCTCACTAAAACTCTGAGAGAATAAATTCATATTGTTTTAAGCCACTGAATTTGTTCTGATTTGTTAAAGCAGCAACAAAAACTTACGGATTTGGATTATTTTTTTCCTTCAAAACCAGTCAGGGTCTTTTCCCCCCCAACCCAGGACATCTGGGTGAAGGGAATTCACCTTACTGACATTCTATATAGCTGAGTTTCTAAGTAGTAGCAGTAAAATTCCACTTTCTCAGCTAAGGGGGACAGCTGGTCACCCTATTTCTGAGTGAAAGCATCGTATCTGGAAAGGACAAAGAGGTCCTCAAAATAGGAGAAAATGATTCACTGCTGGAGGTTTAGAAGCAAAGTGAATTTCATGATTGCAGAAAGACATTCTTTTTTTTTTTAAATATTTTATTTATTTATTTGACAGAGAGAGAGATCACAAGCAGACAGAGAGGCAGAGCAGAGAGAGAGGGGAAGCAGGCCCCCTGCTGAGCAGAGAGCCCGATGCGGGACTCAATCCCAGCATCCCGGGATCATGACCTGAGCCGAAGGCAGAGGCTTAACCCACTGAGCCACCCAGGCGCCCCCAGAAAGACATTCTTGAGCTCAAAGGATGGACGGGCTGGAGACCTAAGTTTGTTCTTCACAAGCACATCACAGCACGGCTCACAGGGCATGCCTGCCCTCAAACCAAATCCAGCTGTGAAAACTACGGGGGCTACCACACCCTCCAACTCCATGTTAGGGTGTCCCCTGCAAGCATGTGTCCCCCTCTCTCTGGCCCCACTGCCATCAGGAACATCTCCAACCATCTGAGAACAGAAAATCAGGCTGTCTGATATGGAACCCATTTGCTCAGAGCCATACCAGCTAAGTGACAGGGGGACAGGTCAGGACTCAGCCAAGGTGTGTCTGAAACTCTAATTCATACCCAAAGATGGAGAATGTTGCAGAAGCCTTAGAAATGTATCCAGGGATGACAGTTTCTCTTAGCCTGACAACCAAAGAAGTAAGATGCTACTCACAGGCATAGGAATAATAACCCCTTACATTTTGTAGAATGATTAACTCCCATTGCTGAATTGCATTATCTGAGTAAAGTATTAAGGCTTTAGCCACTTTTATTTAACACTTAACCACCTTACAGGACTCTTCATTTCTCAGGTGCAGTGACCTTCCCTCCTCCCTTCCAGTTCTCTCACGTAAGTAAGTCACACATGTACACTCTGCTAATTGTTGTGGGTGCAAACCCGTCCTTCACTCGGGTTATTTCTTTGTACCTACTTTTGCATTTATATTTATTCCCTTAATTAAAAGCACCCATTGTACCAAAATGTTGCAAAACATGAGAATTTAACGAGAAAATACTTGTTTCCTCCTCTCCCACCTCTCCCACCCAGTGATGCTAACTTCACTCTGATGGGATCCTCTCCGACTCCTAAGCATACATAAACTGTGTGGCTGCGAAGTTTTCCTTAGAGGATTTTTGACAACTGGTTTTCATTTTTTCCCCACTTACTGAAATAGGATGGTCTTTTTAACACAAAGAGGTCTGTTTTGTGATTTTCTTTTTAAAGTTTTTATTCATAAGAGAATGAACACAAGCAGGGGGAGGGGCAGAGGGAGAGAGGGGGCAGCAAACTCCCCACCGAGCAGGGAGCTCAACATGGGGCTCCATCCCAGGACCCTGAAATCATGACCTGAGCCCAAACCAAGAGTCAGTCAACCAACTGAGCCACCCTGGCGCCCTGTCTTGAGATTTTTAATTGTTGTGTTCCATAGCATCAAACTGATTTTACCATTCTCTTATTAATTGAAATAGCACTTACTTTCAACATAGTGCTCACTCAATAAATCTGCCAGGATACCTATCCCATGAACTGTGCATTCCTCAGCCCTGGTGGTGGGGAGACAGACAAGTCCCTCCTACCATTACACAGAGGGACCCAACAAGTCAGAGGTTCTTCACGGACCTGGCTTCCTAGTGGGCTAGTTCTACCCGAGTTGTTTGATTCTTGTTGTTTTAGAAAATCCCAGTGCACCAAACGACACAGTATTAAAGTATTCTATCTTCACGCATAGGAGAGGCTAATGAATGCCTGTAGACCTCCTGACCTAATGACTAGAATCCATGTGTCCATTTAGAGTTAAATTTATTGTATTTTGCTCCCCCAATTTCAGCTGCAGTAACATATCCACCATTTTGTGTGTATTGGAGTCAGATACTGATGTCGGACTTCTGGAATACTGCGCATGGCAGAGGAGAATACCGCAACTGCTATTTTATGAAAGAAAAACCATTTTGCAAGCCTGCATTTTACTACTCATGGGTTGAACCATAAAAACAAACTTGGGGGGCACCTGGGTGGCTCAGTTGGTTAAGCATCAGCCTTTGGTTCAGGTCATGATCTCAGGGTTCTGGGATCGAGCCCCACATCAGGCTCTTTGCTCTGTGGGAAGCCTGCTTCTCCCTCTCTCACTCCCTGTGCTTGGGTTCCCTCTCTGGCTGTCTCTCTCTGTCAAATAAATAAATAAATCTTTAAAAAAAAAAACAACAACAACATAAACTTGGAAAAAGGGACAAGTGCCTAAGACAAACTTCCGAACAGCCCCAAAATGACCATCAAAGACCCATGTGTGATTAGATAGCCAGCTGCAGAAGGGCGTTGAGCACAGCAGCAGCCACTCCTCTCCCGAAGCAGCCTTTTCCTGGAGGATCGTGTCCCCGTCACGCATTTGGCAATGAACCTCTATGACGCCTGCCGGCAGAGCACAGACAGAGAACGCTGAATCCCGGGACAGAGCGTGGAGTTTTTTGGTATTCCGAAAAGTTATTGTCCTCTTGACAAACATGCTGAAGTCACTACTGCTCTAAGTCACCAAGTCTTGGCCGTCTGTTAAAGGTCTTTCGGTCTAGGGAAACCTCTTTTGTGACATTGAGGTGCACAAGGGGCTAACCCCTGTCACAGATGGGGAGTCATGCATTTCTCCAGTGGGCTCTGCAGAGAAGGTGCATTTGCTTCTTCCCTGCCATCCGGCTGTTCTGCAGGGTTTAGTTTATGCAAACGTCTTCCTGACACCCAACCACACAGTAGTACATGTCCAAGGCTCTTTTCCCTTTCAGGGTTTGGATAATTCTTTGTAAATCTCTTTCTTTTTGGAGTTTTTGGCCCTCAAGTGATATTTATTGGCCATTCCTCGTGTGCACCTTATATCAGCCCCTGGCACGGAGAAGGTACTCAAGAAATGTTGCTAGAACGTGAATGCCCGGACTGTGTGGAGACACACAGGTGTTCAGAACACTTGACTAGCTCTGGCTCTGTCCAAATCAGGATTTGAAACAAGATACCAAATACCAGAAGTCCATCATTACAACGATCCTTTATAAAATGTGTAAATACAACACCAATGGTGCAACAATTTAAGGGAGGCAGGTGTGGAGACGGAAATTTAGACTATCTCTGCTTTTCTTTAAGCTCTGAAATACTGGAGTTTGAAAGATAATGCCCCAGTCTCAGAGAAACTGATTAAACTGTCAACTACTCTTGTGACCACTAATCTATGGAAAACAGCAACTCTTTGTTTTAACACAAAATGCATTTAAAATATCCTAAGGACACATCAAAATCCAAATTATTGAAATTCTGAAATTCAATGCGCCAAACAAAGAAAGTTGCTGATTATGTCTGGACTGATGTACTTGCTCCTACTCCTCTCAGAACCGAGACCGTTTTCTTAAAATTTGTGGTGTATCTCTACACCTTCTTCTGTGTGCTCCCATGTATAGAATAAACCAAGAGGAATAATACTAAGGACAGGCTTTCCCAGTCAGATGAACTTGAATTTCACTTTGTTTCAGGGGCTCACCACCTACGTGAGCTCCAGCAGCTTCCGACAGAGCCTCTGTTCCTCCTCAGCTAAAGCACAGGGATCACGGGAAGCCAACCATGGCTATCATGGTTCAAAACCAGCTGCCAGCTTAGTGATGGAGTCTCTGCACCCCCAACTACCTTACGGTATTCAACTCAAAGAATCCCATCTTTGTGTACGTACACACACACACACACACACACACACACACACACACACACAGGTTTTATTTTTTTAGGTTATAAATTTTTATTTATAAATTTTTATCTACATTTATAAACATTTATTTTATATATTTATATATACATATAAACTTAGATTTGCCTACCCTAATTGTTCCCAATGTTTTAAAAATAATAACTAACCTATCAATATGGCTGCCTAGGGGTACCTGGGGGGCTCTGTTGGTTAAGGATCTGCCTTGGGCTCAGGTCATGATCCTGGGGTCTTGGAGTTGAGCCCAGAACCGACCTCCCTGCTCAGAGGAGAGTCTGCTTCTCCTTCTGCTTCTTCCCTTTCTCCCCTACTGGTGTTGTCAATAAAATAAAAAAATCTTTAAAAAAACACATATGGTTGCCTAAATCAAGGCTGACAGGTGCCTGGAATGTACGACTAAGCTTTCCCACCCCTTGACCGTGGCAGACATCACTAACTGATCACGTCAGCCTGTATCACAGAGACCAGAAAGAATCCTCAAGACAGCACTCCTGGCAGCCCCATAGTCCGCCGAACTAGTTCTCACCATGAAATTCACTTGCCAGCCTTGGCATCACTGAAACAAATCACGCGTGGGCATACGAAGCCTGTCGATGCTGCAGTTCAGCGCCCGAGTGCTCAGAAGGGCTTTGCGAAACCGCAAAGACACCGCAGAAACCGCCTTGTCAACACCTATCCCAACCTCACCGTGCTTACACAGCTTAAGAAAACACACACACCTCAATAATCTTCCCACTCAGCTTCTATACCTTGAATGCAAGTTGGAATAAACACTCCAGTGATCTCATATTGAAAACTGTGAACAATGCTCATTTAACACGAGACAAAGGATTATGTTTACTCACAGCATTTATTCATATGGCAGCAGAGTCATTTTAGGTACTTACTCACGTAATCTAAGGCTGGTTTCATTTTCAGTTAAAATATCACCTCCCGAGAATTGTCTTTTTTTTTTTTTTCCTTGGTCTATCAATTGACCTACTAAGCATCGTTTGAAGAACCAAGATTACAATGGGGAGCAAACGTGTTGCCAAACACCCATCCTCGTGAAGCTCACAGGCCTCATGTGGCCCTGTCTCCACGGAAACCATCCATCATTGTGACCAGTAAGGGAAATGGCATAAAAATTCAGCTGTGTTCTACCACACACTGAAAACCCCTCTCACTCTCCTGTTGGACAACCAAACAACTTAAGCCACCTTTCAAGTTTCCCTTGAGGAACTGACACAGGAGAAAACCCCTCCTTCAGGATCACCTAGGCTCTTTTCTGGAAAGAGTATCCCACCGAGTATTTATCCCCTTTTCCCTGCAAAGAAGCCATCTCTTCCCCCTCAGTATCAAGAAACGTCCTTACCACCAGCTCCACTGGTCTGTTCCAGAAGGCCACAGTCCCACGAGCCTCTGCTTTCCACCCGCCTGGGCTGTTTCTGGCACCTCCCACAGAACAAGTGTGTGCTTGTGTGAGAGATTGTGTCAGAAGGAGATATGCACGCCACCACAGCCTTCAGCAACCCCAGAGACAACCCCACTCTCTCCTCCCTCCAAAATGTCTGTGGCGTCAAACACAAGATCTTCCCAATTTGAGTCACATAGAAGCCAATACGGTTGTCCCTTCCATCTTGTACTATGATTTGGGGCAGGGGTCTGTGACAGGTGCTGTGTAACAGGTGGTCATACATGGGTGTGAAATACTGTTAAACAAGTCCAATGTTGAAGTCCAACCACTAGGTTTACTTGGCAAGTCAATGGGTTCACAGCTGGCCATAGCTGTCAACGCACTCACGGTCATTCCCTAGTCATCAAGGGCATGTTCTCCTTATCTCCACACCCCACCTTCTCTCCTTTACCACACATCTTGGTGCCTGCAGAGTGAAATCTTATCTGTTGGTGCTTCTCTTCACATCACTGGGAACTCTAGAAAAAGGTCCCAATTCACAGTTGTTAATTCACTTGGCATTTACTTCACCACAGTCACCTTTCCTCACAAATCAGGTTTAAAGAGAATTTTATTCATCCTAGTGTTCGATGGGATTGGTTGTAGTCAACAAAAGAAAACTCCATTCCTGGTTATTGATTATATATTAAGAATGACTGCACCTAACCAGGGCATGCCTTCAACAATATAGCTGCATTAAAAAAGTCACTTTTAGCTACAAGAGTGTCTTTTCAGGAATGGCATCAGTAATAATTGCTAGTAATTTCTAATCATCAGTGTTCAGTTTTTTTTCTAACTTTGTTTACTTTACTTCCTCCCTCAGAATCCATTACGGTCATGTAACAGTAGAGTCTTTCATGTTAGAATGAAAAATCCTAACTGAGGCGACCACTGGGTAACCCTACATAGTAGCAGGATTCACTTTCCAAGACAGCCTTGTGGCTACGGCATTTCAAGGGTCATAGTTTCAGCAAGAGAGAAACACCTGGTCTAAGTAGAAGGAGCTAGCTGTCCCTGGAAAAAGACCAACAGACACAGCTTTCCCATCATTCTAGGCCCCGGGGCCATCTTGGGAAAGAATGAAGAAACACGAGCAACTATCCAGCCAGGAGACAGTCTAATCCTACCAGGGATGATAAATCCATGCTAGAACTCCCAGCACAGATTCAGAAGGGAAGACTGGCTTGACACTATTCCTGAGCTGTGTAGGCAGGATGTAAACCCCTCGGAGCACTCAGATACTTAACCGATGGCTGCCAGAGCTGGTGCTGGGCCTAAGACCCCAGTCTAACACTGGACCCGGGCACCCTGGCATCTCCATGCTGCTTCCCCACTGCAAAGCGCCCCCCCCCCCCCGTGAGCATGTATTATACACCCCTAACTTAACATTCCCAGTTCCACTGTTCGTGGAAACACTGCTGTGGGAAATATCCCCCGTGTTCTCCTCTCTTTGTTGCAAGTAAAACCCTTCCTTTTCCTCTTCTTTGACTTGGCGGGTCCCTTGGCTGGACACCCACCAAGAGGCAAACCTCATTTTGGGTATCATCACTGCAGCATTCAATACCGAAAACTCTCCCTTGCTTTCCTGGACTCTGTTGTGAGGGTGCCCATTTTTCTATTGGGTTGTTGGTTTTGTTCTTTATTTCAAGGAATTTTTTAAAGAGATTAGCTCTTTGTGACATGTGTACCAACATTTTTTCCCAGGTTTTTTTTTTTTTTTTTTTAATTTTGTTTAAGGGATCATTCTTCAGTGCAAAATCTTTTTTTTAATTGTGATATGGATTTATGTTTATTTTTGCTTATGAACTCAGGTTATAGTTACAAAGAGCTTCTTGGTTCCAAGATTATAAAATAAATTCATCCACATATTTTCTATTGTTATTTGACATTTTATACATTAAAATCTGTGATCCATTTGGTGTTTATCTTCATGTACAAGCAACAAGTCTACTTCATGTACAAGCAAAGTCTACTATGGGGCGCCTGGGTGGCTCAGTGGGTTAAGCCGCTGCCTTCAGCTCAGGTCATGATCTCAGGGTCCTGGGATCAAGTCCTGCATCGGGATCTCTGCTCAGCAGGGAGCCTGCTTCCTCCTCTCTCTGCCTGCCTCTCTGCCTACTTGTGATCTTTCTCTCCCTGTCAAATAAATAAATAAATTCTTTAAAAAAATAAAATAAAAAATAAGTCTACTTTGATTCCACTGATGGGTCTATACCTGAACTTTCTAGTTTGGTTCCTTTGTTAATCTTAAGAAAAAACAAAAACAAAAACAAAAAACTTAAAATTCTACAAAGTTAAGATCCCACAAAACCTGGATATACTACTTAGTGTGGTAAGTTTATGGGATAGGCTTCTAAAAGAAGAACATGTGTACATAAAGTGATAACATTATTATATCATTAGATGTGAATTAGAATTTTAAAATTATGACAATAACCGTTATTAGAGACTGGGTATAAAAAGGGAGTTTGCTCAAGAAACTCGTTAGTGAACTGAATGGGTTTGGAGAATAAGGTGGTTGTACGGGGACAGAGCAGAAAGTTAGGCTGGAAAGGAACTTTGATGTAAAAATTCTGTAGGCCATTGACTAGAGATTAATGGATTACTTCAGGATAAATGCACAAAATTCAAGAAGTGTAGGAAAAGATAAGTTTAAATGATCATGTAGGAATGATACCCAGAGGCAAAGAATCATAGCTTTGAAGCAAGTCAAGATTAGTCCAAAAATCAAGCCTATACAGAAATAAGGAAACCATGGTCACTGAACACCTTGAAATTTGATCATTTCATACCCATTTTAGGGATGAACATTCTAATTCTTGCTCAAATGGTCAGGCTACTGTTCCAGTTTATTCCTTTACTATGTGATAAACCAAAAATTTAAACTCTTATCTGCCTGGCTTTAAGCATACTTACCCCCACAGAGTAACTGAGAAAGGTAAAAGTGTGTGTGTGTGGTGTGTGTGTGTGTGTGGTGTGCGCACACGTAGTGTGGGGAGCATGGGGGTACGGTATGTGGAACAGGGTTTTGGTAACATAAGAAGGCAAAGAACATTAAGAAGATGTAATCAAATAAAGCTGAGAATACGTTCTTACAGATACATTTAAGAACCACTGGCTGTGCTTGGATAGAAAGGTCTGGAATGAGGTGAAGCCAGGGAAGGGTCATGTGTCACGGACACACTAAGGGGATCCAAACCATGGCATCCATGCTTAAAGAATGCCTGGCCATGCGTGCACACACACGGACTCCCTCCCTCATCATGGTCTGTCTCCAAGCAATACTTACAAATTCACATGAAAATGCGTCCTAGGCAGCTATAGATGGAACCCGAAAACTATTAAAGACTAAAAATATAATTTGTCCATACAGGAACAAGCTTAAAAGAACTTTGTTTACATCAATGCCACATTCATAGATAGTGTAATCTGAGGCACACCCATCAATGTGTTTAAGAAGTGCACAAAGATACCCCACTTTGGAATAAACGCATATGCCCTAAAATCTGGCGAAAGGCATGCATTTCCTACTGCCCTGCTGGGGAATTTCCCAGGATTGTACCCCTGGATATCAGCTGCCAGCATGACACTTTGTTCAAAGTAAGGAAACCTAGGGTTTCGAGGATGTAGCTACACAGTGAGTGCTTTTTAAAAATCATGAAACATACCATAGAGCGTGCATTTAAAATGTATGTGCAACTTCAAAAATAGACCAAAGTGATACACTTATGGGAAAGAGTTTCCATACTTTCTGCTTCTATCAGTATGATGGGCGAAAGAGAAAACCGTGATCGTTATGATTTTAAGGCATATAACTAAAATCACTGAATTTAACTCATGTAAAGGGAAAAACTCATTTGTGTAAAGAATAATTTGTAATAATAAGTAACATATGGGTTTTCTTTTTAAACTGTAAGAAGTCATTATATTCAGAGAGACAACAGGTTACCTTCTACTTCAAAAACTAGGAAAGAGGCTTCAAATACCCAACCTCTCTGGCAGTAACACAAACAAAAAACTTGACATTTTGGAGAGATCATCGGCATATCTGCCTCCAGTTTCATTGTTCTTTGGAACTTGTGGCTTCTTGTGACAAACAGCAGAGCACTGTTTATAATGGCAGCTGAATCAAGCTGACAAAGTTTTTTTTTTTTTTAAGATTTTATTTATTTATTTGACAGAGAAAGAAAGAGACCACAATCAGGCAGAGAGGCAGGCAGAGAGAGAGGAAGGGAAGCAGGCTCCCCGCGGAGCAGAGAGCCTGATGCTGGGCTCAGTCCCAGGACCCTGAGATCATGACCTGAGCTGAAGGCAGATGCTTAACCCACTGAGCAACCGAGTTGCCCAGACACAGTAGTTCTAAGTTGCCTAAACTCTTCCAGAGATTAGACCCACAGAATAACAGAGACAGAAGAGGAATCATAGGTCACCTGCACCTGCCTTTTTTTTTTTTTTTTTTTAAGCTGACTGACACTGGGGCGCCTGGGTGGGTTAAGCCTCTGCTTCAGCTCAGTTCATGATCTCAGGGTCCTGGGATCAAGCCCTGCATTGGGCTCTCTGCTCAGCAGGAAACCTGCTTCCCCCTCTCTCTCTGCCTGCCTCTCTGCCTAGTTGTGATCTCTCTCTCTCTGTCAAATAAATAAAATCTTTAAAAAAAACAAAACAAAACAAAAACCTGACTGACATTAAGGCACAGGTCCATGATGCCAGTAGGTACTATTACTTAGCAGCCTGGAGACTACTGGGATAAGGCCCTGCGGACCGTCTCACCTGCCTTCCACCACCCTACCCTCACCTGAAACTTTCTTCAAAACAAAGGTGCTCCCTAAATCAGAGTGCATGCCACATTTTTTTTAAAGAAGCCAAGGGAGACAACATTTTCACCAACTAATTTAGGATCCAACTCTATAATAGTTATTCCCAAGAGGAATGAAATCCATTCACTTCCAAACTGAGTACAATCCGAGTCTAACAGTTGTGCTTTAAAAAAATAGTTAACTTTGGCCCACCTGGGTGGCTCAGTTAGGCATCTGCCTTCAGCTCCAGTCATGATGAGGGTCCTGGGATGGAGCAAGGGGGATGGTGGGGTCAGGCATCCCCCTCCCCCTGCTGCTCCCCGTGCTGGAACTTTCTCACCATCTCTCTCCCTCTCTGTGTCAAATAAAATCTTAAAAATAAATAAAACCAATATTTTATTTTGAATTTGTATCCTTTTAAATTATCTTCAGGCAATTGAGAGGTGACACCAAATAGTGTGGAGAAACACCTGCTCGTTCTAATAATGTGCGTGGGCAATAACAGAGACCTAGACTGTATTGTCCAAAGCTATCGATACTCATCCTTCCACTACAAAGACACTTTTTCCCAATACTTGTCTTTTTTTTTTTTTTTTAAAGATTTAAGTAGGCAAAATAAAGAATAGAGAGTAATACTTCACTGGGATTTAGAGATCAGACACATTTCTGAAAGGTTTAATAGATAAGTAGTAACAACTATTTCTCCGGCAGCCTCTATGCTTAAAGCTCAATGACTGCTGTATCGTTAAACCCCCAAAACTGCTTTATGAGGTGGGTTCTGTCATTCGTTCATTTGGAAGAAGAGGAAACCCAGGCTGCCAGGGATTAAGCAACTGGCCAAAAGCAACAGCTCGAGAGTGGCCAATTTAGGATCTGGACTTCTGGCTACGGCCAGAGCTCTCCCACACACCACAGAGCTGTGCTTCCAAAGGAAATCATCTGGGAACACTTCTGTATTATGATATAAAGAATTAGCTAATGTATATGATATTTTTACAGAATAATTAGGTTCAACTGCAAGATGTTACATTTTTTAAATCCTGATGTGAAATTTGGGTCCTATCAGATTTAATTTTTCTTAAAGATTTTATTCATTTGACACACAGAGAAAGAGAAAGAGCACAAACAGGGGAGCAGCAGAGGGAGAGGGAGAAGCAGACTCCCTGGGGAGCAGGGAGCCTGATATAGGGCTCGATCTCAGGACCCCAGGATCATGACCTGAGCCAAAAACAGACACTTAACCAACTTGAGCCACCCAAGTGCCCTGACTTCATTTTCTTCTTGGAATATGCAAGACCCCTAACTGGAATTGAATTTAATCCCAGCAAAAGGGAGCTGGTCTCTTTGCTTGGAGCAGGTACCAGCAGGGGTATGTAAGAGTCAGGGATGTTAAGAACCAGGTATCATGCTCTGTATTAATGCATAAGCAAAATCTACATAACTCTATGTCCATCCTGTGGCAGAAAAAGGCAGTGAGAAGCCTCTGGTCCTCTTGATGAATGAAAATTTAGCATCACAGAAGTAACAGAATCCCTGTCAATGGCTGATGATCATTCTCCCTTCGTTTCTTAGATCATGGTGAAGCTCGAGACTGATACACGAGCTGAGTTTTGTCCCCCTCAATGCAGATCATGAAATCCCAATAGAACAGAGTCACATAACCAAGGATTGATACAAATGATCAGTTTTCCCTTCACTGGCTGTTTCACTGTTTGCCGAGAACTTCATCAGAGGAACAGGAATGGAAGCGAAGTAACAGTTCTTCCGATTTGTTTATCAGATAAACGTTCTGGGGTAGGAAGGTGCTCAAGACTTCGACCCAGATGAGGAGGTCGCAGTCCCCATGGTTTATGTTAGCAATAAACACAGGCAGCGCTCAGGATCCCTTCACAATCTAAGCGTCTGCTTGGGGAGATGTGGGGATGTTTGCTTGGCCATGGCTGGGGAGCTGGGTCTTCAGATGATGTCCAGGATTGGGGGGATACACAGTGTTATTTAACTCTGTGATTGCTGATAAAGTAGAGAGGGAAGTCACTGGCAACAGAGAATCCACACTTAGTTTTATTTTTTTTTATTTTATTTATTTATTTGACAGACAGAGATCACAAGCAGGCAGAGAGAGAAGGGGAGGCAGGCAGAGAGAGAAGGGGAAGCAGGCTTCCCACCGAGCAGAGAGCCCGATGCGGGGCTCGATCCCATGACCCCGGGATCATGACCTGAGCCGAAGGCAGAAGCTTAAGCCACTCAGGTGCCCCCCACACTTAGTTTTAAAAGCTCTTCCAAGAAATGGCTGGTCAGACAGAAGAAGTCTATCATTTCACCCATATACGTGAAGCACTTTATAGAAGGGGCACTATGGAAAAAAAAATAATAGTCGAATATAGTAACAAAAAGTCAGGTAACGGTGAAGACTGTGTGTCAACTCTACAGTATTATGTACACTAGAGGTAGTATAAAACTAGAATGACCACACTTCCAAGACAAAGTTGATTTACAAATGAGGGCTGGGACTCAATCTTACCACAAGAAAAGAATTACGCAGTAAAACACCTTTCATGTTCTCAACTCATGGTCTAGTGTCACGGAAGTCACAGACAGGAATGACTGACAGTTTCAAATGCCATGTTGGTAATCACAAAAACTATCCTTTGTTGGGTGCTTACTTATATGCCAAGTTAACTTCCTCTTCATGCCAACTTTGTAACAAGGCTATTAACTGAATTCCCCATTTGTATCCATCAGAAAACAAGGGGGCGTAAGGACTTTCTGAAAGGTATGGAAACTAGGTAGAGGTAGAGTCAAGTCAAGTCTGCTGGTTGGTGCTGCTGCTTTTAACTCAAAGACAACAGTCCGTAACACACAGTACAATAGTGATGCTTCAGTCCTCAGAGGCTTGGGGTGGACCAGTCAGGAAGGGATACATAGCAGGTGGTGTTTCAGGAGAGCCCTGCGGGAGGAAGATGACCCGGAAAGACACCCAGAAGAGGGAAGGCATCTCAGACGCAGAGAACAGCACAGGGAAACGCATGCAAATTGGAAAGTGTACGTTATCTTTACTGAAGCTTTTTGCCAAACATCAATGAGGCAAATGCATGAAAAACGCACAGGGTAAGAGCTCGTGAGGGTCTATGGGGGTTGGTGTCTGTAGGAGGAAAATGGATAACAGAGAATTTAAAAAATCATGGTCCTGCTGCCTTCTCAAAGATGCCATTTCAGCATCCTTCTTCACATCTGCTTTCATTAAGACGAATCAGATCAATACAGCATCATGAAGAAATAGTATATGAGGATATACCTGAAATTTAACCCACTCACATCTAAGAAAGAAAGATCAAGCAGCATTATCAGATCTTTCACTGCAGACCAGGGAGCACTGGTGAGGCTAACCGCCCAAAAGACTCCAACCTGGTTAACCACATGTGAGTTCCTGCTTTTGTCTTGGACAGGATACCTCTTTCCCTCCAGCTCCCTACATAGCCTTGACCTTGCGTTCAACTCTCTGGCTGTTTACTGACCTGCCTGGGTATTACCTCTTGATATTCTTCTAGATTTGGTGCCAAAGCCTAATTAATGAGGCTTTACAATTTTGCCTCTTCCTGTTAATAAACCACATCTCCCCTTGCTGTCAAAGTGAAATAGAATTTGGAGCCCGATTGTTTTTTATGGCTATGCTTCAAGTTTAAGTACACCTTTAGCTTAGAGGCAAAAACTAAATAGGCCTTAACATGAATAAACCTAGCGACAAGTATAAGTAAAATCTACCAAGTTGGTAAAAAGGCAGGAAAAACTGTCTGAAAGTGTTTTTTTTTTTTTTAATGTGTCTTATCAGGTCAAATGTGTCTTATCAGATCAAAATTCTAATGATCGCAATGGTTAGAGAGGCTACGTTAGGTTTTTCACACTCCTTGGCCTCTTTGAATCATCTCAGACTTTTCATCCCCAGTTTCTGCTTTTCTCAAGCCAAAGATGAGGGCTTCATTCACATTTTGACATTTCTGTAATTAGACGCGGCTCCCAGAGACTCACAGTCACTGCAAAATATTCGTAGTTTCTTCTTCCCTCCCCCGAATCTGTCATTCGGAATGACGGCTCCTCCCACCATCAGTGTTGTTGTAGAATCTTGGAAGTCTGCCTTACTTTTCATTTGTCTTTTTGTTGGGCCACCTGGGTGGCTTAGTCAGCTAAGTGTCTGCCTTCAGCTCAGGTCATGGTCTCGGGGTCCTGGGATCGAGTCCCACATCAAGCTCCCTGCTCAGCTGGGAGTCTGCTCCAGATTCTCTCTCTTCCCCTCTGCCTCTGCTCCCAACCCCACTTGCACACATGCTCGCTCACTCGCTCTCTCTCTCTAAAATATAATCTTTGTCTTTTTGTCAAGTGGTGTTCTGCAGGAACAAAAAGGGGCATTGAAGCATAACAACAGTATTTCTGGAAGAGTAAAGCAAACCGTAACAAAGCTTTCATCTACTTGTTCACAAGTGCACAGCGAGCAAAGTCACATGCGTACCCCTAATAATAACTAAGCCTAAGCTCATTATTTCCTTCTCTGAATTCCTTCTTCCTCCTCCTCATCTTGACTCACTCACTCCTCTCCAGTGGAAAAAGAGACTTCACTCAAGTGGCACATAGAAAAGGCAAAAACTAAACCAGGGGGCTTCCATGGACACACTGTACCTGCCTCCTTTTATCATTTTGTCCCAGATTTTGCATTTTTCTGGAAAAGCAAGGAACTCTGTGTCCATTCCAGATCAAAGTCAGATCACAAGTTGAGGACTGGTGGCAGCTGGAAAAATTCAAGTTTGGGATTCGTTGTGGGCAGACGGCAGTGGCCTGCTCCCCACACCCAGTCAGGGGAGGGCACGGCCATTCCTCCAGGTGGCACAGGAGAACCTGGGTTCTCCTGTGGGGAGCTGCTGTGTTCTCTGATGTGACCTGTCTTCCTCCTCCAAAACCCGACTGCCATTAGTCACTGCCTAGTCACTGTGTGTAGGCTGGATTGAGGACACAATGTTGGAAATGTAGCTCGTTTATATGAAGCTGCCTACACAGCTTATTAACCCAGATCCTAAATGCTTACTATGACAAGGAAGAAAAACTCTTTACCTAAGCTTTGAGTGTCTAGAATGAAGTTTTAGAAAAATCAACACATTGAAAACTAGTAAATTCCCAAAATTTTCAATAAAAAATGAATGTTTTGAAGGATTTATGTCTGTAGATTTAGTGATGATCCATACTAGAATGTATTCCTATCATTTTGTCCCTAAATGTACCAAAACCTTAAAAACAGTTCTACTAGTATCCTAGTGTCTTTTTAAGTATTAAAGTGTCCCACATTTTTTAGAGTAAGCTTTTGATGTACTATTAAGTCAGAAATTCTTTTTTTTTTTTTTTTTAAGATAGTTTGTAGAAAGAGAGTGAGGGCTTGCAGATGGAGGGAGGGGCAGAGGGAGAGAGAGAATCTCAAGCAGACTCTGTCCTGAGTGCAGAGCCTGACATGGGGCTCGGCCACTTACCAACTGCACCATGTTGACGCCCTCAGAAAGTTCCCAAATCGCAGGCAAGATACTCTGTCTTGACAATATCTAATTTGGTAACACATGAATAATTTGAGGAATATCTGCTTTTTCTTAAAAAATATAGTACTTACTGTATCTGATACACGCAAACACACCATGCATACATACAGATTAGGAGCAAAACAATTAACATGTTAAAGGGATATACACAGAGTCCCACACACCGAACTTTACAATGCGTCATAAAAATCTAGCAGCAGTCTCCAAACCGTCGCTAAAGGCCACTCAATACAAAGCATGGGGCTTTGTTTCTCAAGAGTGTGGACAAGTGAAACTGAGCAGCAGGAAACGCATTTGCCATTATTGACCAAGTCGACAAGAACCACACAGGATAGTCTGAAGGAAGCAGCAGCCAAAGCTTATTTGAGATGGTGGCCTCAGCCACTGTTCAAACTCCTCCCAGGGCAACAGTGGCCGCTACTGTGGGTTCAAGGTCTGTGCAAGCTGGACCATGTCCCAGAGCAGGTGCTCTCAGCATTTAGTCATCAGCCGGCAGCTCTACCTTCCTCTAACACCTGGATCACCTAGATCGCGGAACAACAGTTTTTATTACTTGTAACTGGTGAACTCTACAAATTATGACACGCCGTGCAAACCACGGCACAGAGCTCCAGAGTCTGCTAGGAAGATCCCACGGAGTACCTTGGGGGAAGCCCGGAGCACAGATGTGAGTACAGGAGTCTCCCTGGAGCCCCGCGGCCAGGATGGAGTCTGGTTGATCCCACCCATGTCACTGGACATTCAAAGCCTCTGGAAGTATTGGTTAGGAAACCCCAGCACCTACCACATTTTGCTCTTTTTTTGGTTTGCACAAATTCAGCCAAAGCATGAAACAAGGAGACACATTTTAAAAATTCTTAGCTCGTTTCTAAAAGAAGTGAAAGATTCAACTCCACGGGAAAGTTTTTTGGTTTCTTTAAAAATCTTATATTATTTGGGGCGCCTGGCAGGGGTGCTCAGTTGGTTTAGTGTCTGACTCCTGATTTCAGCTCGGGTCATGATCTTGGGGCTGTTGAGATCGAGCCCTGTGTTCCGTTCCACACTCAGTAGTGCGGCGTCTGCTCAAGACTGTCTCTCCCTCTGCCCCTCTACCCTTTTGGGCATGCTTCCTAAAATAAATCTTAAAAAAAAAAAAAAACAACTTGCATTATTTTACTATTACTAATCCATGATGCGTCCCTCAGAACTGACCTCAGATGTCACCTCCTCCTGAAAGCCTGCCCATAAATCCAACTTCTGTGCTTTCTGTGATGTGTTCCTGCATCACTCCACGCTGGCTCCAGAGGAGGCATTTATCACACTGCTCTGTAATGGCTTGTTTTCCATTTTCTACCTCTACCTGACTATGAGCTCTTTGGGGGGAAAAAGGGACAATGTTCTCTTCAGTCACACAGCCCAGGAACCTGGCTCGGTGCTCAGCACAGAGCTGGTGTTAATAGATGTTTCATGAACAACAAACTGAATCACATAGGAATCACTTTCAAGTGACACAGGGAGAGAGACTGGTCCGCTAGAAATGAGTCACAGGAAGGCTGAGAGCCTTTCTGAAAATGCAATGAGCTCCTCTGAGAGGAGGGGAGTCTCCTCGTCCCAAGAATTTACGTAGGCAAAAAACGGCTATTTGACAAGGTAACTAAATCATCCATCGGTCGGTGGTCTGGACAGGATGAATTCTCAGATCCCCTCCAACTCGGAAATTCTGAAATTCGAAATCCATATTCCATACAACTAAAGCCCTCTATTTTAATTATCCTGCCTAGTGACAAAAAATTAGCATTTTGCTTCCTTCTAAGTGCTAAAGACACTGCCTAGTGCTTATTTCTCTGTAGAATAGCAGGTTCCAGAAGGGCACAGGCAGATTTACAAAAAAGCTGTGTTATGAGCCTCTGGAGGAACTCCTGATCCTTATTGGTTGTTAGCCAATGTGGGATTGGCTATAAAGCATCAGAATAAAAAAGGTTTCTTGGATCTATTTGGAATGGAGAGGCATTGCCTCTAATAACACAACCAATTTTTCAGGAGATGAGATGTTAGCTTAACAAGAATAAAAAAGCATCAGAATAAAAAAGGTTTCTTGGATCTATTTGGAATGGAGAGGCATTGCCTCTAATAACACAACCAATTTTTCAGGAGATGAGATGTTAGCTTAACAAGAAAACTCCTGGTCCAATAGAGAAAAAGAGGGAAACCAAATTAAATATCTGTAGAAGTCCTTCATGTCCGCCAATGCCTTATTCCACCCTAGCACCTGTGGGCTTTGCTGCAACAGCGGGCCCCCCATTTATGTACGCCACTGCTCTGGGTAACAAGCTGTTTCCCACCAGACGTATCAATTCATCATTAACAAAGTCTCCAAGGGCTCCACAGATGGACGGTACAGAGAAGGCAACGGTCTGCCACCTGCATTTGGCAAATAATTGGTTTCTGAACTGAGCATCGAAATTAAAACTAGATTTCAAGGGCCTGCAAGAAGGACAGGGCTGTCACCTGGTGAATTTGATTTCAACTAAAATGGCATCCCCGAGAATTATCAACTCAGATGTTGCATCTCTTCACTGTATGCTACAGTGAAAGGCTTTTGGGGGGAAAAAATGGCGGGGATATAGTTATTGGTTAATAGGAGTTGCATTCAAATGGCTAATGAGGGGGAGGGATTCTTTCCCTCCACCGCTGCTCCCCTCACGGGACTGGGACAGTGAGGAGATTCTGTATAGAAAGGCCTTCTTTGTCATCACAAGAACGTAGGACTTCATCCTCTGCAGGAAGGCAAGGGTCCACACTATTGACAGTGAGGAGGAGAGCGATTCTTCAGAGGAACGGTTATGCACCACCGTGACTGTTGAGAACACGGGTATCCCAGCCAGAGTCAGCTGCCTGCTTGTCACACCTGTCTGGCTGGTTTTCAGCACAAGTCCTGTCAGTTTTCCACACTTCCCAAAATATGGATGAACTGTCAAGAATAGTACCTGTACACAAAAGTCAACGATTCCTATTTTTCTACGGAACATCCTATTTCCTTTTCAGCTACGTTATTGTTCTAAATACAAACTTCAAATTGTTCCCTGAATCACTGAATTAAAGGTTTCCCCTGAACATGCTGGGGGTGGGATTGGCCTAGGGGAAATAAGACAAATTTATTTGCTGGCTTCCAGGCAAAATGTGCCCACCATCCCTTTGAATAGGAATCTCGGGAAAGGACAGCAATAGGAAATTAAGTGAGCGTAAAAAGAAACTAGGGAGGTCAGTAATAAATGTGCATTTAATAACAATGTACATTTCAGCTTTATTTCAAGCACCATCTGAATTCTGAAAACCTCTGCTCAACCAACGGTTTAAAGAACGAAGTAAAAAGTAACCATCTCTTCCTTCCCGTCATGGCCTCAGGGGGCTGTCCCTGAAATGTCAGTTTCTCTGTGACACGTTTCTGCTGCAGAGTCCACGTACACTGGCAGACCTCCTCAATGCGGTTAGAATGCTCTTACTGCCGTCAGGTTCTAGAATCACCCTTCACAAACTCAACCCAAAACTTGTGTCCCACCAGTGTAACCAATAATGAGCTCCAACGTGGGCTGGAAAATGAGGATACCTGGGCACCTCGGATTTCATTCAGAACCAACCGAATTGTTCTCAATTCCTTTCACTTCCATGTGTGGGCTAAACTGCCCTGGGGATGTAATTGTTTTCACTGATCTGGAAAATTCTTGGTATACCAGCTCTGGAATTGGAGCTCTCCAAGAATTAGGGGAGAAGAGGAGGCTCCCCAAACATCCTCTGCTTTGGCCAGTTTAAGGAGAAGCTAAGACACTGGGACCCTAGAGATGGTGGCTGAGCATTTCCAAATAAAGGACACCTTAAAACTACTTCTAGCTGTAAGTTACAGAGCTTCACTTTAAAAGGGGCTTTGAAGATCTGATTGGATCTCAGAGAACATCTTGTTCTAGAAATCCCTCGAACTTCCCAAAGGTTCATTTTTCCTTTTTAGATTTTCTGTCTTTCTTTATGGCTTCAAACCGTCTTTCCACTCATGAACATAAATGTGACAGAACAGGTAAGGCTATGTCACTGGATTGATTTGCTATGTTTATGACTCTGGGAAGAACAAAACCAAACCCAAACAACCACAAAAACTCTTGGGGGACAGAAAAAATAAAACCTTTACATCACTGTACATGAAAGGTATGTTATGAAAATTTGACTCTAACCTTGGAGTAGTTACATTTAAAATCTTTTCCTAAGAAGTCCTCATCCTTAGAGGTATATCCCATCACCTTGTAGTCTGTTTTTCACTAGTGAATGTTAACTCTTACAAAGAAGCTCATAGTGATGATGGGAGGCAAAATCTGAAGACTGGACACAGTGAATTGCCTTTCACTGCGATAGTCTGATGCCACAAAGATGTCTGCAGGCAGAAAGTCTGTGGAGCTTGTGGAGAGAGAACTCTGGAGAGCCAGAGGGTAGGCTTCTTGCACCATGGGGATCCCCAGGATCAATGGAGAGACAGAGGGGCTAAGCCACTGGAGAGGGACAAAGGCTCCAGCGGGAAGAGCAAGGGGAACCTCAGAGGCAAAGAAACAACTGTGTGCATTTGAGGAAGTCAATTTATGGCAAGAAGCCCCAACAAACCAAACCAAACCTGGGATACCCAAGAGCCAGAGAAGGGGCTAGAAAGCATCAACAGCCTCACACCAATAAAATGTTGTTCCTCTTGTTGGGGCCAATTCCACATTAAAACCTGTTAAACCCCTAGGGCCTGCCTGGGCCTACTTAGCCATAGTGACTCCATGTGGCCTACATAGACATTTTGTTGTTTAATAAATGCCTCAGTAGTTACTGATATCAGTTCCAGGTAACTGTTGCTAAAACACACACCTAAAACAAGGCCATTTTGTTTAATAAACACCTCAACAGTTATTGATATCGGTTCCAGGTAACTGTTACTAAAACGCACACCTAAAACAAAGCCAGACAGGAGGAAACATCCAATCAGCCAAAGCCACATATGTAGAGGTCTGTGATTGTGCCCTATAAAACTAGCCTGTAAGACCAAGGGGTCGTTGCTCTCTTTGGAGGCAGCCCTGGCCGGTCTGTCTGACTTCTAATGCTTGGCATAGAATAAGGCTTTGCATAACTTTCACTTTGTCTCAGTCTCGTTCCTTTGATAACGGACCCCAACACTCTCTGCACTTGAACTCCTCCATGCGGGATAAAGCATGCTACTCCCTCTCTTTACCTCATTCAAAAGGCTTGAGCAGTCATTCTAAGTATTTTATTTAGAAGAACTTTTTAAAGCCTGTAAGTTCCCATCTCAAAGCAAGTGCTACCCTTAGCACCAATTGCTTCTGCAGACTTCGGCAACCTGTCCGTTTGAACTGCGCTATTTCATCACATTAGCTGAAACATCAACTGTCCTCTTCCAGTGTGGCTAGGCAGCAAGCCTCAATATTCAGAGTGAGAAAAACCTTATTTTCTCAGTGAGTTCCCAGATGCTTAACAGGATTCAAAAAGATGCACATCATTTCTTAGATATAGTCAACAAATATAGGGACAACAAATTAAACATGTGTGGCTGGGATTCCACAGTCCAGGCCAGAAATACCTTTATGTATCTCAGAAGCTAAAGCAGTGGGAGAAATGCTCGGGGCAGCCCTGCAACACACCAGCGTCAGCAACAGCACGGCAGGAAGGACCAGGGCCTTGCCTTGAAGAAGCCCCAGCCTCTGTAAGTGCATGAGGTCAGAGAGGACTTCATCTCACCAGACTTCACGCCTCCACTAAAAAGTTGGAACAATACCTACCCATCTGGGTTGTTGTAAAAATGAGAATTTACAACCAGTGATGCGAGGAGGGAGGCAAGGGTGAGCACACAATGCAGGGGAACAGGGACTGACATGGGTTCCAACACCCTTCCCACTGGGCTGCTTCAAACCTCCAGCTGTTGCGAGCTGATTAACTCTCGGCCAGCAGGCAGCCCCACTCTTCATCCTCCATCCACAAGACACTCCCTCAATGGGCCCCTCCTCGTCAGGGCCAAGGGCCATCTGTCATTTCTGGTCTCTGAGTGGGAGAGACTGGGCAAGTAAGGACTCTGTGGGGGGGGCACATCTTTGGTCATTCTTGATTAATACACCACATTCAGTGTTTATCCCTTGGAGAACAACCCAGTACTCTGGGCCTTCTCTTTCAAGACAATTGTAGCATCATTTACACAGAATGAGGAATGCCAACACTGTTTATAAGCTCTCAGAATCTCTGTTTTCAAAGAAAGTCAGAACATTATCATTTTTTTTTTTCTGTTTAAACACAAAGATTTCAGCCTGCACTGAAGCCAAAAGGCAAGGCCATCTTTAAGGGAAACTAATCCTGTAACTAGACATGGCCTCATTCTTTTGAGAGCCTGTTGGGGGTTTCCTAACGGGTCCTCAGGATTTTGGAGGCACACCGTGACATCAGGTGAGACAGAGGGGCCCAACACACTCCTGGCAGTATCTGGAAATCCTCTTGGCCTCAGAGGACATTTTCCTCCACTAGAAAACCTGTATTTCCATGTGAGTTTACCTGACCTACAACATAGCCAAGTAAGAAAAGGCATATAGGTTTTGGAGTAGATAAGCACGGGTCTAAGCCCAGCCCTGCTATTCACAAGTGCTGTGAACATGGGTGAGCCCTTGGAGGGACTTCTTACTCTATTCACTCATTTGCACAACAAGCCCATCGCTGGGGGTCTAGTCCACTGGACTCTGCAGAATACAGATTGTCCAATTAGGGCGTGCAACCTCACTTTTCACTTCCCAGAAGCTGAGAATCATTTGCACGTGCCCAAAAGGGAATTTGTTTCCCTCTTGGTAATTTAAGTATATAAGTAATATTCCTGATTTGGGCCTAAAATAGTCACAGTCTGGCTCTTTACAGATCATGTTTGCTGACCTCTGCTTGGGATGATGAAGTAGACTGGGAATCTTCTGTAGGCACTGTATACACTTGGCACACTGAGGGGTTTAATAAATTCTCCTTTTGAATTTGCTCCTTCTCCTCTGAGGGAGCAACCATGGCTTTGGGCAAACAAGCACTAAATTAAAACAAGATCTTTCAAAGTGCTTAGTTTCCATCACTCATAAACTCTGTGGTATTAGAAAATTTTTTGGTCTCTCTGGAGGAACAGTTTACATCTCTTCAAAATGAGACTATCAGTACTCCTTTTGTGCAGAATTTTTCCTCAAAGAAAATTGTTAATTACTTTAAAGCAAATGAGAAATTCTTGGAGTAGTCAGTTGTTTTTCCAGAGAGAAACTCTTTGTAAGCTGACTGTGGAGATCTTAGAAAATAAAGCCAGAGACGTGTATGTGTGGACAACTAAATTGTTCATCGTCCCACCACCTAAAGAGAATTCCCACCACTCTAAGTTGGAATATTGCCTTTTGTTTATTCTCATCTTTCTTCATTTTCTCAGACTCCTACCTTGCACCCAGCCACCCTTGCAGTGAGGTAACCAACTTCTGACCAATTTGATGTTTATGGAAGAAACCTATGCCATTTCCAGAAAGTCTCTTTGAAGAGCAGAGAGTGAGCCTGCTTCCAATTCACTTCCTCTGTCCTAGTGGCTAAAATGCAGAGCTGAAAAAGAAACTAGTCGAACCCTTCAGGACCAGGAGGATGGGACACCTGGGGTGGGAGTCGGGGACAGGCAGGGGAACCTAGAGATTGTTCCACAGTAGGCTGGTGTAACTTGCATCAAAAACTTTATGGAGCCACTATACTGGCTCTAGCTGGCCTTCTTCCACCTCAGACTTATTTTACTCTTTCCTTTTTCAGTCTGTTCTATTTTGGGGTCTCCTCTTAGATGCAATCATATTATTTACTATGTATTTTCTTGGTGGTGGAGGATGACTTGAAACAGACCAAACTTACATGTGATCTCTCCTGGGTGGTAGGGTTAAGTGGACTTTACCCTTGATGCTTTCTTGTATTTTCTCCATCTTCCACAGTGGAGAGAGGATCACCATGCTACCAGAAATGTCCTCATCTTAGGGTCAAATTATCAAAGTACTGAGGATTTCACAGAATATGTAATACCTAAAAATAAGGCCTTGTTCCACTCAAATATCCCTAAGAACAGCAGTCATTGGCACAGATCAGTCTCTACTAAAATCTATCAGTGATGTTCATTTTGACAACCCATATCCTATTAGGAGAAGATAAAACAGTCTGGGGGAAAAAAAAAACTCAATAATGGGTTTGCACGCTTTACAGATTGGCTAATGGAACTGTTAAGAAAAAGAGACAAAAAAATTTAACACGGATTTAGTAATTATTCCTAGGGGTGCGATCACATGGTCGAAAGTGCTGAATGTTACTGCCAACGGCTTTTTGAGGATGACTTTAAAAGCAGTTGAATAAATGATTACACTGTGGAGATCCAATCTTTTACCAGAACAGCACTAGAAAGAATAAATAAGCCAAATTTCCTAGTATCAGTGAATGTGCCCCATGGCCTGGAATAAAATTCAAAGTAGAACATTATGGACGATTAAAGAAAGCATAGTGTCTGTAACAACCCCGCGAACCGCGTGCTCTGGAAAACCACCAGATGTCTGGGGAAGGAGCTCTAGGGAAGACACAGCTGATCAACAGATGCAAATCACCTCAGAGACTCCCAGTTCAAGAGGTTTTGCCCATAATGGGAAGTTCGGAGGGAGCGGAGAGGTTATATGATGAAAACAGAACATCTCACAAAGAAAAGTAGATTTTTAAAAAATCCCGAAGGGAAATATATTAAAAAAAAAAAAAAAAAAGGAGAAAATCAGGATCTAAGTGGGTGTATACTCATCCAGTCCACTGTAGCGAACATCCCCAGGCATCGGCTCTCCCAATAAAACATTACACTCTTTCCCGCAGTGGTCAGCATGTACACACCAGAATTTAGGAATAAAGTACTGCAGAATGGAAGCAGGCCAGAGAAAGCTGGTGTTGTTAACACTAAGAGTTTTTTTCTTGTAAGATCTTCAACAGCCCTTACAAGCTCTGTGTAGCCTGCTTCCACTGACTTGGTGGAACAAGGCAGGAGTTAACCTGACCTAAGACACCATTTTATCCCACGTTACTAGGAAAAATCCCAAACAGACCAAGAAGTTCTAACAACAGGATAATGAACATTCACATCATCTCGATTTAATCATTGTTATTACACCATCAGTATTTTTTTTTTAACAATGTATGTATGTGTCCACCTGGAAGTGTAGGTCTTTCTGTGCATCTGTGTGAATAATTAGGAAATAAGCTATAGATGTCAGTACTTGGCACCTACATCATCAAGCCTGTGTCTTCCAGGATATGCATGTTCTCTTATATAACCAGTAAGATGAATTCCCTTATATTACTTTGTATCAAACTTATGTTCCAATTTTCCTGATTGGCCCTCATATGCCTCTCGCAGATGGATTTTTCCCATCACGGGTCCATGGGACTTCATGGAGGTGGTGGATGGCAGCCTCGACGACAGTCCCCTGTGATTGTTATCCCCTGATCTTCATGTCATCATGCAATCCTGCCATCTTGGCCCCTCATAGGAGAGCTGGACTTACCAAATCACTTCTAAGGACAAGAATACAGAAATGGCAGAAGGTCACTTTTGAGACTAAGTTACAAAAAGCCTAGGAATTTCACCTAGGCTGAATTCTCTTTGAATCACTTACCCTGAGAGAAGCCAGTGGCTATGTTGTGAGGCAGCTCTGTGGAAAGGCTCACACAGGAAGGAACCGAAGTGGACCAACAACCACATGAGGTGTCTGGAAACCATCCCTCTCCTGTTTCCCCCACCTCCCAGGAGGGGTTCCAGATGAGCCCTTAGCCTCAGCAAGAGCTTGGGACCTCAGGGAAGACTTTCAGTCAGAGGTACCCAGACCAGCTCTACCATATTTCTCACCCAGCAGAGCGAGGGGATATTAACTGTGTGTGGTTCTCAAGGATGACATCTTGGTGTACAATTTGTTATATGGCACTTGATAACTAATACAGATTTCATTTGACTGGTATGTCCCTTTTGTTTCTCCTGATGTTTAAGAGTCCCCTCAACACTTTTTCCTTACATGACAATCTGAAGGGACCAGGCCAGTTTTTTCATTGCATGCCCACCTTATCATATGCCAATTTGACCGTGACCTTCGAGTGTCATTCCACATTCCTACATCTTTTACTTCCTCAAAACGCAAAGTTAGGTCAAAAGGCTTCTTGACAGTTTAACCATTACTGGCAGTAACAGTTCCCAGGTGAGGCTGTGGACGTCATATTGCCTCACCTCAAGAGCAGTCTTCTGTCCAGTTGTTCCATGATTAGAGATGCTAATTTTGGTGCATACTATAAAGGGGTGACCGCCATTTTTGCTCTTGTCAAGATGCTTCCTTCCTTTGTGATTAGCGAGTGATTGACCACCACACATCTGGATTCTACGTCCTGTCTCTACTCCGTAACGCACGGAGAACTCCTATCAGTCTAGAGAAAAGCGCCAGCACCAGTGATCCAGATGAATAGCTCTTTCGTTAAAAAGCCATCATCGGTATGTTAAAACACTTTTAGCCTTTTCACATAAGGATTATGAAATATAATTATTGGGTGAAAAATAATGCTTTTTACGATATGCGCAGGTCAACTAGGGTGAAGGTTTTGGCCACTAAACCTTCTAAACTACTGTGGACATGTATGTTCCTTTATCGATTTGTCCCCATTTATTCTGTCTACAGATGTGAAAACAAGCACATGGTGAACACTTTCAAAAGAATAAAATGAGAAGACATTACTGACACTTCCAACAATACAGATATATCCTTTAAATACTAAGAAGTGGTCGCCCACAGCCTCAAAGTCCAACATTACCCTCCTTTCACAAGCTCTCATCATCACAAACAAAAATCTTCTCAGGTCTCCCAAGAAAACCAGTGATTTTCTGGTTATTTTACTGTCTGATTAGATGTGATCATTTGATTCTAAGCTTTCTTCAGTATTCCATAAATTAGAAAACAGAAAAATCAACGTTCACATATATTCTGAGACAGAATCAATTTCTTATTCCACACGATAACACTTTTCCAGTTAGAAGGCACTAAGACAGTGAAAGATAAAGTGATGTACTTTTCCTTTCAAACGTAAATAATCACTTATGCAGAACCATCATGATCTCCCTGTATGTGTTCAAACGGGAATTTCAATTTCCATCCTCTAGACACAGCAGCCACTGTTGCACAGTCATGAACTCCATCTAGACACAGGAGTTAATAAGCCCACGTCGGAATTTAGTAAGTCATTATTTCCAGCAATTAAGAGTACAAAAAACAGGGGCACCTGGGTGGCTCAGCGGGTTAAAGCCTCTGCCTTCAGCTCAGGTCATGATCCCAGGGTCCTGGGATCGAGCCCCGCATCGGGCTCTCTGCTTGGCTGGGAGCCTGCTTCCTCCTCCTCTCTCTCTGCCTACTTGTGATCTCTATCTGTCAAATAAATAAATCTTTAAAAAAAAAAAAAGAGTACAAAAAACATAGTATTGTCCTTTCTCCACAAAGGAATCCTCAAAGACACCATCACACGGTTCACAGAACCATCGTTGTGCCCAAGGGTCCTTCCTGACACTGGTCATTACTGATGACCATGATGGTCATTACCAGTAATGATGCCCTGATTGAGGTATATGACAGCTAAGCATACTCAGTTCAGTTCTCTTGGTGACAAAGTTAGCCGAACACTGCAGACATAAGGGATCTCGAATCTTGTGAGGAGTTTTCATCATCTTTGTTTATTGGAGGAGGCTTTGGTCAGTTGGTGAGGATAATGGAAATGTTGCAGACAATCAAGGAAATGGAATCATGAGAACCAACACCTGAAGGCTGACATACTCAACAGGCACAGGATTTTGTTCTATTTCTTTGCCCTGAATATTTGAGGAAACACCGCTTTGTTGCTGTCGCCTTAATATTTGTAAACAAGTTAAAACAATTCATCAGGCATCACTGCAAAACTAATTATTTCCCTCAGTGCTAATGGACTGCACCACACAGAGGCTGTCTCTCTCAGCACCACGGCTGTCATGCCTTGTTTTTTTCCTCAGGGGAAACCAAACTTCTTACTGCAAGTTTATGCAATTAATCTTCTCCTACAGGCAACAGAAAGGATAAAGTCTTTCTCGACCAGTCCATTTTGCTCTACTTAAGATGAAAGGGACTTCTCAAATCATCCCATGTCTCTCCTTTTAATGATTAACAAGTGCAGAATACAAAGAGAATACCACCTTTCTTCTTCTATATCCTGTTTCTGGGAAGCGAGGAACCTGGCTCATGTTTCCATCCTTCTAGGAAGAACCCCCTTTTCAGTGACGCAGAAACCACCGATGGACGGTCTCCTTTACCCAATGCCCTTAACTCAGCTAGTCGAAGGGACCCCATAATGGGCCTCCGGTTTCAGCCATATTGAAGGTCTCAGCGCTTCAGTAAATTCTACTCAACTTGAGACTTTGCGGGGTGCCTGGGTGGCTCAGTGGGTTAAAGCCTTTGCCTTCAGCTCGGGTTATGATCCCTGGGTCCTGGGATCAAGCCCCACATCAGGCTCTCTGCTCAGCAGGGAGCCTGCTTCCCCTTCTCTCAGCCTGCCTCTCTGCCTGCTTATGATCTCTGTCAAATAAATAAAATCTTAAAAAAAAAAAAATGAGACTTTGCTGTGGGCTTATCCCTCATCAACACTTCCATAAACACCTACAGGACTAGGTACATTTAACGGAAAGATTTGGTTCCCAAAGGGGTCAGTTAATGGACTTTTCTTTTGCCATCCATAAAAACAATCTCAAGATTTTACACACCAAGTGGGTTCCAGGCAAAGTTAAATTGGCTTATTATATGAAGCCCTTCATCTCTTTTTTTGGAGTTTTAAAAACCTGAATTTTGAGTGATTTGCTGTGGGCTTATGCTCATACTGACCCAGATGGTTCTATCTGATCTCCAGTGTCACAGACCACAAGCTAAGCCACGGTGTCTGTTGAGTATTTCAGTCTACTCGCTTGGTAAATCCATCCAAGACCGAGATGTTGAGATAGACAACTTACAAGCCTCCCCCGTTGTCAGCTCTTTACCACTGATCTAGAACCGCACTCCTGAACGAGCATCAGGCTTCCTGTCCTGTGTTTGCAGAACCAACCTGCTCCCTCTTCCATCTGCATTTCGCATCCCCTACCCACCCACTGCAAAATCACAAATGAAGATCAGACTCAGGCCTTCAACCTTGAGACTTTAGGGACGGAACAGTTTTGAACCTTGATGACAGACCCTGTCCAAGTTGGTCTATTTCCCCACAGGCTAATCCCTTCCTACACACCCCCACTAGACTAATTCTAGAAAGGCATAGCTAGAACCCTGATGCCTGCTCAAAAACTTTTCCTATCTTCCCATTACCTACCAAACTGAGGTCAGATTCCTCACTCTGCAATTTCCAGGGCAGAGTATTAGAGCAGGAACCCGGTAGGCTGGTGACAAATGTGGCAGGCAGCCACCCCCGACAGGGGACATAGGCAGAGCAGACCGTGGGCTGGTGCTATGAAGGTATCATCAGCTGACTGCATTTTCTAATCTGTTCCATCGCATAGGCTCTCCCTTCACCTGGAATGCTCTTACATCAGGTTCCACTGCAAAAACCCCATATCCGATTCATCTGGATTGTCCTTTCTGGCTAGATCACCTATTGCACTTTTTTTTTTTTTTTTTTTTTTTTTTAAAGATTTTATTTATTTATTTGACAGAGAGAGATCATAAGTAGGCAGAGAGGCAGACAGAGAGAGTGAGAGGGAAGCAGGCTCACCGCTGAGCAGAGAGCCCGATGTGGGACTCGATCCCAGGACCCTGAGATCATGACCTGAGCCGAAGGCAGCAGCTTAAACCACTGAGCCACCCAGGCGCCCCCCTATTGCACTTTTTGTTCTGCTCAAAACATTTGTTTTCTTCAGTGTGGTCTCTATGGTCCTGCCTCATTACTCCTCTGATTCTCAAAAATCAAGCAGAGAGAGAGCAAGAGCTTGGCAGAACCGGAATCTGACAAAAATCACACAGGCGAGACTGTGACTTCCAACATCTAAAACCCCTTAGTTGGTCTGTATGTAATTTGCCTGATTAATTTCTATTCTGTGCAGAAAGCATTTAGGTATATCCCACATCTGGCAGTATTACTCACTTAGGGCACTAATAACAGAGATCATGACCATAGTGACCTATTCTTCAGAATCAAAGTCAGCCAACTTTTGTGGGTCGGAATGGAAAGGAGAGTCTGAGAACTCTTAATACAAGGAGAAATCATGTTGACTATACTGATTAAAGCTCTAAGGACTAAAGAAGGTCTTATTTCCAAATTAGAACTGCCACTCAGACAATAATTCTGAATGCTGAACAGCTTGTCCTCCAGTCACATTTCTTAGGCATTAATCTACTGATACTAACATGTATGTATTTGATTCATGCTGTGCCTAGACCCACACAAGACAGGTGACACTTTATAATACCAGAACACAAAGAAAACTTAATATAATTAACTTCTCAGGTGGAAAAATACATCCAGGACTCCTGGCATTAAAGTTACTGTGATTGTTCATTACAGGTAAAACTGCATTTCTTTCGACTGAAGCAAAAATGAAATGTAGTTCTCCATAGCTGAATAAAGTATTCACAGTCATCAAGAGACAAATGACAAATATTAAACCAGCACTGAATCTTAGGGAGAATTCTTTGCATGGAACTAGAAATTCTGGAAAATCTAACCAACAATTTATTGGACTACAATTCCTGTAACTAGAGAAGGGATATTTAAAAGCATCTCAACATTTCTATGGAATGCTGACTTTGTCCAGACATACAGCACACTGATGCTGTAACTCTTTCAGGACAGAATTCAGGAGACCTGAAGAAATGGCCAAGCAACACTGAGCCCTAACCTGTCTCCCTCAAACATCAATTGTTTAGGGAAACTTCCAACAATCTCCAGATAAAGTAAATTCGTGGATGGATTCTCTGACGTGTGTCAGAAGTGTCCAGAGTCGATATTGTTGAGTAGACAGGTACACTCAAATTGCATATTGGATAAGAACACAGCAGAACCAACCTTCCACTGAGAAAATTTAGAAGCTCCATGGATTAAGTTAAAATTAGCTCCCTGGAGGCATCTGGGTGGCTCAGTGGGTTAAGCCTCTGCCTTCAGCTCAGGTCACGATCTCAGGGTCCTGGGATCGAGCCCTGCATCGGGTTCTCTGCTTGGTGGGGAGCCTGCTTTCCACCCCCGCCCCTGCCTCTCTGTCTACTTGTGATCTCTTATTTCTCTATCAAATAAATACATAAAATCTTTTTTTAAAAAAATAGCTGCCTGGGTTTGAAATTAGCAGCTAGTTAAGGTTATCCCTTGGTGTTTGAAGGGGATTTCACTGTCAGGTTCAGCCTGGTGTCCTACAGAAGAAAGGGATACAATTTATTGTGTGATGTATTCCCATTATTTTTCTGTCTACAAGCATATATATTTATCACTAAAGATTTATTATCTGTTCAAAAGTTTCCATGTTTTAAAAAAGAGTATTAACCTAAAGGTGCAGTGAAAAACATAAATAAAGCCCACTTTTATGTGAAACACACTGGAGAGCTATAAAAACTGATTTTTTTTCCTTCCCATAATAACCACCCATTTAATAGCTTTACTAAGGATGAAAAATGCATTTAATCTTTTAAAGAGGTTTTGGTAGTAGCCTTTTTCCTTCAAGAACATAGTTCACTTTCACGAGCTATACTAGATAGGACATGTCTAATAAAGTCTAACTTTTAGGGTTTTCTGTCCCCATTGTATCTGTTTTAAGAGAGTGGTTCTCAAAATCTTTCCTCTCAGGACCCCTTTACACTCCCAACAACTGAGGGACACGAAGATTTTTTTTCATTTTTTATGGGTTATATCTATCTATATTTACAATATTTGATAGTAAAACCAAAAATTAAAACACAAAAATATACAAGCATATATTCCATTAACTGTTTTAGCCTCTGGAAGGCTCCGTCATGCCCACTGAGGGAATGAAAGTGAAAACACACATGACAATATTATGAACATGGTTTGGACCTCAGTGATCTCCCTACAGAGCATCAGGAATGCCCAGGAAAACCCATATCGTACTTTAAGAACCAGCAGTTTAGAAGAACGCCCAGTAACTACAACAACAGAAGCCACAGGCAAAATAACCATGGGCCCCAAAGCAGTCTACACTCCAGGCAGGCACACCTGTCCCCTGGGAAGGGTGCGGCAAATTGGCGCACAGCTCTGGGAAGACGCGGGACTGCACATGCTAGAAATGCACACAGTTAACAGTCCAAATCCTTTCTATGTTTTATTCTAGATCTAGGAAAACTCTGCTCTCATGTAGTTTAGACAAGCTCCAAAACTGGGCCAGGACTTGTGTAAGACATTCTATGGAGCTGAGGAAGAAAATACTACTGACCTTATTTTTAATCTTACCTCTTCAAAAAATCTTTTTCTGTAGGTTTTAGCTCAGCTGTACATGTATTTATAAAGGAATATGTATTATATGAAATATTAAGGATAGCAGGCAGTATGCTAAAATTTTTTAATGAGCTATGTACTCAAAATGGTATGGACACTATGGAACATTCTGTTATTACCATGTTCTGGCCAGATAAAATTAACAAGATGTAAAAATACCAAATGTTGGTGAAGATCCGGAACAAACTTCTTTCCTATATTGGTAGGAGTATAAATTGGTTGAGAAAAAAAATAATAATAAAAATAAATAAATAAATAAATAAATAAATTGGTTGAGATACTTTGGAAAATTATACAGCACAACCTCTAATATATACCTCTTTTATGGATCAAATTTTATTCTAAGGGGTGTGTGTGTGTGTGTGTGTGTGTGTGTGTGAGTGTGTGTTTATACACATTTCAAGACAAATGAAGACCAACTCTCACCAGAAAAGATGGTCAAGAATGTTTCCAGCAGCCCTATTTATAAAAGCTCAAAAGTGGAAAGAATCTCAATGATTGCTTTCATTAAAATGGTCCAATCATGATGTATGTATTTATACAATGGAATGTTACAGACCAATTAAATGGAATGAACTACAGATACACACACCAAAAGGGGTGGGGGGGGGAACCTCTCCCAGACATGACATTGAACTAAAGAACCCAGACACAGAGGAGTACATACTTCACGATCCCGTTAATATGAAGTGGGGAAAAGAGCAAAGCTGATCTGTGGTGGTAGAACTCAAAATAACTGTCCTCTTTGGCAGAGGAAATTAACTGGGAAGGGAACAGGTGAACCTTCCAAACAGCTGGAAACATCTTATGTATCTTGATCTAGGGGCTGGCTCTGTGAGAATATAGATCTATAAGCATACATTCATCTATACTTTTAAGATTCATACATGTCACAGTGCATATAATGTATTCCATTTTGAAAAATGTTTAAAAAATGTTAGGATTAAATTAGGAAGTGTCCGACTTAATTTTTTCTCCCATCAATACTACAGAGGATCTAGGGAAACCTTTAAGCTCCTGAGAACCTAATGTGGAAAATGAGCTTTTAAGACCAACCATTAAGTTTCCTTTTCAAAGCTGTAAATCTGCCTACAGCTGAAAGACGTAGGATCTTTCCCCGGTGTGGACCATTTTCCACTGTCCAAATATAACCTGATTAGCACCTGCTTGGGGCTCACAGCAGGTATATGCAGGGAGGCTGACTTTACCCTAATGGTCTTCCTTACCATGTGTGCCCTATCCCCTATCCCCTGGTATCCCAGCACTAAGCTCTCTAGACTCAAGTCAAGAAGTACATAGCTACAGCAGTAGAAGACAGCATGAAAAGTTCAGAAAGTCTTAACAGTATCTAACATAGAGGGGTGTAATGTTACATTAACAGCAACATTAAAAACTATGTATATTTCCTGAGCAAAATTAGGCAAAAGTTTCCCATGAACAGAAAAATAATAGAGTAAAATCGTCAAATGCTGACAACTCACACCTTTTGAAAATGACTGACAATTCTTTTTTTCCCCATTTTTTAAAGCTTTAAAAATAAATTGTATGCTTTGTGTCATTAATAAAATGCCACATAGTCACTTACTCTTCTTTCCCCATACCTCAAAATATCTCCATTTTATCTGGCTCAACTTCCTCTGCAGAGACCAAATTCCCAAGTGTTGGTGACAGCAACAGATAAGCCATGTGAGCGAGCCCAGGACTGTAGGCAGGTCAGTGACTCACAATCAGATGGGGGACAGAAACATGGACATCAGGGCACTTGAAGATGAAGCTAATATTGAAAAGACTTATGGATTCTGGGATTTCTGGACAGCAGACAGCCAGGGCTTGAAAAACATACATCAAACGTCCCGCTCAGACAGAAAGATCGGGGAGAAAAAAAGCCCCAGAATTCTGAAATTCTCCAGGTCTACTCTATAGTGTTACTGTATGATTGTTCATAATAAAGTCAGCTTTGAATAATTCTGTCTTAATTTTTTTTAAAGATTTTATTTATTTATTTGACAGGCAGAGATCACAAGTAGGCAGAGAGGCAGGCAGAGAGAGGGGGAAGCAGGCTCCCCACTGAGCAGAGAGCCCGACTTGGGGCTCGATCCCAGGACCCTGGGATCATGACCTGAGCCGAAGGCAGAGGCTTAACCCACTGAGTCACCCAGGCGCCCCAATTCTGTCTTAATTTGAATTTAACAACCTTCTTATGTAAAAATAATGGTCTGCCAGGCAATCTTCAGAAAGTCCGAGAAGCTCTAACCAGTGGAGTGGGCTACCTTTGGAGTGAGCTAGAGCTTCCCCGAAGAATCCTTGCAGAATCCAAAGAAGAAAATCCATGCCATAACCTATGAAGCAGTGGAAACTTAGTCTAAAGGGAAGTTATTTTCACTGTATTTCTTCATCAACAATTAACCAAGACTTCCGAAATACAACCTTTGATGACTCGGATTATTTTTTAAGGAAACAGGGTATGCTAGAGTGTGGTCTAAGGAGATTGTTGTAAAATTTACACAGCAAAGAACTATTTAAAGAAGTCAGGCATGCACACAGATGTCCGAGCAACTGAACGAGGGCTACAGGGAACAAATACGAGCAATAGGAAAAAGAGCTCTTCTGAAAACTTGCTTAGAAAAACAAAAAAACACACAGAAAAACAGGCTATCTGTTGTCTAATTCTCTTAGAGACCATCACACTGAAGTAAAAAAAAAAAAAAAAAAAAATCTTTAGTGCTGGAGAGCCCCGCTAACCAGCTATTAGGATTCTGGAGATCAGAGTGGGGATCAGCAGGGTGAAGATGGGTTGGGCTATTGTCCTTAGGCAGACAACATAACTTTAAGCTGGGCTCAACAAATGACAAGTATTTTTGTAGGAGACACTCCAATTTTCACAGATTTACCCAATACAAAAAGCCAGTTTTTATGGGTTCTTGTGGGTAAAAAACAACAAAACAATAAAAAACACAAAACAACAAAAGCAACAACAAAAAAGACCTGATTAGGGCTAATTCTACATGTCCAATATACAGAATTCTTGATTTTGCCAAGTGGTTCAATCATGACTACAAAGAACTTAGCGCAATTTTCACCTAGTGTGACAAGTGTCTGGAAGGATTATTTTTAACATAGCAAATACACTGGTTTAAATTAAAAAAAGACAGATGGGCGCCTGGGTGGCTCAGTGGGTTAAAGCCTCTGCCTTCAGCTCGGGTCATGATCCCAGGGTCCTGGGATCAAGCCCCAAGTCGGGCTCTCTGCTCAGTGGGGAGCCTGCTTCCCTGCCCCCTCTCTGCCTGCCTCTCTGCCTACTTGTGATCTCTATCAAATAAATAAATAAAATCTTAAAAAAAAAAGACAGATGTTGATCATATGTTGTATGTACCTCAACTTTACCATTAAGAAAAAATATGTGAAGAACTTCGAATTCTCTGGAATTAAAATCCTTGAAGTGTAAGAGTTTCTTTTATGGAACTAAATCTTGACCCTGTTTGTGTTACATTTCTTGTGGATTTTATTTCTCACAGAGAAAAATAAAACAAATCCATCCTTAAAGGCAACTTGGATGTGTCTGTGTTTGCACAACAGACTAGAGCACTTAAGGAGTTTTTCCCCAAACATGGAATATGATGTTTACCCACTGGAACCCATCCAGTCAAATGGGAAAGTACTGAATCACTTTAAAGTCTCCATTTATTTACAGGAAAACTCAAGTCATGTTGCTCAGTTGGCATCGTCCTAGGCTTCAGTATAAACATGCCATCACTTATTGTATACACACAAGGTAACTTTTAAAATGGCATGTGTTCCAGGAGTTTTCTAAGAAAAAAAAAAATCTTCCTCTGTTCTTAAGTAGTTTAAAACCTCGAGATTCATATATGGACGGAAGATCACACACAAAGCCATGAGGAACTTTTTGCAATGGTTCAAATGTGTCAAGAAATACTTTTCCAACAACCGGGGTGGGGGGCGCATTATTTATACTTGCATTGAATTTCCCACAAGCTCATCAGTAAACATGTCCATTCTATTAGAGAAAAGAATACTGAACTACTGATTTTTCTGATATTACCCCTTTGCAGGGGGTTGGCCACATGTGATAAAGAGAAAAGGACCTCGAGCGTGGGCCTGATTTGGAATCTGGCTGGATGACGGTAGACGGTTGTTCATTTTTGTCACTCCAGTCACCTCCTCAAATCAAGTGGGGAGAACACCAGCTCCCTCAAAGGAGCTCATCAGAATCAAGTAAGATGATGTACGTAAAGTAGCAGGTGCAGGCCATTTTGTTCCTGTTTATGTTTTCTCCCTGATTTCCTCCACTGCTATGCAAACACTCGCACTGTGGGGGAGTGTTCACAACTCAGCCCCTATTTCTAGCACCAAACATCATGCCAGGTGCTCCCTCGGATGGCTTGCCTTTCCTTTGCTCCCTCCACAAGGCAGAAAAGCAGGGCAGTCCATTTGGAGATGCCCATACTATTCAGCAGCCCGATGCTCAGCTTAGGAATTCACCCTGGTGAAGCCTATTGGGAAATACATTAACCACTAACCTCATTCTAAGCCAAAGCAGAACAGGAGAAAAATCACAGCAAACTCAAAATAGGACCTATGATACACATTCCACTTCTTGCTTTTTCTAAGACAACTGATGTTCTCTTCTCTTCCCGGATGGATTGGGTGATAAATTCAGACAGGCCGCCAAAGTCACTCTGATGTTTATTTGCCCCTTGGACAGTTTTTTCCTCATCCCCATCCAGATTCCTGGATTCCTCTTCAACTGTGGGGAAGTGGGTTTCTCTATCAAGTGGAGAAATCCTGGTGGCTGGGATGTCAGAAACCTCTCTTCTTCATTTCCCCAGCAGCTCATGGGGTCCTTCGGGACCTGGTCATTACAGTATCATCCCTGTGTGGAAAAGGACTCCCTCTCAGATGAACCAAAGTAGGCTCCATGTAAAAGAATCAGAAATGAAAGGAGCCTGGCTACAGGAATGATTCATAAGTTTCAAAACGCAAACAAAATGGAGAACTATCCAACTTTGTCACATTGCTTTAGCTTTGTAACCCCCAGGGTGTTGAGAAACTATCATCAGGGACATGGGGATGCAAATTTAGCCTGCCATCTAAAAAGGGACACATGCCCGCAAGACCAGAGTCCAGGAGAGTGGACACAAGTCCCTCAGCTAAGGCCTCATCTTCTCCAGGACCGACCAAGATAATCTACAGAAGATTCACTGACTTCATTGAGTGATTTTAGACACAAACACCATGATAGGGTATCCTATTATGTGCAAGGATCAGAATAAATTTACACATGGGGTGCCTGGGTGGCTCAGTGGGTTAAAGCCTCTGCCTTCAGCTCAGGTCATGGTCCCAGGGTCCTGGAATCGAGCCCCGCATTGGGTTCTCTGCTCGGCGGGGAGCCTGCTTCCCCTTCTCTCTCTGCCTGCCTCTCTGCCTACTTGTGATCACTGTCTGCCAAAAAAACAAAAGTTTTAAATAAAAAAAAATAAATTTACACATGTGGAGAAATTATATAGGACACATACAGAATTATAAGCAATATATAATATTCAAAGATCAAAGATTACACTTTTTTTTTTTTTTTTAAAGATTGAGATAGAGAGGGCACATAAGCGGGAGGGACTGAGGGAGAATCTCGAGCAGATTCTACACCCAAGGCAGAGCCACGATGTAGGGCTTGATCTCAAGACCCTAAGATCGTGACCTGAGCCAAAATCAAGTCACATGCTTAACCAACTGAGCCACCAGGTGTCCCTACATGTCTTTTAAAGATAATATGGAGCCATTTGTGCAAATGCTCAATGACATCTTGAAATTGAAGGCCACTTTCACATTTATCTGCCCCTGGTATCCTCTTTAATTAGAATGGATCTCCTTCCACAGCATGGACTGAACAGGCTGATGAACATGGGGGACACAGCACTTCCTTGTTCATTCCCTGCATTATTTCCCTTCAAACTAGAACTGTGCCAGCTCTGTCAGGCACATGCCGGTTTCACAATCTTCTAGAAAAACTCTACTAAAGCTCAAAGCTTAAGAGCTTAATAGGTAACTTCTTTAAAACTAAAAAATAAAATCTAAAATCCCTCAAACTCTTTCCATAGAAGCCCTCTGTTACCATCTCTCCCTGTAAACAAGAGGAGGAAAAGTGGGATCACGGTTTTGGTGTTCCACAGATATCTCGAGTTCATTAGACTGCACTGTTGTTCTTTACATAATTCGTGCCCCCAAAGTAGTATCTTGATTTCTTCAGTCTAAAGTATACCAAAGATGCCGTCAGTAAACGTCTCAATAGCCCAGTTGCTCAAAAGATCACAGAACATAGGGTAAGCAAGAATGGGTCTTGCTTTGAGACCCCCTCCTGTGCTTGACATGCTCCAGGCGGGAGACAGAAAGGAACCCAAGCCAGAAACACCACTGCCTGACATCTGACACCAGGAGATGAGGTTTCTGAGCTCTCAGTCATTTAATAACTATTTAAGAAGTGATGGTGCCTGCCTCCATGCAGGCGGTGGCTTTCCATGTAACACAAGGCCCCTCCATGGACCCCATTCAATTCTAGGGCACCATCACTCTTACTCAGTGCTGTCAGCCAACTGACATCTCTTATACTATCATGGAGCATTTATTGCTTAGAGCATACCCTTGGGTGAGTGGGGATGGTCAGAGCAAACCAAAGATTGCTGAAGTTGGAGGGAAAGGCACTATTAGAAAAGTACAATGAAGGGACGCCTGTGTGGCTCAGTCGGCTGGGCATCTGCCTTCACCTCAGGTCACAATCCCAGGGTCCTGGGATCTAGTCCTGCATCTGGCTCCTTGTTCAGCAAGAAGCCTGTTTCTCCCTTGCCTGCGGTTCCCCCTGCTTGCGCTTAGTATGTCTCTAATAAAAAGAAGAGGGGGAAAAGAAAAGTAAATGAAGAAACCCCGGGTACAGCAATAACAAAGTCAACCAACTGCCCCAATCTCTGGGCAAGGTACAGGCAAGTTTGTTGAGGAGAGCAACAACACATTAGACCTAATGAACAGCCTGCAGTTCCAGAACCAGTATGGCATTGTCTAGGAGTACTGGCTCAACCAGTATGGCATAGTCTAGGAGAACTGCCTCAACCAGTATGGTGTAGTCTAGGAGTACTGGTTCTGAAGCTATGGCCTCTACCCCTAACTGGCTTTGCAACTTTATGGCCTCAGTTTTCTTATCTATAAAATGGACATTATGTTAGCACTCACTTTATAGATTTTTGTTGAGGATTAAATACATCAAACCTTTTCAAACTGCTTGGCATCTGCTTAAACATTTATTTTATATCTTACTTCCTAATTACAATCCCTCATAGTGGGAGGATCCCTTCTTTTTTGCTTGGTAGAAACTGAGCTGAGGTTCAAAGAAACTTGATTAAGACTACTTATCTTTAAATGGTGAAGCCACAATTCAAAGCAGCACTCTCCTGTCTGTAAGTCATACAAACACTTCAAATATATTAATTATGTATTCTCCCTTCATCTTCTGTCCTAGCTCAGTGATTCTCCAAAAATGGCTCCCAGCTGAACAGCAGGACAGTTAGCTGACAAATTGTTAGAAAGGACTTTTCAAGCCCCACCCCACATCTGTCCTGTCATATTAGCATGGCAAGTACAGCTGTGTGCAGCTCCTTTCCCCTTCTATGAAGAATCGGACTGTAGTAGGAGTACTACCGAGTATTCCTGAGGAATGACTAAATCAGGAGAATGGAAGTTACAGCACAGGGAATGCAGTCCATGATACCGGAATAGTGCTGGAGGGTGACAGATGGGAGCTGTGTTTGTAGGGAGTGTAGCGTAATGGATAGAGATGTGGACTCACTGTATTGTACACCCAAAACAAATGTGTCAATTGTATTTCAACAAAAAAATTTTTAACAGAAACCCAAGTATCCCAGAACAATTGTGAAACACTAGAAAATGTATTTAGTAAAGATTATGGGCAATTTTTACCCTGGAGATCCTGAACAGGAGACAGCTGACATTGCAGGACAGCTGAATTTCCAATTTTCCTGGGAGCACAGAGCTGGATATAGAGTCAATTACAGAGTCAATTCTCCCTGTGACTTTGGGCAACTCAACCAATCTGGGCCTCAGCGAGCAAAGTGAGTGACTCCTCCTATCCCTTACCAGGTTATCTTCCACTCTGTGAACTCTAAATCCCCTTGACTATACTTTTATAAGTATGATGTAGGTTAAAATATAAATCTCAGGAGTAACCGTTGAATAGAGTTATGTGAAAAATGAAATTATTTGGGTTTCAAATTAGATCGGAGAAGGAAAATCTGCAAGAGTTCTAGCAATCTCATTATTCCAAGTTTCAAAGTAAAAACATGTAGAGTATAAGAAGAAAATAAAAGTCAACCTGACTATCAAATAAGTTACTTAAGTAGATTATCTTTATGGAGAATGGGGAAAAAAGTATGACTAACCCACACCACAATAAGTTGGCCCTAGTGGGGAGCTTCCGTTGGAATGCACATCAGGGGCCAGAGTCTACATATGGCACAGATCTCAGAATGGAAATCCAGAACCTGAGTTCTAGTCTGAGCTGGGTCTAACTAAACATGAGCTTATTTTGGTTTAAGACACAGTTTTTTCACCTGTAAGTGGGGCACAGAAATTAAGTTACATCCTGTCTTATATTTTTTCGGAATCTAATTTTTTAACCCATCTAGGATTAAACACAGAGTGATGAAGATGCCTTATTACACAGGCCCCTGCTGGTGGCAGGGGTGGCCAGAAAAACCAAGGAATAAACACGTCCAGGAATGAAAGAAGTTTCAGGATGTCTTGGCCCAAGTATAAATTATAGACAAGTCATGTACCCAACCCAACATGAAGTTATTCTCATAGTGAAGGTCATTCGGATACCATCAGGATGGTGTCAAGTTGACTCCAAATGTGGATGTCCCTAAGGCCCACACTGGGGCCATTGCTTCAGACTGTTACCACTTAGCTTCCACTGATCAAGAATTCCTGGAGTTCTTCCCATTCTGCCTAAAGATCCAAACAGTTAGCTTTAAAATTGAAAAATACCTCCAAGGTCTTTATGACTAGAGAGTCCAATGGGAACCAGAAAGTCAAAGACCGCAAAATCTCCCAACTTCACAATTCAGTGTATGGAGAATAGAACACGAAACTTGGTGGCTAATACCTTCAATGACTCTTTCACCTCAGAAAAGGCAAATTAGATATTTCTAATTGAGGGAGAATCAGATTTGTTTTTTCCTGCCTCACCAGCCACACTTTGTGCACCATACTACAAGTCACTCTGGGAAATACATCCATTCAGAGGGTGAGGAATCCCAGGCTGAGCTCCGTGGTGAGGGGCCATGGCACACAGAGGCAGGGGGGCCTTGACAGACCGCTCCAGGACTGTAGCAGAGAGAATGAGAAAATGAAGAAGAGGGGTGGTGCTAAGAATCAGGGAAGGCCAGAAGCAGCCCTGGAAGGCAGGGGTTTCAAAGAGCCAGGCTTTATCTTGGGGGTGCTCAGAAGCCATGCAAAGGCTTTGTGCAGAAAGAAGATATGAGCCCACCTGCCTTACCAAGATCCCTTAGTGAATAAAGACTATGTTTTCTGAGGATGAACAGGATCAACTCAGGAGCCTGAATTCCAAGTGGTCCCTGTCTCTCCTTTTTCAGTAGGCATGTGACATCAATAGAGGTTCATAGTCATGGTTGTAGTATAATCCCAGTTCCACAAGCCTACCCAGTAATCACACAGCCATATTCTCCTGCCCTTATGGGAGAGAAGCCAGTGCCAAGAGTGGTGCAGAGAATATGCTCAGAAAAAGGAAACACAAATTAACTCTGGCAGCTATTTGGCTCATTTTTCAGAATCCATCTAAAAAAACACCATGTTCCAGTAGCCAGAAAGGATGGAAAGACTCACGACTGGCAAAATCACTGCAGGACCTAGAGTAATCATGCCCTACTTCGTAGCACTCCCATTTGAATTTTTTTGTTTTTGTTTTTGTTTTGTGTGTGCTAGGCTTGCAGAGGAACATCTGTGTTTGCATTGAGGACTGTCAAAAAGGCATAGAAGAGAAATGGCTAAATACGATTAAAGATGTAGAATCGGAGTTTGCCGTGGCATTTAAGAGTGAAAAGGAACCAAGAAAGACCCATGACTGAGAGCCACAAAATGGGTAAAGGCACTGGAATGAAAGTAAGAGCCAATTTTGACAGTCAAGAAAAATCTTTGAGAGAGAGGAGGAAAAAAAAAAAAAAAAAAAGAAAAATCTTTGCATTTTGGCAGTACATCTATACGCCTGGTGTGACCCCTTTCCCCACCCTCTAAACCTATTCCTTGTTTAGAAAAATGAAGAGCAAGAGTGGCACAGGGAAAGGAGCAGTGTCCAGGGATCATCTTCCGGCCTGATTGGTTATTTTCCTACTATCGCAATTGCTTTAACTCCTTAACAAAATACAAAGTATACAGTATCTTTGGTAGAAAACTGGAGTTGAATGATTTAGCAAGCACATTAGAGGAAAACACCCTCCCAAACACACAGTTTGCCACAGAGAACCTCAAAGTATTAAGTCCATATCTTTCTAATACCATTAAGTGAGCTTTTCTATACACGAAGCCATAAAGGAAAAATCTGATTGACTTGACTACCTAAACTTAAAATTTTACATGATATAATAGTAAGTTAATTTTTTAAAAAATAGGGAAATAGGGGCACCTGTGTGTCTCAGTCAGTTAAACAACTGCCTTCCACTCTGGTCATGATCCCAGGATACTGGGATCAAGCCCCACATCAGGCTCCCTGCTCACTGGACAGTCTGCTTCTCCTCTCCCTCTTCCTTGCTTGTACTCTCTCTCTCAAATAAGTAAAATCTTTAAAAAAGGAAATTAAAAAAAACTATTAAGTTATGATGGGAAATTTTAATTAAGTTTGGTCATCTAATTTTTTACAGTACCCATATTTCCTTTTGGGTGTTATACACAACTATAACTGCCCTGCAAAGTAAATGGTAGCAAGTATAGTTAATCTGGGAATGTGAAGGAGAGAGGAGTATTATTTACTCATTTAGCTTCATGAATGTACAACCTGTGCAACAGTACAGGGCCCAAGCTTAGAAGATGCCCATGCTTGGTTTAATACTATGTTGTCACAGTCTTGGACATTTTTAACTTCTATTTTCCTTTTTAAGAAGTCCTCAACTCCCTTTGTCTTTGGGCTCTGAAAAATGTGTACTGGTCCCATCCTTACATTCCTATAAATTACCTATCTACAAAATAAGTTTTGTGCTGAAGAAGAATACCAAGAGGCTTAGGAGAAGTTTATAGCCTAGAAGTAGAAGTTTAGTAATTTGATTATAATAAAACAAGGTGATTGAGATACGTGGTAGAGATGAAGCTCAAACAAGGGAAACATTACTTCTTGGTGGATGAGGTTAGTAACTGTGGAAGAGTCAGCTTTTGGTTGAATCTTAAAAAATAGTACAACTTGAGCACTAATGGGAAGAACAAAGAACAGGGCTCAGAGGTAGTGAGCTGTCTGAAAGCACAGGGGCTGAGGGACTGCCTGGGCAGCCAGAACTGTTGGATTTGCCCACTGCGAGAAGACCCCAGGCTGGAAGAGCCGGCAGAGGATGCTGTGGGAGTGCCCTGAATATCCAGCTAACGAGGCTGGGCATAATTCAAGAGCAGCGGTGAGCACCGGAGGGTTAGAGAGAACCAGGTAGCCACAGTCATCACTTAGAAAGATGAAAGCCGGCCCAGGGCCAACACTGGTCCCTGCGTCCCCTTTTTGGGCTCCCAGCCCAGTGCTGTCTTCACAAATGACAGGGACCCTATGCCTTGCAGAGTAGCTGTAGGGTAAGTACCAGCCCATGAGAGCCTACCTCTCATCCAACCAGCTAGATGGCATCTGCTCTAACTGGCCAGCTAGATGTGTTTCCACACTCTGGAGAACCAACCTTTATTGCTGAAGGTTTGAACTGTCAGAGAAGATAATCAAGGGATACAACTCTGAAAATGCAAGAATCAAGTATATGCACGCTCAGAAGAATAACACCAACACCAATACAGTGAGACTTTATTGCCTGAACTTGAGCCCCTCTAAAAAAGTTCTTGTGGGTCATGGAAAAGAGTACGGACCCTTACTCCATTTCCTTGAGACAACAAAACTATGGAAGTGGAAACCTACATTCCAAGTGCCCAGAGCTTTGGTCCATGAGACAGAGAACAGGCTCCGCCCCCCAGGCGAGGATTTTATGAACCACCACTTGGGATCTTTCTCTATTAGGGCTGCATCAGAAATCAGTAACTTGCACTTGGATTTTACATTTTTCAAGTTTTTATTTCTTCAGTCTCGGTCTCTCTGTTCTTTCAATTGCCCCGCTCACATACCAATATATTCACACCTCTGTATCGACGTACTCACGCATATGCACACCCACGCACGCACAGCACCTGAATCATTTCCTTGCAAGCTGTACTCCACTCCAAACTGAAATTTACATTTCTATTTCTAAGGGTTTCACCCAATCATGTTCCAGAAAAATCCCAACCCCCTACTGATAGTTATATTTTAATATATTATTACTTGATATCAAATTAGAATTTTATTGTCCCTTTAGCAGGAATAGAAGGAATTATGTGGAAATGAAAAATGTATGAAGAATGAATCAGGAAATAAATTACATAAAATACTCAAGTACACACTATTAAAACTGCCTAAGAAAATGTAACTGATACCTATCATGACATATCACTGAAATGAAATGGGATTTTAATTTTTTTTTATCTCCACTAAAACCATTTCTTCAAGAAAATATTAAATGAGAAAGCTGATTTAATATTCTAGCTCTGAAAAAGGAGATCTTAAGAGACACTATACCATCTCTTTAGCAAACAATCTATCACTATTTAAAGATGGTTCAGTTTTCAAAAGAAAACACACTACTTTTGGGGGGGAAAAAGTTGTCAATATTCCTTTTAATGATATCATGTGTTTTCTTTAAACGAAGCTTAGAGGCAAAGACAGACATTTCAGTGAATATCAGCGTATTCTTCAGAAATGAAAAGCTGTTTTCTCATTCCAATTTCCATGCTATACTGAATTATGATAATATCCTGTATCAAGAAAAGCTTTTGATATTTCAGAACTAAAACATAAAACACATTTAATTTGGGAAATTAAACTCGGGATTAAAGCATAATGAGCTTCACCTTGGAACTTTTCCATCTTCATCATCTGACCTTTAACATGGAATTTTACACAAGAGAGGATTTAATCAGAAGAGGGACCACAGACATATTAACTGATAAATAGTCTAGTCCCTTTTTGTTCAAGCAAATTCTCTTTTGTTCCTCTGAGCCTCACTCCTCCCTCAGAATGTTCGGTGAAACTCTCAAGTTCTGACTTAATCACCTGTCATGGAAACTGGTACCAGAAACAAAGAAGCCCATTGCTTCCACCAACCTGCACACTCTTCAGCTTGAGAGGAATACAAAGGCCTTTCCTGGGCTGTATGTCTGAGAAAAGTGTTGGATAGACAATTAGCCATCAGGTAGAAGAAAATCAAGTATCCTACCTTTTTAAAAATTCCATATACTCGGTATGCTTGATGAGTCCTGTCCTCATCATGATCGTTTGAAAACATTGTCGATCGATGGCCCAGAGTTTCACATTTACAAGAGCTGGAGGAGAGAAAAAGAAAATAACGGGAAAAAATTAGACAATTTAAACCATGAACCACATCATGCAGAAGAGAGAAGGGACCCAGGAGAGTCCTGGGGAGCCTGAACCTTCATTTACAGCTGATACCATCATGCGGTCTTATTTCGTTAAAGACCCAACTATTCTTACAAGGCAAAATGTAGTTCATAATTTTCCTTTTAGTGTTATGACCTAATAGGAAGATTCTTGGTGGTCTTCTGTCCTTAGGGGAAGGAATGCCCAAGTACACACTGAAAAAATTTTGTGATTTCAAGACTACCTGAGCAAAAATCACATGGAGAGAAAGATTCACAATGAATAACATTCCCTGAGAATTACCCAGAATGGTGTTCATGACTCAAATCATGTTTTCATTGTAAAAAGTAGATGTGAAAACCTAATCTTTAGGCTAATGGGATGAATTTAATAAAGTGCTTTCTACATGAAACCCATTTTTGCAACTTTAACCTGTGCCCAAAGTTGTCCTGTGAATTTCTAGTAGATAGGTTTGTTGAATTTTAATTTCTATTCTCATACGTACACGGTCTTTAACAATAATAGTGTTGAAATGGAATACCATGAAGTTCGCCGTTTGATCTATTACAACCATTGGATCTACTAAGAGACAAGTTTTGGAAAAAGATGCTATAGGGTTACAGGTTGATATCATGAGATAAGCTTAGGTTTTAAATATTTTATTTTTTTATTTTTTTATTTACTTGACAGAGAGAGATCACAAGCAGACAGAAAGGCAGGCAGAGAGAGAGAGAGAGAGAGGGAAGCAGGCTCCCTGCTGAGCAGAGAGCCCAATTCAGGACTCGATCCCAGGACCCCGAGATCATGACCCGAGCCGAAGGCAGCAGCTTAACCCACTGAGCCACCCAGGCGCCCCTAAGCTTAGGTTTTAGAAGAATACACTCAAAGTCTCCATACCCCAATCTGTGTGGTGGGTATACAAGACACTTATTATACTATACTCTCTGATTATCTATGTTTGCAAATTTTCACAATAAGAAATACTTTAAGTTAACACACAAATGAAGCAAGCCAATTCACAGCGCATAGCCATGGGGGATGGGGTAGGTAAGGACGATGGAGGGGTTGGAGCCAGACAAGGGAGTAGAGACAGTTTATAGTTTAATGAGCCAAACGTGGAAAAATTGAAGAGGACAATTTTCTCACTAAGCCCCCTGAACGTAATGGATGGAGATCTGGGTGTAGGGGAGGGGGGGCAGAGCATTAGGCTGCAGGTGTGACACGAGGGGAGGTGCACTGAGTAACACGGAGCAATGGAGGGAAAGAAAAAAGGAAATACCATATTCTAGAGTAAAGCCCTATCTTTGAGTTTTACCTAATTTTTCCTCGCAGAATTGTGTGAAGCTAAGAAACCAGAACGTGACTTGTCCCTTAGACTGCTTTTTACTGGAGAATTAAAGGTTCTCAGTTAATGAGAAAATGAACAAAGCCACAAAGGCTGGTGTACACAGGGCTCTGGGCCCAGCAGCCTTTAAAAATGAACCATCATCAAAAGTAAAGCTCATAGCACGGGTGCTCTCCAGCTACATTCTAGCTCCTTGGCTCAATCCAGGCTCCTTTCCAGAACACCTGTTCACTTGAGACAAACCCCGAGACTGGATGACATGACCTCGAAGGATTGCCAATTTAGGAAAAGATTCACCAGAAGGAGAGTCTTTCAGAAGTGACAGGAGATGAGCTGGCGGAGAGATGGAGGGGAAATCAGGTGGGGAGAGCATAAGACCAGGACTGGGAAGGGGCCTGGGCAGGGGAGTCCAGACAGGGATACCATGGCCTGAAAAGGCAGAGACGGTTTTTTTTATCTTTTGTTTTTTTTTAATTTGTTTATTTGACAGAAAGAGAAAGCACAAGTAGGGGGAGCAGCAGGCAGAGGGAGAAGCAGACTCCCCGCTGAGCAGGAGCCCAACAAGGGACTCGATCCCAGGACCCTGAGATCATGACCTGAGCTGAAGGCAACAATTTACCCACCGAGCCACCCAGGTATGCTGAGGTTGCTCCATAATTTGAGAGGTTACTGTGGGGCAGGAGGGCCTGGAAGCCAGGCAGAGGAAGCAGGGATTTGTGTGATAACCAACAGAAGGCTACTAGAGATCTTAAAATCAAAATAAAGAGAAAAAGCAGAATTGAAGAAAATACCATAGATACATCAAAAACGTTTGAATGCTTGTAAGAAAAAAAGTTCTGCCTTCATCATTCCTAACGATTCCTAGATATTTCCACAACACAAAGACTTCCTCCGAAGGATGAATTAGGATACACTAACTTTATTTTAAAAATAGTGGTGCTGCAAACAGTTGTACTATTAAGGATATGCATCCATCCCGGACTGCACATCCAAGGACTGACTAGAAGCAGACGGTCTACGGAAGTCAGGGATGCGTGCCTGAGAGGGCTCCGCCCTGCGGACAGACTTCACCAGCATCCTCCTGGCGGCACTATATAAAAATTTCTATCACTGGCTTGTATACACTGAGAGCATCACAGGGATAGCTGATGGAAACTAATCAAGGAGGGGCAGAATTTGGATTCGGAAGCACCCAAGTCAAGCAGAAAACAGACCACTGCTGCCAAATGACACTTAATGTAAAAATGGGGAGGCAGAGCAGGAGTAGGACCCAAACGGAGAAAATGGTTCTAGCCATGTGCAGCGATCACAGTTTCCAACAAGGAGGAGTAGGTCCCGAGCACAGGTCACGGTACTCAGGAGTTAAGTGAGGGTGTGCTGTGGTGTGGTGTGGTGTGGTGTGGGTCCCTCCTGATGAGCCAGCTTGCTGCCCTGCCTGTGCCCCCACCTAGAGCTCATTCTCACTATGGTTCATCATCTCTGCTATGTCTGGATCATGTTTCCTCAAGTCAGTCTGTACGTTACCCCCAGAGAAAAGTCCATGTCTCATTTCTTGTAACTTCTCCCCACTCAAGAAATTAACTTTTCATTGGATTAGCATTGGGTCTATCTGCCTCATTAATGCAACTTATGTACGTAAAGTTCACCTAAGGAAAAAGTAAGCCTGGGGGACCTCTCATGTTACATTAATTTGGCTTAGATATTTTAATCAGGCCTCTGAATCCATGTATTGCAAGAGGAGGTCTAAAAATAACTTCATAGACTCCAGTAATTCCATTTTATCTTCTGGTTCCCATTTACATGGTCTACTGGAATGTCTCTGAGTAAAATGGTTTCAGATATTTTGCATGATAATGAACATGGCTTGACGAGATTGCAAATTTGTCCATGACCTTGGGCGAGATGCCAAAACCTTTTCTGTATTCAGCCGATAAACCTATTAGTCAAGTTAGCATTTCACAGGTGGACAAGCATGACTAATAATCACCTTGCCTTGTTACCAAGAAGGTGGTTATATTCGAGTTGTGATTAACGTCTTTCTTCTTCAGAGAAGGCTGGAGTGTTAAGTCTCACTCCCATACCTACAGACTATTTGAAAAAATTTTTTAAAAAGAACTTTCCATGGGGCGCCTGGGTGGCTGAGTGGATTAAGCCGCTGCCTTCGGCTCAGGTCATGATCTCAGGGTCCTGAGATCGAGCCTTGCGTTGGGCTCTCTGCTCCTCAGGGAGCCTGCTTCCTCCTCTCTCTCTGCCTGCCTCTCTGCCTACTTGTGATCTCTCTCTCTCTGTCAAATAAATAAAATAAAATCTTTAAAAAAAAAAAGAACTTTCCATGTACCTCTGATTTTATGTGCTGTATTCATGTCTGTAGGGAATAAGCACTTGTAAAATAAAGTTTCTGTGATTTTCACCATGATTACAGTTGTTGAACATGTAAGTCTCAAGGGCATTAAGCAGAGAAAGTGTTGGGAATGGAGTTTCCTTTCTGTTCAAGTATGTATCTAATATACTCTGCTGAAACAGTGATCATTTCTTCAGTTTAAGGCCACATGGAACTCAGGCCAGTTCCCATTCCTCTGAGATCTCCAAGTGTAGGAGTCCATCAAGAACACCTTCAAATAGCCTTGAATTTGCTGGACACAAAGATTACTATGGGGGGAGCCACAAAACTGTGCTAGACTCCAGTCACCAGTCCGGGCTTGGCTTAAATTCCAGTGGGGAATCCACCCACTGTTCAGCTCAAATTTTGGATGAATACTGAGAAAGCATATGTGGGTATACAACACTTACAATCTCAAATATTTATTCAGCCCATACTTATTTTATATATATTTATTTATATCTAGCCAACACTGGTGCTATATATAAGGGATAGAAAACCAACATACAGCTCCTGCCTTTAAGCAACTTGTCATCCAGAACAGAGGCCACCAGACTGTGGTCCATGTCAGACCGGGCCCATGGTCAGTTTTTATACAGCATGCTAGCTATGAATGGGTTTTGCATTCTTAAATGGCTGAAATTCTTAAAAAGAAAAATATTTCATCACACATGAGAATTATAGGAAACAAATTTCGGTGCCCATAAAACATCTGATTGGAACACAGCCATGCCCATTTGTTTCCATATTGTCTCTGGCTGAATGGAGTCATTTTGACAGATAGTATCTGGCCCTTTACAGCGAACGCTCACCATCTCCTGGTCTCCTGTACTCGACCAGCACATCAAAAGGGGGTACCAGAAGGGGGAAGTATCTGGGGCTTGGAGTACACAGCTAAGGCACCCAGACTCCCCTACTTCCTGTCGGGAAGAGCTGAGTAGGGCAGATTCAAGGCTCTGCAGAAGACCATCTCCTAAGCTAGGGTTCTTCACCTGGTGCTGTGGATGGAATAGGTCTCCCCCCAAATTAAAAGTTATAGGCTTAATCCCCATCTTGATGGTACTTTGAGATAGGGCCTATGGGAGGTATGTAAGTTCTGGTAGTAATTCTCATGGGGCATGGTTGGGGGGGGGGGCAGTGTATTCCCCACACCAACAAGCAACTCTTAGGACACCAGTTTGGTGTTCTACAATTCAACTCAATTTTGACACTCTCTACCCAGAGATGGCATCAAACTCTGAAGTAAAGGTTCACTCTTGAAAAACTGCCTTCCCTCCTACCTTCAGAGGCCAATCCACAGTCCCTGTACTTGCCAATAAGGACAAGGAGAGATGGAGAGCACCACTAAACATTAGGGAAATGCAAATCAAAACCACAATGAGATACTACTTCACACCCATTAGGATGGCTATTCTTACAAAAATAGTAAGTGTTGGCAAAGATGCGAACAAATTAGAACTCTTATGCATTGCTGGTGGGAATGGGCAATGGTGGAGACACCATGTAGTAAAGCGGTTCTTTAAAAAAATTAAACAGACTTAGCACAGGATCCAACAATCCTGTGTCTAGCTATATACCTAAAGTAACAGAAAACAGGGACATGAATAGTTACTTGTACACTAATGTTCATACCAGCATTATTCAACATAATCTAAAGATTCAAACAACCCAAATGTCCTTCAAAGGATAAAAGAATATCTAAGATGTGGCCTATACATACAATGGAAGATGATGCAGCTTTATGAAAGGAGTGAAAATCTGATACAGGCTACATCATGGGCAACACTGAAAATGTTCTACTAAGTGAAATAAGGCAGAAACAGAAAGACAACCATTGCATGATGCCATTGCCATGAGGTACCTAGAATCATATAATTGTGGAGACAGCACATAGAATTGTGGTTACCAGGGGCTGGGGCTGAGGATAGGGAGGTGGTGCTTGATGGGGACGGTTTCAGCTCAGGATGAGATGAAAATCCCCCAGATGGACGGTGTTGAGGGCTACACAACAGTATCAGCATACTTAATGCTGCTCAACTGCCCACTTCAAAATGGTGAAAATATATTAAAGGTTGTGTATATTCCACCATAATGAACAAAATGTTGATCAATGGGTTTACTTTGCTAGATAAGTAAATACATGTTTCACATCTTGTTTGGTTTTTAATTTTCTGTGACACACTCACCAATACTTAAAGAAATTGACACCTGGTATTTCCAAGACAGAGTTCAGATTCCATAGGCAGACATAGTGGCATTTCCCAAGTCTCCTACCCTCAAGCTTGACCCACACCCTGCAAATTAATGTTAATCTACCCCAGGCCCCTGCTCACGCTGAAGCTGATCCCCAAACCAGAGGGACCTCCTACCCACTTGTCTCCTAAAATGCTCATTCATCCTGGCAAGACTCAAATCAAAGTTATTTTTGTTCTTTTTCCCTTTTCGGGCATTTCCAAGTATTTTGCAGGCTTGTTTCTATTTCCCTAGCCTTTGATAATTTCAAATATGTGCTGTCAAGTAGGATAACCACTAGCTACATGTGGTCATAGAGTCCTTAAAATAAGGCAATGGTAATTGAAATGTGCTGTCTGTGTAAATTACACACAGAATTTGGAAGACTCTATGAAAAGAGAATATAAAGTATCTTATATTTTTATACTGATTACATGTTAAAATAAAAATGTTTGATGTACTAAGGAAAAATGTACTCTAAAAGTTACACCTGGTTTTTTTTGCTTTCTTATTTTTACTTTTGTATGGTTGGTGCACAATATGACATTACTTTCAGGTGTACAACAGTGATTCAATTTCTATGTTATGTTATGTACACACATGTACTTACCATCTGTCACCACGTAACAATATTACAGTATCAGGAACCATATTCCCTGTGCTGTACCCTTCATCCCAAGACTTCTTCACTCCATTAGTGGAAGCCTCTACCTCCCTCCCCATTCACCCCTTTGGCTCAATCCCACCCCTCTCCTGTCTGGTAACCATCAATGTGTTCTTATACGTCTGATTCTACTTGCTTGTTTATCCATTTGTTTATTTAGGTTTTTTGTTCTTGGGGTTATGAGCAGAATCCTATGGTATTTGTCTTGATCGGACTTATTTCACTTAGGACACCTGGCAGGTCTACCCATGTTGTCACAAATTGCAAGATCTCATCCTTTCTTAAGGCTGCATAATATTTCTTTTTATCCTTTTTTTCCCCATGTGATTACCAGAAAATGTGACATTACCTATACTGCTCACATCACATTTCTATTAGTCAGCACTGCTCTAGAACACCAACATTCAGTCATTTCTTCACATACTTTTCTTGTTGTGTAGTATGGCACAAATGAAGAGCTCACCAAGTATTTTTCCAAATTGAATTGTGTGTGTGACATTCTGTCTACATAAAATCCATTTCTATCCTTCTACTTCTTAGGAAAAACACCAGAGACCATCAGAGTTCCTCTGGGGAAAACCTGTTGAGTGTGAGCTCTATCGGACTGTCTTTCCTCGGTCTTGACATTAGTGTTCTGACTCCAGAATAACTTACTCTTCCCTATGTCAGCCCCTCTCTGCAAGAAACATTTTCACAAAGTAGGTGGGTCTCATCTGAAACTCTGTTGCTGTAAACTTTGTCTAAATAGCCTGGAAGCTTCTGGGGACTTAGTGTATGAGAAAGGCCAAGGAAGCTGTCACCAGCTCACACCATAAATTCACCCTCCACATTCGAGAGCACCAGCTCACCCAGAAGGTGCCTTACTTCAGGGCTCCCAGAAGCTTTATTTTTACTACCACCCCCATCTCGTGATGCTTGAATCATCTATGGTCCCTCAGATATGTACAGTGACAGATCAGAGACTTGGAGGGGGGTCTGTGGAACCCACAACTGCTTCCCAATGTTATTAAGGCACATGTTAGCCTGAAGTCAAATTCCAACTGCCAGAATGTTCTGAGACAAATGCTTCATAATTCAAAAAGGCCATTTGCTGTGTCCCATGCATCTAGAACACAATGACATTCCCATTGTGCAGAAGTGCTTCACCATTAGTACAGGGTGATACTGTAAACTTTTTTGCCTAGAAAAAGTATATATTCTATGAAGATAATGGATTGTAAAGTTGAACACTGCAGATAATTGTCATTATAAGCTTAATAGTAGAAAGCAGTGTTGCCATGTTTGTGTGTTTCAAAGGATATAGTGTAGCAGCTACCTCAACCAAACTGAAAGAATTGGTTCAGAATTATCTAAATTCTGCTCAACTGTATACCTTGTACCAAGTAACCAGTAAGGCCAAGTAGTGACTTTTGGAAAACAGGAAAACATTAGCTGTCATAATGACTTTAACATTTATTTTTACTGTCAAATATTACGGATACTGTAAGGACCAAATGAATGCTGAGATTTTTAGTACAGATAGGACACTAAGGAGGACTATTTTGAGCACCATTACAGAACATGCACTCTAGGACAGAAGCACTTGATGTCTGTTGCATTTATGTCAGTTTATCTTCTAATCATTGGGCGATATATTCCTGTGCCCTTTCTATGAATATGGGAATGGAGTCTCAAAGAGACTAACTCACTACCCAGTCACAGTTCATCATTAGTAGGGCCACTTTCATTCCGACTCCAAAGCCTGGAGTTCTTTTTATGACGTATAGATGCTTCTGAAACAAAATTAAGAATATCTGAGTTCCTCACTCCTTTTGTCTGTGCTATTTGACCACACTACCCATGGTCATTAAATACTTGGGAAGCCAAAAGAACAAAAGGAATATACATTCCAGTTGATGAATAATTGAGGTGGGGAGGAGTTTAACCTCAGCAGAATTCCAGCCATGTCTCCCTGGTTGTTGACCGAAGTCCTTGAACACTAAAACGTAGGAGCTGATGAGGAACAGGTTCTGGGGGTGCAACGCTGCAGGGGTGGGGGGAGGAAGCTGTGGAGGCAGGGAATTCCCCAAGTGTCCCTGTCTTTCCCTGTTCAGTCCTTGTTCCCAGTATGCGCTATCATTTTACATCTGTCAAACCAAAGGGCAATTATTCAGAAATCCATAGACACCTAGCTCACTAAAATTCAGTAGTGGGGCCCGGGGCTTCCCAAGGAGGGTGTAGGAATACCCAAGCAAATAATCTGGAGATCATCTGAAACAACCGTGACTTGAAGCAAAGGCCAGGAACCAGGTGTGTTGGGGAACAAGGAAGGAAGAAATGGGGAATGAGCCCCTACAAAACAGGTGGTTTTCTGTGTAACTCAGATCCAAATAGGGACCAAGAGTGAAGACACAGAGGCAGAAGACCCATGGGTAATAGAGTTGTAGAAGACTAAAACGCTACTGATTCTGTCTAGTGTAGACTAGTTAAAGATCACACCATCGTTCTGTCACCTACCTGCAGAGGAACAGAGAAGGAAGGGAGAAGCAATTCCAGTCACTGCTGGACCTTCCTAAATAACCACCCTCATCCTGTCATCCCACCCACAAAACTGCCAATGACTCCCTACCGCCAATAAAGCAAAACGCCTACATCCTTGCGGTTAATCTATATTGTGTGCAAAGTACCTTCCTAGTTTCATCTGATGCAATCCCTTAAACTTAATTTTGTTTCATCCAATGATTCTGATGTCCAGCTTCCAAACACACCCTTCCTTTCCCTGCTTTCAGGTCTGGGCTCCAGTTATTTTTCTCTCCTTAGGACCATCCTAGCAGCCTTCAAAGTTCCAGCTCAAAGATGACGGTCTCCGTGAAGATTTCCCAGTTCACTCTGGCTAGAAATTAGTCAGACAGGCAATCAGTGTGTGTGTGTGTGTGTGTGTGTGTGCGTGCGCACGCGTGCACGTGTGTGTACAGGCATGTGCGTGCGTGCACGTGTGTGTACACGTGTGTGTGTCACGGCCTCCTGACTGTGCATCCTTCATGGCCGTCACCACTCTGCCGTGCTTCACAGGTATCCACATATGTGATTTCCATCACCCCACAGTCTTCCTGTGAGGTCTTCACAGTACCCAATAAAGTCTGTAGGGTTGGGACTAGGTTTCAAAGGGGACACAATCTGGAGAAAAGATGAAGCCACAGAGGAAATTCAGTCTGGGTAAAAGGGAAAACTCAGTGACAGACCTACGAGATTCAGTGGGTTCATTAGACTGAGTAAATTCAATGGAGCTGTTTATAAGAGAATTAAGGGCTGGTCTGAAGTCACGAGCTGGGAGACCATGACTGCAACACTCCACATGTTTGCATTTACAGAGACCTCATGCCAAGAACCCTACTAGGCTCCAGGGACACAACCATAAACATGACAAAGATCTTGTTCTCAGGCACCTCCTTGCTGCAGAAGGCCAACTTTGATGTTTTGTTGTTGTTGTCATTCTTGTTGTTAAACACAAGCCTTCTGTATTATCCCACTTTATGCTAATAGACTTAATTGTCCCATCTCAAGCCAAATTTGAACCAACCCGCTGTGCGTGGTTTCTGGTGAACTAAGACAATTCTTTCTTACAGAGCTACACCAGTATGATTCATGGCGCTGGCGATTAGGACTTAATGTAAAGACAGAAAGAGTATCATACATAGAAGCTTCCCATCGCAGGGAGTGTTCTGGTAGACTTGCTAGAATGGAGGAGAAAAGATTCCTGAATCAGACAGGGTGAATTAGAGGGACACCTGGGTGGCTCAGTCGGTTAAGCATCTGTCTTTGGCTCAGGTCATGATCTCAGGTCCTAGGATCAAGTTTAACTGAACAAGGAGCCCGCTTCTCCCTCTGCCCGCTTCTCCCTCTGCCTGCACTGACAAATAAATAAAATCTTAAAAAAAAAAAAAAAAAGGTGAACTGGATCACCTTAAAGGGGCAACCAAACCAGGGGATTTCACAGCAGCAAATAGATCCCTCTGGAGATCAGGGAGGCCTGGACGTGCATGAAGTGCATGACCATAACTATGTTGAGAAGACAGCCCCCTCCCATATGGGCTATTGTACGTAAAGATGGTAGTTCAGTGATAGGCAGATGTCTAGAAAGATGGTGATACCATTTGTTGACTTTAATGAAGGAAATGGCGTCTCAGTCAAAGCTTCTTTATGCACAAACTTCAAGACTGAGAAATGTGCAAAAAAAAAAAAAAAAAGAAAGAAAGGAAAAGAAAAAAAGAAAAAAAAGCATGAGAGAGCGGGCTGCAGAGTGAAAACCAGACATCTGGGGCCTGGCCTGTGTGAGTATCTTTACCCACAGAGGAGGTCTGGGGCCTGACCCCAGTCAGGCTCTCATCGGATATTTTGGGAAACCTAACAGGTGTCTCGTGACACTGTTTTCCGATGGGAATCCTAACTCTGCATAGATGTGCAGTGTATTATGGGGCACCGAAGTTGTTCTCTGCTCATGGCTGGCCTTCCGTGAGGTGACCATCTTATAAAAACACAGGAAACGGGACAAAAAAACAGCACCCCATAGGGTCCGGACAATGAATTCTGAGGCAGTTCAAAGAATCCAGGTTTGAAGCGGCCACAAAGTTGGCTCACTGCCTCTGAGTCATAAAAGGAAATGTCACCTGACGGATCGCACAGAGGTTTAGGCAGGCGTCCAGATTAAGGGAGAAATTAAGGGAAGACGGTGAGTGTGTTAGTATGGCGACAAAGACAAAAAGGCCAGCTTACAGCAAGCAGCACAGAGCACTTGGAGAGCTGGACTTGGGACTTCTTCCTCTTGTTCCTCTTTCTAGCCCCAGCGCAGGCTACTCTCCCGGGTCCTGACACATGGTCAGAAGCCCATCAGTGCTGGCTGAATGAGTGACTCCTACATAGTCCTGCCTGACACTTTTAGGGACAAATGTCTCCAGACTCTTCATTTCTGGACATTTCTTAATTCTATTATGAAAAAAAAAAAAAAGCCTTCTGTGATTTAATGGAAGTCAGAGGCCAGGAAAATTATAGAATTGAATATTATGGAATGGATGGCTTGTAACCCTTTAGAAAAGGAAACAGAGGCTGGGTACCATTGTAGCTTAACAAGGTGCATTTTCAATGGACTGTTCCCTATATAGAGGATCCAGGGTTCAAATAGGGCCTATAATGGGCCTCAAGCATAATCTTCCCTCTCTGGAAAATTCCTGAGCTGGTTTTGCTGACAGCTCTTACGGGGACACAATTTCCTACAGGTTGGCACATTTTGAACAGTGTGCCTAATTCAAAAATATCAGCACATGCCTGATAAATGTCACTGCACATCTGTGCCTCACAACAGATTTTAAGCCTGCAATCACATTAAGGAAATGGGGATTACATCTGTAAGTCCTCTCATCAGTTGGGCGGGCTACATCCTATGCCGAGATGTTGAAAACGCGGGCTTATGTATTTGCTGGAATGCAAGCAAACGTCTTTGAGAAGTTACACAAGTAACTCTTCCTTACAAGTTGAACTATGGGTCTTCAACTCAGAAAGTAAGTCTCCCAAAGGGGCTTCCCTATTTCCAGTCCATTCTTAAATCCTACTGTTTCTCTTTGGCAAACAATGGGTCTATATGCTAGAAGCCATACATTTCATGTATTTTCAATTAATCTTACTTCTCAAGGGGGGAGAAAATGAAGCCTGGAGAGTCTAGGTCTGTTAGCCCCCTACTGTACCAACCCTACAGAGCTCACAGCTGAGCATTCAGCTGAAGCTTCCCGTTTTGCTCATATACATATCCATCACCTGAGTTCATTACCACCTGAAGGCTAGACTCAACAGCCATAATTTATGATTGCTTTCAAGTCCTCACATAAATATGAAAACCAACGCTTCTGTCTAGGTCCCATTAAGACAGAACAGGACATAGCTGGTTTACAACACCAACACTACCACCACCACCACAGAGGTAGGGTGCTTGGGTGGCTGAGTCAGTTAAGCATCTGACTCTTGGTTTCGGCTCAGGTCATGATCTCAGGGTTATGGGATCAAGTCCTGCATTGGACTCCATGGAGTCTCCTTAAGATTCTCTCTCTGCCCCTCCTTGCCTTCTCCTACTCTAAAAAGCAAAAACCCAAACAAACAAACAAACAAAAAACAGAGGCACTATTACTTCACATCTCTTTGCTAGGCACCAGTAGGCTTTGAAATAGAAGGTCCCTTTTGGCCCATCTACTCTTTAGTCAATTACATGTAACTCTAAGTCTGACAGAATTTTGGAAAACATCCACAGGAAAAGGAGCTCTCGGTCTCCTCCACTCCAGATGAAGTGGATGACATCAAGAAATGTCAAGGGAGCTCAGCTGTTTTACATTTGCAAAACTGTCTACTTTGGCATATTAGGAGAATGCCATTTTCCTTCTTGGGATGTTGCTTGTCTAGAAGTCGTTTCATGTGGCAAAGAAAATGGATCATCAACAACAATTAGCAAAATGAGGTTCAACAGAGATGAATGCAGAGGCTGACTGTGCTATTACACAATCTGGAAAGCCATAGTTCTTTGTTGAGGTAAAAGAAGCAGGATCACCTGCATCTTACAATAGGATGATCGGTTTCTTCAGAAAAATCTGGGTTTCTTGAAGCAAGGTCCTCTGCTCTAAACATACTCAACTTTCTCCCCTTTCTTGTGAGAAGCATCGTCTTCACACAGTGGCACCAACTGAAAGGGATATTCAAAGGGCAGTCTGGCCTCCCAATGAGCTGCTCCCAGTCAACAAACTCGCCAACTCCTTCAGCCAATAATGGCAGCAGAAGCATAGCCAATTGCTCACACACCATGTAAGGACATATATTCACCAAAAGGAGGTGAAGACTGGTGTGAACGTACGCAACAGAGTCACTTCTCAACTCCTGAGTCTGACCACAGCCGAGGCTTCTGTGGGCACGCTGTGCCGGGCAGCACCCACTCTTCCTCGGGGAACCGTCATGCTGGGTATCGCCATCCCAGCACCCCAGCACCACCCTACTCTATGCACGCCTCACCCTCCTTTCCTCTCTGCAGAGTCTGTGATCCATCAAGTTACCTTTTTTGAAGAAAGAATCCTCAACTCCTTACTGATGGCTATTTCTGTTATGATCACCAGATAAATGCACATATGTGTGATGCAGACAGGAGATTAAAATCTTTAAGCCATTTGAAAAGAATGGTATGGTTTATCAGAGAACGCCCATATACTATATAAGTGGTTCTAATTTTTGAAACAATACTTAAATAAGTTACAGTTTCATTTTACCAGTGAAAACAAAAAGCAAAACAAAACCAAGGTACCAAAATATGGAGTGGCTTGATAAACACTATCCAGGCAGGCGCCGACAGCTCCAGAAATTATCTTCCCAAGATCCTTCAAGGGCATTCTCAGTCCACCCAGCACATAAGTTCAACCACCATGACCAAAAATATTCACATCGATGTGGTACTCATTTAAGATTTGCATTTTTCAAACTATGTTTGAAATGCATTGCATTTATATAGATTATTTCTATATAAACTGCTGAATATCTGATACATTTCTAGGTGACTGAATCTAATTCTTTTTTTTAAAGATTTTATTTAGTTATTTGATAGAGAGAGGTCACAAGTAGGCAGAGAAGCAGGCAGAGAGAGAGAGAGAGAGGGAAGCAGGCTCCCCGCTGAGCAGAGAGCCCGATGCAGGGCTTGATCCCGGACCCTGAGATCATGACCTGAGCCGAAGGCAGCTGCTTAACCCACTGAGCTACCCAGGCGCCCCTGAATCTAATTCTTGAAAGTTGCTTTTGAGTGGTGAAGGAGTTCAAGGCACTGAGTACAATTATTTAGAAGCACCAATACATAAAGAGAAAGAATATCAAAGTCCTATGTGAGACTTGAATGTAAAAGTTATTTGTCCCACCAGTAAATATTTAGCCCCACTGCCAATATCATGGCAAACAATACAGATATATTTCCTGTCTTCTAGGAGCTATGGTAGTTAAATGGAAGACAGTAAACCAAGAAACCCCACTATGGTGTGGTGAGGGCCAGGCTCACCAGCCAGGCTCACCAGATGTGTGGGGAGCCTCTAGCAGGTGCATCTCACCCAGCCCTGGGGGGAGAAAATAGTTCCCTGAGCAAAGACTGCTTACAATGAGGTCTGGAGAAGGAGAACTTGTCCCAGTGAAGAAAGCCAAGTCTGGTCAAAGCTCTGATTTAATGAAGCAAAACCTGACTCTATAACTTTCAAAATAGGAGGCCCCTGGTTGGCTCAGTTGGTGTAGCATCTGAGTTTTGATTTTGGTTCAGATCAGGATCTCAGGGTCCTGGGATGGAGCCCCACGTTAGGCTGTGCACATAGAGGGGATCTGCTTGAGATTTTCTCTCCCCCGCCCCTCCCCCTGCTTGCCTACTTGCACATGCACCCTCACATTTTAAACAAACTCCCCCTTCCTTCCTTCCTTCCACTCCATCCCCGGAATAGACACTCTTTCTTCAGCTCAAGGTTATAAATTTCTTTTTCTTTTTTTTAAAGAATTTATTCATTTATTTGACACAGAGAGAGATTGCAAGTAGGTGGAGAGGCAGGCAGAGAGAAGAGGAAGCAGGCTCCCCGCCAAGCAGAGAGCCCAACACGGGGCTCGATCCCAGGACCCTGAGATTACGACCAGAGCCGAAGACAGAGGCCCCAACCCACGGAGCCACCCAGGTGCCCCAAGGTCATAAATTTCTGAAACAGGATGCAAGGTAGCTCCACTCCTCCCCACTCAGTTCAGAAACAAATCCAGCACCCTAGATGGCCGTAGATTTTAGAATTTCATAGAACCTAGCCTTGATGGCAGACCTTAGCCAAAAATCCAGTATCAAGAAACTCTCCACCTTCTGACTTCACAGATTCACTGCATCCTGATACTCCAGATCGCTAGTGATGATCTCCTCCATCTCTCCTTACTTTTACAATCAGGAAATAGTGACAAAGAGGAATAAATACAGGTCCTAGAAGTGGAGAGATGCACACGCAAAGGACAACTGTGGCAACCGAAAACCAGAGTTTGTACCCGAAGGCCCCACTGTTCTTCCCCTCCCCTCTCGTGTCCTGCTTACCCCTCTGCTATTGTCATAGCCCATTCTTTCCAGCGCATGAGTGAAAAACACCAAGAAGAAATCAAAGAGCTACTTCTCAGGAGAACTCGTGATTGCCCCCAATGTGTTTATGTGCAAATGATCAAATTATAATTTTTTTGGCTTAAGGAGGAAAAAGGAGCCACCATCCCTGTGAGCAACCTGGATTCTAAGAAACGCGAAGAGCATTTATTTTAATTAGTCATGGTCTTCACACTTATTGCCTTCCTGTCCGTCTTCTTCCATCCGTAACACACCTGTCCTTTCAATAACGAGAGGGGAGAGGAGAGACAAAAAAGAATGCTTTTTATTCCAAAAAACTATGACCATTTTTAAAGCTAAATTACTGGCCATCTAATTGAAGCCAATCAAACTATAGTCAGGTCTTGGCTTGGGAAATGGCTCCTCATTTCATCAGGAAAGCAAGCTCTATCCTGTAATCATGAATCATGTTCTCAGGTAGATGTCGGAACACAGCACAGGGGAAAAGGTAGGCTGCCAGACAGAGAGGCAGACATCCCCCATCCCCCATCATTTATCCCAAGCTCTGGGTTCCACGCACAGCTCGATCAGGCTGCTCCAGTAACCAGCAAAGCTGCTAGGGCCTCGGGACTTGTGCCAGGTATAAAATACAGCAGCACAGCTTTAAAGTAAACAAACAAACAAAAAACCCAAACAATTCTACTTTTTCTAGAATGCCCCAAGATAAAAACAGTTCATCCTTCCTGGAAGAGAGCTATTGTTCTGTTTTGTTTTGTTTTTCCAACTTTTGAGACAACCAACCAGTGCTCTTAAACGAGCACCAGCGCACACATTAGCGGAGGCTGTAAGTCAGACCAGGGTCCGGTGCACGCGGGCTGCACTGAAAAGTCAGGAGGGGAAAGACCTCGCGTGGGTTGTTTGCAAGAAAGCTCCTCCCCTCCACGTCAGGAGCTGGGGGAAAGAAAGAAGCCTTGAAGGACGCCATCCTGCCAGCCTAGCGACCATTTACTCGTGCATTTACTCTACCAGGCATCATCACAGACACGCCTCGGGGCCGCCCAGAGAAGACTGCTTTGGGGATGGGAAGTGAGGAGCTCGCCCAAAGGCAGCTTCAGCCTCGGGGAAGACACTCCCGACAACCCAGCCCCGGCAGGCCTTTCAGCGCGGAGTGGTACAAGCAGCAACGGAACACAATGAAATGTCCAAAGGGATGGAGAAAAAGTTAGCCAAGATGACAAGGAGGCAGACACCAGAACCGCCCCTTTCCAAAGAAGGCGCCCTTCAGAGAAGATGGCCTCACGCGCCCGCCTTCTGCAGGACGCCAGGCTTCCTACCCATGCAGCGGAAGTTCGCATCATCACAATCTTTCTACACATTTACAAAACCAAGGAACTGTACCTTTCCAGGAAGGCTGTGGGGCGAAGCAGAACTCACAGTGTTCAAGGAGCATGTGATACCAGGAGAACTAAGGCAGAGGATCTCAAACTTCTATGGGCGTGGAACCTCCCAGAAGGCTTTTTAAAGAGATTGCTGGGCTCCACCCCCAAGGGGGTCCTGGTGAGGACCCGAGAATTTACATACCTAACAATTCTCAGGTGGGGCTCCTGGGCTTCGCTGGTCCAGGAACCCCATTTTAAGAATGATTAGTCTAGGGGCACCTGGGTGGCTCAGTGGGTTAAAGCCTCTGCCTTCAGCTTGGGTCATGATCTCAGGGTCCTGGGACCGAGTCCCACATCAGGCTCTCTGCTCACCAAGGAGCCTGCTTCCCTTCCTCTCTCTGCCTGCCTCTCTGCCTACTTGTGATCTCTCTGTCAAATAAATAAATAAAATCTTCAAAAAAAAAAGAATGATTGGTCTAGAAAAAAAGGAATCCTTGCCTGCCCAGGCTTACAATCGGACCACAAGGAGCAAGAATGAAGAAAGTAGCGTATATACTTTAATGCTTTTTCGACACGTTCAAAACCTGTAGGAAAGATCAGGGGGCAGTTTAGTTGAGGTAGAATACTGAGTTGTTTGTTTGTTTGTTTTTCCTCTAAAATAGATTAATTCTATGAGTATGAGCCTTGGATCCGTGCTTTGCAAACTGAAGTGTACGTGAGAATCACCTGGCGACCTCGTTAAAAAGTAGATTTCATTCTAGAAGCCTGGAGTGGTCCCTAGAGTTAGCCTTTCCAACCAGCACCCAGGTGATTCTGAGGCTGTGGTCCGCGGGCCTCACCTGGAGTATCAGTGTCTCACTATTTCATAACGAGAAGCAATAGACCCAGCAGGTCTCCAGTGAAGATCCAGGGGTCCAGCCGCCTGGATCCAAATCCAAGCTCACTCACTAGTTGAGTGAGTTTGCCAAGTTACTTAGCTTCCCTGTGGCTCAGTGTCACCTTTAAAATTAGACTAAAGAGGGGCGCCCCCAGGGGGTGCAGTTGCTGAAGCGGTGGATTCTTGGTTGCAGCTCAGGTCATGATCTCAGGATTCTGAGATCCAGCCCCTCATGGGGCTTCACATTCTGTGCAGCAGAGTCCCCTAAATTTCCCTCTCCCTCCCCCTTTGCCCCTACCCCCACCATGCACCCATGCATTGTCTCTAGAATAAATAAATCTTTACAAGAAAATAAAGTTAGAGACGTCTGGGTGGCTCCGTTGGTTAAGCATATGCCCTCGGCTCAGGTCATAATCCCAGGGTCCTGGGATCAAGTTCCGCCTGCGTTGGGGGGGGGGTCCCTGCTCTGCGGGAAGCCTGCTTCTCTCTCTCTCTCTCCCACTCCCCCTTTTGTGTTCCCTCTCTCGCTGTGTGTCTCTCTGTCAAATAAATAAATCTTTAAAAAAATAAAAGAGAAGAAAATTAGATTAATGAGAGGAGCTACCCTCAGTGCTACGAGGAGCAACAGTGCGTGTGTGTCAGGCAGAGAGCTTGGCATGGGTACAATAGAGAAAGCGAGCAGATCTTCTTGTCTTAAACCTAGTTGTATACTTGTTTTTTATAATTTCTTTCCAAGTGGTTAAAGTTAAGCAGTTCTTGCTTCAGATGGGAGGTAAGTGTCTAAGTTTAAATATTGGCCTGGACAGGATCCCTTGTCTGTCTGCTGGCTGCTAGGGCACAGCGGCTAGGGCGGCTCTAAGGACCTGCCCTGGAGATGTCAATGAGCCGCTTTTTTCTTGCATCCAAGGCAGTACTGAACTAAGTCTTGTGTGCGTGCGCGTGTGGGAAGGGGCTTCAGATGATAAGAAAAAGCATATGAAAACTTTGTTTAATGCTTCAGACCTGACCAGTGGTGAATGTTCACATAGAACTGCTGTCTTGTTATGTCTGTGGGATAGAATTACTAGGACTCGCTCCATTACTCAGGTTCCCTTGAGGGCAACAGTGTTTGGACATGCAGAAGCATACTTCCTTCCTCCCCCTGTGTCCCTCCAGTGGAGAAAAGTACTGCCAAATTCTGCGGTGACTACTTAAGGGGCCCGGTGCCTCCTTCGTCACCTAGGATTAGACTCTAAAGTTCTGACCAGGGGGTGCCTGGGGGCCTCCATCGGTTAAGTGACTGACTCTTGGTTTTGGCTCAGGTCATGATCACAGGGTCATGAGACCCAGCTCAGCATGGAGTCGCTTTGAGATTCTCTCTCTGCCCCCTCCCCAAAATAAATAAATAAAATCTTCTTAAAAATTAAAAAAAAAAAGTTCAGGACACCTAGACAGTACTCGCTGAATATTTATAAAGAAACACAATAATTTTCCATTAACAATAGAGAGAGGCTTTCGAGGACGAGCCCCTTGAGGTAGGACAGTCCATTCTGCTCTGTCTGCTTCCAAATGTCAGCATCATCAGACTGTTTCTGGGAGGCTGTCAACAGTTTATTGAAAGGGTAATCTGGGATAATTGAAAAGACCCGAAGCTGCACCTGCTGTAATTTCACTCTTGGCTTTGGGGAAACGGCCTCTTTTAAAGTGACAACAGAACAGAAGAGCTCTGTAGCCAATGGTCTTTTTACGTCTACACGATTCATACCGCAGACCCCGAGCAGAAATCCACACACAGACACTGAGACACAGGGCGCTTGAAAGGACTGAGCTGTTTTTATAAAAAAAAATTCTTTATAAAACCAGAGAGGGCTTGTGACCCTGAAAAGAAGGAGGGAGAGAGAGAATTTCGAATGTGTTTTAGTGACAATTGTTCTCTACAAAGAACTCACTAATTATTTTGAATATCTTAAATACCACTCTATCCAACAAGTCTGAGAAGTCATTTCCAATAACTCTGGGATGTATGAAATGTCTTGCAAGCATTCGAGAATTGTAAAGGAAATTCTACAATTCTAGGGAGGACAGGCATTCCGTTCGAGGGCTGTGCATTTGTTCTAACTCTATGTCAGCTTCATACTAGGGCATCTCTCTCACATGAATAAAGAAAAAAATAGGCTACCCATGTGGTTTACAAATGAAATGCAAGGCTGATTGTAAGTAACCAAAGAGATGCTTAATGATCTCTCCCCATTAGAAGAAACTTCCCTCTCCATCTGTTAATACAACACACAGTTTTTAGCCAAGCATCAAAATGACTTCGAAAAGCAAAAATCAGACCAGCAAACCAAGTCAATAAGGGATTAATTTGGAAAACCTGTGACCTATCTTGAGGCAGACTCAGCCAAAGGTACCAGAAATAATTAGAAGCTTCTTATGGTTTCATAAGTTCCTTGGTATCTCAAGACTACAACATATTTGCATGAATACATGCATAAAATACGTATTTTAATAGTTTAAATATACATATTAAAAAAGATACACTCCTACCTAACAGTCATTTCCAGTGTGGGTATTATACATACCTTTCTCTTCCCGTCCCCCAAACTGGACATAAGCAGATTACTTTCACAAAATTTTTAAAGGCAAGAAGACACTTTACATATTTTATCCAACAAGAAATGGTAAAATGAAATCTTCTCTCTGCTCTAAGAATGGGGAATAGAGGAAGCATCTGAGAGCTCCCAGGGGCGGGCATGCAGCACGGTATTTTTTTAAAGTAAATGCATTAAAAATGAGTGCCCAGAACTGATTCACATGTGATTTCTCAGAAATAAAGGCTTGCATTGAAAGACCACTACAGTGTGGTTTTAAATATATTCACACAAACTTATTAGAATAAAATCTTTCCTTATTACAAATAGACAAAATATATGTTTAGTAAGATAAGTTTCAGGACAATAAATGTACACGATACTTAATACGCATTATTAAAAAGAGTCTTCAACCATGATGTACCATTCAGGCCCATACAGTTTTATTTTCTTCTTCCATAGAAGGAGAATAAAAAATCTGCTATCATTCTCTCAATAGTGTAAGATAATGAACGCAAAAGCACTTGGAAAATTACCATATATGATAGAAGCACGAGGTAATTAAAATGTTTGTTAACCAATCTCCTAAAAGTTTACATTGCATACGCCTTGCCTTTTGCAAGGCTCCCTTAGACATTTTTCTCGTCATCTCAAAACACCTCCAAAGGTGTTTTGTAATGTCCGGTCCTATTTCCTTGATGGGGAAGTGAAGACAAAAAGAGTATCAGACAAAGGAGTCTCACTTGGAACCGGCACCCAAACTTAATCCACTATGACGTTCCTTTATCATTTCAGTATAAAACCTGATACAAAACTTTCAGTTTGCTGAGAAATTTCAGCATGGGGGACGATGAAGAGAGATGGTAGGAGAAAGGGGGGAAATTCTACACTCAGGGATCAGCTCCCACTGTGATGTAGACCCGACTCCAGCCCTGATTGGCTCAAAGATAAAGAGAGGGTACAAATCGCTGCTCTTCCCAAACCCACCCCTAACAGCAGGGTATGTGAACCAAAAATCCCATCTACCTTATACAATCCAGTGACATATTAAGTTTTCCTACCCCTCCGCACTTGAAAGAGAGATGACACCCAACTCAAAATTTTGACTGAGTTGACTAGGTCTTCAAAGAAGACATCAAAACCGGGCAACAGAAGATGCAGCAAAACCACAGAATCAATAACCCAGACATGACCGAGACAGACGAACCATGATGGGAAACAGTAACCAGTCTCTCTAGATGAATGGCAGCATTGAGGATGCAAAGCCAGGTGGCAAGTACAAACCACGACAGATCCCGCAGGCAGGGGCTGTGGTCCTCAGCCGGGGGCGGGGGGGAGGGGGGGGCTGGTGACAGATTAATGGTCTGGCTGAGCCAGAAGGGTCTTCCCATCAGGCATTTCTGTTCACACGGGAGAGGAGGACTTTCAAGGATGCAACAGGTCACATGATGTAGTTAAATGCCATCCTATGACTTGAGCTCAATAACAAAATTTTAAGTTAACTGAATCTTATTGTATTAGAGAAGAATAATCTTTAGAATCCAATATCCCTGGATTCCTATGCTGATTCAGTCACATTTTAAAGTACTGAGATAGCCAGGAAAAGTGTCAATCAGGCTTTGGAGTCTGGCTGCAGCTCCTGTCTCCTGGGTGTATATGTGCATGAGCTGATCCTCACAGCAGAGAAGGGAGCCATGAGCAGAGGGTGTAGGTATTGCAGCTAAGAGAAAGTATGGGGAAGACACAAGTGCCCATTCACCAACGAGGAGTACCATAGAGCTCTGAAGAAAGTAACAAACCATGTCTGGAGATCTTATAATCAAGCATGAAAGGATTAAGAGTACACAGTCCCTGTCTAGCAAATGAGCAGTGGAAATCAGAAGCATGTCACTGAGGGCAATCCTTTTGCAGAGACAGAGGGCAAAGAGTGGACTGCCGGCATTAAACATGGACCCCCGACAGTCCCCGCCTTTGCTTACAGGCTGTGTCCTCTGTTCTCCACTTTTGCTCAAAGGGACCTGAAACACCTCTTTTCCAATGCAGAGAAGACACCAATGATCTCTTAACATAAATTTCAAAACACAGGAACTCTGTAAAGATTCCCAGCCTATCCCTAATAGAATAGAGGCTGGCAGGATATAGAGACAGTCCCCTCTAAAGTATTTCCTTCTCGATAACTTCTTTAAGGTCAACACTGTCTAAGGGTATGGACCTGAAGGATATCTTGCTTGTGTTGATACAATCCAAAGTAAGGGAAAACATCTCCCAGATGAACAGCCCACCAACTCTTAGAGTTACACGATTATTTCTGGCAATTTTCAAATTCCTATGTTCTTCCTGCCTTGAGCCACAGAAGATTCAGAAAAATGGAAACAGAGCTTCATGTCAACCCAGCACATGTTTGTAGAAGGAACTGAAAAGTGGTCACAATTCACACTTCTTCTCCTAGCTCTTTCTCCTCTTTTGAAGTTAAATGTCCTTTGACCAAACAGAAAGTCAAAATAGTCCAAGCAAGCACAAAGAAGGAAAGCAGGAGAATGGCATTTTCTGGGTTCTGCAGCCTCAGGGACCCAAAGCAAGAATGCAGCACCTGCTGGTGGTCCGCAGGCCTGAGGCAGCAGTGGGCGCCAGCCTCACAGGACCCGGCAGGAAGCCAGGACCGGACGGGCGGTGGCAGCATCACAGACCAACTGCGGCAGCAGCATCACAGACCAACTGCGGCAGCACACACAGAAACCCCCCAGGGAAGCTTCAAGGGATCCAGTGCAGAGAACACCACCGACATATGGCCTTTCATAACCTGGGATCACGTCTCTAAATCCTCAGAGACGTCAAGCCTGGAACATTCTAGGTCTTATCACTGAAAGCCTTTGCTGTGAGCAGGCTACCATGATGGACCCCAGACATACCAGGAAAGTAAAACACAGGCACAGAGTGTCCTCTAGGAAAAGCCTTTATAATCAGACAATTAAAACAGAGCAGACATTGGAGGCAACCCATACGTCTTTCAGTGGGAAAACGGATACATCCAGACAATGACCTATTATTCAGGGCTAAAAAGAGATGAGCTTTCACACCACGGAAAGACATAGAGGACACTTGTGAGTCTAAAAATATATACAAGCTATATGATATTCTGGAAAAAGGCAAACTATGGAGGCAATAAAAGGACCCAGGGGACAGTCAGGGACTGGGAGGAGGGAGAGTTGAGTAGGTGGAGGTCGGGGGATTTTCAGGGCAGGGAAATATTCTGTATGAATCAGGAATGGTGGAGGCCTATCATTCACCTTTGTCTCAACTCATAGAATGTGGGACACCAGTAGTGAAGCCTAAGCTAAAGCATAGGCTTTGGGGTGATACCCGTGTGTCAGTGTTCCTACTACTCTGTTGGGCAACTTTGATCATGGAGGAGGTTGTACATCAGTAGGGCCAGAGGATATGAGGGGATTCTCTGAATTTGCTGTGAATTTAAAACAGCACTAAAAATATCATCTACTAAAAAAATAGAATAGTCAGGTTAGTGACAGAATCATAGAGTGCTCTGTGAACACACATGATAGCTACCCTGTTTTCTAGATTTGGGAGGATGTTTTCTTGGAGGGAAGGTGAAGTGTATCCCCGGTATTTTCTATGTGGGTTACTTACCATCACCAATCTGAGTGTCAAGGGCTTCCTCTTTAAAATGGGTATATTAACGCACACCATGCCTATTACTGTGAGGGTGAAAGGTTATTTACGCAAATCACTTAATAGTGCCTGAAAATAGACACACAAAAGGGTCCTCATCACTCTCTTAATACAGTGCAAATTGAACTATTATTTTATCCATCCAGAACAAAGTTGTATAAATTATAAATCAATTAACTTAAAATTAAATTGAAATATCCTATTTGCCCTTTTGAGAATAGTAAATGAGCTAATTACAAGACTCACTGAATCATGACTATGCTTGTTTTTGGAACAATTAGTCGTTCTGCTAAATTGTTGAGCCTCCATGAAACGTCAGATGCCCTCTACACAGGACTTCCAAACAACAGAGACCACCCTATTCTCACTTCAACGTATGGACCACGGGATTTTAAACACATTTTAATCAGAAGTTATTCACGTAATCATTAATTAAATAATTAATTTGCTTTCCTATGTAAAAGATACATTAATTTATCCTGGGTTTATTGAAGTAGTATAAACAGTCTTCAGGCACCCATTACTATCTCCATGTCTTTCTGATTCTAGAAACTACCCCTATATTTGTAGCTATCTATGCAGTTTTGGGGTACATATATCTCAGCCAAGAGGGTATGTTTTCTGAATTTTCTTTAATTCTAGACAACCACAATAACTAAGTCATCACTACAAGATAAATCTAGTATGGTTCCTCCTGACAAACACAATCGGAGGCTATAGCATTTTACATATTTATATTTTAGGAATACCTCAGAAAATAATATATATCTTTTTTCTTTTTTCTTTTGAGTGTTAACCATAATTCCATCCCTGGGTAAATAAACGTTTTACCTGGAATCAACTTGCATTTGACTCAACCCAACACTCAACAGAAGTAGACACTCACTACATAGATCCTACTTCTTTTTTGTTCCAGTGTGGAGGGCAGCTGAGCAAAGTGGAATAACTTGCTGGGGGCGGGGGTGGGGGTCACACAATGAGAGCACAGTTGGGGGCTGAGCTGAAAGAAAGGAAATGCCTGAGGGTGAGCCTTCTCAGCAATATGCAAGAAGAGGGCACTTCCACCCATAAAATCGTCTCACTTTGGCGCCAGTCTTGCAACACATCAGCTATGATATTCCTGAGTCCAAAATGCCCATGTGATAAGACCTTCTGCAGTGGAAGAAAGTCATCCTCTGGGGAACATCCAATGGAAACATCAACCTAAGGGACCTACGTGAAGGTGAGCCAGCTTCTTCCTTTGACTTGAACTCTTTCTAAGAAAGAAATCAAGCAGCCTTTGAAGAGGCATGAACTCTTTAGGCTCCCTGGGGCATTTATACCACCAGTTACTATAAAGTTTCTTGGTCCCTGAAGGATACATTTTGCAAGAAAGTTACCATTTGAAATTGTACTGTCATGGATCATAGGGCATAATAGCACCCTGTCCTCCTTCCCCCGAGTAGCTTTAAACCAGGCAACTTTTCTTGATAAAAATGGACTCAACATCCAAACACTTACTTAACTACAAAATAGTCTTCCAAAAGAGATTTTTTTTGGATCATCTAAAACAATATGTCATAACAGAATGTCATCTCGGGGGGGTGGGGGAGTACAAAGAATAAAATGAGTATTTTAAGACATTAACAAAATAAAATATTAAATAAATTTAATGTTGACTCACTAGTAATATCATTTTCAAAACCAACCAGAGGCACATCAGTGTTTTAAAAGGTTTTATCTCAGATTTGTACACTCCTATCTGCATATTCATTTCCCGAGCCTTGTAGGTATGTCATGAAATATGCGTGTCATTACTGAATTGTATTTTATTTTTTTTCAAAGATTTATTTATTTGACAGACAGAGATCACAAGTAGGTAGAGAAGCAGATCGGGGGTGGTGGAAGCAGGCTTGCCACAGAGCAGAGAGCCCAACGCGGGGCTCGATCCCAGGACCCTGGGATCATGACCTGAGCCGAAGGCAGAGGTTTTAACCCACCGAGCCACCCAGGCACCCCACTGTATAGTATTTTAGACAGACCTCTTTCTTCATGAAAGCATTTCTATAGAAAATTCTTGGGATGAGGTTTCACAGCAGTAAGGTAGATTTTGTAACAACTGCAATTTCTTTTTAAGTAACTTCTTAAAGTATAAATGAATAACATTTTAAAATTCAAGTATTGGGCAATTATCATTGATGTACTTGAATCTCTTTCATATGATAAGTATTCATCCACTTGCAAAACAATAATAAGTAAATATGAATGCATGATGGGTAGGCATACCCTAATTTAAAAAAAAAAATCCACTGCACTTCTGAAGACGCGGTTTGGATTCAGTGAGAATTTTAAAGTAAATCTGTGTTTTTAGCTTTTGAATTTCAATCACTGTGGGAGGATGGTAAGTTTAGACTACAATTCACTTATTCACAGAGGTTTCCATCATAACACTGGATGAGAATATAAGGCAAGTTGCACCTGGGTGGCTCAGTTGGTTACGGCTCCGGTCATGATCCCAGGGTCCTGGGATTGAGTCCAGCATCCATCTCCCTGCTCAGCGGGGAGCCTGCTTCTCCTGTTCCCTCTGCTACTGCTCCTGCTTGTGCTTTCTTGGTCTATCTCTCTGTCAAATAAGTATAAAATCTTCAAAAAAAAATTTTTAAAAAGAGAATATAAGAGGAAAAAATAGAAAGCATTCTGCTTAATTTTTGTACATTTAAACTATTTCTAATAGATCCTCTAAGAAGAAAAAAATGTAATATATCACTTATAGGCAAAGTGATATAATAATAATAATAATAATAATAGTAATAATCAACATGCCTCAAAGAACCAGAAAAGGAGGAGGAGTCAAGATGGTGGAGAAGTAGCAGGCTGAGACATCAGGTAGCAGGAGATCAGCTAGGTAACTTATCTAAACATTACAAACACCCACAAATCCAACGGGAGATCGAAGATAAGAAGAACAGCAATCTAGAAACAGAAAATCAACCACTTCTGAAAGGTAGGACTGGCGGAGAAGTGAATCCAAAGCAAAAGGAAGATAGACCTCGGGGGAGGGGCCGGCTCCTGGCAAGTGGCGGAGCAACGGAGCACAAAATTAGGACTTTTAAAAGTCTGTTCCACTGAGGGACTTTGCTCCAGAGGCTACACTGGGGTGAAGCCCATGTGGGGTCAGCGTGGCCCCAGGTCCCGCAGGGTCACAGAAGGATCGGGGGTGTCTGAGTGTTGCAGAGCTCGCAGGTATTAGAAGGGGGAAGCCAGCTACAGAGACAGAGCCGAGGAGTGAGCTCTCAGCTCGGGGTTACCTTGAACTGGTCGCAGGCTGGGTGAGCTCGGAGCGCAGCTGGAGGCAAAGGATATGGGAGTGATTGGGTGCTGTCCTCTGGGGGTGCACTGAGGAGTGGGGCCCCGGGCTCTCGGCTCCTCCGGGCCAGAGACTGGGAGGCCGCCATTTTCATTCCCGTCCTCCGGAACTCTACGGAAAGCGTTCAGGGAACAGAAGCTCCCAAAAGCGAACCCAAGCAGATTACTTAGTCCGGCCCCTGGTAAGGGCGGTGCAATTCAGCCTTGGGCAAAGACACTTGAGAGTCACTACAACAGGCCCCTCCCCAGAAGATCAACAAAATATCCAGCCAGGATGAAGTTCATCTATCAAGGAAAGCAGGTTCAATACCTAGATTGGCAGCAGAATTCCAGAGGAGGAGAAAGCAAAGCACAGAACGCATGGCTTTCTCCCCATGATTCTTTAGTCTTGCGGTTAATTTGATTTTTTTTTCAATTTTTTTCTTTCTTTTTTCTTCTTCTGCTATTTTTTTAAACTTTTACCCTTTTCTTTTTTAAAGTTTTTAAACTAATTTATCTAATATATATATATATTTTTTCTTTCTTTTAAATATTTTTCTTTATTTGTTTTCTTTTAAAATTTTTTTTCTTTTTTTTCTGAACCTCTTTTTATCCCCTTTCTCCCCACTATGATTTGGGGTCTCTTCTGATTTGGTTAAAGCACATTTTTCTGGGGTCTTTGCCACCCTTTTAGTATTTTACTTGCTCCTTCATATACTCCTAACTAGACAAAATGACAAGGCGGAAAAACTCATCACAAAAAAAAAGAACAAGAGGCAGTACCAAAGGCTAGGGACCTAATCAATACAGACATTGGTAATATGTCAGATCTACAGTTCAGAATGACGATTCTGAACGTTCTAGCTGGGCTCGAAAAAGGCATGGAAGATATTAGAGAAACCCTCTCTGGAGATATAAAAGCCCTTTCTGGAGAAATAAAAGAACTAAAATCTAACCAAGTTGAAATAAAAAAAGCTATTAATGAGGTGCAATCAAAAATGGAGGCTCTCACTGCTAGGATAAATGAGGCAGAAGAAAGAATTAGTGATATAGAAGACTAAATGACAGAGAATAAAGAAGCCAAGCAAAAGAGGGACAAACAGCTATGGGACCACAAGGGGAGAATTCGAGAGATAAGTGACACCATAAGACAAAACAACATTAGAATAATTGAGAATCCAGAAGAAGAAGAAAGAGAGAGAGGAGCAGAAGGTCTATTGGAGAGAATTATTGGAGAGAATTTCCCTAATATGGCAAAGAGAACAAGCATCAAAATCCAGGAGGTGCAGAGAACCCCCCTCAAAATCAACAAGAATAGGTCCACACTCCGTCACCTAATAGTAAAATTTACAAGTCTTAGTGACGAAAAGAAAATCCTGAAAGCAGCCCGGGAAAAGAAGTCTGTAACATACAATGGTAAAAATATTAGATTGGGAACAGACTTATCCACAGAGACCTGGCAGGCCAGAAAGAGCTGGCATGATATATTCAGAGCACTAAACGAGAAAAACATGCAGCCAAGAATACTCTATCCAGCTAGGCTATCATTGAAAATAGAAGGAGAGATAAAAAGCTTCAGGACAAACAAAAACTGAAAGAATTTGCAAACACCAAACCAGCTCTACAGAAAATATTGAAAGGGGTCCTCTAAGCAAAGAGAGACCCTAAAAGTAGTAGATCAGAAAGGTACAGAGACAATATACAGTAGCAGTCACCTTACAGGCTAATAATGGCACTAAATTCATATCTCTCAATAGTTCCCCTGAATGTTAATGGGCTAAATGCCCCAATCAAAAGATACAGGGTATCAGAATGGATAAAAAAACAAAACCCATCTCTACGTTGCCTACAAGAAACTCATTTTAGACACAAAGACACCTCCAGATTTAAAATGAGGGGGTGGAAAACAATTTACCATGCTAATGGGCATCAGAAGAAATCTGGGTGGCAATCCTTAAATCAATTAGATTTTAAGCCAAAGACTATAATAAGAGATGAGGAAGGACACTATATCATACTCAAAGGGTCTGTCCAACAAGAAGATCTAACAATTTTAAATATCTATGCCCCTAACATGGGAACAGCCAACTATATAAACCAATTAATAACAAAATCAAAGAAACACATCAATAATAATACAATAATAGTAGGGGACTTTAACACTCCCCTCACTGAAATGGACAGATTATCCAAGCAAAAGATCAACAAGGAAATAGGGGCCTTAAATGACACTCTGGACCAGATGGACATCACAGATATATTCAGAACATTTCATCCCAAAGCAACAGAATACACATTCTTCTCTAGTGCACATGGAACATTCTCCAGAACAGATCACATCCTGGGTCCTAAATCAGGTCTCAACTAGTATCGAAAGATTAGGATCATTCCCTGCATATTTTCAGAACACAATGCTCTGAAGCTAGAACTCAATCACAAGAGGAAATTTGGAAAGTACCCAAATACATGGAGACTAAACAGCATCCTTCTAAAGAATGAATGGGTCAACCAGGAAATTAAAGAAGAATTGAAAAAAATTCATGGAAACAAATGATAATGAAAACACAACAGTTCAAAATCTGTGGGACTCAAAAAAGGCAGTCCTGAGAGGAAAATATATAGTGGTACAAGCCTTTCTCAAGAAACAAGAAAGGTCTCAAGTACACAACCTAACCCTACACGTAAAGGAGCTGGGGAAAGAACAAGAAAGAAACCCTAAACCCAGCAGGAGAAGAGAAATCATAAAGATCAGAGCAGAAATCAGTGAAATAGAAACTAAAAACAAACAAACAAACAAACAAACAAAAAAACAATAGAACTAATCAATGAAACTAGAAGATGGTTCTTTAAAGAATTAATAAGATTGATAAACCCCTGGCCAGACTTATCAAAAAGAAAAGAGAAGGGACCCAAATAAATAAAATCATGAATGAAAGAGCAGAGATCACAACCAACACCAAAGAAATACAGAAAATTATAAAAACATACTATGAGCAAATCTACACCAACAAATTTGACAGTCTGGAAGAAATGGATACATTCCTAGAGACATATAAACTGCCACAACTGAACCAGGAAGAAATAGAAAACCTGAACAGGCCCATAACCAGTAAGGAGATTGAAACAGTCATCAAAAATCTCCAAACAAACAAAAGCCCAGGGCCAGATGGCTTCCCAGGGGAATTCTACCAAACATTTATTTATTTATTTATTTTTTTAAAGATTTTATTTATTTATTTGACAGAGAGAGATCACAAGTAGACAGAGAGGCAGGCAGAGAGAGAGAGAGAGAGGGAAGCAGGCTCGCTGCTGAGCAGAGAGCCCGATGTGGGACTCAATCCCAGGACCCTGAGATCATGACCTGAGCCGAAGGCAGCGGCTTAACCCACTGAGCCACCCAGGCGCCCCTACCAAACATTTAAAGAAGAACTAATTTCTATTCTCCTGAAACTGTTCCAAAAAATAGAAATGGAAGGAAAACTTCCAAACTCATTTTATGAAGCCAGCATCACCTTGATCCCAAAACCAGACAAGGATTCCACCAAAAAAAAGAGAACTACAAACCAATATCCTTGATGAACACAGATGCAAAAATTCTCACCAAAATACTAGCCAATAGGGTTCAACAGTACATTAAAAGGATTATTCACCACGACCAAGTGGGATTTATTCCAAGGCTACAAGGTTGGTTCAACACCCGCAAATCAATCAATGTGATACAACACATTAATAAAAGAAAGAACAAGAACCATATGATACTCTCCATAGATGCTGAAAAAGCATTTGACAAAGTACAGCATTCCTTCCTGATCAAAACTCTTCTAAGTTTAGGGATAGAGGGCACATACCTCAATATTATCAAAGCCATCTATGAAAAACTCACCGCAAATATCATTCTCAATGGAGAAAAACTGAAAGCTTTTCTGTTAAGGTCAGGAACACGGCAGGGATGTCCATTATCACCACTGCTATTCAACATAGTACTAGAAGTCCTAGCCTCAGCAATCAGACAACAAAAAGAAATTAAAGGCATCCAAATCAGCAAAGAAGAAGTCAAACTATCACTCTTCGCAGATGATATGATACTATATGTGGAAAACCCAAAAGACTCCACTCCAAAACTGCTAGAACTTGGAGAGGAATTCAGTAAAGTGCCAGGATATAAAAATCAATGCACAGAAATCAGTTGCATTTCTGTACACCAACAACAAGACAGAGGAAAGAGAAATTAAGGAGTCAATCCCATTTACAATTGCACCCAAAACTATAAGATACCTAGGAATAAACCTAACCAAAGAGGCTAAGAATCTATATGCAGAAAACTATAAAGTACTCATGAAAGAAATTGAGGAAGATACAAAGAAATGGAAAAATGTTCCATGCTCCTGGATTGGAAGAATAAATATTGTGAAAATGTCCATGTTACCTAAAGCAATCTACACATTTAATGCAATCCCTATCAAAATACCCTCCATTTTTTTCAAAGAAATGGAACAAATAATCCTCAAATTTATATGGAACCAGAAAAGACCTCAAATAGCCAAAGGAATATTGAAAAAGAAAGCCAAAGTTGGTGGCATCACAATTCCAGACTTCAAGCTCTATTACAAAGCTGTCATCATCAAGACAGTATGGTATTGGCAAAAAAAACAGACACATAGATCAGTGGAACAGAATAGAGAGGCCAGAAATAGACCCACAACTCTATGGTGAACTAATCTTCGACAATGCAGGAAAGAATGTCCAATGGAAAAAAGACAGCCTCTTCAATAAATGGTGCTGGGAAAATTGGACAGCCACATGCAGAAAAATGAAATTGGACCACTTCCTTACACCACACATGAAAATAGACTCCAAATGGATGAAGGACCTCAATGTGAGAAAGGAATCCATCAAAATCCTTGAGGAGAACACAGGCTGCAACCTCTTCGATCTCAGCTGCAGCAAAATCTTCCTAGGAACATCGCCAAAGGCAAGGGAAGCAAGGGCAAAAATGAACTATTGGGATTTCATCAAGATCAAAAGCTTTTGCACAGCAAAGGAAACAGTTAACAAAACCAAAAGACAGCCGACAAAATGGGAGAAGACATTTGCAAACGACATATCAGATAAAGGGCTAGTGTCCAAAATCTATAAGGAACTTAGCAAACTCAACACCCAAAGAACAAATAATCCAATCAAGAAATGGGCAGAGGACATGAACAGACATTTCTGCAAAGAAGACATCCAGATGGCCAACAGACACATGAAAAAGTGCTCCACATCACTCAGCATCAGGGAAATACAAATCAAAACCACGATGAGATATCACCTCACACCAGTCAGAATGGCTAAAATTAACAAGTCAGGAAATGACAGATGCTGGCGAGGATGCGGAGAAAGGGGAACCCTCCTACACTTTTGGTGGGAATGCAAGCTGGTGCAGTCACTCTGGAAAACAGCATGGAGGTTCCTCAAAATGTTGAAAATAGAACTACCCTATGACCCAGCAATTGCACTACTGGGTATTTACCCTAAAGATACAAACGTAGTGATCCAAAGGGACACATGCACCCGAATGTTTATAGCAGCAATGTCTACAATAGCCAAACTATGGAAAGAACCTAGATGTCCATCAACAGATGAATGGATAAAGAAGATGTGTTATATATACACAATAGAATACTATGCAGCCATCAAAAGAAATGAAATCTTGCCATTTGCGACGACATGGATGGAACTAGAGGGTATCATGCTTAGTGAAATAAGTCAATCAGAGAAAGACAACTATCATATGATCTCCCTGATATGAGGCCGTGGAGATGCAACATGGGGGGGTTAGGGGGATAAGGGAAGAATAAATGAAACAAGATGGGATTGGGAGGGAGACAAACCATAAGTGACTCTTAATCTCACAAAACAAACTGGGGGTTGCTGGAGGGAGGGGGGTTTGGGAGAGGGGGAGGGGGGTTATGGACATTGGGGAGGGTATGTGCTATGGTGAGTGCTGTGAAGTGTGTAAACCTGGCGATTCACAGACCTGTACCCCTGGGGATAAAAATTAAAAAAAAAAAAAAAAAAAAAGAACCAGAAAAGCCTGGTAAGTTTAAATCAAGATTTGGCCACCACCTGGCCACCTGACCTTGAGAAATAAATAAATGAGCATAACTGAGCATCTATTTACTCAACTGAAAAACAGACCCCACTGCTCCAACACAGTTTTGGGGAAGAACAACTGAGATCATTCATGTGCCCTGCATACCCTTACAGCAGAGCAAATAAATGTCAGTCCCCCCTTCTACTTGACTTACAAAGCAACCCACTTGGTTAATAATGAGAAGACTATATACTTTCTTTGCTCTTCTCCTTACTCTATTTGTTAAAATGGAAATTCTTAGCCTGCATTTACAGATGGGCGTGACCTGTCTTTTTTCTTTTTTCTTTAAGATTTTATTTATTTATCTGACAGAGAGAGACACAGCAAGAGAGGGAACGCAGAAGCAGGCTTCCCGCTGAGCGGGGAGCCCGATGCAGGGCTGGATCCCAGGACTGTGGGATCATGACCTGAGCTGAAGGCAGATGCTGAGCCACCCCGGCGCCCCTGGATGTGATTGTCTTTGAGACAACAGGTTTCTGAATCAGAAGGAAATAGTTCTGCATCCCACCGGCTGTGTGACACATAAGTGACTTGGACTTTCTAAGCTTCAATGTGTCGAATATGAAAGAGGGTATGATGGTTCATTTTCTGGGTCAAATTGACGGGGTCACAGAGAACCCAGACACTTGGTGGAACTATCTCTGGGGGCACCTGTGAGGACATTTCCCAAGGAGATTAGCACTTGAATCCCCCCACCCCGTAAGGCAGACAGACCCCAGGAAGGCTGGAGGGCAGCGTCTGATCCATAGAGGGCCTGATAAGGGCCTATTTAGCCAGAGCAGCTCCATCCTGACCTTGCCCCTCCCCCGAACAGGGAACTTACTTAACAAGTCTGGGAAACCAGTCCCAGGTAACAAAGCCCAAATATAAGGGTGGGTCAGGCCAGGTGGAGACATCCGATCAGTGGGGGGTTGCATACGGTCTCCCTAGCTGCCAAGGAGTATGGGCCCTGCCCTTTGGGTGCCAATTCTGACCAAGGTGATAGGCTAGTTCAAATGTCTACTATAGGGTAAACTATAATTCAATTGGTCACTTATGTGTGACCTAGCAGGACTGTGCAGCTTTCTCTGTGTTACAGTCTCATTGGTCACCTGTGCACGGCCAGGCCCAACCACATGGCCTTTGCCCTTAAAAGCTAGTCTGTAAAGAAGAGAGAGGTCACCCTCTCTGTAAGGGCGGCCCCAACCAGTCTGTTTGACGATTGGTTTGATTCTCGATGCTTGGCGCGAAATAAAGCTTTTTTTTTTTTTATATTTTAAATTTATTTTTTCAGCGTAACAGTATTCATTGTTTTTGCACAACACCCAGTGCTCCATGCAATACGTGCCCTCCCTTTACCCACCACCTGTTCCCCCAACCTCCCACCCCCGACCCTTCAAAACTCTCAGGTTGTTTTTCAGAGTCCATAGTCTCTTATGGTTCGCCTCCCTTCCAATTTTTTTTTTTAATAAACATATAATGTATTTTTATCCCCATGGGTACAGGTGTTTGATCTTTGCTTTGTATCAATCTCCCTCTTTTGACCATGGACCCATTATTGGAGGACCCAACAGGCCTGACAGAACAAGGCGGAGGGAGAAGAAAGTCACCTGCTCCACCCCCCCCCCCCCCCCGCCCCGTTCCAGCTGGAGTTTATAACACTGCGGTCCGGGTTCTCGGGTTTTCAGATTTGGGCTAGAACACAGCCCCCCTGACTTCCTGGATCTCTAGCTCGGCCAACAGCAGACAGTGGGATTTCTCAGCCTCCAAAATTATGGGGGCCAATTCCTTATGATCAATCTTCTACCTATTTATGTCTGTGTCCTGTTGCTTATATTTCTCTAGAGGACCCTGACTCGTGCAGGAGGCGACCACCGTTGTAGGAATGAACTGTCACGTGATACACACATAATAAGGGTACAGGGAGAATAGGTAAGCTCTCTGATATGGTATTACGTCATACAACATTTTGTACATCAGTGTGCTCATGTTTGCGTATGTGACATGCATAGGCCTGTGTGATTTTTGTGTATAGTTGTGTGTGGACGTGTATATATGGACACCTGTGTGCGTTTATTCAGGTAAGTACGTGTGTATCCGTGGATTTCATCAGACCTTCAAAGAGCCCCGTGGCCTGAAATGGGTTTAAGAGGCCCAATTTCGGGGTGCCTGGGTGGCTCGGTGGGTTGAAGCCTCTGCCTTCGCTTGGGTTGTGGTCCTGGGGTCCTGGGATTGAGCCCCGCATTGGGCTCTCTGCTCAGCAGGGAGCCTGTTCCCAATCCCTGCCTACTTATGATCTCTATCTCTGTCAAATAAATAAATAAAATCTTTAAAAAAAAAGAGGTCCAATTTCATAAAAAGAGGGAAATTATATTTAAGAATACACAAACACACACACACTGCTCACACACACACAAGCTTGAGGGTAAGATTTGCTCTGGTTGTGGTCCTCAAACCCCCTATTCCTGTATTGTCATGAAGCTCATCCTCATATACTTGCCATACAGAAAGTTTTTATTTAAAACAGAAAGATGTGGGGCGCCTGGGTGGCTCAGTGGGTTAAGCCTCTGCCTTTGGCTCAGGTCATGATCTCAGGGTCCTGGGATCTAGACCAGCCTCGGTCTCTCTGCTCAGCAGGGAGCCTGCTTCCCACCATACCCCCTGCCACCTGCCTCTCTGCCTACTTGTGATTTCTCTCTGTCAAATAACTAAAAATAAAATCTTAAAAAAAAAAAAAAGATTTAAAACAGAAAGATGGAACTCTGGTCACAAGTTTCCCCTCCCTGAACATGCCTGATTCCCAGTGAGGCAGTTATAGAACCAGAGCTTTGGCGTCTCCAGAATAAGACTCATTAATTAAGGCTCCATGGGTCTGGGGAAAATCTGTGTTTGCTGAGAAGTTAAATTATAAATTATATATTGATTTGCAGGTGATTTTTCATCAAAGGAGTTTTAAAGAACTAGCTTACCTGACATGATGCCAGTAAATTTTGATTTAGAAAGATGAGATAAAATTTTGGAAGGAGAAACAACAGAGAATCAAAGGCAACTTAAAATAAGACAATTGACCAGGAAAACAAAAGGAAAAACACTTCTGTGCCACGCTTGACTTATAATTTATAACTAAAATACTCATTTGAGTAAAACCACTGAGCTAAATATTAAATGAAAAATCAATTTATATGGGCTGTTCTATTGAAAATGTACTTTTTACTACGTGACACACTCTATTTCTGCAGATTAGCCTCATGTCTTAGGTGAGCCCCAAAGCAAAGGAACATCAGATGGAACTGTGAAGGGAATCACCTTACATGCCTTTATTTTATCCATCCTTCCACATAACTGAGAAGAGGACATTTCAGCCACCTCATCTCCATTTGCCTGTAGAATTTCAAAAGACACCTTTAAAATTATTCTTTTTTTTTAAAATTATGTTTAGCTAGTCACCCTACAGTACTTCATTAGTTTTTGATGTAGTGTTCCATGATTCATTGTTTACGTGTAACACCCAGTGCTCATTGCAAAACGTGTCCTCTTTAACACCCATCACTGGGCTAACCTGTCCCCCCACCCTACTCCCCTCTAAAACCCTCAGTTTGTTTCCCAGCATCCAGAGTCTCTCATGGTTCATCTCCCTCTCCGATTCCCCCCCTTCATTTTTCCCTTCCTTCTCCTAATGTCCTCCATGCTACTTATGTTCCACATGTAAGTGAAACCAACTGATAATTGTCTTCCTCTGCTTGACTTATTTCACTCAGCATAATCTCCTCTAGTTCTATCTGTGTTGATACATATACATTCGTCCTTTCTGATGGCTGAGTAATCTTCCATTGTGTTTCAGTGACCAACTCCCAACACTCTAGCTCGAGTTGATACATTGCCACTAGAAACAATTAGTTATTTGAATTTCTGTGGCCACGATTGTGTCTTCTTATAATTGATTCAGAACTGACACAAAACACTGGAAGTTTCATGTCTCTACCCTCTTGATTCGATAGGCTTCTATATTGTCATGTGCCCACCACAGTAGAGCTAGCCAACATCTCTATCATACCCCATGCTTCTCATTTCAGTTGTGTAGTGAGAACGTGTACAATCTAGTCCCAACGTTAAAGTGTCTACTACAGTACGGTGGACCATAATCATCTGATTATATTTTTAAGAAGAGACCTTTAAACTGGAGGAATAAAGTAACACATGCTCTCTGCAAAAACTAATCAATCCATCACAAAATCTAGAAGAAATCTTTTTAAAAACAACAACAACAACAACAACAAAAAATGGTTTATAGTCTCACAACTGGGAAATAACCAGGACTAAATTTTGCATGTAACTTATCAGGCTTTTCTTCTCTATGCATATAATCTCATGTTTATGTATTTACAAAACTGGGATGCCATTCCTTCAATCTCTTCACCAGATATGGATCTAAATTCTAATTTTAATTCACCAAAGAGTAATTGACAGTATCTTTGTTGCATAATTTAAGTAATACTATTTTCTTCTTTTTCACTTCCGAGGTTCCACTTTACACAAAAATCAAGAACTGTAATGAATCTCCCTGGATATCTGTATCTTCATACATGTATTTCCTTACAAAAAGTAAACTCCTCAGAATGGAATTACCACAATCAAGGGTGTGCACATTTTCAAGGTGTTTGATCCATCTTGTCAGATTGCCTTCTAGAAAGCTCTGTCCATGTGAAAGCCAACAGCAGGAGTATAACACTGCCCATCTGCTCTCCAGCATTGGATATTACCACTCTTTTTAATATTTTATTCTCAGGGAAAACTTGAAAAACCAAATGTCAACCCAGCATTTGTGCCTTTTAACACCACAGAGAGTTTCTTAGTAGTAATAAGTGGGGGAAAATGCACAGCAATGGAATACATTCGACAACTTCTAATCATTTTTGAGGAAAAAATGCATCCTTCAGAGTTACTTGGAACTAACTCTGAGGTCATTATTATAGTTACTGTGTACAGAGACTGCTGGGGAAGATTAAAGGCGTTTCTGTTAGCTGGGCAGATAGAAAATGAGGGCCATGAGTCATTCATCTGATACTTGGAGTCTGAAACTGTGTGGAGGGTCAGGGGGTGGATGTGTATTTCAGCAATTCACAAGACAGCCGTTTCTTCTCTCCGCAGTGCCTGGCACAGTCATACCTCATTCTGATATGAAATCCAAGACTTGCATAGCTTATTTATTTGACTGTGTTATCTAAAATAACACTAGTGACTTGCACAGACATTTTCAATGTGGACCTTACAAAACCAGGTGGGGAATAACAGCAAAAAGACTCCGTAGGGAATAATGATAATCCACTAGGCAATCAGAAGTAAAGTGGTGAAGACAAGCGGAAACATGCTAAGTCAGGGCATAAAATACAGGGAAATTCTCAGGGCTCTATCGCCCTGGGACCTTTGGCTGTCCTTTTTTCTCATGTATATGTTTCTTCACAGTGACAGACTCACAGAATTACAACCACTGCCCTGTTATGCTGCCCAACTCTTGTCAGTCGCACGGTGATCTCTTGGAGAAAATGAAGTAAGGATCCTTAAAACAAACAGACCCAGGAGGCTAGGTTAGCCCCATACAATCACTCTGACTAGCCATTCAGGTATCTTAGAGGCCATATAAGATTTCTTGGATGCGCCAGATTGTTTGGGCTCATGAAAGGAGTGCACTTGCAAGCATCCCATCTGAGGGGTGGTATTTTAAACAGTTGGGTTTTTTTTTTTTTTTTTAGATTTTATTTACTTATTTGATAGACAAGGAGGCAGAGAGGCAGGCAGAAACAGAGGAGGAAGTAGGCTCCCCGCTGAGCGGAGAGCCCGATGTGGGGCTCGATCCCAGAACCCTGGGATCATGACCCAAGCTGAAGGCAGAGGCTTTAACCCACTGAGCCACCCAGGCGCCCCTTAAAGGACATTTAAAAGGAGATGAAAAGTTGTACAAACATGCCTATTTGGGAAAGACTGACACAACAGGATTTAAAATTTCTCCCCTGTTTCTCTAACACAGCCATTTCATACATGAAGCCAGCTTGCCAAATTTCATTTGCTGTATGAAATTTCATCCAAGTGATCTAAAGTGGAAAGCGGGCATTGAAGAAGATATCCACGTCCAAATAGGCTTCATACAGCATTGTGTCTTTTTATTATTAATAATTATTATCACTTAAAGATTTGGATCAAAGCGATAGGGCATCTGGAATCTTTCTTTGAAAAGGGATAAATAGGGGCACCTAGGTGGCTCAGTCAGTTAAGCATCTGCCTTTGGCTCTGGTCATGATCTCAGGGTCGTGGTATCGAGACCCGCATCAGGCTCCCTGCTCGGTGGGGGTCTTCCTCTCCCTCTCCCTCTGTCCTTTGCCCTTCCTCCCCACCCACTCATACTCTTGAACACACTCTTTCCCTCTCAAATAAATAAAATTAAAGAAAAAAAAAAGAAAGGGATTAATAATGGCGAGGACAATCCTCCCAACATGAAATTAGAAATATCAATGGAGTCATTGCAAATGAGTTTTTAAACATGTAGTTTGTTCCAAACATTTTGAATCGATTCAAACATTTAATTTTAACTTGATTTCCACCATGCAGTGTCCCCATAATTATGTCTTTATTTCACATAGATATAGTATGTTAGACAGCTGAGACTTGAAAAGATAATTGGTTCGGTTCCCCACTTCCAATGCAGTAATTCTAAAATGTGAGTGAGCATCAAAGTCACTCAGGGAGAATTGAAGGTCCCACCCCACAGCACTCCTATTCAGAGCACTTAATGTGGGATGGAGAAACGCATGTCGCACCTATTCCATAGTTATTTTGGGTACTTCTTCCCAAATCACAGGAGAGCACTTGTTCTCATGGATATTGAAATCATTCAGAACAAGTTGCTGTTTGGGAAAGATATCCAAAAATAGCACTCTCCAAAACTTCTGTTACTTCATGCCAGTTTTTCTTACCCCTGGATGGTCCAAACATTTTTCCTTATACCCACCAAAAATGTCCACAGTTAATCTAAGGGAAAGTATAACACGATGATGGCTCAGTTGGTTAAGAGTGTGACTTTGGCTCAGGTCAGGATCTCAGGGTCCTGGGATCAAGGGCTCCGCACTCAGCGGGGAGTCTGCTTCTCCCTCTGAACACCCCCCTCCAGCTCATGTTTTTTCTCTCAAACAAATAAATAATCTTTTAAGAAATAGTACAGATGAGGGGCGCCTGGGTGGCTCAGTGGGTTAAGCCTCTGCCTTCAGTTCAGGTCATGATCTCAGGATCCTGGGATTGAGTCCCACATCAGGCTCTCTGCTCAGTGGGCAGCCTGCGTCCCTTCCTCATCTGGTTGTTGCTCTGCCTACTAGTGATCTCTCTCTCTCTCTCTCTGTCAAATAAATAAATAAAATTAAAAAAAAAGAAATAGTGTAGATGACACCATTTTTTTTTGATTTATGATATGTCAATATCTTATGTTTGCAGGGTAGTTTTTTAGCTCTACATACATTTTACCACTGGAGCTACTTAGCATCACTGAGACCATCCTTCATTTAAAACTGAAATCTCCTGCTGTCTTTTCCTCTCCTTTTTAATACCATAACTATTTTATGTCTTTCTGGAATATCTGATGAGGATTTATAAGACATCTAGGGGGGACAAATCCCAGAATTTTCTTTTTATTTCCCTACAGTATTTCTTTACAAATTTTTTTAGTTCTCAATCCTAGTACCTACTGACTAAAATACAAAATGACAGCTCAGGGGTGCCTGGGTGGCTCAGTCAGTTACGCATCTGACTTTGGCTCAGATCATGAATTCAAGGTCCTGGGATTGGGTCCCTCATTGGGCTCCCTGCTCAATAGGGAGTAGGGTTGTCCCTCAGCCCCCCCCCAAATGTGCGTGCATTTTCTCTCTCTCTCTCTCTCTCTCAAATAAATACATAAAATCTTTTAAAAATAATAAATGACAGCTCAGATGAAGTTCAAAATGTACAGACTATCAGGATAGCCTCCAAAACAGAAACATTGAAAGGCAGATGAGACATTTACTTGGCCATTCCAGCTATGATTTGTTTTTGTGTGGTTTCTATAAGATATAGAATCTAGCAACGTTTTGAAACACAAAATATACTCAAAGACAACTACATAAAAAAGAACTAAGGGAATTCTTTTTTTTTTTTTTGAGATTTTGGCCAACTCCAGAGATGTAAGAGCACTGAACAGCCAACACAATTCCTAGCTTATGGAAAAGCTGATCTAGAATGATTCCTAACTAAGTACATAGCTAAGAAGCTGTGCCCCAGTTTTATCTGAGGAAGCATTTTGTAACAGTGCCACATGTGTATGTTGGAAATCTGATTCTTTTTTCCCCTGAAGCAGGACCAATCTGCATTTCATGAACAACAACTACCTTTTATATTATACTCTGAAATTATGTAAATCCTGAATTCAATTATAGAGATGATTTTGCTAGGACAATCGTTTAGCATGTTAAAAAAAAAAAAGAGGTTAGAGAATATAGTCGTAAAATATACTGACCTAGAAATGAATCTATTTCTTGACTTAAGCCTAAAAAGCAATACAGGAATTTCTCAGTCATTAAGTAGGTAATTATCTCTCTTTTCACTTTTCCACCCACACTCCATTTTTCTCACTCCCATGGCTAATTCTCCCAGGAGAGCTAATGTCCTTGAAATTGTAGTAAAAAACACCATCAAAAAAGATGAAACTACACATATCTCAGATGGTTCCTTAATACACCTCTAATAAAATGATGAAGATTTTTTTAAAAAGATAACACTAGTGAGTGAGAGATAATCTATTAATATTATCAGATGCTGAGGCTTGCATAAATTTAGAGATCATCCCGACAGTCTGATTTTATGGTTAAGGAACTGGGGAAACCTGAGCAGCGAAGTCACAGGCCTGGGGTCACAAAGCTGGCAAGCAGCAGTTTGAGCTGAAACGCAGGTCTTCTGACTCCTTGTTAAAACCGTTTCCCAGGGCGCCTGGGTGGCTCAGCGGGTTAAAGCCTCTGCCTTCAGCTCAGGTCATGATCCCAGGGTCCTGGGATCGAGCCCCGCATCGGGCTCTCTGCTTGGCTGGGAGCCTGCTTCCCTCCTCTCTCTCTGCCTGCCTCTCTGCCTACTTGTGATCGCTGTCTGTCAAATACATAAATCTTAAAAAAAATAAAAAATAAAAAAAAAAATAAAACCCTTTTCCCATCAGATCCTGGGCGGGCAGTCAATCATGGCAGAAAAGCCTACAATGGGGATTGATTGATTGATTTCTAAGTTCCCAGGCAGGAGATGGCTTTTATCTTTAAACTTGATCAAACCAAATTTCAGTCCCTACAACCTGTTTTGTTGGAAGTGGGAATGATTTTTCAATCACTAAGTCATTATTCAATATGTGTTACCTAGCTTCAACACTTCAACCTATGTGTACCTGTGTGTGTGTGTGTGTGTGTGTGTGTGTGTGTGTACATTTAAAATTCTAGGTATAATTTAAAATCCTCCTGGGGGGGGAGTGTCTGGTGGCTCTGTGCGTTAAAGCCTCTGCCTTCGGCTCAGGTCATGATCTCAGGGTCCTGGGATCGAGCCTTGCATTGGGCTCTCTGCTCAGCAGGGAGCCTGCTTCCTCGCCTCTCTCTGTCTGCCTCTCTGCCTACTTGTCATCTCTGTCAAATAAATAAATAAAATCTTTAAAAAATAAAAAAATAAAATAAAATAAAATCTTCCTGGGAATTCTGTTCAACTCACTTCTTATGGTAGGGATCAGGAGGGCCAATGTCAGCAAGTGTGTGTACACTTACACGGATCTCCAGCCATATTTCAATTTGAGTACGGAAGAGTCTTGAGCTCTGGGGCAGGGTGGAGAAGGAGCCATGGGTGGTTTGCTTTCTATAGGATTTTGATGACACTCTACCCCATGGAGACAACTTAAAGGCATCCTATGGAGTCATTATTCCCATCAAAACATTTCGAGTGAACATAAACTTCAGTACAAGTTGGTGCCACTGATTACCATGAGATCCCCTCCATCAAGGAAGCTTTGTGTAGGACAGAAATGTAAGAAGCTGAAGTCACTTTTCTCGGATAACTAAATATTTCCCTCACTGATGTGACCCAAATGCGGAACACACTGCCTAGCAGGGAGTCACGAAGAGCCATAATAATCTCAGACCTTGTGAGTGACTCTGAGGAGAGTATAGGAAGCTAGGGGATTCACATAAAATCATGCCCCCTTACTCCTCCTTTGAAATATACTCAGCTACCACATAGACCATGCGTTTGAACCCCTGAGAGTCAACAGCATAAATTACATCCGCCTCTATAAAACTAACTCAGGGAAAATTCTCTTGAGTAATTTCTATGTAAAACTTTCTTTTGAAAACACAGTTTGGGGCGCCTGGGTAGCTCCATTGGTTAAGCAACCGCCTCTAGCTCAGGTCATGATCCCGGAGTCCCAAGATCAAGTCCCACATTGGGCTCCCAGCTCCATGGGGAGTCGGCTTCTCCCTCTGACCTTCTCCCCTCTCATTCTCTCTCACTCTCTCTTAAATAAAATAAAATCTTAAAAAGAAAAAAGACAACACAATTCACGGGGTGGCTGGATGGCTCAGTTGGGTGAGCATTCAACTCTTGATTTTGGCTCAGGTTATGATCCCAAGGTCATGGGATCGAGCCCTGAATCAGGCTCCATACTCAGCATGGAGTCTGCTTGACCTTCTCTTTCCTTCTCTCTCTGCCCCTTCCCAACATGCGTGCGTGCATGCACTATCTCTCTCTCTCTCAAATAAATAAATAAATAAATCTTTTTTTAAAAAAAACCACAGAATTCACAATTTAATACTACTGGACTGGAGTTCTATGCAAATGTTATATCTAGTTTACATCTTAGAAAGACGAGAGCCATAATATCGTGACATTAAATAAGTATTCAAACAATATAATAAGCTCTCCAAAGGAAAACATTTTCTATGCTAAGGAAAGTAAGATTTCTTTTTTTTGTTTATTTGTTTTTTAACTTTAGGGATGTGCATAGTAATAAATAAATCAACTCTAACTAGAGAATTTAAATGCTTTTTTTAAATAGTGATAATAATCATTCTACTTTCCACAACTTAACACAATCTGACAAATAAACAATTTTCCTCTGAAAGCATCAAAATGTCTTCTCTTTACTTTGTTCTGATAAGCGTTTTTCACATCATCAGCTGTGCCCTAGGGTTCACAGATGGGCTACCAAAATACATTTTCTACAAAACTCATTCAAGTAGATTGTACAACAAGAAGCCATGTGGAGTCCCATTTACACAGTTAGAGTCTTCCCAGTGCATAGGATGCCAGCTGGATACTTTCATTCATTAATGCAACAACAATCATAACCACAATCTCCACCATAAGAAAAAAAAAAAAAAAAAGAAGGCACAGCCTATATCAGCACTTAATAAAAATTGATTGCGAGCTAAGGTCCCGGCGGTAGAATTATTTTTAAGAGTTAAAAAAAAAATCGAATTAAAAACACAAACGATTGGGGCGCCTGGGTGGTTCAGTGGTTAAAGCCTCTGCCTTCAGCTCAGGTCATGATATCAGGGTCCTGGGATCGAGCCCCACATCAGGCTCTCCGCTCCATAGGGAGCCTGCTTTCACCTCTCTCTCTGCCTGCCTCTCTGCCTACTTGTGACCTGTCTGTCAAATAACACACACACACACACACACACACACACAACACACAAAGGATTAAGAAAGAGAAGAGCAGATCATCACTGACATTGGAGTTTCAAGCAAATACTTCATGTTATAGAGCACTGTTGAAATATTGGGTTCCTGTTGGCGCTGTTCCCAATTATTCTGACTTCTCTTCCACTCCAGTCTCTTTGAGAAGCCCCGTAATATACCTGATACACGGATAACTGAGGACAAGGAAGTAAAACCACGGAAGACTGAAAGCTGTTCTCTCTTTAAGTAATCATCTAGTTGTGAGTGAAAGGAACAACAGTCCCCTTGGTTAAGCATAGTTTCACGCTGGCCTCCAACTTCTGAGCTGACAGCTAGCGATAAGCTAATCAAAGCGAAATCAAAGTACATAAAATGAAAACACTTTGACATACCAGACAGTGAGAACCACCCGCAGTTTTTAAATGGAAGGCAAACCTTTAGAAACATATTAAAGCATGTTAGACAACAATTAATATCCCAAATAAAATGCACATGCATCATGCCGACGAGCTGCGGCAAGACAGTCATTTTTGGACTGAGCACTGCCAGCCTAGCATGGTGATGGTGAAGTGTGATGGGCTGGCCAGGCTGGGAGGGCTCAAGGTCTCCAGCCCTGCGTCGGCCAGAGTAGCTTGGTTTCAATCATTGTATACACTGGACTCCTTGTTTGAAGAAAGTGTGCTCCTGCTATTAAAAAAAAAAAAAAAAAAAAAAACTCCAAAAAGTACTGTTTTAAAAATACCTTTACAGGTCCAGAAAGATGTTAACCAATATATTCAGTGACAAAAGCTAATTACAAGATTTCTTAATCCTATTTTTTATTATATACACACAGAAGGATAATTACCAAAATCACTTAGTAGATAATCCTATTTAGAAAAAAGGGAATAAGAGTTCTAATTTCCTGTAATGAAGCTGTATTGTTTATGTACCTTGTTTTAAAAAGTTTACCATAAAGCTGGAAGATTTATTTTACTCTTCCCCCTTATGAACACAGTTTGTTGCAAAATAACTATAGTAATAGACTCTTAACACACATATGTCCATCATCCTTTCAGAATCAAACAATAATAGCACACAGGTACAGAGTCTTAAAGTTAACTTTCGGACCGCTTTCTATGTGGTAGGCTTTTGAAAGATTCAAATGTGGTGAATCATATAATTTTCTTGGCTACATTTCATGTTGAATTTATAGACAGTTGCAGAGTAAAGAGCAGTGTCTGTAAGATGTATGTAAAGGAACAGATGTCAGATTGAAATTAGTACACGAGTCCCTCTGATTATCTACTAGGTTGCAAATGATAACATACACTTAAAAATATGAACAGGTTGAACATATGCAATAGTGCCGCTGAAAAGAAATATAATGCAAGCCAAAGATTTCATTTTAAATTTTGTGTGAGCCATATTGAAAAAAAAGAAAGATGAAATTAAATTAATGATGTCTTATTTAACCCAGCGTCTCCAAAAATTAGCAGTTTAGTATGAACCAACAAAGAAAGTATTAATAAGGGGCGCCTGGGTGGCTCAGTGGGTTAAGCCGCTGCCTTCGGCTCAGGTCATGATCTTAGGGTCCTGAGATCGAGTCCTGCATCGGGCTCTCTGCTCAGCAGGGAGCCTGCTTCCCTCTCTCTCTCTTTGTCTGCCTCTCTGTCTGTCAAATAAATAAATAAAATCTTTAAAACAAAACAAAACAACAAAAAAAGAGAAAGTATTAATAAGCTATTTTATGTTTTTTCATATTAAGTTTTTGAAGTTCAGTGTGTATTTTGTATTGACAACATATCTCTATTCAGACTAGTCGCATTTTCAGCACTCAGTGATCACTTGGGATTAGTGGCTACCATACTGGACCACTCCACAATATTTTAAACATATAAAATTATAAAGTAGTATCTTCACCAGGGACAAGAAATTGCATATTTCTTGAATCATCCTACGGTAAACACCTTCAAAATCTTCTATATGTAATTTGTTCCAGTCTTATCTACCCTCACAGTCTATTTCTTCCTTCTCTTCAAAGGAAGTCTCTGAGTTCAGCCAAATCTCTTTCCTCAGTTTCCTGCAAAAAAACCTTCCTGTCAACTTCTCTAAATCTTCTCTGTCCCGTAACACCCAACACAAACTCCACCACCTGCAAGAATTTGTGTCGTATCACACCATCAGGGTAATGCCAATCAAAACTACAATGAGATACCAACTCACACCAGTCAAAGTGGCGAAAATCAATAACCTAAGAAACAACAAGTGTTGGTGAGGATATGAAGAAAAAGGAACCCTCTTGCACTATTGGTGGGAATGCAAACTGTTGCAGCCACTGTGGAAGGCAGTAAGGAGGGTCCTCAAAAAGTTAAAACTAGATCGACTCTACAATCCAGTAATCACACTACTGGGTATTGACTCAAAGAATATGAAAACATTAACTTAAAAGGATACATGCACCCCTATGTTTACTGAAGCATTATCTAGAATAGCCAACTTATGGGAGCAGCCCAAGTATCCACTGACTGGTGAATGGAAAAGAAAGACATGATGTATACACAACAGAATATTATTCAGCCATAAAAAAAGAATGAAATCTTGTCATCTGCAACAACATGGATGGAACTAGAGGGTATAACATTAAGCAAAATAAGTCAGTTAAAGACAGATAAGGTAAGATTTCACTCATGTGGAATTTCAGAAACAAAGCAAATGAAGAAAAGAAAAAAAAAAAGAGTCAAACTAAACAACAGAATCTCGACTATAGAGAACACACAGATGGTGACCAGAGGGGGAGGCAGGTGGGGGTAATGGATGGAACAGGTGATGGGGATTAAGAGCACACTTACCATGATGAGCACTGAGTAATGTACAGAAGTGCTGAATCACTCTATTGTACAAATGAAATTGATATAACACTGTATGTTAACTATACTAGAAAAATATACTAGATATTAACTATACTAGAAAAATATACTAGAAAGAATACTAGAAAAAAATAATGTTTCTGATTGTTCTGTAAGTCCTATAGCACATAATGTCTACGTCATTAATTTTGATGCTTATTTGTAGACTGTGCTGAATTCTTTTTAACTATTATATATTTACAGGTTCTTGAAAATAAGGATCATGTTTTATACTTTCCTTGTCTCCCTCCAGTGTTATCGAGTGAAGTATTTTGAATATATCAAGTCAAAATACTTTACATAGTTCTTCTGCATTTTTTTATTTCATTGCCTGCCTGAGAAGCATGATCCATGATACTTGAACTTGCTTTAAGCAAACAAACCAACCTAATGGATGCAAAGGAAAAAATCTTTCTAGTAACCTAGAAATCTCTCTCTCTCTAGAGAGATATCTCTCTATAGATCTCTCTCTCTCTAGAACCATTAAGAGAAGGGAGCTAGTCATGAGGAGTTCATCATGAAAGTATTCGACAAGAGTATAGCTAGCCATTCATTTGGGATAGGGAGAATGTCTAAAACAAACGGATAGTTGGATTTGGTAATGTCTGAGTATCATTCTGATTTTAAGATTGTATAGCCAAGAAAGCTAATGTGTGAAAATTCAATTTTATGATTCATCTGTTAGTTTAAGATCTGTCAATCTGCAATAAAGAACCGGGTAAATAAATAAATTGGGCAGTTATTTAGAGACCTCATTAGTTTCCATTTACTTGCAATTGTAAAGTTAAATTTGGCAAAGTCAGCTATATAAATAGTTAGAATTGTGTGTGTGTGTGTGTGTGTGTGTGTGTGTAATCAACTATGTAAAGACTACTATATTGGGGCGTCTGGGTGGCTCAGTCTGTTAAGCATCCAACTCTTGATTTTGGTTCAGGTTGTGATCTCAGGGCCATGGGATCAAGCCCCACAACAGGCTCTACACTCAGCCCAGAGTCTGCCCAAGTTTTCTCTTCCTCTCACTCTGCCCCTCCCCCAACCTCTCTCCAAAATAAATCTCTCTCTCTATATATATATAGTTCTTATATATATATATATATATAATATATAGATTAAATATATATTATTACTATATCTCTCTTTATATAGTTCTTATATATAAATAAATATATTTATAAATGATAATATATAATAATATAATATTTATATTATAATTTATAATATATAAATATAATATAAATAAATTTTTATATATAATACATATTAAAATATATATTAAATATATACTATTTATATATTTAATATATATTATATATATTAATATATATTATTTATATATAAGAACTATATATATAGAGAGAGAGAGAGAGAGATACTGATATAAGGCAAGATGCTTATTGGGCTGTCCCTGGGGGTTGTTTTAACAGAAACGGATCTCTAGCATCTAATGACTTTGATGTAAACTGCTAAGGTGATTATTTACTAGGTGAGACAGAAGAGAAAGGCTTCCCTTCCAACCCTGTTCTAGCCATAAACAGTATCTCCTTCTCTTTTTTGGTAAGAATGAAAGACAATACAAGACTGGCCCGCCAGCCATCCAGCCATCCGCTTTCTCCGTGGTCAGTATTCACTCAGAATCGATCAGGCCCTGAGAGCCAGTCAGCCGGGGGCCACCCTCTCCTTAAGTGCCCGGGCACATGCACAGCTTGACATCGAGAAGCTCTGGGCCCCACACTGGCTTAAAGTATCAGAGTCAGGAGAATCTAAAGCAAATTCACAAGTTAAGAATCAGTTAACTCAAGTCCTAAGTATCAAAATCCATTCTCATTCCATCCCTCAAAAAAGAGAAAGATTAGTATTATTAGCTAATTCATATATGTGTGTACTTTTTGTAATAGAGTTCTGATCTGACTCTACAGGATCACTGAGAAGGCTAACATCCCAAACTGAGCTGCCTCATCATTCCTGGCGTGTGTGGGGGTCAACAGATCCCCAGCCAATGCAGCACCCATTTTAGCAACAACACCCCTCAAGAAGAAACAAAACTTCTGGATGGCTGACCGAAAGACTCATGCTTGCTTTCTTTAAATAGCTTATTTGGAATTTACACTGCCCTCTTTTAAAAGTTACTTTAAGGGGCACCTGGGTGGCTCAGTGGGTTAAGGCCTCTGCCTTCGGCTCAGGTCATGATCCCAGGGTCCTAGGATCGAGCCCGGCATTGGGCTCTCTGCTCTGCAGGGAGCCTGCTTCCCCCTCCCTCTCTGCCTGCCTCTGCCTACTTGTGACCTCTGTCTGTCAAATAAATAAATTTAAAAAATCTTAAAAAAATAAATAAAAGTTATTTTGAAGGGAGATAAAAATCCTCTTTCAATGGTGGGGGTTGGTGACAGTAACCACTTTATTAACAGGCAGGTTCTTTGTCACAGCCTTATAGTTCTGTGAGTTTGGCTAATGATGGACTGAAGAAAGAAACACAAGGTAGGAAGTCCCACTTTGCTCTGAAGGCTGAAAGCCCTGAGTTCTAATCATGGACGGCCTCAAGCCAGCCTTGTGTCCTTGTCAACTCAGTTAACCTCAGGGGACTTCAGTGTCATCCCATGTAAAGCCAGAGAAAGCCACCCATGGGGTAAGTGACAATGAGAAACCAGCTAGCTCACGATGGGCCCCCAGCAGACGTTAATGGACTCCCTGCCACTGAATGACATAGCGAGTCATGTAATCAGAGAATTCTCAACAAGAGCTGAAGATGGAAACCGGAGTCTCCCTGGAGGCTTGAAGAATTAGATCCCAGTAAGCACAGGGCCAAGCGGATCAGGGAGGAGGGGGAGAAAAGAATGAGCAAAGAAGGGAAGAATCGGGCATCTAGGAAACAGCTAAATGCAGAAAAAAGTCAGAGCAGCCACAGAGAGCATGGCCCAGAGGACTAACCGAGCTAGGAGCCCTGTGGGTCCAAAAGGCCTCCCCATCCAGGCTACAAGTGCTCTTTTACAGCGAGCGGAGGATTCACAAGAAATTCTTGAGAAACCTCAGGACAAAGCAGCAAAACTAGGTTTTAAAAAGAAAGAAAGAATGTCCAGGAGTTTCATAGAAAAGAAGCCTTATCAGGAATAGGTAGTGACTCAGAGAGTTAAAAAAGAAAGAAAAGAAAATTTATTTCACAATTTACAGTTCATATTTTATAGACCATATTCATTGAACCATCATCAGCATCTGCTAATAAATTCTGAAAAATATGCTTCTCTGACTCTTATCAGTCAGAACATAAGGTTAATAGGATGGTTAAAACTCTCAGCAAACATTTAGGAAAAGCTTACTGTGTGCAAGGCACAGGGCTCTCTAAATGAAATCCAGACCAGGTCAAATTTACTCTCTGACCACATGCCTACTGATGTCATGAACAGTCCGGTAATTCTGAGGACAATGAACAGTACTGAGAGAATGAGATATAACTTAACGCATCATTCTGTAGGTCCTGATTTTTACAGAGTACTTCTGCTTCGAACACTGGGGGGATAACACTACAGAACTAACTCTTTCAGACAGGTGGGAATGATCTTCTAAAATTCCTTTATGCCTGATTTTTTTTTTAAAGCAGTTCAGTGGGAACTGACCATTTACAATCCAAACAAATAGGAAACTTGAAATTTCCCTCTTTCAAAAGAGGTAGGATAGAGACTCATGTTTCAAGATACGTGGGTTTCTGAACCTTACATACTTATTCCTTAAATACTTTCTTCCATGAAATCGTTTCTGTGTTGTACCAAGTTTTTCCCAACCATATACGTCAATTGTGTTCATTTACTATATCAAAAAAGAGTTAAGGGCCCCTGAGGGGTAGAGTTCCAGATAAAATATAGGACACTTATTTAAATTTGAGCTTAAAATAAGCAACCAACTAGGCAAACTACCATATTCCCAATAGCTTACGGAAAGATTGTATTTTATTTGTAATTTAATTACGCACCCAAATAATGAATTGCCAGTTATTTGACTCCTGCTAGATTCAGTGTCACTAGTTTCTTTTACTCAAGTCATAGATGAGACATCTTGATATTCGAGTTCTACAGAAATACATAATAGGCATGCGTGATATATATATAAAATCTGCCCCCAGTACCTGACACTCCTAAAACTCTTAGAATTAGGGTTGCTAATAAAATCTTTTGTTCTAATACCCTTGGTTCCTCATACACAGCTCCTAAGACCTTTATCATTTCCTGAGTGATAGGCGAGTCCACAGAGCTCCTAAATCCCTTGGAATTTCCCAGGTGATATGAATGCCTTTTGCTTTAATGAATCCGTTTTGCACACCCAGAAGGAGGTTGACCAGATAGACCGAGTCATGATAAGAAGCTTGGAAATCTCAGCCCCAACTCCCACTCTCTGAAAAGAGAAGATGAGCTGGAAATGGAGTTAATAATTGATTACACCTACACGATGAAGCCTCCATAAATCCCCAGAGCATGGAGCTCAGAGAGCCTGCAGTTGGTGAACACACACACACACAAGCTGAGGTGGGGGGGGGGGGCAGCACTTCCTGACTCCCCAGGGACCGAAGACCTTTCCAGACCTTGCCTAGTGTATCTCCAGTTCTGGCTGCTCATCTGTATCCTTTATTATGTCCCTTATAAAAAACCAGTAAATGTAAGTAGGTGTTTTCATGAGTTCTGTGGGCCATTCGAGCAAATTATCAAATCCAAGGTGGGGTCATGGGAACTCCAATTTACAGTTGGGAGGTGAGAAGCGCAGGTGTCAACTTGTGTTCCCAGTTGGCACATGACACAGGAGGAAGACTGTCTTCTGGGACGGAGCCTTTCACCTGCGGAGCCTGACGCTCTCTCCAGGTAGATGGTGTCAAAACTGGGCTGAACTGTAGGATACCCAGCTGGTGTCACAGGCCTGCTTGATGTGTGGGAAACTCACACATCTGGTGTCAGAAATGCTGCCAATGTGTGTGAGTAGAGGAGAACACAGGAGAGTTTTTCGAAGACAGCATGTCACGGACAGTGAAATCCAACACAGCCTAAAGCTCTCGGGTTCTTCTTACAAGAGCTGCCGCAATATTTAACTACAAAATCTGCTGGGTGCAAAGAAGGAAAGGGGAAGGTTTTGTGAAATTGTAAACCTGGGTGGGGAGGCCAGATTTAGCAAACACAATACAGGATGTACAATGAAGTCGGAATTCCAGATTCAGGGAAGAAAAATGTCCTATGAGTGTATCCCATGCAATATCTGAGATACACTTGTGCTTCAGAAAAAAAAAAAAAAAGGATTGGCCACTCATGTAAAGCTCAGCTTGAACTGGATGTCTTGTATCTATTTTCTGGCTAACTGTATTACATTTTGTGGCGGGGGGCGGGGGGGGGGGCTGCTTTACCTGGTCTGGTCTGAGAGCTCAGGAAAGGGATCCCGGCGGAGGCAGACTAATGAATGATCTTTGAAAGTTTTATGGAATGAATAAAATGAGCCGAAAACAACCCACCATGTCTGTCTTAATTGCTTATGTTAAATCAAAAGCATCATCCTCCGTAAGATCTGAGGGTCTGGGTTAGCATGGTTCCATGATGCTTTGACTCTAATCCACAGAGATTCCTCCTAGAGCTCTTGACATACAATTGCTGGGATTTTTGGACCACCTGCCCATGAAATAATAAACTCCTAAAGGCAGCAAACACATCCTTCCTTATGATGTACACAGAAGCTAGCTTACTTCCAGATACACATATCTTAAAGAATTAATAAACATTTTAAATAAATGGGAAAATTATAAGCCATATTTCATAGTTAAGCAGGTACTAGTCAATAAATGCAAGATTATTACACAATTAAGTGTATTTAATCCCTATTTGTCTACTAGTAACTTCATATCATGCCCCAATCATAAAATATTCAGATGAAATGGATAAACCTATCACTGGGGTGCAAGTCAGTTGTGGGGCCACACCTGCAGAGTGATGGCTAGTCTGGAGATTCAAAACCAGAGACATAGATTTAGTATGTTTTAAGATTGAATTCAGAAGCCTCCCGTCCCCCATAAAGTGCTACAAATATTTTGAAAGTCACATAAACCCAATCAAATGGACACCCATCCCCTGAGGCACAGTTTAATACAACAAGAATTACAAATAAATCTTTCAGGACAAATCGAAGGGGAAAAATACATGGGAGAAATACATTGAGACGTCAAAAATAGTGCCACGTAGTCTAATCAGCTCTAAGCCTATAGTGTGTAACAGCTGGAGGGAGCAACTTACAGGGCAAGGAACTTGCTATAGAACAAAATGTCTCACCAAAAATTCATGTGTTGGAGGGCTAAGCCTCAATATAACTAACTGAATTGGGAGATTAGGCCTTTAGGAGGTAATTAAGGGTAAATGAGGTCACAAGAGTTGGATCCTAATTTGATAGGACTGATGGCCTTCCAAGAAGAGAAAGAGAGAGAGAGAGAGATCTTTCTGTCCACTCATGCACCAAGAAAAGGCCATTGAGCACACAGCAAGAAGGCTCCCATCTGCAAACCAGGAAGACAGCCATCACCAGAACCCAACCATGTTGGCGCCCTGATCTCCCAGTTCCAGCCTCTGGAATGGTGAGAAAATAAATTTCTGTTGGTCAATCCACTCAGTCCTTGATACTTTGTTATGATGGCTAGAACAGATCAAGACAGAACCGAGATGAAAGCGTTCATCAGCAGCCTTTTCTCATGAATACCAGAAACTGCAAACTGCAGGGCTCAGTTCAACAGGCACTTCTGAAATGCCAATGATTTCCTGGGTGTGTGGTCTGTAATCTCATCTTTTCCTCGTGAAACTTGACCCACTTCCCTACTACTGAAAGGCAGGCCATTTCTATGCATGTTCATTAAAGCATATTTGAAATCACAGTGGGCATCACTATATAGCTCAAGCAAAAAGAAACATGAGGGGATGCCTGGGTGGCTCAGTTGGTTAAGCGGCTGCCTTCGGCTCAGGTCATGATCCCAGCGTCCTGGGATCGAGTCCCACATCGGGCTCCTTGCTCGGCAGGGACCCTGCTTCTCCCTCTGCCTCTGTCTGCCACTCTGTCTGCCTGTGCTTGTTCTCTTGCTCTCTCTCTCTCGGACAAATAAATAAATAAAATCTTTAAAAAAAAAAAAAAAGAAACATGAGTAGTGAATTTTAAGTACATTTCCCATGCCTCTTCCTTACCAAAAAATGAGGTTTTAGACTAAAAGTAACCTGAAATAATGAAATTTACACTTCAGAGAACTTTCACAAAGAATAATGAAAGCTCTACTTGCAGGTGACCAGATGCTATTCTGAAATATCCAAGTATCCTTAGTTATGTGAATGGTGGTACTCTACAGTTGTCCAGTTATGAATCTAAATAAAGGTACCTCAAGAAATTTTTCACCTACCTAAATAATAGCATGTAATGAAGTTTATGATTTCCAAAAGGTTTGTGGCATTGTTTTCATGACCCGGGGTTTTTGTTTGTTTTGTTTTGTTCTGTTCTTGAAGTCGGGTCTATTCCAACCATGGAACCCAGTGCAGAGCTTGAACTCATAACCCTGATATCAAGACTGGTGCTGAAATCAAGAGTTGGGTGCTTGACCGACTGAGCCACCTAGGTGCCCTATGGGGTACCATTTAAAAATAAATAAAGTAAAACCTAACATACAATGTGTTGGATGTATCATGATCAACTGAAATATCACACAGACTGGAACATTCCCTTCAGTACTCTTGGCATCTCTCATCTGAGGGCTGGACTTAGACAACAGGTCAAATTATAAAGAGACACAGAATTATAAAGAATTTTAAAGAATTATGAAGAGCACAGAATAGGAGAAGAGAACTTGGTTGGGCAGATCATGTGACCACATCTATCGAAACAGACTGGACCAATTCCAGCACTGAAACTGTAACATTCGAGAGTCTTCTCATGAGACTCCCTTCTCTCCTGGATGAGACTGGATGGGCCAAATATTTGGTGGTTCGTGGATTTTAGCAAGTGAACAATTACCATCCTGGAGAGATAAAAGATACATGTGGTAATCATATTACTGGGCTTGAAATGATAGAAAGACAATGACACAAAAGGTCAGGAGTCCCAGCCCTGCTGTCATATAGGCCTCAGACAAGCAGGGCCCCACCTGTCTCCAGCTGTACAATCTATACAGTCAACGGGATGAGACAAGGTGATTTCTGTCTACGCTTAATGGTCCTAATGACTTAGAATTCAAAGAGTTCTATCCTGGCAAGAATCAAAGGCTGCTTACCACTTAGTGTCCGTAAGCTACTGATCTATCCAACAACCTGCCATTAACAGGGCTGTGGGCCTACAAAATCGGAATTATGGATTTATTGGGAATTACCTCATTTCCCCTTGAGTTCTTAGGTCCTGAGTTATTCATATCTGCACCCTCAGGCATCCTAGTGGACCACTTGTGATTTGGGCAGAATACGAGCAAAAAGGCTCTCTGTGGGAAGCGCACTAGAGCAAGTTCTGCCTCTGATCGGTGAGGGGCTTTCTTCTTCAACAGATCAAACCGAGAGTGCCCAGAGTCAAACCAAGAAACAAGACAAGCACAGCCTCAAGAAACAAGACAAGCACAGCCTGCTTCTCAGCAAGGGCAGCATGCAGTTGTGCACCCGAGGCAAGCACCTGCACATTTTCCAGCCCCGGTGGAAGATAACTAGGAACTGCCATGGGTACGGTGGATTTTGAATTCTTTCCGTGTCAACTGGAAGCTCTTCTGAGAAATGCAAAGGAGTTCGTTGTTTCGTTCCCTCTCTACTCTTGGAAACACTGGCTTCTCTGACAAGCAAAGACCCTCAGTGACTATGGAGGAAGGAAGGGCACACGGAGACTTACGGCCCCTGTCTGCTGGCTGCCATTGGCGCAGATCAAGAATGACAGGAGATGGATCGTCCTCGTGAAACGAGTTGGTAAGCGGGCCAGCCCACCAAAGTTTCCTTCCAAAGGTCTGTGGACTAAGCGGCAGAGCATGAGTCTATCGGGAAAAGAGTATTTTATTGCAGACCTCGCTGGGAACTCCTCTGGGGACAGGAGGAGAACTGATGGATGACGCGCTGGCCCCTTCCACGCAGGATGAACGCTCTCCTGTGAGAGCAGCACAGTGAAGATCAGACCCTGAGTCAAAGGAGGAGGTCCCGCTAGAAAAAAGGATGGCCCTGAAGTCACGGGAACACCAGGTTCATAGGATCTTTTTTTTTAAATGTCAGTTCATCTTGACCCTCAAAGTGTTCACAGGACCTGTGTAGCTGCTTGTTCCATTTGCTTTGTACGAAACACCAGATAGTGGCACGCAGGGTGTCTGAGCCTAAGTGAGAAGAGGATGCCTTCGAGGCTTACTGTTCATTCATCAAAGCAAATACCACAGTTTTAATACAAAAAGCTACAAAATAAGTGTAGGGAAAATCAGGGCAGGGAAAAGAGCCTGACTTAGGACTGGACAGGTTTGTGTTGACAACTCTGCTGCTTAGCACCTAGGAGATCACGTGTGAGTCACTTTGTCTTCTGAGCTTTTCGCTTGCTCCTTTATCCTATGGGATAAGCCCATCTATGACATTTGACTGTCCTGAGAAAGGACGAGAAATCAACAAATACATGCGTAATGTGAAGTCCTAACATTATGACTGGAACGTAATATATAATCAATAAGCATCACTTCCCTCACCCTCCTGTAGCTAGGAAAAATGATGACATAATTAACTACCACCTGTTTTTCTCTCTTCCTGCCCATATCTTCAAAATATGTCAGCACCATTAAAAATACCATATATAAGCTCAGACTATGATATTAGTCACCTAAAAGCATAAATCACAGATATCTATCTACCTCATGCGTGCATATATTTGCTACCAGAAGAAAGCAGTTCCAGAAATATTTTTGTTTATTCATTCATTCATTTATATTTTTCCAGAAATATTTCTAAAAACACATATTAATATGCATTCTAAAAGCATGAATGTTATATGCTGTACTCGGCAACCTGGAAGCTATTATTCAGCACATTATTTCTGTAAAACACCAGGGTGCCTACGAAGCTAGCGTTAAGTTCATATAGATAAAATCGTTGTCAAAAATATTTTCCCAGTGATCAGCCAGGCATTCTCAAAATTACTGGCCTCTTAAGGACCACATGTTTGAAATGAAGAGGCAGGAGGAAGGGAGTGAGGCGACAAACCCTATTTCCAGTTCCTATTTTTCACGTTCAGAAGGTTCTGCTAATAGTTGAGAAAACGTACTTTAATTTTCATCAAACATACAATTGTCTTACTAAGACTTACATGAAGATAGACTAATAGAAATCTACTTTATTATAAGGGCACTGTTCCCTTAACAGCCTGGAGTTTTAAAAAGAAAACCTCAACATCTCTTAGCTGGACTGAGGTTTGAAACTCGTTTCCGGTTATTTTCACAAAACCACTTAGAAGGTAGCTGTTTTGCAAATTAATCTTTCATGAAGCTCTGGAAGGGTCGATGCACTGGTGTTAGCCACTAAACATGCTCAATTTCGGAGACAACGGGAAGGCCCATGATTAATGCCACTCGGTGTTTTCCCCCACATTTACTGTATGCATCAGCAGCGGTTAATGTACCACTTCCCGTAAGTGGCGGTCTTAAAAGCTCAAAAACATCCAGCCATAAAACAGAAAAGTGCATCTGTCCTTCGCCCATACGTAAGAAATGCTTTTCTTGTACAAATAACACAAACACATGCAAAGTCCTAACGCAAGAACCTGGATGGCCATTCTTTGTAAAGGTGTGCCAAAAACAGACAAAGGGGCAGTTTGGCCGAAACTGGGTACAGTTCTGAGTAGGGATCCTTGGGCTGTCTGGGCTCAGGGTCTCTAACTTAAAACCAGATTTCCTGGATGAGAACCAGGGCTCAGCTTTGGAACTCTGAAACAGCAGCCTAGACAAGGTGTCCTGACCAGGGCGGCGTGGCTCTGGGCTCCTGGCCTAAGGAGCTTCAGGGCCTTGGCTGTCACTCAGCAAACAGTACTTGCTCCCCTCCCCCTCCCAGGGTCAGAACGAGGATAGCAGAGCCCACCTCACAGTGGTTGTGGGCATTGAATGAGAATTCAAGGCCTAGGACATACTAAAAGTATAATACATGTTAGTTTATTTATTAGTATAATATCATCAGTATAACTAGTATTACTATAACCATTACTTTATTCTGGGAAAAAAAAATTACAGTGCAAGAAACATACATGTGAAGAAATCCAGGGGGAAGAGAGAAAAAAAGTAGGAAGAATAAGCAGATTCCATAAAGGCACGACAGCGATTAATTAGTTAATTAAAATATTTGCTAAAGTTACTTTTAAGCCAACTGAAAGAATGAGGAGTCGTTCTCTAAATATTTCAATTTTTATTCTGCCCAATATTGAGAATAATCGGAAGTCAGAAATTTCAAGTCTTTCTCTTACGTTTGCTAAGAATGAAATGATCTTGGGTAACTCAAGGTTTGACTCTATCATGCCAAAAAAAGGAAACATGTGTACATGAGAGAGAAAGAAAGGTGCGGGGAGCACAGGCAGAGTAAGGGAGAGGCGGCGCGGAGATGGAAATGCATTTCTTGAGCAGCAATCTGAACACCGAAGAGATCGCCCCTTGGGCTCCTGGGGAAGACAGTACCGAGGCTACAGACCTCAGCTGGCTGCCCGGTGCATGCCTCCCCCTGGGGATGATCACAGGGGATTATTTCCAAGCTGCTGCTCTTGGGCCCTCCAGCAGAGGCCCAGCCCTCTACTCCCCACGACACACTCAAAGCTTGGTTTTCTTCCTTGAAGGAAAGGAAAGGCACCTGGAAGGGCAGTGCTGGGAGGGCGGGCAGCCCCTCCTTGGGGAGCCCATCTGAGTTCTAGAGTCCTGCTAGCCCTGCTAGTGGGCTCAACCCCAGTGTCACTCTCTGAAGAGACAGCATACTGAAAATGAGTCTGCATCCGAGTCCGTACAGCTCAGACAAATGTCTCTGTGAATTCGGGATTTCCTAGAGAGGGAGCTGTCGGTGTCCGGAGCCTCCCTTCCCCTCAAAGAACAGCAGCTAATATTCCTGGGTCGTGTCCATTCTTCACTCTTCTCTGGGGACCTTCTCCACACGTGTGGCTTCCTCTACTACGTGAAGACCAGATGTCTCCCAAGTCTCTCCTGAGCTCCAGACCAAGATACACAGACTCACGCCAGGCCTTTCTACCTGGACTGAGTTCCCCGGCTTCCCTTCACTCTCACCTCAAGCTCCACGTGATCCAAGGAACTCACATCGCCCACCACACCCCCACCTTGCCCCTTCGTTCAGACTTCTTGGTAAATGACACCAGCTAACCAGGTCCAGCAACCTGAAAATGTCTAAGAGCCTCACCTCTCCCTTCCTTCTTGTATCCTGCTGGTCTTCAAAAAGCATTGATTCTACTCAATAACCATCTCTCCATTCTGCTCCTTTTTCCTAGTCGCACAGCACGTGGCTTCATCCAAGTTCTTTATCTCATGTCTCCTGAACAGCAAACCAAGCAGCTGGGTTTCAGATCTCCAGACTGTCTCCATGTCATCTCCCAGATTATCAGCTTGTCCTAAAATGCAATGTCTTCTTGGAAGCTGGTACTCAGAGATTAAGTACATTGCCTGAGACCACACAACCGGTAAGAAGTTTAGGCTCAAGGTCAGTCTCGCTCTCTTGACCGACCCATCATCTCTCACCAAGGCCCACCAGTTTGCAACCTAAGGACAGACTTCCTCCCTGATGACTAGAGGCGGCTACACTCAGAAAGTAAGAAGGGGGCTTTTCCATAAGCAACAGAGCAGTTTTCTCAAAAGATCATAATAAAACCACAGATAAACACTTTGGACAGGGGGCGGGGTATGAAGTAGGAGCTAAAATCTTTAGATGAGCATTTGTTTCCTAAAAATCACCCACACGTCCCAAAGACTGCCTGCCCTTGGGATCTGTTGCTGGCAGATAGCATTTTGTTCCAAACCCATTTAAAATAGGCCTTATAAGATTAGCTCTCAGGTTAACACTGCAAACTCCTGAGCTGGAAGTAAAAGGACAAAGAACCAATTTTTTTTTTTTTTTTTGTATTTAGTATCAGTAGGCTTAAATTAAATATAGCTTATAATAATAGTTTTTCGATGCCATTCTGCATAATTAATCTGAATTTTGGCATTCCTAAGCTGGCTAATTCAGAGCTGCCAATAGTAATGAATTGAAACTGAGTTCATGCTACACATTTTCAAATTACAGCAATTGAAATATGCATAAAAATGTACAAAACATCACACCTGGTCTTCCTCAGTAATTTGTTTCAGTAATTATTTCAGTAATGTCCTTTTTCTTTTTCCCCCCCACAAAAGGTTTCATTCAGAGCCACATCCTATTGTTTTTCCAACATCAAATTAAAAACAACAGAGCTAATAAATCATCTCCACTAAGAATCTGAACATTGCAGAGAAAGGGTTTCAAGTCTGGGTGAGCGAGGGGATCTAACTGGCTTGCTTCTCTCTGTATCTTCCCATCATTAATGACATGCATGCAGAGTGGCGAGGAGAACCTTAGACAACTCTCACATCTCCCTCCTTTGAAGCTTCATACTCTTAGAGAAAACCACTGCACCAGCCAGGTTAGCAAGTGGAAAGAGTTTCAGCTAAAAGAACAGGGATAGTGCTGCACCGTTCCACGTATTGTCTTGAGGCTGAAAAACAGCAGGGGCAGGAGCAGTTCTCAGAGTGGAGTCTAAGGACCATGCAGGGCCCCTGAGACATATGCAGAGGGTCCACCATGCAAAAGAAAATTTCCAAATAATCACAATCCCTTCTGTACCCTGTACGTGCTTATTCTCTCACGAGTATACAGTGCTTTGGCAGAAACTGCGTGATATGTGATATTGCAACAGCTCCAAGGAGCAAACAGGAGGATCCAGCTGTTTCCTACCAAGCCAGATGTTAAAGTGATTTGCAAAATATAAAACAATGCCACTCATCACAAAGTTTCATTTGGGAAGAAGTGTTTGTCCCCTGAAAAGAGGTTATGCAGTTCACTATCATAGACTTGTTTTTTAATTGCCTAAATACATAATTATTATAAAAAATGTCTCAGTGTTAGTATCATCTATGTAAACAAAGGAGGCATGGGGTCCACGATAATGTGAAGACTATAAAAGGCTCCAGAGATCAAAAAGATCAGGAACCACTGCACAAGAGGCTTTTTGGAGAGGGCAATTTGAGCAGGGAGGAAGGATTATCCTCTCTTGGCCATCCTCTGGAGTCCTTTCCCTGCTTTCCTTTTCTTGGCTGGAGACTTCCCCTCCTTTCTTCCTTTAGCTGGCTAAGTCAATTCAATTTCCAGTTAAATTAATTCAACAGCTATTTCCTTGGAGGCTGATAGGAGCAATACCCATGAAGATGGGCTCTCTTGGGGATATAAAAGCTCAAAGAGGTTATAATAACCTGAGAAGTAGAGATGTTCACGTGGCAAAGATAGATAGTGATGCCGAGCAATACATAATTCAGTACCAATGTGAAGAACACAAACAGTAAAGGCTGTTAGTTTTGAGAGGAGGAAGAAAATGTGGATAGGGGCTTCAGGGCACAAATCTTTATAAATGAAGCAATGCCTTTATTTCTCTGTTCTCTATTTCCCAAATGGAAATGTAGTAGCTCACAAAAGGAACATGGGACAACTAGAAAAAAAAATAGATAATGAAATTAGGATGCACGGGAAATATGAGTAGAGTGGTAAAAAAAAATGAAGCCAAGATGAAGCTAGCATAAAAAAAAAATACTGAGCTCGAGGACTAGCTATGTAATCTGCAAAATGTGACTGCAGTAAAATTAGATATTTCGAGGCAGTGAAGGCAGAGCATTAAACCAAGAGCAAGACCCCAGTAAACGTGGACCCCTGTGGGACGGCATGGGGTGCAGAGCCCAGAGCCAGCCCCAGACGCATCCGCTCTGACTGCCAAAGCTCGGTCTCCAATCCATCTAAAGTGACTTTGAAGACAGAGCAAAGAGGGAAGTGCGATCGGTCTCAAATTCACAGTGTTCATGACTCAGAAATGCCAACGAAGCCCAGCCCGCAGATTCAGAGAACAGAAAGAGCCCCTGGATAACGGTTTTCTAGTTTGGCCCCTCATTTTACAAATAAACAAACCAAGGGCTCTAGCAGGATACAGCACTTATTGACATCAGCAGCAAGAGACAGGTGAAGTTTGAAAGATGGGGCACCGGGGTGGCTCAGTCAGTGAAGCCTCCGACTCTTGAGCTCAGCTCCAGTCTTGATCTCAGGGTCATGAGTTCAAGCCCCATGTTGGGCTCCATGCTGGGCATGGAGCCTACTTTAAAAAGAAAAAAAAAAGTTGGATCAATGTTCATAACTTCATTTTCCTCGAGTTTACTCTGCATTAAAATAATCCTGGGAGCTTTTTAAAAATATAGAGAATCCTGGGTCCCCTACCAAACCAGAAGCTGAGATTTTTTGGGACCTGGGTGGGAGCCAGAGACTTTCCATTTTCTCTTTCTTTCTTTCTTTCATTTTTTTTTTTTAAGAGAGAGACAGAGAGAGTGAGCAAGTGGGGAATGGCAGAGAGATAATCCCAAGCGGACTCCACACTCAGCAGGGAGCCTGAAGCAGGGCTCGATCTCACAACCCTGAGATCATGACCAGGCTGAAATCAGCAGTTAAACACTTACATGACTGAGTCACACAGGTGCCAACGGAGGCTTTTCTAATAGCTCCACAGGTAATGCGCAGGAGCTACCCACACACCAGTCACTGAGCTGATAGGGGGTGATACCCCCTGCCCCACACTCTCCACTCATCCCCTCTACACCGATCAAACCCACCTCTTTATGTCACTGCAGTAATGGAAATCACAACATGACTCCTGTCATATAATTTCAATCTCTGAATTCGATTGAAATCAATAAATCAGGCAAAACCAAAAAATCAATGCCTTAACGCTCTGGAATCTATTTTGGGTGGACTATAGGCATTTTCAAAACAGATGGGTTGAAAAAAATCATAGGAGGCAGAGATGTACCTTCGGAGGTAGAGGAAGGTAAGAAAGCATGGGAACTCAGCCGTATCCCGTGGGCATGTGAAGTAAGTGATATATGGACAGATAACGTGCAGGGGAAGACCGTAGGGCCGGGCTGACATTGACAGAGCTGACCTCTTGGTGGAACCGGAAGGCACCCAAGCTTCTGGGCCCCCCAATGGCAGTTCCTCCAAAAACACAGTGGTCAGATCTGTGGTGGTGTGCAGGCTGAGAGTACCCTTAATAATGAATTTCAAAAATTCTTATTTGTAAAGGGTCATTAATCGTCTAAACAATAGTATGTAAACGAAGTATTTAGACATTGTGAACTGATATCTGAAATTTATTTTGAAATATATCAAAAGTGAGATGGCTTTCTGGATGGGCAGATGGATGGATGGAGGAACACATAAAAATGGGAAAAAAAGGTTAGTGGCCAAAACTAAGTGGTATTTCTATGGGTGTTGACTCTAAACTTCTCTCAATGTTGCTGCAACTTTGAAAATTCTCATAATAAAGTATTAGAGGGGAAATGTGTTTAATATAAGTAGCCCAAACCAGATGGCATTTTTGTCTGAAGCCTGAAAACCTTACTAACTTAGAAATAAAATTGAGACTTGGCTTTATAGATAAACAGTTTCAAGTTGGAGGGGGAAAAATACATTCATTTCTCATGTATTCCTTAAAAGCTGCTTATTTCTCAACTGCTGGGATCCAAGTTTGCTCATTCCCTTCTGGGAACCATGGAAAAACAGGACACTGGGGTTTCACACATCACAATGAGGAAAATCGATTTCTTCCGACAAAAGACAGAACTAATTGGGGTAGATTATCATTTACTCTTTAAATAAAATCTTAATGGATTATCTATAAATAAAGTGTACATTAGGCTCAGATGACAACTCCTGATTTTAGTCCTCACCCAAGGATACAGAAGGTCAAATCTGGGTATGGAATTTTCACTCCACAGTGATTTTAGAAGGTATTTTCAAAGAAACAAATGCAGTAAAGAAAACACAATTCATTTTCTCCTAGTTCCAACCTCTAGCCCCTAAGTGTTGCTTTCCAGGGCTGGGGCTAGGTGTGTGCTCTTTGCCCTGCCATTACAATTCCTACCCAAACACTCCCTGTCTGGACAAGGCTCTGCTTCTCTGGATCTCTGGATCCTCATGGATCTTAAGAACTTTCCACACAAATGGAATGACCACCTGTACTTTCTGAAGAATCCTTCGTTTGAAGCCTGAGCACATAACACACTATGCGTGGGGCTTCATTCTTTCAAACGGGCCTATAAATTCCCATGGCTGAAGCTTACCAAAAAGACAAATAGAATAAGAACTCATTTTCAGATAAGACTGAATTCTTTGCTCCTTTTAAATTACTATTGAACTCTTGGGTAAAGACAAGGAATGGTCATAGCTGGTGAAGATTTATTCTGTTTTAGAAAACAGTGTTTCTGACCTCTTGGAGTATTTTAGTTCATGGTTATCTTGACCTACCATCCCTTAGAGAAAAATTAGAGCTTATTCCTTAGAATAACTCGTTGTATTAATACCATCCTTCAACTAGGAAAGAATCAAGTTTTTTTCACATCCATTTGCTTTGTGTTGGCCATCCCTTCTCAAGACCTAAGTTTAATTCAACATTTTACGGATCTAAGAGTCACCTCTAAATTCAGATGTTTATTCAACAAATATTTATCCAATGTTCGTGTGCCTGGTATTGTAAAATCACTAGATTACAAATAAAATTAAATAGTATCTCTCACCCTTCATTCATAGTTTGAAGGAGGAAGATATGTAAATAATACCTGTGTACAATGAGGCAAATATTACCCAAGTAGTATGCTACAAATTCTACTTTAAACAGTCCCTCAAATAGGTTCAAGGCCATAACCACTAAGCGCATCTTAACATTCTTTAACAGTGCCTCTTGATCTCCCCCCAGAGTTACAGAGGCAGAGAATGAATTTGGATCAACCTTGACAATCTACCAGTCATATGATATACTGTTATTCACTGAAAGCGAATACTGGTACTTCTCAAGCTTGGTGCTGTGATATTGTGATTTGGGGCACAGAGTTCCTGAGATCCCCAGAGTTTCCCAAATGATCAGAGAGATAAAGGTGTCATTTGTTGTTGTTCACGAGGTGACTTCAGGATGTGGGCTGGCTGCCAGTGGAACCAAACATGTGATTACAGTTGTAACGTTCAGTCCCACCTCCTTGATGTGGGTGAGGGTAAGGTGCTGGAGTTTGAATAAATCACCAGTAGCCAATGATTTAATCTATCATGCCTAAGTAGCAAAGCTCCATAAAAACTCAAAAAGAACAGGGTTCATAGCACTCCCTGGTTTGTGAACACCTAGAGAGGTTCCAGAAGGGTGGCCCACCTGGGCGGGGCACAGAAACACTGAGACCTTCCCCCACCTTGCCCTATACCTCTCTCCCATCCAGAGGTTCCTGAGTTCTAGCCTTTTCTATCATAAACCGGTCAGCTAGTAAGTAAACCATTTCCCTAAATTCTATGAGCACCTCTAGTAAATTAACCAAACCCAAGGAGGAGGTTGTGGAAACTTCCATCTACTAGTTGGTCAAAAGCACAGGTAATAACTTGAGCTTGTGTTGGCTTCTGAATTCCTGAATCCAGGGAAGGAGAGTGGTCTTGTTGGACTGAGGCCTTACCCAGTGGAATCTGAAGATCCGGAACTGACTTAAACTGAAGGACACACAGCTGGTGCCAGAGAATTTCTTGGTGGTGAAAGACAATCCTCCTCCCCACACACCTTGGAATTGGTGATCAGAATTTTAGGTTTAGAATGCCAGTAGTGGGATTTTTCATAATAAAAAGGAAATAATAAAAATAATTGCTAAAGCAAACAAACAACCCTGTTCACAGGAATTTGTTATAGAAACCTACTTATCAGGGGGCACCTGGGTGGCTCAGCAGGTTAAAGCCTCTGCCTTCAGCTCAGGTCATGATCCCAGGGTCCTGGGATCGAGCCCCGCATCGGGCTCTCTGCTTAGCTGGGAGCCTGCTTCCTCCTCTCTCTCTCTCTTTCTGCCTGCCTCGCTGCCTACTTGTAATCTCTATCTGTCAAATAAACAAATCTTTAAAAAAAAAAAAAAAAGAAAGAAACCCACTTATCAGAATGCCTGGGAAAAAATACGGAATAATAACAACTTGACTGAACTGTGGTAGTATGTGGGATGGATATTTTTTTCTCCTTAATAAGAACCTAAAGTTTTAGCATTTTCTAACTTCAGGTATGTCAAAACTATCATTAACATTAGAAGTTAAACCTTGGGGACACAGAAAAGAAACATAGTATTTAACTCCTAAGGGTGCTGAGACACTCAAAATATAAATTGCAATCACAGTATCAAAATTACAGCATCATGGCTTCTCGCCCATTATACAAGTGACCTATCCACTCTTGAGCTTAATACCGATTTGTTTACTGCCCCCCCCCGTTCCTGCAAGACCCAAACCTCTACTGTGTCTGTTACTGGAATCCTTTTCATCCAATCATCCTCAACAGAAAGGACTTCAGGTGCTTAGACTCTACCTCTTGAAGACACTTGAGGGAGATAAAGTGATCACTCATCACTCACTTGCTTTTCAAGTCTCTCTTCTTCTATTGGGAAGTAAAAAAGCAAAATATAGGATCAGAATAAATCTCTGATTAATGGTCCATCTGGTAGTGACATCAAGGAGAACCCTGGAGAAGAGTGTGTTTGCCTCCTCAACAAAACCTCTTGAGGGGCACCTGGGTGGCTCAGTGGGTTAAGCCGCTGCCTTCGGCTCAGGTCATGATCCCAGGGTCCTGGGATCAAGCCCCACATTGGGCTCTCTGCTCAGCGGGAAGCCTGTTTCTTCCTCTCTCTCTCTCTCTGCCTGCTTGTGATCTCTATCTGTCAAATAAATAAATAAAATCTTTAAAAAAAAAAAAAAAAAAAACCTCTTGAAAATCCTACTCTCGTCTCGGGCTTTCCTTCCGCATTCAAGGATTGACTTGAGTTTATGTTTTCAGTATACGTGATGAGTCGAGAATGGTGTCTCTATAAATCACTTTCCATCTAGTAAAGGACTCTTTCTTATAATTTTGAGTAAGATTAGATCTCATATGTTTCGAATTCTATTATTTTATGGGCTTGGTGAGGAGATTGTGTTTATTCTTCTTGCCTTCAGTTTCACCGTCAACCCAGTCAAATCTAAATTTCTTTTTTTTTAATTTAAAAGATTTTATTTATTTATTTGACAGGCAGAGATCACAAGTAGGCAGAGAGGCAGGGAGAGAGCAAGGAGGAAGCAAGCTCCCTGCCAAGCAGAGAGCCCAATGCGGGGCTCGATCACAGGACCCTGAGATCATGACCTGAGTCGAAGGCAGAGGCTTTAACCCATTGAGCCACCCAGACGCCCCCAAATCTAACTTTTAACATCACTTGGCAGAATCTGCTTTCATGAAGATGGTCAATAATGTCTAGTTTCTAGATCAAAATGATTTTCCCATCCATACTTCTATTAAGAGAAGTCTCTGCTGAATTTTATCATGCCTTCTATATCAAAAAAGAATTAGCTTGACTTCTGGAAATCTCACCTTTCTGGTCCTCTGTACCCCTGCCTGACTATTGTTCTGATGTTATGAATCACTCCCAGTCCTTTACCATAAGGTGTTGGTGCCAAGGATCCCGTTCTTAGTATATGTCTATTTACTGCCCCCCCCCAACTGTACATCCAATTCAGACTTCTCCTTTGGGTTACAAACATATATATTCTATTTTCTATCACACATATATGTTTATGAACAAATGCCTTCACTCAACCTGATTTTATTCAAATCCATTTTCGAATCTAGATTCCTTTCTCCTCTTGATTCCCTATCACTAGAAAACTGAATACGGGGAACCCTGAAGATCTTAACTGCTCATTTTTTTTCAAGTCTAGGCTCCCCCACTTCAGGCCCATTGATACTGTTCTGGTTTGAGGAGACATTCTAGAAATATGGTCTATGGAGACACTCCACATCCAAAGTCCTAAGAGGAGGGAAGTAATAAAAATGCAGATACCAATTTGCTTTGGGTTTGTAAAAAGTTAAGATTTGACTGAATACCGTCTGGTCCAGGTCATTTGTAAAACACTTTAAATTAAAATCTTAGCTCCAAACTTGGAATAGTCCATTTCTTGGTTTCAAACTGCTAAGCTACTTTGGAAGAATTTCTTCCCAAACGAATTGACAACTAAATTATTATTAACTCTCAATATAAAATCGTATCAAAAAGATTTTGAAAGATGAAATACATTTTGTCCTCTAGACCATATCTCTGTTTATATCATTTTAAATTTGAATACATATTTCATTTTTATCCTTTAAAAATGTTGCCCATCAGGCAATGGTGCAAGAAGGTTTAATCCACTTTGTTCTTGTCCAAACTGGGGGTTACATGGATTGTAATCAGAATTTAAATAAGACCAAAAATGGGTGCCTGGGTGGCTCAGATGGTTGTGTCTGCCTTTGGCTCAGGTCATGATCCCAGGGTCCTGGAATCGAGTCCCACATCAGGCGGGGTTCCTGCTCAGAGGGAGGCCTGCTTTTCCCTCTGCCTCTCTCTGTTTCTCTTGAATAAATTAATAAAATCTTTAAAAAATTAAAAAATAAAATAAATAAGACCAAAGATTCTGTTTCAGAAGTATACATGTGTATTTAATGGATAGAAATATTTAAAAAGAAATTTATTGTGGCCTATGGCCAAAACGTTTGAAAGCCACTAAATTCCATCTATTGCAATACATAATTTCGATAAAGAATGTTTAACCATCTCGATTCTTAAATCAAGCCAAAATTTAAAAAAAAAAGAAGAAGAAAAAGAAAAACTGTTTTTCTTCCTTCCCACTTCATAGGAGTAAAGTAACCCTCTGCAAGGTCAAAGTCTAAAATGTGTTCTGTGTTGTCCCTTTCTTCTCAATCATCAGTTAAAATAAATTTCCCAATTGTCATTCGTGTTTGCACTTCATTACTTTTGAAGGCCAGAGCCTTTGTAACATATTAAACAGTGAAAGTCATTAAGCCAGTACAAAGCCAGGCAAGGGCTGGAGGCTAAGGACCCAGGCTGGTGGGAGGGCTGTGTCCTTGCCTGAGGGCTCACCCTTGCCATAGCTTCTGGAATGGCAGCTCTAACACTATCATCCTGGAAGACTGGCTGTTCCGCAGCCTGGGGAGCATTTCCCCTTTAAAAAGGGGTCCCTGGACGCCTGGGTGGCTCAGTCGGTTAAGCCACTGCCTTCAGCTCAGGTCATGATCCCAGAATCCTGGAATCCAGATCGGCTCCTTGCTCAGCAGGGAGCCTGCTTCTCACTCTGCCTCTGCCTGCCACTCTGCCTGCTTGTGCTCTGTCTCTCTCTCTCTCTCTGACAAATAAATAAATAAAATCTTAAAAAATAAATAAATAAATAAATAAAAAGGGGTCCTAAGTATCTGAAGCCATAGAAGGTAGGAGACCATGAGTGAACCCTAACGTAAACTAGGGACATGTCAATGTAGTTTCATCTACATAACAAATGGACGGCTCCAGTGGGGGATGGGGAGGATGGGGGTGAACATGCACATGCCGGGGCAGGAGGTACATGGGGAATCTCCAACCCTCTCTCAGTTTTGTTAGGAACCTAAAACTTACATAAAAAATAAAGTCTAATTTTTTAAAGGGACTTTAAGTATATTTGAAAGCACCTAATTTTCCTTTTCAGTAACTAGTGATAGAGTTTAGACTGTCCAGGCCCCCACGATTTCCCTCATTCTTGCCAGAGACCTTCAGATTATTTTATCATGCAGGTAAAGTGCGTCAGAAATGAAGGACAAGCCCATCTTTTCACCCTAGCCCTGGGGATAATGAACCCTAGTAGAGGGTTTGCCCTGTTTACCTTGGGTCATCCTTGTTTCTATTCTTGGCAAGCTTTGAACATGGGTGGGCAAGAACCAGAATATATATAAAAAGCAGAAAAGTAGGAAAAACTGAAGAGGTTTCATTGCCTGTGATGAATGGACAGTTACACATCTGCCCAGCTGGAATCCAAGACTTCTTAAATTATAAATTGTTTGGCACAGAGCAACCTTTTCTATGTTGTTGGATTGCCTTTTCAATCATAGGCGAGGCAAGGGGTGTTGCTGCTGCTTTGGCAAGTTTTCCCCCTCCATTTTGTTTCTGTACCAAATAGCAGATGATCATAGCTTTGTTCTAGAACAAATAAAATAGGGGCACCTGGGTGGCTCAGTCGGTTGAGCATCCAACTCTCAGTTTCAGCTCAGGTCATGATCTCAAGGTCATGAGCTCAAGCCCTACATCAGGCTCTGTGCTCAGCAGGGAGTCTGCTTGAGATTCTCTCTCCCTCTTCCTTTGCCCCCTGTCTCTAGAGTAAATAAATGAAATATTTAGAATAAAATAAAATAATTTTCTAAAAGATATGTATTCTACGAGGGGGAAAAATAGGTCATGTACAATTCCAAGGTACAGCATACTTAGCTCTATTTGGGATTTGGGAAACTTTCCCATCCTCACCTGTGCTGACCTGTGACACCCTGATAACTTTTTCTTCCTCGACATAATGAAGCATCACCTTTCGATGGATGCCCTTCAAGTACACCTAAGCTCCTGGAGGTTGCCTTTCTCCCTCTTCCATCCCATGCCTGTGGCACCCTTTTTTTTTTTCCTTTTCACTGTAGAATAATAGTAGCTAATGCTTATACAGCAGTTTCTCTGTGCCAGGCACTGTTCCAATCCATCCATATAATAACTTATTTAATCTTTATAACAACCCTATGAGACAGGCACCCTATAACATAATGTAACATAACTCTATTAACTTCCTTGCTTCTCTGAGAGCAGGTGAATTCCTTGAGGTTGGGGATGGTGTGTGTTTGCTTCTTTTTTGTTGTTGTTGTTATAGAGAGCATATTTGCAGAGATGAAAATTTAAAAGAATTTTCTGTTTACTCAAGACAAAATATTCCCAACCTGCTTTATGGATACTGCACTAAAAGAAAAGATCTAGAGAATGGAATTTTGTAATGTGCCATCATCCTAACTAAAGAGAAACTTAATGAAGCAAAGGAGTAGGGGGAAATGACTTTCATCCTCTCAGCTTTTAGGGGGTGGGAGGCAGACTAAGGGGGCAAGGGAAGTATTGGGCAGAGCCATTAGGCTTTGCAAACACAGTCCTCAAGTCCAGAAATCAAATACTTGTATTCACAGTAAATGCCAAAATTAATTAATTCAGTAAACATTGACTCCTAACAGGGTCAATTACCTAGTACACAGCTTATCTATAACTCTCTGTTTAGAGTTAGAAAAATCTAGTGGAAAGAATGAACATTTTAGAATCAGAGAGAGAACTAGTTTGAGCCTGATTTCAACTATTAGAAGTTTTCTTCATCTTGGACAAAACGCTCAGCTGCTCTTGGTCCCTCTCCTTCCTATTCCGTCTACACAGTAAAGTCACGGCAAGCGTTAGGCAAGCTGGCATAGGCAAGCACAGGACCCCAGTAATGCTCTACAGACTGGTAACGGCAGCCATCATGCTTCTCGTTCCCTTCTCTCCAATGCCCAATGTCAAGCCATTCCTCTGCATGTTGAGTAAACCTCACTAGGCAGTGGCCAACCTAGGAAAGACCTACAAGCTCACAGTGTTCAGGAACTCCAGTTCCTAAGCTTAAAAATGACTCCAGAAATGTACTGAGCTCTCATGCAACATTTGGGATTCTATCATCTTTCCTTTCCACTCCTTACTTGACCCCTGCCACTGGAGGGGGCTGCCACTGCTCGTTCTTTTTCTTGTCCCTCGTTCTTTTTCTTGTCTCTTGCTGAGGCACTATCCCTAAGCACTTGGAGAAGGCTGGGGTGATAGTGGAATGAACATCTAGCAGGTGTGACCCTCTGTAGCGGGCATCACATAAGGCACCATCATGGCTGAGTCAATGCAGAAACATGTCCATGATAAAGAGTTCTGTTCTTTGTATGTGAAAACAGAATAACATTGCCATTTTTATGTATCAAGCATATTTTTGTGAGGTACTTTTAATTAAAAAGAATTTGCCATAGGCTTATACTTTTTCCCCATTTAGTTCTTTTGGTGAAGTTTATTTTAAAAATCATTTGGGGGCATTATCAGCAGTGGTTTAGTTGGTACATGAACAGAGACACATAGAATTAAATAATTGTACTTTTTCTCATCTGAGCGGAAAGGAAATCTCAAATTTAATATGCTTCTGAATCACGTAGGAATGGCATCCTATGGAGTCGATGGTGTTTCCCAGATAAAGGTGCTAAATTACATACAGAAAGTTTCTGTGAAGTGGGACCTCTCTTTTCCTTCCATATGGTTCAAATTTAAACCCTGAGAGGAACATTTTTGAAATAGGACAAAAGTCGATTATTCATGAAAGCAAGACTTTTAAACTGCAGAAAATATAAACTGTCATTTCTGCTTTTCATTTTTGTTATACAGAGCAATTTGGAGAGAAGTATTTATCTCTGGGGGCACATGGATTTCACCTGAGTTAAGTTTTAAATTGGATCACAGTATCAATATAGTCACATTAGTGAATACATTTTTGAGGTCTCAACATATTAAAATAAAACAACTCCCTTGAAATTAAATTTCAGAAGGCAGTAACATAGTTAAACCATCATTTACCTTTGGCCCAGTTACTCTACGAGGCGACGTAAATCTTACCAACCCACGCACTTGAACAACTGTCCTAAGCTGTGAGTTATTAAGATGTAGGGCACAGACTTGAGGTATTGCCTCTATCCTCATCTGAGAAGGTCTGATCTTCAGTCAAGGAACAGTCAAGGAACATTAGCCTATGCTAATGAGTGTATTTGGCCAAAACAGAACATTAATGTCACTAGAATCCCAGGTTGGACAGACATACACTGACTGTTGCCTGCAGTCAACTTCCAACTCAGTTCATCAGAATTATTGCAACATCTCAAAATATTACAACACCTCAAAATATGTAACTTTTGGACAGAGGATCAAAACAGCATAGTCAGCATGGTGATCACTTATTCACAAACATGAAATCTAATTGATTTTCTTTTTAAATTAACATATAATGTATTATTAGCGCCAGGGGTACAGGTCTGTGAATCACCAAGTTTACACACTTCACAGCACTCACCATAGCACATACTCTCCCCAATGTCCATAACCCCACCCCCTCTCCCTACACCCCTCCCCCCTGCAGCCCTCAGTTTGTTCTGTGAGATTAAGAGTCTCTTATGGTTTGACTCCTTCCCAATCCCATCTTGTTTCATTGTTTCCTTCCCTACCCCCCAAACCCCCAATTTTGCCTCTCAAATTCCTCATATCAGGGAGATCATATGTTTGATTTATTTTTTTTTAAGATTTTACTTATTTATTTGAGAGAAAGATAGCAAGAGAGAGAACAAGTTGGAGGAGAGGGAGAAGAGTCCCTGGGGGGTTTGATCCCAGGATTCTAGAATCATGATCTGAGCTAAAGGCAGATGCTTAACCCACTGAGCCACCCAGGCGTCCCTGAAATTTGATTTAAACAAATCAATAGTACACTTTCACCAACACAAAAAGGAAGTATAACCTTATGACCTGAAGCCATCATATTTTCATGAAAGGAACAATGTCTAAGCCAAGTGCTGGTTGAACCACAGGGAAAAGGTGCATTTGGGTAAATCTTTCCACTTGGAGAGACATGGAACAGGCAGAAGGAATTCAACTTTTTTACTTAACATGACCTGCCTACTTCTGTGCAAGACTGAGATTTAACATTAAAGCAATTCTTAGCAGAGAGGTGAGAAACAACTCTATGCCTACGAATGTTTTTACCATCCTAGACCATCAAGAGTAAGGAAATGTAAATAAAGATGAATATATGTGTTTTTTTTTTCATATCCCTCTCCTGGCTCCATGAAGACAAACAACAGTTTTCCAAGAAAAATATATGTCCTAGAGAGCCCAAGATAGCCTGGATTGAAATATTTTTGCCAAAAAGGTAAAACATTTGAATGTCAACATAGTAATATGTAAAGTGGCACAACCTTATTTAGATCATGATTTTGTTACAAGGTATAAGTAAGCAATCCCATGGAGAGATACCCATAAAACAGTCAACATTTAATAAGAATTCACATAACATAACAAAAACAGAATTATTGCTATATATTCCTTGAGGGGAGAGATTATGTTTTATATTTTTCACATAAACCAGGTATGTTATCTTGCAAGTAAAAGGAAAAAAAGGTAAAACATGCATGGTTTGGATTCAAATAATAAAAATCACATGAAAGCTTTCCAGAAGGGATTTTGGAGGGCAAACAGCCATAACTGAAAACTATTTCATGAATAATTTAATGTTATCACTTGCATTGACGTGAAAATGCTAAAGTATAATCCTGCCCTGAAGAAGGCAAGGCAAAAATGCACGCTTACAGCTAAACTACATGATTAGAAATAGCAAGGGTGGCCCCAGGAGAAGATGCGTCATGTCGAATTACATGGTCCTAGACTGAAGATTCAGTAGAGCATCTGTGGTTGGGTACCTAGACTTGTGATCCCAGACATGGATAACCTGATAATATAAGACCAGTGGTTATGATAATAACAGTCTCTACCTTACCTGGGCTACAGAACAGGTTAAAATATGTTGTAACAAAAAGATGCATATTAATTCAATTAGTGACATATGGAAACAAAGGGTGCATCTGTACAGAATGTCCTTATGCGTTGGCTCCATTTGGATCCAAGGACCAATATTCGGGGTCGTGTGGCAAATAACACGGGTTTCCATAGCTCTTCCCTACCAAAGAGTTTTCTGGTTTTGGTTGGGCTCTGAGCAACTGTTAGAAAGTAGGCTGGCTATTATTGGGGAATCTTCCCAAAAATCCACTTCTGGATTCCATGTAGTTCCTGATCATTCCTTTGGCCCATCAATCTATTTATTGATCTTAAAATCTTAGAGTGCATTTCGATGATATTTATTGAAAAGCTGGCACCACCTGCCAGCAAACCATTGTGCTAGATACTATTTAGGACCAAAGGAGATGGTTACGTTTGAGCCACAGATCCCCACCTGCCCTAGTCTCTCGACTTTTCATCCTTGTTAGATCCATCTTGTTGGATGCTTCACTAACCACATTCTACTGAACTCTGACCATGTCCCAGCAACCATGTCCCATTTTTTATTCCTGAGAAGTATACAACTCCGAGAGATCAGGTGCCTTATCCAAACTCATGATCTAGCACCATGAGAGTATTGTTATTAATATTCATAGCATGAATTTTGGAATAAGAATTTTATAGTAATTATATAGCCACCCCTTCCCTCAAAATCAGCTTCCCCAAGTGTAGACCAAAGATAAGAAAAGCACTTTTGGTGCACCTGGGTGGCTCAGTGGGTTAAGCCTCTGCCTTCGGCTCAGTTCATGATCTCAGGGTCCTGGGATTGAGCCCCACATCTGGCTCTCTGCTCAGCGGAGAGCCTGCTTCCCCCTCTCTCTCTGCCTGCCTCTCTGCCTACTTGAGATCTCTGTCTGTCAAATAAATAAATGAAATCTTAAAAAAAAAAAAAAGGAAGCACTTTCCTCATATACACGCTGCTGGGCAGCGATGTGCTGGATGAAGATAAAGCTCGTGGCATAGAATATGACTATCAGAAAGGTGTTCTGGTGTTTATCACCATCATCATCGTCACGACCATCAGCATCTAATAAGAGAGTGTGAATGTTCTGGTGTTTTAAGAGGTAAAAGATGAACTCCAGCAGGATCTGGAAAGTCTCGTAGTTGGAACATCAGGCGTATGTGTCTGTGTCTGGTGAAAGACGTGTAGAAGATCCAGTGTGGAAGGGACAGGAAACTATCATTAGGGACTGAATTATGGAGGTGCTGGTAAGTCACGATGAGGAGTTTGGTTTTTATTACATTTTCAGGGGAAACGAGTGAAGATTTCTGAAATGAAAGTTGACATCATCATATCTCTCTTTTAGGATCCAATTCTTATCTCACTGTCTCCCCCAGCCCTACCCCAGGGTCTTCACCCCATTATTCCCATTCTGTCTACTCCTGGGTCTTCTCTTGGCTACTTACAAATAGCACCACTTGCACACCCCTCCGCCTATCCCCACCCGGAGCCTCATCTCCGGCGTCGCCATCTCCAGTCTGGACGCTCCAGCCGCCTCGGGTCCTCAGGGCTTCCCCTGCTTCTACTCTTCTAGCCCTGCCTCACACTACCCACCACAGAGAACCGGAAAGCCTCCCTTTTGTTTCCTTAAAAAAAAAAAAAAAGGAAGAAAGAAAAAGACTGTTTGGGGGCTAATTTCAGATTTACAGAAGAGTCATGAAGCTGGTAGAGAGTTCCTGAATGGCCTTCACCCGACCTTCCCATCGTTACCGTCTTACAGAACCATGTGACCAGCTTTCTTCACCAAAGCTGAGAAATGGGCACACTCCTGTTGACCAGACGACAAACTTTATTTGGCTGTAACCCGTTTTCCCACTCGTGGACTTCCCACTTCCCCAAATCCACTTCTTTTCCCCACCTCAAGATCCAATCCGCACTAAACTGTTATACATCCACAGTCTTGTCTAACCCATGACAGCTCTTCAGTTCTTTATTCGATTTCTTGTGACCTTGCCAATTTTGAGGCACCCTGGGTCAGGTATTCAGTATAATACACCTCAACTTATCTGCTGTTTTCTTTCTTTCTTTTTTTTTAATTTTTAAATTTTTAATTTTTTTTTTTAATTTATTTGACAGACAGAAGTCACAAGTAGGCAGAGAGGTAGGCAGAAAGAGTGGGGGAGGCAGGCTCCCTGCCGAGCAGAGAGCCCAATGCGGGGCTCGATCCCAGGACCCTGGGATCCTGACCCGAGCAGAAGGCAGAAGCATTAACCCACTCAGCCACCCAGGCGCCCCTATCTGCTGTTTTCTTATCATGCACTGGGGGGTGATGGCAGAAGTGAAATGTCCTTCCCACCACATCATGTCCAGGGCACCTATCTTAGTCCATCCACGTTCTGCCAGAACAAAATACCACAGGCCAGGAAGCTTACAGACATCAGAAATGCATTTCCCATAGTTCTGGGGGCTGGAAGTCTGAGATCAAAGGCCTAGCTCATTGGGTAAAGACCCTCTTCTGGGTAGCAGACTTCCTGTCATGTTCTCATATGGCGGAAGGGATGCAGGATCTCTCCAGGGCCCCTTTATAGGGGTCCCAGTCTCCACAGAATCCACATGACTTCTATATCGTGATGTCAACATTTAACACTGGTGCTGGTGGTTATCTGCTGAGTGTCTCCGCTCCAATATCACTCTTTGTCCCCCCCTTTCTATATTCTGCTCATTAGACACAAGTCACTAAATCCAGCCCACACTCAAGAGGAACTAAGCTCCATTTATTTCCTGGAGGAGAAAAATCTACTTGTACTGAAATATGTGTCCCTTTTCCCCTATTTATTCAATCACTTATTTAATTGTTATAGATTAATGGGTATCTATTATAGAATATGCTTTTAAAAATATGCCACTATTTGTCTACATTAAGTGTCCCAATGGCTTTCCTTTATGCTAAATAAAACGCAACACTCTCCGGCAAAGCCAGGATACCCTCTCCCACACTCCCCTCCCCAGCCCACAGAGGCACAGTTATCCTAGCCTTTGCTAGAACTTGTCATAGTGTTCCCCTGTTCCCACTTTGGGATTTGGAGCTGACTGGCCTCTGCCAGGGAGAGTCTGATCTCTGACCTTCCCATTCATGTCTCAGCTTAAAAAGTCAACTTTTCAGGGAAGCCGCTCTTGCTGACCTGCTCCACGGTAGCCCTGGTTACACTCCTGCCCCTCTGATAGCACCTGCTGTAAGTGGGAACGATAAGTATTTCAGTGTATTGGTTCGTTGTTTGTTCCTTGTCCTCCCTCCCGCTAGAATGCCAGCCCTGCGAGAACAGGAACTTGGTTTCTCGGCCCACAGCACCGAGAGCAGTACCCAGCACAGGAGCAGATGGATCTAGATGAACGTGCACAAACAGAGGAAGGAAGGGGAGCCCCGGGAGACCTGACACAGAAAGATGGTTTGGGAAAACTCAATAATAATCAAGGCAGGAGGCAAGCAAGACTTCCATTCTTTTCTTTTCTTTTTTTTTTTTTTTAATTTGGGGGGGGGGTAGAGAGAGGGAGAGGGAGAAGCAAGCTCCCTGCTGAGCAGGGAACCTGATACAGGGCTTGATCCCAGGACCCGGAGATCATAACTTGAGCTTAAGGCAGATGCTTAACCCAGGTGCCCCAAAGAAGACATCCATTCAAACGGCTTATAATTTGCTGACCAGGCTATGGGTCAGAGGCTCATGATTCTCTCAGTTCTGAAGATGTTTCCCTTCTTACTTGAGGACCACGAATCCCATACTCTGGCTGAGGGTTGTGCCTGGAGTTAATCAACACAGGCACATTGATAGTGTATCAGGACAGTGATAAGTTTCCAGAGATAATCCACTGTCCTCGGGCCTCTGGATCCCCTCGCGACTTTGGCCAATCCTTCCCTTGGCCTTCCCAGTCTTCTGTCCTTACTCAGGACTCACTCACACCCAGACCAGAGACAGAAGACAAGGGGGTAGGGAAATGGCAAGGATAGAGATTGGTGTCATCTGCCTCCTCCTTCATCAGGACCCAAGCTCTGCTCTGTCTTCAGACTCCACAGCACTGTCTTGGCTTCTCTACAGAACAAGCAGCAGGAACACCACTGCCCAACCACAGGTCCTCATTGCCTTCCACTCCTGGCTCACCACGCTCAGTCTTGACAGCATGCCCATACTTCACAGAAAACAATACTATTAACAAAAACTCTACTTCAGGGGGGCTCGACAGAGAGAGGAAGCCAGAAACGAGGTAATAAAGCATGGGTTTCAATTCCATCTGAAACCCTTGTGGTTTCCAAGTACACATTTAATCCTGATCTTTTAAAAGGGTATAAAAGCCGGACACTGGACAAGGACACTAGCCTCTCCCAGGCTAACAGGTGCAATGGGCTATTAACAGCTCACCAATCACTGTCAGCGACTTTTCTATTCTCTGGAAAGTGTCTGCCTCCTTGAGATGCCCCGCTTGTGTTTGACTCTCGGCTTTGCACATTCGCTTCCTTCTGGCTATAATATTCCTGCCTCTTTCTCTTCCATACTATGGATCTCAGCACAGTGTCCCCTGAAAAGGTTTTTTGGTGACACTTGTAAGAACCAATAATAACAGGACCCTTAATTTCTCGTGTCCAGGCAAGCATCACTTTGTTAGGAGTGTGTGTGTGTGTGTGTGTGTGTGTGTGTGTGACAGAGAGAGAGAGAGAGAGAGAGAGAGAGAGAGAGTGTTCTAGCTTCCCTGCTGCATTCAGAGCTCCTTGAGGGTGGGTGCTGGCATGATGTGTTTATCCCCAGCTCCAGGATGGAACTGTCAACTCAGTAGGCCAACAGGCAGAACTAATCATGTTCTTGACTATTTAATCAAAAGATGATTAGGAAATATTTTTGAATTTTTGCTTTCAACAAATAAGCTCTTCAAAGGAAGGCATTCTTAATCACAAGAGGGATGTTTTGATGCACTGGCGGCAGTTAATATCCAAGTATTTGCTGCTATTATGTCCTCAGTACAAATCCCTAAAATTCACAGAACGCTCCCAGTTTCTACTGCGTCAGGGTTTCCGAACGAACAACCACTCTAATCAGAATGGCTATTATTGTTTGTTTTGCTTTTTAAGATTTTTTTATTTATAATTTTTCCCTAGTTTTATTGAGATGTAATTGACATGGAACATTGCATTAGTTTCAGGTATACAGCATAATGGCGTGATACACGTTTATATGATTTATTGCTTATTTGCATATTTGGTGGGGTCTTAGCTCCTTCTAATGGACTTTTAGCCTCTTGGTTTCCAATGAAACAGAGCTGAAGCAACCAGACAGAACTCTGGACTCTTCTACTGTAGAATATTTAAGAGAAAAAGAAATTACAAATTTAAAGTTGATTGATCAGAATTCTTTGCGAGGGCTTCTATCTTTTTTCCTCTCTTTCAACCCTTAACTTACTAGGGCAAATTAAAACTAAAACAAAAACAAGCAAACAAAAAAACCCTGAGAAATCCTGTACTTCCAAGTTGTTATTTACCTAATTAATGTTCCTATAAAATACAAATTTTCCTTTTTTCTACAGGTTTTTTTCCCAAGTTTGCTGCATTATTAACTGAAAATGATATTTTATGAGGAAAAACAAAACAAAACAAAAATCACAGAATAGAGACTCTAATTTTATAATGCACGTCAATAGGAAAACAGAATTTAATACACAGGCAGCTTTTCCAGAACAAATCCATTCTGTTTACTGAGGTCTAACTTATTAAATATTCTTCCCATGAAATTGAGAGACCATCACTTGTCCTTTTAAAGAAGAAAAGCTACATAATTAGGTAAGCAGAGAGAGCAGCTTGCTGAATAATGCATAGTTTTTAGTATTAACAACTCAACAGCTACATCCGTACTGATTCTAATAGTTCACATAGCACTTGTTACCTTGGCAACCCCATGAATGATAACAATTGCATGGGAAAAAAGTGTACTTGTTTCAATATATCCTATGATATTAAGGTCCTAGAGACCTGGGAGGCTGATCTATGTGCTCAGTCTGGGAATGCCAGGTTATCAGAGTCAGTGACCAGGAGACTTATTTCCAGGAGATATTCTGAGTAAAATGTCAAAAAGATTTGGGGCAGATGGTTGGGTCCGAGAACACCGGAGACCTCACAGAGACATTGGGGGCACATGAATGTCCAGAAATCTGGACTGAGTGGTGAAACATGGGTTCAAGAACAGTAGGGAATGTTTTGTTTGATGCTAAGCCAAGATGAAGACACTGAACTATCCTCAGGGCACTTCTCAGAACCATGGACAGCAGTCTACAAACTACAAGAGCTGGGTGATGGGGGTCCACCATGCCGTGAGCAAGGAACACAGGGCAGTTATGATGAAAGGCACCTGGCATCCACATGGCACACCTTGGCGTTCATGGGAAGTGAGGTTCGAGAAGAGGAGACGAAATGGTTTGGGACCTTAATATTCCCAGGGGATATGAGCCAGTAAGGCCACGTGTCTCGTAACAAATGGCTGACTAAGCAAGGTCCCACAGGCATATATAAAAGCATCTATGTCTTCAATGAATACCACTAAAGGTAACATGCATACACATAAGTTGTCCAAGAAAAGTCTTCTATATGAAGGCGCTTTATATCTTCCCCCTCAGAGATAAGGGAAGATGTTGAACATAATGGCCATACTTCCCCTTCCTTCAGGTGGGAAGAAACCAATAGAAGATCCACTAATAATGACAATAATAACCTTTATTTTCCATTGATGTTTTTTCTAAGGTGGTCATTGCAGATTTGCAACTTCAGGGGGTTGAATGGCTCACTCCGGAAATGCCCTCCATGTGAGCACATGAGAACCATGAGTCCTCATGGAGCGTTTCTCGGACTCCAGGGGTTTGGATTCCGATGTTCATTCCAAATGCAGATTTCAGGGATCTGTGTCCAGATATTTTAGTTAACTTGTTTAGAGGGGACCCAGGTATCTGTATTTTCATGAGTTTCTAGAGGGATTTCTGATGCATGCTAATCTGAGAATTTTTTTAATTTGTCAGTCTATCCATGAAGTTTGACAAATGATAGAAAAATGAACCTAAAGTTTTATCTAATGAAATATTTTTGTTGGGGGAGGAGAAGAGGAACACAGGGAAATAAAGTCCAACAGTAAAAAACAACATGCCAAAATAAACCTTATTATCCAATTCTCAGTCTTTGTACCCATATAAAACTGCTATTATTAGTTTCTCAGACACCCTTAGAAATACCTCATGAATATTCCAATATTATAGCTCATACATGCATGCTTACACACCCCCTTGCAAATGGCAGGGGGTAGAAAAAGAATGGGGATATACTTTAACATTGTCCTGAACCTTGCTCTTTTTCATTAAAATATATCTAGGAGCACCTGGGTGGCACAGTGGGTTAAGCATCCAATTCTTGATTTTGGCTCAGGTCGTGAACTCAGGGACCTGGGAAGGAGCACTCAGCAGGAAGTCTGCTTGGAATTCCCTCTCTCTCTCTACCCCTCTCCACCACTGTTCATGCACTCTCTCTCACTCTTTCTCTCTCTCTCTCTCTCAAATAGATAAATAAATCTTTAGAAAATGAATAAAGTAAAATAAGTCTATAGGACATTATTCCATAGATACACATATAGGTTTCCCTCATTTTAGAAACTGTTGCACCTAATTCTATAAAGAGAATACATTTTATAATATATAGCCATAATAAATAGCTTCTAACTCACTGATGATATATATAGGTTGTTTCTAGCATTTGCAATTACAGCCATGAATGATGTCTCCTGACATCTGACAACTCCTGGTGCATGTAACGATAAGAATGGATGGTTCTAGACACTTCTCCTATGAAGACATACAAATGGCTAGCAGACACATGAAAAAATGGTCATCATCATTAACCATCAGGGAAATTCAAATCAAAACCACATTGAGATATCACCTTACACCAGTCAGAATGGCAAAAATTAACAAGGCAAGAAACAGCAAATGTTGGTGAGGATGTGAAGAAAGTGGAACCCTCTTACACAGTTGGGGGGTATGCAAGTTGGTGCGGCCACTTTGGAAAACAGTGGGGAGGTTCCTCAAAAAATTAAAAATAGAGTTACCCTAAGATCTGGCAATTGCACTACTGGGTATTTACTCCAAAGATACAAATGTAGTGAAAAGAAGGGCCATATGTACCCCAATGTTCATAGCAGCAATATCCATGATAGCCAAACTGTGGAAGGAGCTGAGATGCTCTACAACAGATCAAGGGATAAAGAAGAAGTGGTCCAGATATACAATGGCCTATTATTCAGCCATCAGAAAGGATGAATACCCAACTTTTATATCAACATGGATGGGACGGGAGGAGATTATGCTGAGTGAAATAAATCAAGCAGAGAAAATCAATGACCATATGGTTTCACTTATTTGTGGAGCATAAGGAATAACATGGAGGACATTAGGAGAAGGAAAGGAAAAGTGAAGGGGAGGGGGAAACAGAGGGGGAGATAAAGCATGAGAGACTGTGGACTCCAAGAAATAAACTGAGGATTTTAGAGGGTAGAAGGGTGGGGGGTTGAAAGGGCCTGGTGGTGGGTATTAAGGAGGACACGTATTGCATGGAGCACTGGGTGTTGTACACAAACAATGAATCTTGGAACACTGCATCAAAACTTAATAATGTATTTTATGGTGACTAACATAGCACAGTTTAAAAAAATTTAAAAAAAAAGAATGGATGGATGGTTGTCTTGCCCTGATGACAAGAACATGTCACAGTCAGTACGAGTGGATATTCCATTCTGGGCAACTGGGGCTCCATTCAGCACACGTGAACATTTTGCTGACAGCTCCGAGCACATGGGTCCATCTACCTCTGTCATTTACATCCTTCTACATCTCTTTCTTTGGTAAGAGATGAGAGAGACCCTTTTTCTCTTCTAAATCTCTACGTTTGGACTGCCCTGTTTTTCCCATCCTACTCCCTGCTTCATTCTAAATGTGCCTTAGTCATTGGCTTGACCAATGCCCCTCCCAGTAAGCCATGCCTCTCTGTGTGGCCACTCTGTCCTCTGTTCAAAGAAATCTGAACATACAACACATAGGCATGATATACATGCAAGGAAGAAAAATAACAGTGTCTATCCATCTACTGGGTTAAAGGGGCTCACTTTTCAAGTCCAACGAACACTGAGATTTTTAAATAATGTCTGGATGTCCCTTCCGAGGTGATCTTAGAACCTGAGTAATAATACTGCTGCATTGTACAAATACCAGTGTGACAGAACATTCATACGCCAAACACGATGGCTTGCGTTACACAAACTTACATGTGCCGGAGCTGTGCATGATGTTTTAAGAGCCAGAAAAACATGTTTCTGTTCATCATCCCGGTTTTAAGTCTAGAACATATTCAATGCAATTTAATGTCCTATTAGTCAATAATGCCTGTTGAACTTCCAAAGAAGAAATGTGCCATTTTAAGTGTTTCTCTTTATCCAAGAATCACATATATCTTAGTCTGCGTAGATTTCTTTCTTCAGAGTGACAATTTCCATTTGAAATGGCTTCAGTGAAGCACCTTCTCTGTTTTGCTTCCTTCTACCGTGAAATAATTTGGAGTTTCTGGGTGCTCTGTTTTTATAAGCAAGCAGCCACAAAGGATGAGAAGAGAATTCGGCACAATGAATTTTCTTGGCAAAATAATGTATTAGCTAAATGGTGTTGAGTAAATCACCTGTTCCACCAGCAGCTGGTTGAAGGCTCTATACAGTAAATGACAAAAATAAGCCTCGGTGGAGACTTTTCAATATTCTGCCATGTGGCTATAGATTTCAGAGTTTCTTCCTGTCAGTTTCATGCTGCATTTCTTCACAAAACTGACAGGCAGCTCACAAGGCAAGAAAAAGTTAGGATAGGTGGCTGGTGGTGAAACTGGATAGGAGCTTTCCTTCGGGGGGATAAAACACTGTTTCTGAGTGCACAAAGAAAGAGGCAGAACTTTCAGGAATAAGCGAACCATCTCCCTTGGCCAGACTGACTGCATTCTTGTCGGCCTCTCATTTGCTCTACGACCCAGGGTGGATTCTTGGCCTTTGCTTGTGCCTTGATTTCCTCATCCACCAGAAAACCCTCCAGAGGCTGTTGCAGGCATGGATGAGCAATTACAGAGAAAGCACTTGGGACAGCAGGTGGCTTTGCCATTGGAACAGTAAGAGTGGGCTTCATGGAGCTTTCTGCAAGGTTTTGGGGTCTCCATGTATAAAAGACCCCTAGAGTTATGGCCTCATACTATTGTCTATTAACTCAGGGCTTAAGAGTTCTTCAAAAAAGAAAAAAAAAAGAGTTCTTCAAATAAGAAGCTTAGCACTGACAGTAATTTGAACACATGGATGGAAACAGAAAGATGATTTAGAGAGGAAAGAGGACACAAATGCAGACCCACTGCTCCCTTGTTAATCAAGATCCTGGCCATTCAGACCCCATTCACAAACATGTTTGCTTCTCTCCTGACTTGTGACCTAAACCCTCTCCCCCGAGCTAACTTTCCCAGCAGGCTGTCCCACCTGCTTTCTCACTCAGCTCCTTCCAGCTACCAACTGTTACCTCCTGCATAAAGGAATGGTGCCTTTGAAAGGAAGTCACTCCCTGGCCCCTGGGTGGCTCTGTTGGTTAAGCCACTGCCTTCAGCTCAGGTCATGATCCTGAAGTTCCAGGATGGAGCCCCACATCTGGCTCCCTGCTCAGCGGGGAGTCTGCTTCTCCCTCTGACCCTCCCACACCTCATGCTCTGTCTCATTCTCTCTTTCAAATAAATAAATGAAATCTTGAGAAAAAAAAAAAAAGGAAGTCACCCCCAAACATTCTGGCTTCAGGCAAGCTATCAGAACCACCTGGAAGCCCCCAGAAGGAAAACTAGAGGTGGTGGGGGGACTTCGAGCACAGAACTGTTTTCTACCCAGATGAAGGAAACACACACACTTATTTGGAGGAAAGGAGGTCAGAAAGAAACTCACAGAGCGGACAACCTCAGAAACAGGAGATAGTTTTTTTTGTTTGCTTTTTGTTTTTCAATGGGTGATAAGAAAGGCCAGTTTGGGAAACCAAATCCTTAAAGAATGTGACTAGTTGCTGAGCCCCACAAACAAGACAGCATCAAGTGACCAACACCGGCCGGCCCCTACCGTCCAGGGGAAGCAAGCTCTATGGATGCTTCCCTTGTGAACACAGTCTGGTGGTCACAGGAAAACTCGTATCGATACCGCTTTTTTCAAAATGCAATACATATGTGAACTTACATGAGAAACTCAATTTAACCAAGAAATCAACTTGGTTATATTTTAGGTGGGCTCTCCTTAAAAATGACTCTCAGGTAATCATATGCTTTGTTTGGAAGTTAGAATTTAAGAACTCTGGGAAAGAACAACAAACTGCTGGTTGCCTTGATGGCCTGGGAACCATGCACCCCTAGCCACACAGGAGCCGGCTGCCAGAATTACAGGCTTTGACTCCGATGCAGGTCAGCTATAAGTAATAATAATCCTCCGTCCTCACTACAGAGAGGTGTATATGGCCATGAAGAACCCAGGTTGACAAAGAGAAAGAACAGCCTTTTTCTCCATAATAAACAGAAAAAAAATCCTTTTATCTTCAACCTCAGCAAGAGGGTCAGCGGGTAAACAGCAATTATATTTTTGTTTTCTACACACCTCTGAGGCAATCAAACAAATCAAAAACGCATTTGGAGCCCGTCTGCTCCCATCCTGTCTTCTCTCTCTCGTCTGACAGAACAGAAACCCCTTGCAGGCATGGCTGTTCTGCCGCAGAACTGAATCTGAACATTGTCCATCCTCGGTCAAAGTTCGAGATAAAAGCGAATGAAAGCTTCCAGTGACACGTGCTCCTGGGAGCAGGAATCACATTGACAACTCTGCATCTGGTCACACTCGGGGCCCACCTTCCATCTAGCACACGCTCCATGAATATTTACAAGATCGACGCTGAGTCCCTTTTAGTGGAATGAAGCGTGAAAGGGTCCCTAAAGACGGAGCAGGCTGGTGCTGATCTGAAACATGTCGTGGGGGGCCCTTCCTTCCTCCTGGAGCTGCACGCAGGTCCCTGCCCTCCTGCACTTCCTTCACCCCACCAGCAGACATCTGCCGGCAGGAGGATTTCTTGGAACCGCCCCCCCCCCACCACCACCACTGTGCAAGTCCGGCAGGTGAGAATGAACACCAGCAGCAGCCGTTCAAACCCCAGAGCACCGGGCCCACAGGAAAACCTCAGCCTTGCCTTCAGCCTCCCTGCAGGCCTCCGCACTCTTCCCGGGACCCCTCACGGGCCATGGGCTCACACACACAGTTCCATTCTCAGAGCTCACAAAGGGCTGAGCTCCAGAGGAATAGGTCATTTGCAGCTCCCAGCTTCCCTGCCCGCTGTGCTTTGTGCCCTGGAGCCAGAGGGGGCTTGGCATAGACCTTGGAAGGGGAGTGAGAGAAAGTGCTCGCACTGTGCAGCCAAGCCCCAGGTAAATGTCAGGAGGCAGTAATGAAGAGCGCAATGAATCCAAGAATTGTTACTATTTATTGTTGCATTAAACTGTCAAGAACAGACGTCTCAATATGTTTAGATGAATGATGGAAGAGTTTTGATATTTTAAAAATGTACGCTCTCCTCCCCATCAAGAAAATCACAGTCTGTGCAGCGAGAGCTTTCTGAAGATTGGGAAAGCATTTCTTTTCCTGTTTTATACCAGGTTATTTTTTTTTTCTATCCAGAAATTGATATTTTAAAAGTTTATAGGGAAATGACCCATTCAGGGAGCTCCTGCTTTGTTTTTGCAGTGACAGAGGGCCTGACTTAGAGGGGTGTAGGTGTACAAGTGCTCCCTGGTGGGAGATGGATCTGGAACAGCCGCCCTGCTCAGGACAGCACCCCCCCCCCAAGGGGAGGCCAAAAGAGCTCCTTCCAGAATGCATGGGCCACCAGGGCAGATCTTCAGCTGCCAGCAGGACGGCGGGACCAGCGTTTCAAATCATTGCAAATCTGCACCTGATGACAAATGGTCACTGTCCTGAGTCTCCCAGTGTCCCTGTCCTGGGCTTCTCCATGGCCCAGCAGGTGGAGAAGTTTAACTCCAGGCGCTGGAAGGGTCTGTAGGGTCTTTCCTACTACAAATGACTGCTGGGCTGGGCCCCTGCCTGTGGTTGCAGGACGGTCTCGCTACCACCCTGGCCTCGGTCCCTTTCCCGTATCAGATTGAATCGTGAATGGACATCAGAGTGGGGGTGGCCCTTTATACTCTCTCTCCCAGGAAGCTGGAATCTCAACTTGGAGAGACAAATCATTCTTGCTGGGCAAATCCATAGCAAGTCAATCAGAGCCTGAGGAAGAACCCCTCAAATGTCAGTGGACCAGAGAGAGAAACCAGAAATCCCGTTCTTCGGAGCGCAGGGGAAATAAAGGTAGAAAGGAGAGAGAGCACGCACGCATGCGCACACCCAGGGAAAGCAGGGGCAGAGGGTGAGGGAAAGAGAAAGAGAATCCCCAGAAGACTCCACCCCCAGCACAGAACCTGATACAGGGTTTGATCTCATGACACTGAGACCGTGACCTGACCCAAAATCAAGAGTCTGACTTTTAATTGACTGAGCCACCCAGGCGCCCCATTCCTTCTTTTCTTGAAGGTGACTGCATTGTGGATTGAATTGGGTCCTTTCTCTCCTCTCCTCACCCCAATTCATATGTTAATTATTGGGAGGTAGGGTCTTTGAAGAGATAATTAAGGTTCAGTGAGGTCCTAAGGGTGGGGCCCTCGGCCAACCTGGAGTCTTTAGAAGAGGTGGAAGACACACCAGGAATTCGTGTGCACGCACACACTCGGAGGAAAGGCCAGCTAAGGCTCACCCACCCAATGGTGGGTGAGTGGCCATCTAAAAACCAATGAGAAGCCTCTGGGAAAGCAAACATGGCGGCCCCTTGTACTTAGACTTCGTGTTCCCAGAACTGTGAGAATTTTCAGTTGTCCAAGCCCCCCAGTCTGCCGGCATCTTGTTAGGGCAGTCAGCCTCCCGAGACACCGCAGAGCAGAGCTTGGTTCCCATGGCTGGAGGCCCTGTCCAGACTTGCACCAAAAAGTGCTAGCAACTGTCTTCCTATAAACACTGGATTTTACATTTTGATCTAATTTCTGACTCCAGAGAATCTAAATGCTCCAGGACAAATCTGAAAGGGGGGGGTGCCGAAATAATGTTTCTCAGGAGTGATAATAAATCCAAAATACATGCTGCCAAACTGACTTCCGGGGTTGTGTTCACTGTTCTGAGCCCTCAGTCAGGCATTTCATGATAGCCTCTTTCCTATCACTTGGTATAAACATAGGCTCACTGGATGGCCCAGTCGAGCCTCAGAAGCGTGACACTCTATGAACCCATAATTACATTACCCCAAAGATTTACCCCAAAGATACAGATGTAGTGAAAAGAGGGGCCATCTGTACCCCAATGTTCATAGCAGCAATGGCCACAGTCACCAAACTGTGGAAAGAACCAAGATGCCCTTCAACGGACGAATGGATAAGGAAGATGTGGTCCATATACACAATGGAGTATTATGCCTCCATCAGAAAGGACAAATACCCAACTTTTGTATCAACATGGAAAGGACTGGAGGAGATGATGGTCAGTGAAGTAAGTCAAGCAGAGAGAGTCAATTATCATATGGTTTTGCTTACTTGTGGAGGATAAGGAATAACACGGAGGACATTAGGAGGAGAGAAGTGATTTGGGGGAAATTGGAGGGGGAGAAAAAGCATGAGAGACTGTGGACTCTAAGAAACAAACTGAGGGTTTGGGAGCAGAGGGAGGGAGGTGGTTGGGTGAGCCTGGAGGTGGGTATTAAGGAGGACACACATTGCATGGAGCACTGGGTGTGGTGCATGAACAATGCATCTTGGAACACTGAAAAAATAAAATAAAAATTTTTAAAAAAAGTGTGATGCCAGTGTCCAGAGGGAATGACAGTTGAGACAGTTGAGACAGGTCTCTGAAGGTGGGTGCTGGATTGTTCTGGTCCCAGGAGGAGAGACTCATGAGTTGTTCCTCTTAAACAGGATGTCTTTATCCAGGCTCTGCTCTGGGGGTTTGTACTTTCCCACCATTTATGAGGTTACTTCCTCCTTCTGCTCTTCAGGTGGCAGACTGAAGCCTGACTAAGGGAGCTCTGGTTCTTGTCCCATTAGTCATGCTTCTCCTGCCTTTGAAGTAATGGCCACGTCTGCCTGTGTGCGCTCAAAGGCAGTGGTGGTAATGACATCCTGAATGGGACCCTTCACTTGTTCACAGAAGTGCCCTGCGCGCTGGCCCGAGGAAGGGTTATGCCAGCAGAGATGCTCCAGGATCAAAATTCAGACAGGTCCTTCTAACGCCAATGAGAAAGTGGAATTTCAGCCAGCTAAGTATTTGAAGAGTGCAGTTCAGGGTTTAGTGTAAGAACCTGTGAGCACCACCTTGATCAGTAAATTCTTGTTGAAGCGTCTGATGGGGTTGGGCCTTAACAGCCGCCATGTTCAACTCCAGACCTGCCCCCCGGTGACAATGGCCTTGCTATCCACACAGGAATCCGAAAATCAAGAGAACTGTTTTCAGGCTGTCGCTCTACCACTTACTAGCTACGGATCCTTGAGACACTCATTTCATGGAATCATAATTTAAGAGCATGAGTTCTTGAGCCAAATGATGCAAGTTCAAATTTTTGAGATAAGATGATCTGACAAGAGGCCATTAGTTCCCCCAGGCCAACCCCTTCAAAGACAAAGATGAAGAGAGACACACTAAGAAATAAACAGTAGTTGACTAAAAGGAGTCTCTTTGCTCTTAAGATGTTTTATCTATGGTTACTAGTTCTACATACCAATGATTAATAATTACCATACAAAATAAATGATGATTAAAAATAAGTATGTTGGGACACCTGGGTGGCTCAATGGGTTAAGCCTCTCCCTTCGGCTCAGGTCACGAACTCAGGGTCCTGGGATCAAGCCCCGCATTGGGCTCTCTGCTCAGCGGTGAGCCTGCTTTCCCCTCTCTCTGCCTGCTGCTCTCTCTGCCTACTTGTGATCTCTCTCTCTGTGTCAAATAAAGTAATAAAATCTTTAAAAAAAAAATAAGTATGTCATGTATCAAGACAAAAGTCCATAGAGGGGATATCATTCCCATTTCATAGAAAGGGAAGTACAGAGAGGTAAAGTAATTGTTCTAAGGCTTCACAGCACTAATTAAACCAGGCAGTCAACCCAAGTCTCTCTGACATTAAAGTCCGTGCTCTTAACCCTTCACCTTACTGCCTCTGGATGGAAAATCAGAACATCTAGATCCCATTACATGCTAAGCCAGCAACCAGGCATGTGACTCTGTCAGGTCTCTTGTCTTCCCTGGGTCTCACTCCTCTCATCTATTTAAAAAAAAAACAAAGTGTTGGAACACACAATCTGTTGCAGGGAGAATGCTTGCCTCTTCCAAGTCTCTAGTCCTGGAATGGCATATTCTCCGCAGTTCCAAATTCATGAGATATTTCTCTTGCCAATCAAAGCGACTCATCTCATGTGTCAGTAAATGGAATTTACTATGTATTCCTCTGTACACTGTTCCATATTAAATACATTTAAAGAATCGGGCGGGGCATGGGGTTGGGTGAGCGGGTAGGGCATGTGTCTCTGGATCTTGGGGCCAGGAGTTCAAGCCCCACTTTTGGGGGGGGGAGGTAGAGATTACTTAAAATAAAATAAAAATTAAAATAAAATAATTGGGAAAAATGCCACAAACCCAATTTGGGGATTGAGAAATTTGGGCTCTCGTTTTGTGAAAAATGCTTTTATTACCTATCTAACTGGATGCTGTAAAAGAATCCATATACGATGTTTAACGATAGCCCTGCAAATTGAAAAAAAGAAACATTTTCTCAATTGCTTCAGTTTTTATACCTTATGGTCCATCTGTTGCCACGGCACTGATTGTGGTGTCAAAATTGCAATTACTTACACTCAGGAACAATCAGGGAAAAGGCCAAGGGAGATTGTGTCCAGGCCTCAATGACCCATGATTACTCTACTAATTGTGGAAGAGGAATTTTAAAATCAAGAGACCTGGCTTCAGGCTGTAGTTCTACCATTTACTAGCTATGAATCCTTGGGAAACTCATTTCATGGAATAATTTAAGAGCTTGGGTTCTTAAGACAAAGGATGTGAGTTCAAATCCTGGCTCCACCAGTTAACAAGGTCACAGTAGTGACCTTCTCTTAGCTGTAAATTGACAGGATGACTGCCTATCTCAGAAAGGTTGTTAAGAGGATTAAATACAATAATGCATTTCAGAAAGCATTGACCAGAGGTCCTCCTTCCTATTTACGGCTCAGAGTTTGCTTTCATGAATGGTATCTGTATTTTAAATGAGTCCATTGCTATGCAAACTTCTATGCAACTGTCCCCTAAAATCAGGATACACATGATTGCAGTCTAAACCACATGGGGAAACCCAGACAAGTGTTTGGTGAACTAAAAATATCACATTATTGTTTGGTTAACATATGTAATCTGTTATAAGATGATGTTCTATTAACTTTTTAAAAATATCCACTGAGTGCTTGTAACATAAGAAGCACTGGGCTGGGCAATATGAGAACTAAAAATCAGACATGGGTTCTGCGCTGAAGTGGGTAATGTGAGAATCTCAGTGCTGCTGTTGCGAGGTAGGAGGAGATACTGGGTGCTAAGTCAATCCTTTAAAAGGAAGTCTCTGAAGTGAGTGTTGAAATACAGAAAGGATTTAAACATGGGAGGATGAGAAGGGAGAGAGAGAGAGAAAAGACATCCCCAACAAAGAATGGTGAACTGAGGAGTGGGTGGGAGGCATGTAATGAGAATGAAAATGATTGTGGGAGATGTTAAAAAAATGTAGGAAGAGTAACTGCCACACTTAGAATACAAATTATAAAGGGTTGGGGTACCTGGGTGGCTCAGTCGTTTAAGCATCTGACTCTTGGTTTCAGCTCAGGTTATGATCTCAGGGTCATGGGATCGAGCCCCAACTTGGGCACTAGGTTCTGCATGGAGTCTGCTTGAGATTCTCTCTCCCTCTGCCCCCACCTCCTATAGGCTCACACACTCTCTCTCAAATAAATAAATAAACAAATATTAGAAGGGATTAAAAAGGAGGGGTGCCTGGGTGGCTCAGTGGGTTAAAGCCTCTGCTTTCAGCTCAGGTCATGATCAGGTCAGAAGCTTGTATCTCCTGGTCCTCTTCACCTGTTTTGTCCACCCCCCGAAACCCCTCCACCACTACTGCTGTATCTATAGCTGTGTCTCTTTTGTTGTTTTGTTTGCTCATTTATTTTGACTTTTAGGTTGCACACATAAATGAAATCATACGATATCTTTCTCTGTCTTACTTCACTTAGCATATTACCCTATCCAGATTCTGCTTTTTAATCCCTTCTTTTTTTTTAAGATTTAATTTATTTATTTGACAGACAGAAATTGCAAGTAGGCGGAGAGACAGGCAGAGAGAGAGGAGGAAGTAGGCTCCTCGCTGAGCAGAGGGCCCGGTGCGGGGCTCGATCCCAGGACCCCAGGATCACGACCTGAGCTGAAGGCAGAGGCTTTAACTCACTGAGCCATCCAGGTGCCCCAGAAGACTGGTGTTCTTAAACCTCTGCTGTTACCATTGTGTCCAGGTGTCAGAAAGAAGAAAGCCTACCAACTCATGCATCAAGCTTATACTCATAAATCTCATCCTCAAAACCTTTCACAATCTCTCCTGAAAATCAATCTTAAATCACGCTACTCACCAACCACTTTTTTGGTTTCCTCTGAAGACATCAAAAAATGTTTCGGCTATTTCTCTCTGTTTGTGTTTTGGCTATTTCTAGTTCCTGGCTATTTTGCTCCATCATCTGTGTTCACATACCAGATTATAATCCTTTCTTTAAATCCCAGCCCCAACAGCCAGTCTTCCTTGATGATCTAGGCCTTATCAGTCTGTCTGCATGCTTCATTACATATTTATTTTATGAAAATGTAACATGAAGGAACTATCACTGACCTAGGAATAAAATGACAAGGTCTCCACTCTGACTGGGGACATGTTATTTAATGCCAGGGGATTCCTCTGGTGTAAAATGAAGGGTTTGTGCATTAACTAACTCTCAGGTGGCTTAGAGTTCATTCAATAAATAAAATGAGCTTCTACCTGTGCTAAGCTCTGTCCTAGGTGCTGAGGATACAGTGGTGAAGAAGACAACGTCTGTCTGTCCCTCTGTCTATCTACCTATGATTTTCTCCCTTGAGTTCAGTGCTTCTCAACTTCAGCCTTCATCAGAATCCCCTCTGGCGCTTATTACAACCCAGATTTCTGTACAGATATGCCACTCTGAAGAGTTTCTGATACAGCAGGTCGGAAGTAGGCCCCCAAACTTTGCATTTCCCAAGATGTTTCCGGGTGGTGCTCATGCTGTTCACCCGGGAACCACACTCAGAGAACCTCTGGGTTAGTGGAATGTCACCATCTTTTTGTATTGACAGCATTATGCTGCTGTATTGCCAGTGTCTAGAATACATATTGACAGAACAAAAGACTAAATATAAGGTATTTTGTTTGACAAAGGGGAATGAAGTTCTTTGAATGACATCACAACTTAGAAGGAAAATGACAATTCTACTCAAAAGTAGAAGGGTTCCTATCATTAGGAAGATACAGAGAAGGGACGGTTTATACACAAAGGCAAATGAACTTCTTTCTAACCTAGAGGAAGGAGAGAGAAGGCAGGGAGGACTTTGTGGAATAGCACATTTGATCTATTTCTTGAAGGGCCCATACACTTCTTTCAGAAATGCCAGTTAGAACTTAAAAAAAAAAAATTAGTACCCCTCTTTGGCATTTGTCTTCTCAATCTATAGTGAATCTTATGTCCTACTCTCAACATCTACAGAATCTTCATATCTGGATGTAAATTTTAGTTTTTGGAAATAGATACATAACATATCTTTGCCAAGTCTGGTCTGAAAGGGAGTTGATTTGGTTGCATAACTCTGTTCTTTGTTGAAAACAAGGTGTACTTTTGAGTTAAGACACCGATTTTCCAGTATGACTTATAAATGGAGCCCTGAAACAATTTCAGGGTAGGAGTTTAAAAATCATTTAGAACAATGGGAGCATCAATGGATTAAGTTTACAGTTTCCAAAGGTAATTAGTTTGAAGAGCAGCCCTCATTTGGCTGTATGTTCTGATGTTGTTTACTTACTCTCAGTACACTTGGTATTTTGATTTACGGAAAGAATAAACACTTAAACATGCGAGATGTCATGCACATTTTTCTTCAGATCCTATGCCATGTTATGAATTATCTAAAGTGTAAACACTCTGGGAGCAAAGAAAGCAATATAAAACAGAAGTTGCTCCAAGGTAGATCTGTGAAAATTATGTGTTGGTACTAGGAAATATACACAGGTTTCTAAGAGCTCTTAGTAACTCTGGGCCTCTCAGCTAATAATAAATATTAGTTTACATGTCCTGGGCATTGAGTTATGTGCTTGGTCGCTCTGGTTCTTTATGAACAGAGTCACAGCAAACCATTCTTCCACTTTAGAATGGGGGACTAAAGAAAATATGGGAGACCTACGGCAAAAAGCATACACTTACAGTCGTGGCCTCTCCCGGCCTGTTCATCGCCAGTGTTCCTCAGCCACTCTGTTCCCCCCAGGTACCTTCAGTGTGGGTTCAGCAAGTACTAGCTCTGTTAGGGCAGCATGAAGATAGCAGGTTTTCTCTAAAGACCAAGCGTATCTCATACCTTTTAACAGAGTGTACTCAATACATATGGAAACCGAGGACAACACCACAAAAGCACTTAAAAGTTCAGATCAGTGATTCTTAAAGTGGGCTCCCAAGACCATGGACATCAGCCTAACCTGAGAACCAGTCGGCAATGCAAACTATCCACTCCCACCCCAGAAATACTGAGTTTGGGGAGGGGAGGCAGTGAGGTACATCCATCTGGACGAACAGGCCATGGTTCCAGGTGGTTCTGATGCACAATGAAGTGTGGGTCCAAGGAGTTGAACACTAGCAGCAAAAAGGAAACCTACAGAGAAGCCACGCCACCTTTCATGAACTTGACAATTTATTCTAACAGCCTCTTACCATCCTCCAGATGACTACGTTTAATACAAACACAATTACACATAAAATGTGCTAAAAAAGCCATGGCTTCTCTCTGCAAAGGGATGCATGGAAAGGAGACCAAGGACTTGGGTGTAGTTTTCCAGAATGACACCAGCCTCAGCTCCCCTCTCCCACCCCCACTTCACTGCCTGCAGAAGAATCTCACAGGTGGGCATTCTGTTTCTTTGACTAGCAGTGAGACAGGCAAACTCAAGGACTCCATAAAAATCTGACTATTCCTTTTCCTGCTCCTATTCTTGCTAAGACCTGTACCCCCACCTCACTTTACACAAGCCTCATAAAGCAAATAATGTATGTGTTTCCTGTAAGGGACCAGGAGTCAGTGATTTCTCGAGAACAGAGAACATCTAAGGAAGGACCAGGAGAGGATGAGGCTGTCATATGCGCATTCCAGCCACCAGAGCTAGACATCTCCACGCCAGGACCCCTGGCTCCAAGGAGTGACACATGGGTCCTTATCTTTGTTCTCACGGCTCCTGGATGCCTGAGGGGATCCATACACCAGATCATGGCCCTCCACCAAACACCAGACCCCAAACAAAGATAAGACTCATACTCCTTTTCTTTCTGAGTCTCCCAGATGCCCCATCTGTACCTGTTCCCTCTGTGTCTTCAAAAAACGCCACTCTCACCTCCCGCTGGGTCACATGTGACTTCCATCCCACACGAAACCAAGCACCCCCATAGCTGTTCCTAGAGGCCCCCTCTGGGCCCTTGGACCCAGCCTGCTAGCATCAGAGCGAAGATTTATTGGGCGATGTAAGTTATCATTGGTCTCAGTGAATAGCTATGCCAAGTCTGTTCTGATGAAATAGTAAAGGTAAACGGGTGCTCCATCTTATTTTGTAGCTAAACTGTCCTAGTCATTTCGGATCTATTCATTAGACTGTGATCTCAAGCTACATGACACAATTTTTGGATGTGGTTTCAACGTTTGCCATCCCCTCAAAAGGAATATGTAGACTAAAATGATTCTTTGCTTAGGAGTTAAGATGTAAACTCTGGAGAAATGCAGTCCTTAGAAATATAATGCAATCCATATCTGTAACTTACTTTTCCTTAAGTAACCACATTTAAAAAAAATTAAAAGAGTGGGACACCTGGGTGACTCAGTTGGTAAGTGTCTGCCTTCGGCTCAGGTCATGATCGCACAGTCCTGGGATCGACCCCTGCATCAGGCTCCCTGCTCAGTGGGAGCCTGCTTCTCCCTCTCCCCAATCTGTGTTCCCTCTCTCAGTTGTCTCTCACTGTCAAATAAATAAGTAAAATTTTTAAAAAATGAAATGAATATTAATATTAAAGTACATTTACTCCACTGTATTAAAACTATTTTAGCATGTAAACTATAATTAGTGAGATATTTTTACTTCTAAGTCTTCAAAATTTTGCATGTATTTATACATATAAGTCATCTCAATTAAAATGCTAAATTTTAACTAGAAATACTTGATGCTTCCTTTAAGCTTAATACAATTTGTCATTGCGAAAGTAGATTCTATATCCAAGTTGGTCCAAACATACTACAAAGGCTTTCAGTAGTCTAACTGGGTATCAGTATGTGTGTATGTATGTATTTATTTATCGAGAGAGAGAGAAAGTGCAACAGGGGGAGAGGCAGGCAGAAAGAGAACGAGACTCCCTGTTGAGTAGGGAGCCCCCATGCAGGGTTAGATCCCAGAACTCTGGGATCATGACCTGAGCTAAAGGTAGATGATTAACAGACTGAGCCACCCAGGCATCCCTGGACATCCGTTTTTATGTTTTAATAAAAAATAAATAAAACTGATAAAAAAAAAGGAAAACCACAGGCCCAAAATATTAAAATTTAGACTGACCTTCCACGTCCAGGTAATAACCAATTAATTGCGATTTCAATCTCCCCAGGAAGGTAGCCTTAACTGGGTCAGTCGGGACATTCTCCTTCCCATCAGCACCAGTGAGTCTGTCTCCTGGGTCCTCTCCATCCTGCTCTGGAAGATAAGGTAATCTGCAGGATGAGACCCCTTGCACTCCCCAGGAAACAGCCTCCCCTGGATGAATTCTCTTATTTTGCTAATAACTGTCTCCTTCCATTCTCTATCAAAAATAAAAACAAAAACAAACAGGAAAACATTCTGTACAACTCCTGGGAGTGACTCGTACTTGCTCATGGGGTGCAGCCTGATTCATGGACCCTTTAACAAAACCAATCAGATCTTTAAATTTACTTGGTAGATTTTTCCTTAACAACTGAAAGTTCAATTTCTCAGTCAGGCCCGCTACATTTCCAGCACTCAGGACCTCCCAGTGCATACTGGCTACCCTGCTGGGCAGCACTAGAACACACCAGCATGGTTAAGAAATCTGGTTTTTAGGGGCGCCTGGTTGGCTCAGGTGCGAGAGCCCAAGACTCTTGGTCTCATGAGTTGGTGAGTCCGACCCCATATGGGGCGTAGAGATTAGTGGAAGAAAGGAAGAGAAAGAAATAGAGAGGGGAAAGGAAGGAAGGAAAAGAGGGAAAGGAAGAAAAGAAGGAAAAGGAAGGGAAAGAAAGGAAAGGAAGGGAAGGGAAGAAAGAAAAGGGGAAGGAGGGAGGGAGGAATTAACTCTGCTTTGCCCTCTCCTGTCCTGCACGCTTCACTTCTATCACCTGCTAAGTGATGGGGGACCCCCCACACCCCACGTCTATTTCGACTTCTGAACTGGCAGCAATACATTCTCAGCAGGTTGCTTCTCCCTCCAGGGCAGCCGCGGCTAGAGCCTCGCATCAGTCCCCAGAAATCAGAAGCAATCTAAGACTACAGGCTGGGAGTGGCTGGGCACCTGTAATTCATACCCTATGGCCACAAAACGTCCCTGGCTATGAATCACTCCAAGCAGCACCGGTTAACATCGTTAAGGACCAGGACCGTCGGCACGCGGGCCGCTGCCTGAGTCTGCACCTGCCACCGCGGGGCCTGGAGCAGCTCTTCTCCCCAAATGCTTTCTGAACCGGAGTTGCTGCCGTGGTATGTCAGTGAGTAAATCCCAAACTGCTCTGAAACGTCTACACTTTTACCCTAATGGTCCGCAATGGGATTTTAAACATGGCTTAAATAGACCGGAGGAAGGCGGGAAGGACGGCGCCCGGAGACCCTGGCATCAGAACCAAGAACACTCCGCACCGACCGCTTGCGGTTGGCGGTTTCCCGCCCGGCAAACGGAAGCAAAACCGCCCCTGACTGACGTCAGAGGAGGCGGTCGCTCCCGGTCCCCACCGTGAAGCCCCTGCGGCCATCTTTACTGTGGTTATTCCGCGCTAAGCTTTCTCTGGCGGTCGTGGCGGCTCGCCATGGAAAGTCTTCAGAATAAGAGACGAGAAAAGAATCGTGCCTTTGGTGACAAGAAGCTGGCGGAGTTACGAAAGTCCAACGGCAGAAAGCACTAGCTGAGGTAGAGAGGGGAACGCAGAGGCGGTACGGCGTCCACGGATGGGCGGAACGATTCGGTCGCGTCGCTGAGGTTTCTGCCCGGGGTCTAAGAGCCGCTTCCGTTGCTCAGCGGAAGTGTGGGTCGCCAGAGGACGACTCCGGGAGGGATCGGCTCTCCGCCGTGTGCCCAGCCGGAATCATGTCGAGTTTGGCGGTGAGAGACCCGGCGATGGATCGGTCGCTGCGTTCCGTGTTCGTGGGCAACATTCCGTACGAGGCCACCGAGGAACAGCTGAAGGACATTTTCTCGGAGGTGGGTTCGGTGGTCAGCTTCCGGCTGGTGTACGACCGCGAGACGGGCAAGCCCAAGGGCTATGGCTTCTGCGAGTACCAGGACCAGGAGACCGCGCTCAGTGCCATGCGGAACCTCAACGGGCGCGAGTTCAGCGGCAGGGCGCTGCGGGTGGACAACGCCGCCAGCGAGAAGAACAAGGAGGAGCTCAAGAGCCTTGGGCCCGCGGCGCCCATCATCGACTCCCCCTACGGGGACCCCATCGACCCCGAGGATGCCCCCGAGTCCATTACCAGGGCGGTCGCCAGCCTGCCGCCGGAGCAGATGTTCGAGCTCATGAAGCAGATGAAGCTGTGTGTGCAGAACAGCCACCAGGAAGCGCGGAACATGCTGCTGCAGAACCCGCAGTTGGCCTACGCGCTGCTGCAGGCCCAGGTGGTCATGAGGATCATGGACCCCGAGATCGCGCTGAAGATCCTGCACCGCAAGATACATGTCACGCCGTTGATCCCAGGCAAATCCCAGCCTGTCACGGGCCCCGGCCCCGGCCCTGGCCCTGGCCCCGGTCCTGGACTGGGCCCCGGCCCCAATGTTCTGCTCAACCAGCAGAACCCTCCCGCCCCTCAGCCTCAGCACATGGCCAGAAGACCCGTCAAAGACATCCCTCCTCTGATGCAGACCCCTATTCAGGGCGGGATTCCGGCCCCGGGCCCCATACCGGCCGCAGTTCCCGGGCCGGGGCCGGGTGCCTTAACCCCTGGTGGAGGAATGCAGCCCCAGGTTGGAATGCCAGGCGTCGGTCCAGTGCCTTTAGAGCGTGGACAGGTGCAGATGTCGGATCCTAGAGCTCCTATACCTCGTGGGCCCATGACTGCCGGGGGCATCCCTCCTCGAGGACTGTTGGGAGATGCTCCAAACGACCCACGTGGAGGGACTCTGCTTTCAGTCACTGGAGAAGTAGAGCCCAGAGGCTATCTTGGCCCACCTCATCAGGGCCCCCCCATGCACCATGCCTCTGGTCATGATGGCCGGGGCCCTTCCTCACATGAGATGAGGGGAGGGCCGTTAGCAGATCCCAGACTGCTGATGGGAGAGCCTAGGGGACCCATGATAGATCAGAGAGGTCTCCCTATGGATGGTAGAGGTGGTAGAGATTCTCGAGGGCTGGAGACTCGAGCCATGGAGACTGAAGTCTTAGAGACACGAGTGATGGAGAGAAGAGGAATGGAGACGTGTGCGATGGAAACCAGAGGGATGGAAGCGAGAGGCATAGATGGAAGAGGGATGGAGATACGGGGTCCTGGCCCCAGTTCCAGAGGCCCTATGACTGGTGGAATCCAGGGACCTGGGCCCATTAGTATGGGGGCAGGTGGTCCTCAGGGACCTAGACAGGTCTCCGGCATTTCCGGGGTGGGAAATCCTGGAGCTGGCATGCAGGGGGCAGGCATACAAGGAGCGGGCATGCAGGGGGCTGGCATCCAAGGGGCAGGTATGCAGGGGGCAGGCATGCAAGGGACAGGCATGCAGGGGGCAGGCATGCAAGGGACAGGCATGCAGGGGGCAGGCATACAAGCAGTGGGCATGCAGGGGGCAGGCATGCAGGGGGCAGGCATACAAGCAGTGGGCATGCAGGGGGCAGGCAAGCAAGGTGGAGGGCAGCCTAGCAGTTTCAGTCCTGGGCAGAGCCAGGTAACTCCACAGGATCAAGAAAAGGCAGCTCTGATCATGCAGGTTCTTCAACTGACTGCAGATCAGATCGCCATGCTGCCCCCTGAGCAAAGGCAGAGCATCCTCATTTTAAAGGAACAAATTCAGAAATCGACTGGGGCTTCTTGAAAGGTTTTAGGAAATGTTTGACAGTAGTCCTAAAGTTTTTCTGTAGCATGGGGAATGGATGCAGAAAGCTGACTTCTGCATCCCCACAGTTGAATGGTTAGAGGTTTCCCTCCCAGAACTTTATGTCATTTCATCTTGTTTTTTTTTGTTGTTGTTGTTGTTTGTATTTTTAATAGGGGGGGTGGGGGAGGAAGGAGTGGGTCTGTTCACTTTTATTCACTGCAAATATACACAAATAACTCTGAACATGGTTATAGTATACCAAATAAGATTACAAAGAATATGCAGCAATATTAAAAGTGTCTACAATATGTTAACTACATTTTTAAAAATAACTGGGTTAAACAGTGTGAAAACTGCACGTAAAGACTAAACTATGACCTGTTAAAATGGTAATGTACTAAGATAGTTTAAGATTTTTGGTTGTGTAAGAAAATAAAGAAGTTTACCTCAGAATTATAAGCTACATTTTTTGGTAAGCCATTGAAAATACAAAATCCTATTTTGGGGACAATGCTGTATTAGGTTAAGCATCATTTTAGTGTTTTGGAAAATATTTCAAAATATTAGTGCTAACTAACTTGTGGTATTAGCATTGTTTTGTTTTGTTTAAGCTATGCTACCTGAATAATCCAGGAATGCATCTGGTGAGATGTTTCACTTATCCCACCACACCTGCAGTATTCCGGCTTGGCCTTGAGCGGAACGACTTAGCTGGGATAGGTCTGGGATCAGCCAGGTTACTGAAGGCTGCTCCCAAGAGACTCCGCTTCTCTCAATACCTTCTTGTTTCTCAGTAGTCTTCAAGCCCTGAATATGCATCTAAGTAATACCCTCACATCCTTTCTGATGATTTCAGTGTCTCGGCAGCAGCCGATCTGGGTGAATTCTGCCCACATTAGACTTCTCATACGTTGCCGAAAGCTTCATGCCATAAAGTTCCCAGGTTCCTGGGGACTAGCTTTCATATACAGATGGTATCCATGTGGTCAGCCAGAGTCAGGACTTAAAAATCTTAGTCCCTCCAACACTTAACATGCCTGTCAGTTTTCTTATTTGCAGATCTACTTACTGACACCCTGTTACCAGAATAATTAAGACCCAGGTATGTAGAGAAATCTCTGCTCGATTAGTTATTACTTATTTTGCTTTTTATAATAAAGCTGTTTAGTCCTAATATACATACCCTTAGAGATTTAAAAGTAGGAAGGTGGGGCTTACCACATTTTCTGTAGAGCTACTACCTAATACATTTTCAACCCTTGAAGATGTGGATGAACACATACAAATTTGTGTCACAGACCAAATTATAATTAACAGAAGTATAAACACCCAAGTAACCAGGTGTTCTTACCCTGAAGAAGAAAAACCAATGTCTAGTAACAGGAAAAAACAGAATTTAATACAAGAAGAGAGCTGCCCTTAGGAAGTTTTTGCATCTTAAATGGGTACTTGACTCTTTTTTTACAAAGTTTTCTTCCCCTGTGCTATTTCCTGCCACCTGTGCTACTCATATTTTTTATTGTTATTCATAATATCCACCTTGCCATGTTTTCTATATGCTTTCCCCCCATGTTGGGGAGGATAACTCCTTTGCATGTATGATAGTTTTGGTTAATATTAATTCACAGAGTTGGCTTGATTACTTGGAAGTTAACCATTGCTTTATCTCAAAACTTTCACTGAAGGGCTCTAACTGAAAACTTAGATGTTATGTTCTTTGTTGTAGTTAAATCTGCATTGTTCAGTGCAGACTGAATAAAAGGAATGTAAAATTGAGGATGACTTTAGTATCTGATGTTTACTTTTAATGAATGAATTAATCAAAAGATATCTATCTGTGAGAGATCCATGGGTCTGAATACTTTCTTCTAAATGAAAAAGGCAAAACTAAAAAATAAATAAATAGATAAATAATGCAAGAGTGGATAGAAATCCCTTTCTGAAATCCATTATCTGTGCAGTTCCACAGCTGAAATAACTATAAAGACATGTTACTCTGGTTGGTGTCAGCAGTAACATCTTGGTGCGTGCCCAGATATTAGGTCTCCTTTTGCTTGTGTCCCCCACAGAGAACTCCAGGTCCCAGGAAGACCTTACAGTCCCCTTCATAGCTGACAGCACTTGCTACATTGCAGCCTACAATTTTACCACACTCTGCTTCCCCCACTCCCTCTTTTCATAGACTGGGAACTCCGAGCATGGACTGTCCCTCGTTTCCGTATTTGCTATGCCAAAATCACAGGAGAGAAATGACAAAACATTCTGTCTTAAGGGGGAGATCCCATTTTCCCCAAAAAGATTCCATACAGAACAAATGAGCTATAACAAGGAGTTACGTGAGAAAATACTAGTAGCAGGTAACAGAAGCAATCTCCCTTGCTCTGATAAACCTTATAAAATAGGTTCTCCTCACTTCCAGTTCACTGAGCATCTCAGGACTGATGGATAGAGCCTCATTTCATTTGATGGTGATCCCAGCAATGTGTGTGTGCTCTAATCAGAATCTTAGGTTTATTACTACACAATCACTGGTTATAACCTGGAGCATCCTGCATTTTCCCAAATAAGGAATCACAGATGCAATCGCAAAGTCTTTCATAGTAACAATACCTAAAGACTGGAGTGAAACTATGCTTTGCAAATGCCTCCTTAGGGCTGATTCCACTCAAGCAGGGTATTTCTTGGGGAATAGGAAAAGGTCAACTTTAATCAGTGCCTGCCCATTAGCCCTTCCCCTCTTATATTTTGAGTTATTTGGTAAGCTGTAAACCAGTATGAATCCTGCATGAAGGTAGACTTAATCCAAGTGAGATCAAGTATGACTTCTCAATACTTTCCAGAACTGTAATGGTAGAAAAGCATTAAAAACAGCAATAAAACAAAAAAACCCAAACCAAAAACCTTAGTATAATCTCTGTTTGCAAAGCGTCTTGCTTTCCCAAGCTTTGATGGAACATTAACTAAGCACACAGAACCCAATTCCCTACAGTATGTCAGGCCTTCCTCTTAGATCTAAGGAGGCCTAAGGGTAATTATGCGCAGCAACCCACTGTGGGGGAGACTGAATTATCCCTCACATCTCCTGGTCTTCTCACAAAAGAGTGAGTCAGCCTCAGACTATATTGTCAGCTAATCTCTAGACAGACCTCTGCTCAGAGCTGGCTTTTCTCACCAGCCTTGTCAAGAACTAATTCATTGTAAGAAAATATACTTAAAAAAATCATTAAGGCTATTATTAACTTTAATAGTATGAATATTATGATATTGGTATAAAGGTTGTGAAAATATCTCATACATACACATATTTCAAATCTCAACTAGATCTCCTAATATTTTCATTTGCTTCTATGCACTTCTAAACAAATGTTTAAAAAACAAAAAACATGTTTACTCCTTTAGCTGAAAATCCAGCTTTCTAAATGTTCATATTACAAACCACCCTTCTCATGAGATGTTAACAGTTGGTATTTTTCTTTTCTTTTTTTAAAGTTTTTTTTTTATTTATTTATTTGAGATCACAAGTAGATAGAGAGGCAGGCAGAGAGAGAGAGAGGGAAGCAGGCTCCCTGCTGAGCAGAGAGCCCGATGCGGGACTCGATCCCAGGACCCTGAGATCATGACCTGAGCCGAAGGCAGCGGCTTAACCCACTGAGCCACCCAGGCAAAGATTTTATTTTTTTTTTTTTTAAATTTATTTGACAGAGAGAACACAAGTAGGCAGAAAGAGAGGGGGAAGCAGGCTCCCCGCTGAGCAGAGAGCCCAATGTGGGGCTCGATCCCAGGACCCTGAGATCATGCCCCGAGCCGAAGGCAGACGCCTAACAACTGAGCCATCCAGGCGCGGCAAACAGTTGGTATTTTTCTACCACAGTATAACCCTTATGTCGGTAAAGGGCCTACAGGGCATCAAAAGTGACATTGAGGTAGGAGTATCAGAAATAACAAGCTCGGAGATTATCAAACACTGTACATAAAACACTCAAGAATTACCCTAGAAAAAAAGCTGAAGTATTCGGTAAATGACAGTTCTTGATTGGCAGGAGTTGGTGTAGGTGCCAAAGGCAGGTAATTAATCATTAAAGAGTTATACTAAAATGCACAATATTCTCAGCTGTAATTGCTTTTGTATGAACCAGCATGCATTAAATCTGCAAACATCATTCTCACGGGTCCCAAAGGTTGGTCATTTAAAAAAAGAATCTGTTTGATTACTAATTTGTTGTCTATCACAAAAGTAGAATGGATTATCTCTCAGACCTCAAGCCAGGAAACCAGCAGGTTCCCCTGAAAACTATTTTGTCTCTGTACTTAATTACCTGTCTTACCCAAAATTCTGTCAGCCTTTCATTGCTCTGCTACCTAGAAAGACTATCAGACAACCTAGATATTTATGAATCTATCTCTTCATCCTTAGAAATTTCACAGAACGAGATACATCTGCTCTAACTTAGCCCCCAATCTCCTTTACCTTGAAGTTCAATTTTAATAACATTCAAAACGTGAACCACATTAAAAATCATGTAGTTGAGTTTATAATAGGATGAATAGGCCTATGGCTTCCTTGCTGCATTAACATCCATGAAATCATATTCTGTGTCCCAAACATCACCCTTGTTCACATGTTAAAGAACATAGCAACATAATGAGGAATTCAAACATTTCCAGACACCAACCTGGCTTTGTGAGGATAAGCACAACCACCGCCTACTAACAGAGTAGGCTTCCTGTCTTAAAGCAAGCCTACATCCAAAATACTTCCGTGTTTCTCCACTTGCCCATCATCACATGCTTTCCGCCATCCATTTTGTCAGTTTTGTTCTCTGGAAGCTCTAAATATCTTTGAACAAGGGACTTGGACCTGTGCCCTTGGGCCCATAAGGCCTGCAGATATTTAAGCCCAAGGGTTTCAAAATTTTGTATTTGAGTAGAGGTAGGGTCACCATATACTCCTCAGTGGGGCCACAGACCTAGCCTCTCCTATGGCCTTAACTAAAGCAGGTGTGATTTACACACCTGTTGGCCAGTCCCAGGCACGCTTGGAGTTTACAGCTCCTGTTTTCCTCTGTAGGAAAACACCTCTGCTCAATTCGATAGAAATTTTTTAGTTCACAAATGTGAACTAGAAAAAAAGTCGGACAACAGGTCCATCTATTTCTGCCAAATCAACTAACCAAGCAAACATACAAACACACAGAACAAAGAAATGCACCCAAAAAAAAAAAAAAAGGCACAGCACATTATTTATTGCTGTCTTTTCATGAGATATACTGAACCAAGGAATACCCTATAATCCTAATTCAATGAGTACCTTTCTCCCACAAATGTTTCATATTTTTAATAAATATTAAGCCAAAATAACTATATTTTTCAATTCAAAAATATAGTTCTAAAAAGAGAAATGTATGTAATATTAAATGCTAATGGCTCTAGAATGGACATATATTTAGGATACATAGGGAAACAGGGTTCCTTGATGTCTTTATCTGTTATTAAGTAATTTTAAAAAAATTCCACCGTTTAATTTCCACACAGAAGCCACACTAATTACAAAAATAATAACAAAAAATCAGATCATGCCCTCCCTTATTTAAAATGTCTCATGGCTTACATTGCTTTTAAAATAAAATCCCACATCCTTACCGTGTCCTGTAAGGCCCTGAGCCAACCCCACATCCCACCCTCAGTTCCCCGACTCAGGGCTGAAGCGGCTTCAGGCCTAGCTTCATTTCCTGGAGTTTATGACCTCGTTTTCACCTCTGAGCTTTGTACTTGGCAGTTTCTCTTCCTCTAACCCCTCTCCTTCCCTAGGCCTGTGAGGGGTGAGTTCTTTCTCTTTACTCAGGCTTCAACTTCTAGACCCCTTTCTTCAGAGGGCTTTTCCTGAACACCCCCAGTTCAAATGGTCTCCCCACTGTCTCTCCTGTCCTCCTTCTGTTTTCAGACAATGGCTCTCTTACCTGAGCACCCCTAAACCAACAATCCGTGCTTCCCAATTCTTTTGCAAAACCCATTGTTCTGCACGCAACACAAACTGGATGATGGCGGCTCATGAGTTACCCTTCAATATGGCCTCACGACATTTGTCCTGTCAATTGTGTTTGTTCCCACACTGATGCTGGTCGTGTGACTGCTGGAACGCATAGATGAGGGGATGGGCCCAGGCAGACTGAGAGAGATACAGACACAGATACGAGGTATGGGCATATCTGTGGAATAGGGTTGCAAAAAAAATAAAAGGTGATTTCTATGAAAACTGTTGAGGTTGGGAGGCTGAAGAACTCCATTTGAGAAAGGCTTCATCTCTGCTCTTTTTCTGCTGGGCCCCATTAACTCCTGTTCGGTATTTTGCCTCTGAATAAGCCTGAGAGGCTTTGTTCCCACTTCAATGGGGAAGCAAAGGAGTCAGTTCTCTGAGTTTGTCCCTAGGACCTCAAACACCTAATAACATCCCAGAAGAGCCAGATCCTGAACATGCTCTGGGACATTCGCTTCGAATAAACCTCGGCTGACTCCTGGGAGAACGTCTGTCGCTCATTTGGCCCTCGCCTCTAACTGGACCCTGTCCTGGGTTCCTGGAGGAACATGGAACCCAGACCCTTTTATGATACAAACCCTTAGCCCCAAGCAATGGTGAGACTCATTTTCCTTTCTTCTCTAAGTCTCCCAGATGCTCTATCTGCTATTCTCTGCCCCTCACTCACACTAAAAAACTCTTTCCACTTCCCCTGTGTGCATGTGATTTCTGGCCTAGGTGAAGCCAAAGACCGTCTTGGCTGGTAGTGTAGGATCGTCTCCTGGATTCTTGCACCCAGCCTGCCTGCATCACGGTGATGCAGGCATATTCATGTCACCTGTGTTCATAAACCAGTTGATGCCCATTGTACTGTTTGTCATACATATAACGGTAGAAATCGATATATTATTTATATGGATTGAAAACATTATTTCTATGAGAACAAGGGGGAATGTCTTGAGAAGATTTGATAAAGGTAATTGGCTAAACAGGGATTGTTAAATCTTGTGGGGGCAAGATAATTGAAAAATACTTTAAAAAAATCGCTGAGGGGCGTCTGGGTGGCTCAGTGGGTTGAAAGTCTCCCTTTGGCTCAGGTCATGATTTTTATGGTCCTGGGATCCAGCCCCACATCACCTCCCTGATCAGCAGATAGTCTGCTTCATCCTCTCCCTCTGCCCCTCACCCCTGCTCATGCTCTCATGCACACAGACGCACCCTCTGTCACATAAATAAAATGTTGAAAAAAAAAATCTTTGAAATCTAGGGGCACTTGGGTGGCTCAGTTGGTTGAGCATCTAACTCTTGTTTTTGGCTTAGGTCATGATCTCAGAGTGATGATATTGAGCCCAACGTGGTGACATTGAGCCCCCAGTTGGGCTCTGTGCTCAGCTGGGGTGGGGGACTGGGAGGGTCGGGGAGAAGAGTCTGCCTGAGATTCTCTCTCTCTCTCTCTTCCCCTTCCTGCTCTAGCTCAAGCATGTGCTTGCTCTCTCTCTAGAAAAAAAAAAAACAACAAAAAAATTTTTTTAAATCTGAAACTCACAATCCTAAACAAACCAGTATATCAAAACCTTCAATTTTTTTGCAGAATTTTTTCAGATAATGGAAGAAAAACTCTCGAGGAAATTTAATCTGAATTTGGGTACGACAGTGCTTCTCCTTCCATCCCCGCAGGAAAATACACCAATGCAGCCCATACTAGACCCCCTCCTCCCACCCCGATGGGATGTCACAGGCTCCAGGGACCTGAGGTTGCTTTAAACTCTCCCTAATGAAAATGTGTCTTGGGCCCCCAGCATTAGCATCAACTGGAAGCCTGTTAGAAATGCAGAATGTGAGGCCCACCCCAGACCTGCTGAATTAGAACCCGTGAGAGCATATGTATTTTTCTCTGACTTACTTTGCTTAATACATTCTAGTTCTGTCTATGCCATTACAAATGGTAACATTTCATTCTTTTTTAAAGTTCAATAATATTCCATTGTATATATATACACCACATCTTCTTTACCCATTCATCAGGTGATGGACATGGGTTGTTTCCACAATTTGGCTACTCTAGATAATCCCGCTATATATACTGGAGTGTATGTATCCCTTTGATTTCATATTTTTGTATTCTTTGCATAAATACCTAGTAGTGTAATTGCTGGGTCATAGGGTAGCTCTATTTTAAACTTCTTGAGGAACCTCCATGCTGTTTTCCAGAGTGGCTGCTCCAGCTTGCATTCCCACCAACAGTGTAGGAGGGTTCCCCCTTCTCTGCGTCCTTGCTCACACCTGCTATTTCCTGTGTGGTTGACTGTAGCCATTCTGACAGGTGTGAGGTGGTATCTCATTGCAGTTTGGATTTGCATCTCCTTGATGATGAGTGATGCTGAGCATCTTGTCATGTGTCTGTTGGCCATCTGGATGTATTCTTTGGAAAAATGTCTATTCAAGTCTCCTGTCCATTTTTAATCAGAATTATTTGGTTTGGGGGTTGTTTTATTTTTTTTTAATTCTTTTAAAAGATTTTACTTATTTGACAGAGCGCATAAGCAGGGAAAACAGCAGAGGGAGAGGAGGAGCAGGCTCCCCGCTGAGCAAGGAGCTCGATGATGGGACTCCAACCCGGGACCCTGGGATCATGACCTCAACGGAAGGTAGATACTTCACCGACTGAGCCATCCAGACACCCCAGAGCTTTTTATTTTGATGTAGTCCCAATAGTTTACTTTTGCTTGTATTTTCCTTGGCTCAGGAAATATATTTAGAAAGAAATTACTAAAGTCAATGTCAAAGAAGTTACTACCTGTGCTCTCTTCTAGTTTAATGGTTCTCTCACATTTGTGTATTTAAGGCATTTCGAGTTTATTTTTGTGTGTTCTGTAAGAAAGCGGTCCAGTTTCATTCTTCTGCATGTTGCTGTCTGGTTTGCCCAACAACATTTGTGGAAGAAACTGTGTTTTTCCCACTGGATATTCTTTCTTGCTTTGTCAAAGACTAAATGATCATATAACTGTGGGTTCATTTCTGAGTTTTTTATTCTGTCCACAGACCTATGTGTCTATTATTATGCCAGTACCATACTCCTTTGATTACTACAGCTTTGTAATATAACTTGGAGTCCAGAATTGTGACTTTCCACCTTGGCTTTTCTTTGTGAAGACTGCTCTGGCTCTCCGGGGTCTTCTGTGTAGGCTTGTTGTAGTTCTGGGAAAAATATTGCTGGTATTTTGATAGGGATTGCATTTAAATGTGTAGATTCCTTTGGAGAATACAGTCATTATCATGATACTCATTCTTCCAATCTGTGAGGATGGAATGCCTTTCCATTTCTTTGTATCTTCAGTAATTTTCATCCGTGTTCTATAGTTTTTACAGTACAGGTTTTCATCTCTGTGGTTGGGTTTATTCTTAAGTATCTTATTTTTTTGGATGTAATTATAAATGGGTTTGTTTACTTAATTTCTCCTTCTGCCACTTCATAATTTGTGTATAGAAATGCAACAGATTTCTGTATATTGATGGTGCATTGTGCAACCTGACTGAACTCATTTATCGGTTCTGGTAGTGTTTTGGTGGAGTTGTACAGGCTTCTTATATCATGTCTATATCACTGCAAATAATGAAAATTTTAACCTCTTTTTACCAATTAGGATTCTTTTCATTTCTTCTTGTCTGCTTGCTGGGCTTAAGGCTTCTAGTACTACGTTGAATTAAAGTGGTAAGAGTGGTCATCCCTGTCTTGTTCCCAACCTTGGGGGAAGAGCTGTTTTCCCCAGTTGAGAACAACAGTAGCTATGGGGTTTTCATATATGGCCTTTATTATGTAGACTTAAGTTCCCTCACAACCTATTCTGTTGAGGGTTTTGATCATGAATGTATGTTGTACTTTGCAAATGCTTTCTCTGCATTATTGAAATGATCATATGGTTGTTATCCTTTTGCTTATTAATGTGGTATATCACATTGAATGATTTTCAAATATTGAACCACCCGTGCAACCCATAAATACATCTCACTTCATTGTGGTGAATGGTTTTTATTGTATTGCTGGATCGTGCTGGCTTGTATTTTGTTGAGGATTTTTGCACGTATGTTCATCAGGGATATTGGTCTATGGTATTCTTTTTCCGTGGTGTCTTTATCTGGTTTGGTATCAGGGTAATGCTGGCATGGTAGAACGAATTTGGAAGTTTTCCTTCCTCTTCTGTTTTTTGGAATAGCTTGAGAAGAATAGGTAATAATCCTTCTTTAAGTTTGCATGGGACACCATGTGGTTCCTGGATCTTTTGTTTTTTGGGGAGTTTTTTTATTACTGACTCAATTCTTTACTGGTTACCAGTCTATTCAAGTTTTCTATTTCTTCCTGTTTCAGTTTTGGTAATTTTATGTTTCTAGGAATTTATCTATTTCTTCTAGGTTGTTCAATTTAACACCTTGTTTTTGCATAATATTCTCTTGTTTGTCTTTCTGCGGTGTTGGTTGTTACTTCTCTTTTCTCATTTTTTATTTATTTATATTTATTAATTTTTTAAAAGATTTATTTATTTGGGAGAGAGAGTGCACATGCACATGAGCAGAGGGGGAAGAGGTGGAGGAAGAGGAAGAGAGAGAATCTTAAGCAGACTCACTGCTGAGCACAGAGCTCAATCTCAGGACCCAGAGATGGTGACTTGGGCTGAAATCAAGAGTCAGGCACTTAGCTGACTTGGCCCTGAGGCACGCCCTGGAAATTAACCCTTTATCAGAGATATCATTTGCAAATATCTTCTGCCATTCATTAGGTTGCCTTTTCATTTTGTTGGCAGTCTCCTTCTCTGTGCAAAAGCTTTTTAGTTTGATGTGATCCCAGCAGCTGAATTTTGCTTTTGCCTACCCGGGCTGAGGTAACTAAATGAGATAGCCCCTCTGTTAAGAAGCCAGATTGAAAAACAAGCAAATAGAAATCCTGTTCTTTCACAGATAATCCAGTGAGCATTAGGCTTAAGAGGAAACAGAACATAAAATACTACAGTTGAAATGGGAAGGTCACCTGAGTTTGAATTTAGTCCCTATGTGGGATCCTGTTTTCTCAAGGGTAGAGGAAAAGCTGTGGTAAATTGATTAGGAGCAATGCAGTTATATTTAGTACATATTATCACCAGAAATGTCACACATCAAAAATTCTTTCAGCCAAGTGGTGACTAAGAATGACTCTCTCGGATGAATGCCACCTTTTACAAAAAGTCTCTCATAAAACCTGAATTGTTTTAGAATCTGCAAATCTCACAGTCTTTCTGGCAAGACCTACTGTGCCAACAAGAATGTTGAGTTCACGTTCTGATCCTACAACTCCTTTTGTAAATGTTTCCACCCATAATCCAGGAATATGTCCTACCTCATTCTCACACAGCTTATCATCTAGAAAACAGAAGATATCTTGAAAGCACAAAATCAGCCTCCTTATGTTTCAGTGAGAAGAAACCCTCTACAGAATTCCCCTGCCAAAAAAAAAAAAAAAAAAAAAAAAAAAGAAAAAGAAAAAAAGAAAAGAATTTGGCCAAATATTTTTGAATCTCATCTAAATACCCCTGTGCACCCCTTCCCCCAAAAAGGACCTATATAACAAAAGCCATTAAAAGTGCCTGCCCAGCTTTATGCTCTATTAACTTTTTTCCCAATAGCACATTATTGAAAATGGTATCAAAACCCTTTTGTAATTTATGATGTTCAACTTTGTCTTTGAACCCAGTCATAATGAAAGGTACAAATCAACCAAATCAACATTTGTAAATTTACCAAATTAGAATTTTTGTTTTCCTCTTAAAGAAAGGTTTACATTGGGTTTAAGGGATTTAACTGGAAGGATTTCTAGCACACGCAAATTCAAATTCAAATCAAGGACTTTGGAGTGGTGACATCAAAGGCCCATTGTGAGCCTGTGAGGATGACCTTGGAACATGGGAATCTCTCATTTTCACATGTGTTCAGACTACTGTATTCTATCCTCATTTGAGGCTTTGTTTGCCTGGAGGGCAAACAAAATTTGCTTAATTAGAATGCTTTGTGAATTACAAGTGAAATGAGCTCCAGGATCTTTGGTTAGTAGGGATTTTGTTGTCATTGTTTTCAGATAAACATGTTTTAGCAATTCCCCCCTAGTTCGTGCCTCCACTGGGATATGCGAACTGGTTGAGCCTTGAGCAATAATCACCTGGCTTTTTACCAGGGCCCAAAGCTGCCCCTCCTGAAGAATTCCAATTGGATTATCCTGGGAAGAGGAGAAAAGAGGCTTTTCTGTATCCCTTGTCCTTTCTCTTTCACCCAGGATTTATTCACATGGAGAGGAAAGACTGATGACCTGGCCATGGACACAGCCAGGACCAGCCAAGGTATGACCGTGAAACTCATCTCCGTCAGCGCCAGCACTGCAGTGGATGGAGACTCGCAAACACGAAAGCTGGATTTGCTACAAATTCCCTCTTCAAGGGAGAGAAGGAATAAGGCGGGTTGGTTTTTGGTTGAATGGTTTTTGTTTTTGTTTTCACTAAGCCCCCCAAAGCCATAGACCTGTACCACAGACATGATCATGGCCGCCTCCCAACCCCCAAGCAACTTGTGTTCTCTCCAGCTCAACTTTAGACACTGACAGTGTCTTCTGGATCTTGTATGTTGTACCACTAAAGCCTTCACTGTTTCATTTTAATGAGGAAGAAAAATCCACTTACATCCATAGAGGTGTGGAATATCTCCATTTACAATATTTTTACTCCAGTTGGCATCTTTATTTACACACTGACCAAATATTTTGAATCTCTGACAAGAGACTCTAATAGTGGGGTTTTGGGCATTGGCCACCAGGCTGGAGGGAGGAGAGAGATTTGCTCCTCAGGGAGGAAGATGGCGGTAGCAAGGGTCTTTCAGGTGCTCCAGTATTCACACGGATTTCAGCCCTACGTTCCATTTCATGCCCTCTTTGGGAAGGCTGGGTCGTGCTTAATATAGGAAGAGCATCAATCAAGTACTTGCTAAGGGGTTTCAGGGTGGCTCAGTCCCTTAAGCATCTACCTTCAGCTCAGGTCATGATGCCAGGGTCCTATGCCCAAGGTAGGACTTCCTGCTCAGCAGGGAGCGTGCTTCCTGCCTTCCCCTGCCCCCCGCCCCCTGCCCTGCCTGCCTCTCTGCCTACTTGCCATATCTCTCTCTCTCTCTCTCAAATAAATAAATAAAATCCTTAAAAAAAAAAAAAAGAAAGAAAGAAAGAGAAAGAATCATCTATGTTGTAGCATGTTATTTCTGCTTTTTGCGTATTATAAATGGTGGTGCTATGGACACGTGCATGCAAGTTTATGTGTGTCCCTATGTTTCATTTCTGTTAGGTATATACCTAGGAACAGAACTATACATACCTATGTCACATGATATATACCTATGTCACATGATAACTCAACGTCAACCTTCAGAGGAGCTGCTAAACTGTTGTCCACAGCGACTGCACCGTTTTACACTCCCACCAGCAGCACATGATGATTCCAGTTTCTCCACATCTTTGTCAACACTAGGTAACTTACTTTTGATCGTGGCCATGCAAATGTACGTGGATCCCCTTGTAACTTTGATTTCGCTTCCTTGATGGCTAATGACATTTATGTGCTATTCACTGGCTATTTGTATGTCTTTGCAGGAATGTCTTTTCCTGTCATCTATTTGCTGAAAATAAAATAAAATGTTTTTTGATTTCAGTATTTCTATTTTAGGTAAGCAGATGGTCCGATGACAAAGTCTCTAAAACATGAAATTAGTTCTTTAGTATTTAAGAGTCACTTAAATACCTACAATAGGAGGAATTGAATTGCAGTGGTAGAAATAAGGATTTGCAATTACATTCTTAAACCTTTTTGAAAATGTCCCTAGTCATCATGGTTTATTTCTCTTAAAGAGGTCAGGACAAACCACCCCAGAATTTGGCATCTTGGAATATTGAATCTTAAGCTGAAGGAATCTGAAAAAAATGGCAGAAGGTCACTGTGACCTTCCTGCTCTCCTAAACCCCAGAAAGAGGCCATAAAGCCCTGTGGTGGGAGGTGCCTCCCAGTACCCGGAGGAAAGGAATGTGCTTATCTTAGAAGACTAAGGCATTCTGAGAGGAACTCAGAGACCTTGCCCAATTTCCCCCAGTTCACCGCACTTCACTCATAGTCTCTCACTTGTCTTATATCTTTTGATATACTTTTGATCAAAACTAGCATAACAATACTCAGGTCTGTTTCTTTCAGTCTTCATTTCCTTATGAAGATTCCTGTATCACCAAAGACTATTACTGAATAAATGTCTGCCCCTTTTCTCTTGCTAATCTCTCTTGGTCAGTTTAACTTTCAGACCTAGCCAGGGACCCTAAGAGGGTTGAGGAAAACGTTGTCCTCCCCTACCTCTGAAGGCTTAGTTGAATCTGAAGGGAATAGAGAGGATGCTTTTTTTTATTGTTATTCCATCTAAATGTTCTTATAAATAGTAAGCTTTTAGTCTGTGATTTGTACTAGATACTGATATTACTGCTTAAAAAATAAAACTGTGGCTCAGTTGGTTAAGTGTATGCCTTTGGCTGAGGTCATGATCCTAGAGTTCCAGATTCTATGTAGCCCTGCATCAGGCTCCCTGTTGAGTGGGGAGGCTGCTTCTCCTTCTCCCTCTGCCCCACACTCTCCAACCCCCATGCACACACCCACTCTCTCTCTCTTGCTCACTACCTCTCTCAAATAAATAAATTTTTTAAAAAATAAAAATAATAATAGAACCATGGACAAAGAAGCTGTAAGAGCAACATGAAAACATGAGTTAGCTCATGCAAATAAATAAAATCTTAAAAAAAAAATCACAAAACCATGGACACAGAAGCCGTAAGAGCATCATGAAAACACGAGTCAGCTTTGCTCATTGTTCCAAATACTCTGAAACAAAGAGAGGAACAGAGGATGGACGGAATCCCTTCAGCTACGAAGACCTCCACTTTAGACGAGGAAAGAAAGAACACCCCTCACCCCAAGAAAAGTCAGTAACGAAAGGAGTTGGTTTTAAACTAGAATGGTCCAATAAAGAACCAAAAGATCCAGGCAGGAAAGAAAAATGTGACCTCTCTTCTTTACTGCTTTCCTTGTATTTCCTTATGTAGTTAAGCTGTATTTTGTACAAGAAGAAATCTAATACAAAGTTTACAATGGTGGAGGCAATCTTCCATTGAAAAACCCTCTAATGGCTGACTCTGTTTGACCTGAGAGGTTTCAAGCTCCTGAAATCTTGTTTCAGACAAACCAACAGAAATGGTATCAGAGTTTAATCTAGCTTAAGCTTTTATGGCTTAAACATTTCTATTCCCTATAGCTTTATCCAGTACAATAGAGGACAGATTTTCAAAAATACATTTCCCTTTATCTAAAGCAAATAGTAATAACCCCATAAAAAAAAAAACCATGAGGAAATATTTACACTATTTGCTATAATGTTAAATATAGGGTAGGTGTATCTCAAATGTTTGTCTTATGAATGAAATGTCATATAAACTCAGCCCCTTCTTCGTGCTTTCAAAGACAGGATATACACCATGTTACGGTGTCAGTTAAAACTTTCAGAATCAATGCACCAAAATGTTATGTTTTAATGAACCCTCATTTAGTATTTTATGTTTTACTCATACCTAGTGTTTCTCAGCCTGACTTAAGAAAATGATCCTACAAAATTATATGTACCAGTAAAAGCTTTTATGAAATGCCATCAGCTTATGTGAAGAATGGTTAAATAACATAAGTCCAAATAATTATGCTTATTTTACCATAACTTGCAAACTACCACAATACCAAACTACAAAGTAACAGATTTTTTTTAATGGAATGGTGAGGTTTTTTTTTTTAATACCTTTTTTTTTTTAAAGATTTTATTTATTTATTTGACAGACAGAGATCACAAGTAGGCAGAGAGGCAGGCAGAGAGAGGAGGAAGCAGGCTCCCTGCTGAGCAGAGAACCTGATGTGGGGCTCGATCCCAGGACACTAGAATCATGACCTGAGCCGAAGGCAGAGGCTTTAACCCACTGAGCCACCCAGGCGCCCCTGGAATGGTGAGTTTTATCTAGGAACTCCTAGTGAGTATCTTCTTTAATATTTATTTGGCATTAATTTAGCAAATGCTTTTAATTTCTGTAAGCAGATTTATGTAAAAGTATTCATCATATTTTAAAGACTATTTACTTACACTAGCATATTTCTTTTCAAATTTTTACTTATCCAAAATAAAAGCAAATGGGTAAATTTCTAGTTTATGAACCTGTCACTACATAACTAATTTAAGTCTAATAAGTTACATCAATGCTTTCAATATGGCGGCTACTAGCTACACGCAGCTACTGAAAACTTATGCAGACACTAATGAGACTGAGGAACTGAATTTTAAAATGTATTTAAATTTATTTAATTAATTGGTTGTTTACCACATGTTTAGAGCTAACATATTGGGTAGGACACATATAGAGGACCTAAGTCATTTTATGGCTAGGTATCACTTGGGGGAATCATTCAAAATCTAAGTGGATTAACTGACTAGGTATTTCCATCACTAATTTGCAGTATTAACAATGTCACTAAAACTGCCTGTCAACTGCTAGTGCCCAGATACTTAGGTAAATAAATACATCACTTCATTTTCAATAGAGTCTTACATAATATGTAGTAGGTAGGGGACAAAAAATGCAAGTATAACCAGCTCATTCTATTTATTTATTCTTCCTCTTAACTTTTTTCTGATTTTGTTTTATTATGTTCAATTAACCAGCACAGAGTATATCATTAACTTTTGATGTAGTGTTCAACAATTCATTAGTTGCGTATAACACCACTGCTCATGACCCCATGTGCTATTTGTTCTTTTAGTGAGCATTTATATAATGCCCACCAGAACAATCAGATGGGACCCTATTCCAACTGATTGTACATTTATTCAGTGTCCGCTCTGTCCCAAGACTTCAAGCAGATGGTTGGCCCGGAAGAAGGTTAGGCAGTCCAGAAGGAGAAACCCCCAAAGTAGAAGGCAGTACAGAGTACTATAGTCTATGGGTTATAGATGGAGAGTTGCAGGGATGCCTGGGTGGCTCAGTCAGTTAAGCCTCTGTCTTGGGCTCAGGTCATGATCCCAGGGTCCTGGAGTCCAGCCCCATACCGGGCTCCCTGCTCAGTAGAGAGTCTGCTTCTCCCTCTCCTTCTACCCCTCCCCCTGTTCATATTCTCTCTCTTGCCCTCTCTCTCAAATAAATAATTTCTTTTTTTAAAAAAAGTACAGTTGCAAGACTGAATCTGTAAGCACTCAGAGAAGTGTTCTTGGGATAGAGTAAAATTTTGAAGACTTGAGGAGCTGGTAGGGAACCACCCTGGGGAGAGGACTTGCCTGAACCAAGATGGAAGAAGAGGCGCCATACTGTCAGAAGACTGCATCAGTGGCTTGGTTAGGGCAGGGATATGAAGGAATAGTAGGAGATACAGTGAGGTTGACATCTCCAATGCCTCAAGGGATAAGCTAAAGAGTTTGATCTTTGTGCTCTAAGACAGAGGGAGAAATGCAAGGGTTTTAGGGATGGAAATGAAAAGTTCAGAGTGACAGTTGAGAAAGATTTCTCTGAAAGAGCCCAATTATGAAAAAAAAAGAAAGAAAATCACAGGAATTGGTGGAAAACACCGGCATGGCTCATAGCAATCCACAAGGAAGACCTTCATGCAATCCAAGGAAGAATGGCTGTTTTTACAAGAGGAGACACCTAGCAACTGCAACCATCAAGAACTCCATCAAAAACCAGTAAGAAAAAGATCAGAGAAAAGAAAGAGAAAACCATCAGCTCACTTCTTTGGCTCTAGGCTTGTAAGACAAGTCCTTCTGCAGAGACCACTGATTTGCAACTTCTTGTAAACTATGGTTGCTGACCTCACAAGATAAATTTTCAGTGCTTGTACAGCCTGAAGTGAAGAAAGACACTTGTAGCAATAAGAAATGATAGTGGAAGTGAGGGAAGATAAGAGCTAAATGTTAGAAACCTTATCTCCTGGATGCTTCTGAAAAAACACAGATTCCTGGGCTCTCTCCCAAGAGATTCAGGTTCAAGTAGATCCAGCGTGGTGGTGGTTGTTTGTGCTAAGGATTTTTACTTTATTACTTATTATATAAAAAAAAACCCTAAACCCAGCCAGGCTTGGACATTATCAATAAGAGAATGCCCACAAAGTAACCTATTCCCTCAGACAGAAGGTAAAAGTTACATACAGTTGACTTGGTCTGGCCAGAAGCCTTCTCAGACCCTCCCTATCAATGGCTTCCCTTGCCAGGGGCTTGCAGGGAGGGGCAAAATGTCAGGGGGGTACTGGTGAAGCTGACTGCTTAGGCTTTGGCCTTTCTATTTGCTGGTGATTGCTTTTAGCTGGGCTTTGAGATCACTAAGAGTAACTGACTCCGCCCATGTCTTCATGTTCTAGTTAATGTCTTATCACACTGTTAGGGCAAAACATGCCAACAGTGGGAACAAAACTCTTCCTGATCTTCAGTCCTCTCCTCTTACTCTAGGGAAAGACTCTAACATTTGACCGTATGCTGCAAGATTTTGTTTTCCTTTCTAATAAAAATTTTTAAAAATCTCTTAGAGAGGTTGACCATGAAACAGAAATAGGGGATCTCCTATGTCCCTTTGTCACCTAGGGTCCTATCAAATTTCTTCTCTTTCTAATCAGCAAATCAAGATTTAAAAGATACATTCAAGGGAGCACCTGGGTGGCGCAGATGGTCTGGTGTTTAACTCTTGCTTGGGGCTCAGGTCATGATCTCAGGGTTGTGAGATGGAGCCCCACGCAGGGCTCTGGGCTCAGTACAGGGTTCTGCACTTGGGGATTGGAACTCTCGCTCTCCCTCTCCCTCTACCTGTCCTGCCCCCTCCTTATCTCAAATAAATAATTCATTAAAAATAAAGATCCATTTAACATACACACATTAGGGTCATTTTTCTAGATTGTCCTGAAAGCCAGTGCCCCTCTGAGCGCAGAGAGACGATGAGATCCTTGGTTCTCACCCAGTGACTGGCACTTCGGACACTGCGGCAATGGAATCTGATTACAGCCAGGGTCCAGTCCCCCCAGGAACGGAGAGAATAGTTACTGCCCCATGAGTGGGTACCGTTGCCTTGTTAGAGTCACCGGCAAGCATTTATCAAGGTGCAAAATTCTCTGAGTACTTTTGTGGTAGACTTGGCCAGGCCAAACCAGATGTTCCTGAAAACGCACTCCCACTTCTAAAAGCAAAAACAAAACCCCCCCAAAGCTGCTGTTTCTACTACTCTCTGCTCCTGCTCAACTGGAAATCTGTTTCTTCCTCTGCCCTTCCCCCTGCTCTCTCTCTGGCTCTCTCTCTGAGAAATATAAAATCTTAAAAACAAACAAAAAAAAAAAATACAGACTCTCAAAATCTTTAGGAATATGAAATGGGTCCCCAGGGGAAAGGGAAAACAACTTTTAACGTCTTAGGTGCATCCTGCTAAAAACCAGACAACGGGCCCCAAATGGAGTTGCTCGTGCTAAATCCCATGACACCAGGGAGAGACTCAGTCACAGTTTCAACTCTCGCAGAAACGGCCTATTAAACCAGTGAATCAGAAATCGCTTGATAAGCACTAGCGAGATCTACCTGAGAGACCCCGGCTTCCCCTCAAGGAAAGTGATCTCACAATAACCAACATGCTTTTCCGCCTAGTAGACCTCCTTGTCCCCACTCCCCTCTGCCTAGGAAAGTCCTTCATCTTGAGCAGCCCCTCAGAGCTCTTTTCTGTCTGTTACATGGGAGGTGAACTGATTTTTGCTCAAATAAACTCTTAAAATGTTTACTATGCCTCAGTTTCTCTTTCGTCAATTCAAATTAGCAAACGCCTCACAACCACCTAGAGGAAACAGAAGGTAAGGTCTAAAAGCCATAGGGCAGCAGACCAGAACATGTCAGACCAGGATTTGTGGAGGAAGTGTCTTCAGTACCCCGGCCGTGGCGGAGCCCAATGTCCTAAGTGCTTCCACGGGAAGCCATCACATATACCCTGGCCTCGAGGCTACGGCATGCGGAAGGACGGTTTGCTATCTCAGATGGAATGGAACATAATGTTTTCTTGGCTTGGCGACTTGACAGTGTTTACATTTTTAAAATTACGTCTGACCTCAGAAAAACTGCAAACTTATTTCATATTTTTTTTATTTGCAGAAATTAATCTTTCTCAACAATGTCAGCAAGACTTGACTCTGTAACTCATATTTTCCCCATTTCTGCTGTGCCACTGCAAGTGTCCCGGTGTACCAGCTCGCCGGCTTTTCCAGTCATCTCTCCAACAGCTTCGAACACAGTGGACTTAATAGAGCAGTGACCTTTTAAACCACTTTGATGATTCCTGGGCAGCACTGTAATTCACATGCTATCCACCACTAAGATTGATGTACTGACTATGTCTGAAACATTACCGCTACAAAGTGACCTGAAGAAAATCTTGTAAAACTTTTTGCTCACTGAACACTGCCCCATCTTCCTTGATAAAGTAGAACTAGACCCGTCTCTCCATCTTTGGTAACTTCATCATTTGCTTCACACACACACACACACACACACACACACACAGTTGGAATGAACTTAAAGCCAAATCTAGATAACATATCCTGTTTCTTTCTTCAACTCTCGCACCTCTTTACCTTCCCTTTTAATACACATAATACTGTTTTTTCCTCGGATGAAGCTTGGAGTCAACACGGAAAGGAAACTTGCCAATCCTCTAAGCAAAGAAGCGAGTTTTGACAAAATTACTATTGCTTGTCCAGGTTAATTATATTTTAGCAATACTGGGATGTAATTGGATCATCCACATTGTCCCTTCAATTTAATTACTTACAATGAGAGTCATACTTACTTAAATTTCAACATGTGTTTGGATTTCTAATCATCTTTTAAAATGTCTTCAAGAAGAGTACGCTCTAAAGCAGAGATGAGATGGAAAGTTATTTCTTAGTCAAAAGACTGTCATTCACCAAGCAGCATAATTAAAGGCAGGAGATACTGCCAATTTCCTCAGAAGGTTTCACTGAATTTTTGAAGTTAAAATAGGCAACTAGAATTGATTTATGCATCCTGATGGACTCTCAGTCAGGTGCCAAATATCTGTCACAAACTTCTAGCTCACTTTTGAGAGAGACTGTTTAAATCCTAGCATTACATAATTTAATTAAGCAAAAAAAAAAAAAAAAAAAAAAAAAAAAAAAACGAAGCCAGAAATCGAACTGAACAGAGAAGGGAAACAGTCTCCTGGAATTTACCAGTCTACCTCTCCACATTCCAGTCAACTCTTAAAGCACGCCAAGGTCAATAGCACAGCGCAGGTTAAAAAAAAAGAAGTGTATCACAAGGATGGTATAAGTAGTTGTTTAGGGCCAGAAGTATATTCACATAAATCATGAGACTGCAAATGTTAAACACATCTATTTTCTGATTTTGATCACATAAGCAATATAGACAAGAGAGGTATAAATTTGATAAATATATATGTTTTTCTATTTCTGATGGAACACATACACCGAAAAACACTACATTCACAGAGGCATAACATAAAAACATCCTTCAAAAATAGAGGGAGATCATGAGGTAAAAAAGAAATTAGGGGACAAAGCCAAAACTGTAAGCCGATCTTATCACTCTGATTTAAACACATCAGTAGCTCGTAAAATCATTCAGCATAAAACACGTAACAGTGGTCCACAAGATTGTTCAAGATCTTCCCCTTCCTCAAACACCTCACCATCCTCATGTCCCGCCTCCTCTTTCTGCCTTTATCTGCAGCCAGTTTCCTCTTTGCTGTTTTCACAGTTCCCATCCCAGGAGTTTGTGCTTGTGTCCAATCACCCAGATACTCACTCACCAACACCCTCACTTTCATGGCTTGTTAATCCAAACTCACCTTACAGTACTGACCTTTTTTTAAGATTTTATTTATTTATTTGACAGACAGAGATCACAAGCAGGCAGAGAGGCAAGCAGGGAGAGAGGGGGAAGCAGGCTCCCTACTGAGCAGAGAGCCCGAAGGCAGAGCTCGATCCCAGGACCCTGAGATCATGACCTGAGCCTAAGGCAGAGGCTTAACCCACTGAGCCACCCAGGCGCCCCTACAGTACTGACCTTTATAAAATATTACTACTCTCGATCCTCTTTGCTTTGCTTTGTTTGTCTTCACAGCACTTGTCACCACCTTTCAGGCTTAGTTTCTCAGGTGTTGGGATTCCAACAAATGTGATCGAAGAGGGGTAGAGACCATTTCCTGTAGTGCCTGGCACCTGGCAAGTTCTCAATGCACTTTTATCAAACAAAGGAATGAGTAAAATTAGAGGAGTAAATGTGAAGTGGTCTGGGGGTGCTCTGGGGGCTTTCTGGAATACAAGAACCAATACAAGTCTTGAGTTTTAATGGCAACACGGTAGATGAGAGACAAAAGCCTTGGGTCAATGCTGGTTGGAAGTTGCAGCTGGGATTCTTGCATAAATTCTGCACCTACAAAATCTACCAGCCTGAGAGGGGGATCAACAAAGTCATGGACAGATTAGGTCTGAACTCAGGATACTGAATAAAAAAAGAAAAGGAGTCTCCCTTCAGTGTTTGTAACTAAACACCATCCTCCAATTGGCTGGATATCATCATGAAACCATAGAAAATGAAAAAAATAAAAATAAATAATAATTTTTAAAAAGACGGTTTTAAAATAGCCATAGAGTTGTAGCAGCAGTGTACTCGGATGAACGGTGACCGTCCCCCAAATCGCATTCTCCTAGAAACCTCAGGATGTAATTTCTTTGGAAATAGGATCTTTGCAGATACAATTAACTAAGATGACATTATCTTGGAGTATGATGGGCCCTAAATTCAATTTTTATAAATGAGGAGAAGAGACAGAGAATGAAAGATACAAAGGTCCGATGACCCTGTGCTTGCAGAGGCAAAGACTGGAGAGACACCAACAAGCCAAGAGACACCAAGGATTGTCAGCAACCACCAAAAACTACAAGACAGGCATTGACTAGAGTCTTCCCAAGACACTGGTGGGAACATGGCCCCACTAACACCTTGCCTGGGTGGCTAGCCTTCAGAACTCTGAGAGAATGTATTTCTGTTGTCTTAAAGTTGCCAGGTAGTAGATTGACACACTGAATTTAAAAATATACCGTATATTTTTTTAAGATTTTATTTATTTATTTGACACTGAGAGAGAGATCACATGTAGGCAGAGAGGCAGGCAGAGAAAGAGGAGGAAACAGGCTCCCTGCTGAGAGGAGAGCCCAATGCGGGGCTCGATCCCAGGACCCTGAGATCATAACCCAAGCCGAAGGCAGAGGCTTAACCTTCTGAGCCACTCAGGCGCCCCCCGTATTTTTTTTTTTTTAAGATTTTCTTTATTTGACAGAGACAGAGAGAGACAGCACAAGCAAGGGGAGAAGCAGAAGGAGACAGGGAGAAGCAGGATCCCCACTGAGCAGGGAGCCTGATGCAGGACTTGATCCCAGGACCCCAAGATCATGACCTGAGCTGAAGGCAGATGCTTAAGTGAGTCCCCCAGATGCCCCAAAATTATATCATATGTTATTTCAAGCAACCTACTTAAGGCTGAAAGACATATGAAGGTTGAAAATAAGAGGATGAAAAATATGTGCTAGGCAAATAATAATCAAGAATAGACATATGTTAGTATCAAAATATGGGCTTGAAAACAAACCAAAAAATGCAGCAGAAGAGATGGAGGCTCATTTTGTAATGACAAAACACACAATTAACCAATAAGATTTGGCAGTTCTAACCTCATTCACATCAAATAATATAGCTTTGAAATATATAACGCAAAAATCCAAGTATTTATATGCAGAAGTAGGAAAATCCATCATAAGAGTTGTTTTAAATTATTCCTGAGTCTAAAATGGATAGATCAAGAAAAATATTCATGAATGTACAAAAATTAAAAAGCATAATTAATAAGCTTCATTAAATAGCCAGAGATGGTAGTGTTCCATATACCCTGAAACCAGAGAATTCTTATTCTTTTATTTTTTTTTTAAGATTTTATTTATTTATTTATTTGACCGACGGAGATCACAAGCAAGCAGAGAAAAAGGCAGAGAGAGAGGAGGAAGCAGGCTCCCTACTGAGCAGAGAGCCCAATGCGGGGCTTGATCCCAAGACTCTGGGATCATGACCTGAGCCGAAGGCAGAGGCCTTAACCCACTGAGTAAAGCATTGGTCTGCACTGTGGAAATGGCAGAGGGTTATTAGATCTAGTTAGTTATCAATTGTTATGCACTTCAAAGGAAAGTTGACAAGACATCCAGTTGAAAATGAATCTGGTCGTTTGTTTTTCTTTAGTTTCGTACCCCTTAAATTTTTTGTGAATTTTTATGTGGAGAAATGTTATTAATATTTTTCAGATAAGCTACCTTAGTGGGCTCATTTTGTTGGAATGTGATTTGTATTTTCTTATTCTTTAAGTAAATTACAATATTAAGGCAGAATCATTTCAGGATTACTAAGGAATTTATTTCATTTGACTTGATGAAATGTACAATGTGACAAGATGTCATCAATATTGTCGGGGCACCTGGGTGGCTCAGTGGGTTAAAGCCTCTGCCTTCTGCTCAGGTCATGATCCCAGGGTCCCCGCATTGGGCTTTTTACTGTATATATTACTGGCTATTTACTGTATATTCAATGATTTATTTACAGCACTGTGAACTCAAGGATATTTATCGGATGCTGTGAGTTATAGTCTGTTATTTTCATTATTGATTTTATTGCTCGGATTGTCCAGGCTTTGGTCATTAGCAGTTCCTTTAAGTTGGCTTCTGTGATCTTTCATCACGCTACTGCCAATTTTTAAGCAGCTCCTTATTTTCTGGCTCTAGGAGTGATTTCAGGTTCATCTCCTACTGAATCCACAATTTCTCCAAAAGCCCTCCAACCTTTTTTTGGAGAATGGGATGTGAAACCAAAATCTGGGTGCTAGGTGTGCTTGTTGCCATAACCCAGCATATATGGAGAAATAGAAATAAAACTGCATCTTTGTTTTGGGCCAACTGTCATGGAAGTAATAAGAATGACAGCTGACAACACAGACAGAGCAGATTGCATCCAGTTGTAACTTTCAGTCGCCACCGGGGGCCATCTTTGCATCTCTGCTCCCTCCTGGCCCAGGAGACCCGGAAGCCCTGGGCATTCTGCTCCTGCCACCTGACTTGCTTCAACAAATCACAGAATGTAGGTCTTGCTCACAGATGACTTCTACGGAGCCAGAATACTACCTTCATGCTTACCAAAAAATATAGATAAGTCCTGAACCGTAACTTGCAACGAGACCCCCCTTGTTGCTGGAGGCTGTGCTGGGTTCAGCCCTGAGTCAGAAAGCAGACTCCCTAACCTCCCTGTTGACCCTGTGCAGCTGATGTCCTCAGCCAGAATCCTAGCCCCAGCTCTCTAACCTGAGACACAGTGCTCTTCTCTCCCAAGAGCTGCAAGCAGAAAACTGGCATAAGATTTGAAATGTAAATGACCCCAGGCAATGTGTTGACCTAAATTTTCTGTCAGTGATTTAGGAGGCATTCCATGGCTCTGGGCAGGAACAAAAAGAGAGTTGGACAATTCTCCCCATGAATAATCTCCAGCAACTTCAGGGCCAGATTTTGACTTCAGGTCTCTGCACATAACTCAGTAATGTTTTCATCTTGGGGAAATCAACAGGCCCTCTGCATTGTGAGTACAATACTGAGCTCAAAATAGTCAGTGCTTAGGAAAAGACAGATGATGCCAGAGCCCGGAATCTTTAAAAGATTTAGTAAACAGAAAATCATGCTTTGGAGATACACAGAAAAAGACAAGTAAATCTTAATAAATTTGAGAGGCACAGACGTATAAATAGCACACGGACAGGAAGCCTAGATGAATAAGATCAATGTTCAGAGGGGACATTAGGATGCCTGGTGTTCACACTCCCAGAATCCACATAAATAAAAGAAAATCTGAGCTCTAAAAATGTGGTTTGTGTAATGTTGAAATACCATACCGTCTTTTTTTTCTCCCCCTCAATGGAGAGTTTTGGTGATATCCAGTCAGCCCTATAACATGAATAATCGTTTTACACTATTATCACACCCAAGTTAGACATGCCAAGTTAGCATAAATAAAGGAATCTCATTTCTAAATAACAGAATAAAGGTTGTGCGTTTTTTTTTATTGTGTCTTCATTTTTTTTTTCATTTTATTTATTTTTTCAGTGTAACAGTATTCATTCTTTTTGCACAACACCCAGTGCTCCATGCAAAACGTGCCCTCCCCATTACCCACCACCTGTTCCCCCAACCTCCCACCCCTGACCCTTCAAAACCCTCAGGTTGCCCCAACCTCCCACCCCTGACCCTTCAAAACCCTCAGGTTGTTTTTCAGAGTACATAGTCTCTTATGGTTCGCCTCCCCTCCCCAATGTCCATAGCCCGCTCCCCCTCTCCCAATCCCACCTCCCCCCAGCAACCCCCAGTTTGTTTTTGTGAGATTAAGAGTCATTTATGGTTTGTCTCCCTCCCAATCCCATCTTGTTTCATTTACTCTTCTCCTATCCCCCTACCCCCCTGTGTCTTCATATTTATTCTACTTTGGTGTCCTTTTCAAAGAGGAACCAACCATACACTAAATAATGTATTTGAAATCTTTCTGTAGACGTTCACCAAGAAAGTTCTTTCCTCCAGCAAAGCAGGTGGCTTTCTTTCACTGAAAATGGAAATGTATCCATAGGTATGAATATTATCAATATGTTGCTCTTCGCAACATCCTGGTCTATAATTAATGATACTTCATGGTGTATAGTTATAGATGTTATCTTTGCAAATCAAGGAAATACATTTTCACAGACATTCTGCTAAACTGCATTTAAGGATAGCTTTTCAAGAGTCAGCCAAGGGGCCACACACTCTGGCCCAGGAAATAATGTAGCAACAAGCACATTCACTATGTGGGTGGATTTATGGCAGGAAGTATGGTCCCAACCGAGCCCAGAATGAACAGGTATTTCACGTGCAGGGAAAAAAACAGTTAGAGTACATCATTGCACCTCGAGGTGCTTCTCTGAGCTGGAATAAAAAGTGATCTACCCATAGAACAGCTATTAAGTTCATTTTAATGGAAAAGGGAAAATGCCACTCATTTACACCAAAATTCTACTGCAAGGATTCACTCCCTCCTGCTCTTCAAACCACTAAAGAATCTTCAGAGAGAGAGTCCTTTCACTCTAATTCCTGGCCAGTGTCATCCATTCTTTACGTAAATTTGCTTATACTCTTCCATACCTGTCAAAACCATCAAGCAGTCACTTAAGAGCATCGGGCTGGTGGCAGGAAAGAGGCCAGGAGATAGCAGGTTTCTATGGATATCTGCCCTTAAGCAATGGAGACTGTGCCCCCCACCAATGGTTGTCAAAATAAAGAAGAGCTAGGGCTTTGGGGACAGTAGGAGAGATAGATATCACCACGCTTCTCCCATACAGAATAAAATCTGACCATCAGATGGCAAATAAAAACAGAACTTCATGGTCAATGTGTACTTTCCATTCATCTCTCTGTCTTCTAGAACCATCTATCACTTAACCTCGCTGAAAGGTTATTTTCTCCTATTTTGTGATAATAAATGTGCTGCTTTAATCACGGTTTCTCAGGACACTGCTCCCCCTTACACACACACACACACACACACACACACTCATAAATATTTCTAGCATTCTCTACTTCTACTTATATATCCATCAATTAATAATAATTTGTTTTTCTTCTGCCAAAATAGAAATTCCTTGTGGTCAAGAATTCCATTTCTTTTTTTTTTTTCTTTTAAGATTTTACTTACTTAGAGGGAGACAACCAGCATGAGTGGGAGGGGCAGAGAGAGAGAGAGAGAAAGAGAGAGAATCTCAAGCAGACTCCACACTGTGCTTGGAGCCCATCAGGGTGCTTGATCCCAGGACCCTGAGATCATGACCTGAGCCAAAACCAAGAGTCAGATGCTTAACTGAATACACCACCAAGAAGTACATTTATACTTCAATTTTTTCCTTAGACTAGCAGCTAATACAGTATCTGTTACAGAGCAATCATTGAAATGCTGGATAAATTCTGTTTACAAGGTGAGGAAGGAAGCAAGAGTGGAAGAAACGAAGCGAAGGAAGGCTAGAGAGAAAAACTGTTGACACACTCTAAAAATCACAACACTCATTTGCTAAGCTCTAGTCTCATCTTACTCTCAGTATAAAAAAAAGTGCCTAAATCTCTGTAGCTAGGTGCAGAAGAGGTCCTTGGCTTAGGAAAGAGAAAAAAAAATTAAACTTTTTTCTATGGTTGGATAATGGTTCCTTGATCATATGGTCTTTAAATCAGGATTCAGATGATTAGGCGAGAAAATATGATCAGATATAACCAGTAAAATAGCAATTTAGCATAATATGGAACTTTAAAATTCTTAATATTAATCAATTATATCGGGCAAGGCAGTGTAAAATGACTTCATTGCCAAATAATCAAATCATTTCATGCTGCAAATAAAATATCTTGTTAATTTAATTTTCTGTGTTAAAAATTAACTTTTCTTTCTTCATGATGCTTGCTTTAGGTTCTTCTCTGTCATTTCAATGTTTCATTGCTCAACCCCCCTATAGCTTCACATAATACAAATTAATTGCATCCAAATAATGATTCATGATTGTCATGAATGTGAATTTCATGGGATTTTTTCTTTTAGCTAATAAGGAAAAGGGGAAAACTTAGAATCAGAGGGGGCAGCTGACTCGCACAGAAGAACATTCATGGTTGGAGGGGTTGAGGACATTCCTGGAGCATCGCTACCTTCTACTCCCAACCATGGGCAGCTTTTAACTATCTACAGCTCAGAAGGTAAGGCCAGTATGTTCTAAGATGAAAGGGTCCATATTCAGCTCTTGCCTTATTAAATGTCCACAAACATCACCGCAAAGGAAAATAGTATTTTTTTAGGCCTCCTAATTATCTCTAGAAATAGGCACTTGCTTCATTTTAAAAATCAGAGAATTGATGTTCAAGATTTAAATCAGTCTGCCTGGTAATTTCTTTGACATCCGCCGTGGCAACATTTTTCTAGATATGTCTCCTAAGGCAAGGGAAACAAATGCAAAAATAAACCATACATCAAACTAAAAAGCTATTCACAGCCAAGAAAACCATCAACGAAATGACAAGGCAACCTTTTGAATGGAAGAAGATACTTGCAAGGGACATATCTGAAAAGGCGTTAGTATCCAAAATATTTAAGGAATTCCTATAACTCACCACCAAAATAAATAAATAAATAAAATAAAATAAATCAGACAATCTGATTTTAAAAAATGCACAGAGGGGACGCCTGGGTGGCTCAGTTGGTTAAGCAGCTGCCTTCAGCTCGGGTCATGATCCCCAGCGTCCTGGGATCGAGTCCCACATTGGGCTCCGTGCTCAGCAGGGAGCCTGCTTCTCCCTCTGCCTCTGCCTGCCATTCTGTCTGCCTGTGCTCACTCTCTCTGACAAATAAATAAATAAAATCTTAAAAAAAAAAATTTAAAAATGCGCAGAGGACCTGAATAGAGATTTTTCCAAAGAAGACATACAGATGGCCAACAGGCATATGAAAAGATACTTAGCATCACTCATTATCAGGGAAAAGCAAACCAAAACCACAAGGAGATACCACTTCATACAGGCTGGAATGGCTAAAATCAAAAAGAAAAGAAATAACAAGTAGGCCAGGATGTGGAGAAAAAGGAGCCTTCCTGCACTGATGGTAGGAATGCAAACCGAAACCGGTGCGGCCACTTGAATGTGCCTCAGAAAATTCACAATATAAATATCATATGATCCAATAATTCCACTACTGAGTATTTACCCCAGAAAAGTTAAACACTATTTGAAAAAAAATGCATCCCTCTGTTTATTGCAGCATTATTTACAATAGCCAAGAAGTGAGAACAACCTAAGTGTCCATCGACAGATGATAGGAAAAAGAAGATGTGTGTGTGCGTACATATACATACATACATACATACACGCATGCATAGAATAGAATGTTCTATTCTAGATGAGATCTTGCCGTTTGTGACAACATGGATGGACTCAAAGGGAAAAAACACAGACTGAAAAAGACAAATACCACAGGATTTCACTTACATGTGCAATCTAAATACCAAATGAATAAACAAACAAAAAAGCAGATTAGAACCTATAAATACACAGAGGACATTGGGAGATGGAGAGGAGAAGTGAGTTGGGGGAAATTGGAGGGGGAGATGAACCATGAGAGACTGTGGACTCTGAGACACAAACTGAGGGTTTTGGAGGGGAAGGGGTGGGGGACTGGGTGAGCCTGGTGGTGGGTATTAAGGAGGGCACGTATTCCATGGAGCACTGGGTGTGGTGCATAAACAATGAATGCTGGAACACTGAAAAGAAATAAAATTTTAAAAAAAAGAACCTATAATACAGAGGACAAATTGATAGTTGCCAGAGGAGAGGGATGGGGAATAGAAGATGCAGGCTTCCGATTATGGAATGAAGAAGGGGAAGGAGTAAAAGGAACAGCGTAGGGAATAGAATCGGTGCTACTGTAAGAGTTGCAAGGTGACAGGAGGCAGCTACGTTGGTGGTGGCACAGCATAAAGCAGAGAGTTGCTGAATTACTCTGTCGTACACCCGAAACCAATGTCACATGGAGTGTCAACTACACAGAAAGAAATGATAATCTACCAACCACTTTGCTGCTTCCCATCCTCATCCCATTTCTGAACGAAGACCCACTTTCAAAGAAGGCATCTCATTGCCTCTCAGTTTCTAGACCTCTAAAGGGAAATAAAAATCAGGAGTCCCAGGGTTGGACTAGAAGTTCAATAAAATAGCCACAAAATTGTTCTAAGCTCGGCGACAGAGGAACATCTGAACAAGAAGATGGTGTTTATTTTTGAGCGACTAATAATTTTCATAAGAATAGGTATTTCAACTGGGTAGCAAGCCCTCCAATGGCAATGCTAGGACAGTATCGCAGGGAAAGGGATTCCTCTGAAAAACAACAACACAGGTCTTTACTACTTTTCTAAAGAAAAATATTTTTATTTTAAAAATTGGCTCTGGGGGTGCCTGGGTGGCTCAGTGGGTTGAGCCGCTGCCTTCGGCTCAGGTCATGGTCCCAGGGTCCTGGGATCGAGCCCCGCATCGGGCTCTCTGCTCGGCAGGGAGCCTGCTTCCTCCTCTCTGTCTCTGCCTGCCTCTCTGCCTACTTGTGATCTCTCTCTATGTCAAATAAATAAATAAAATCTTTTAAAAAAATTGGCTCTGGATGAATTAATGGGCCAAACAACAGAGAAAAATAATTTGGTCTCTTCCCCTAAATAATGTTATTCTTTCAGTTTTTCCTACAATATTGATGACATTTTTTTTAAGAGTTTATTTATTTATTTGACAGACAGAGATCACAAGTAGGCAGAAAGGCAGGCAGAGAGAGAGGAGGAAGCAGGCTCCCCGCTGAGCAGAGAGCCTGATGCAGGGCTTGATCCCAGGACCCTGAGACCATGACCTGAGCAGAAGGCAGAGGCTTTAACCCACTGAGCCACCCAGGTGCCCCGACAATATTGATGACATCTTGTCACATTGTACATTTCATCAAATCAAATGAAATAAATTCCTTAGTAATCCTGAAATGATTCTGCCTTAATATTGTAATTTACTTAAAGAATAAGAAAATACAGGGGCGCCTGGGTGGCTCAGTGGGTTAAAGCCTCTGCCTTTCCCTCGGGTCATGATCCCAGGGTCTTGGGATCGAGCCCCGCATGGGGCTCTCTGCTTGGCAGGGAGCCTCCTTCCTCCTCTCTCTCTGCCTGCCTCTCTCCCTACTTGTGATCTCTATCTCTCAAATAAATAAAATCTTTAAAAAAAAAAAAGAATAAGAAAATACAAATCACATACTAACAAAATGAGCCCACTAAGGTGGCTTATCTGAAAAATATTAATAACATTTCTCCACATAAAAATTCACAAAAAATTTAAGGGGTACGAAACTAAAGAAAAACAAATGACCAGATTCATTTTCAACGGGATGTCTTGTCAACTTTCCTTTGAAGTGTATAACAATTGATAACTAACTAGATCTAATAACCCTCTGCCATTTCCACAGTGCAGACCAATGCTTTACTTACAGCAAGAAAGAGGCATATTGAAAAGTCATTTTCTAAACAACTTTCAGGTCAACATGTAACTGATGGAAGGAATACATTTTTTTTTCTCTGAAGCTGCCATGTGCATCACAAGGGAGAGATGGAAGTAAGCTATGGGAAAAAAAGCCTTAAGTGAAATGTGTAGAACAAAAAACTGGTCTTTCGTCAGTTTCCAGAATTCCCTGACATAGCCATGTTGTCTACGATATTCCTCAAGCCAGAAACATCTGCACTGTCTCCACTTCTTCTGCAATTAAAATCTGGCCATTTCAGGTCTTGCCACATCTGGTTCCATAACCTGCCCTATAGCAAGGTCTTAACCATTTCTTTCCCTTTATCCCTGCTATTTTGCTGGTTCGGTTTCATCACTGTTCACCTCTCCTGCTTCACCTGTTAAAATTTATCACCTAAGGGGCACCTGGGTGGCTCAATCAGCTAAGCGTCCAACTCTTGAATTTAGACTAGGTCTTGATCTCAGGATCATGAGTTCATGCCCCACATTGGGTTCCATACTGGGCATGGAGCTTCGTTTAAAAAAAAAATAAAAGAAAAAAAAATAAATGAAACTAAAATAAAAACTTATCATCCAAGAACCAAATCTAATCCTACCTCTGTGCTACTCAAAAACATTGATACTTGCCTGTGTTCCACTGACTAAAAATCAAACTCCTTAGTAGAGCCCGATCTAACTTACTGTTCGATGTGGCTTCCAACACTCCACCCCACAGACTTCCTCCTTGTTGCCCCATATTTTCTTGGCTAACCCTGAGAGAATCCTGCATCTACACCTTTGAACTCGCTATTCCTTTCTCTCCCCTCATTTTCAGACTTCCATCTTTCTAGGCTCAGTGAAAATGTCCCCATGGCTGGTCTTCCTTGATCCCTCAGTTAGAATTTATGACCTTCTCTATCTGTTTCTCATGCATGTGACTTCTTCATCTACTGCACGTTTTATAATCGTACAAACAGTAGTTGTACACAAGTACAGTGAGTTGAGAAATAGTCTTTCCCACCTCTGTTTTCCAAGGCTAGGCACAAAAAGTGGCACACAGTTTTTACTACATGCATATTTAATGACCAGTGTCTTAAACCACAGTGAGATGAGTCTTACACCACATTTTTGTGTCTCATGCAATGCAACATTTTTTGTGTGTGTGCTCATTGTTCACAAAGGACCAAAGAGGAATACAGTACATGAAGTTATTTAAAAAGGTGACTCTGAAAAACAACCAGAGGGTTATGAAGGGGCGGCAGGGGGGTGGGGGGGGGGTGGGAGGTTGAGGAACCAGGTGGTGGGTAATAGGGAGGGCACGTACTGCATGGAGCACTGGGTGTGATGCCAAAACAATGAACAGTTATGCTGTAAATAAACAAATAAAAATAAATATTAAAAAAAAGGTTATTTTTCTTTTCCTCCTTGACAAAAGGATACTCTAAACACAAAGAAGACCATTTTCATGTAATTTATAATGTCCAGTCCCTATCTTCTATGCTCTTATCTACAGAAATAAACTCTTGATTAGATCAACCACTATTCAAAAGTCAACCTCGGCTTTTAAATGTCAAATAAATTACAGGCTTCACTGAAATAAGTGCCTAATTTGATGATAGTAAACAAACATATCGAAAGCAATGGTTTTTGGATCAACTGTAAGTAGGGGAAATCATCATGGCATCGCCATGCACCCATCCATCCATCCATCCTTGTGGCATTTACTGAGTACCAGGTATGTTCCAGACATTGACCTGATTATGGGAATACAAAGTTGAACACATGGTTTCACACGTCTGGGTTCTCCTTCATACATGGAAGCACCCAGTTCGCAAAATCAACCAAGCGCTTTTTGGAAAATCCATTCTAACAACAACATCTTTGCTCACAGAACGCAACAGGCTTATTTTAGCCCTAATACGTCATTGATATTCCAATGAATATCCTTTTACGTTCCCTTAAATCCAAATAAAAATAGAAGACATCGCAACAGCCAAAGTGACTAAATAACAGTTGCAACAGTAATGAGAGATGTTCTTAAGATTAAATACTTGGCAATCACGGAAGTCAGGAAGCTTTGCAAAAACTGTGCACTCTCTTGTCAAGCCACTGTCAGCCGTAGCATGCATCACTAATCAGGCCACAGGCAGAAAGGTGTTCCATTAGCAGCTTAAGAAGGATCATTTTTCATTTCTAGTTGTGAGCCCACATTACAAATTCCTCGGTAATAAAGTTTCAGAACTTTCCAATGGATTCTGAAGTTGCTGTGTGATCAGAGTTAACGTTATGCAAACTGGGATATCAAAGAGAGAATAAGGGTAAGGGGGAAGTTTTCACCAGGAGCAGCACTTCCTAATTCTGCTCCAATATCCCTGCAACTCGTGCTTGGCTGATGCTCTCTTGTTTCCATACACGATGATGACCCTAACACCTGGGATGTCTTTCCTTTTCACAGCCCAGAAGTAATCTAAACTTACTTTGTGGCCTATCCTTATCCTTTTTACATTCAGGTTCTTTTTTTACCTCGTTCGTAAAATTGCTGTTTACCAAGAGGCTGCAGAGAACGATGATGACGGTGATGATGATGATGGTTGTTATTATTCAGTTACGACTCTGACAGTGACAGCTATTGATTCTAATTCTCTTTTTTAAAGATTATTTTAATTGAGTATGGTTAACACACAACATGGCATCAGTTTCCAGTGTGCAACGTAGAGACTCAACAACTCTATATGCTATGCTATGCTCACAGGTGTCGCTAACATCTGTCACCACACGACGCTATTCCAATACCATTGAGTCTACTCTCTGTGCTGCACCTTTCATCCCTTGACTTACTCATTGCATAACTGGAAGCCTGTGTCTCCTACTCCCCTTTGCCCGTTTTGCCCATGCCCTGCTCCCGCCCCTGTGGCAACCCTCAGCTTGTTCTCTGTATTTATAGGTCTGCTTCTGCTTTTTTGTCTGTTTATTTATTTCTAACCCTCTTCTTTTAAAAAAAAAAATTTATTTACTTATTTGAAAGAGAGACAGTATGAGTCAGGGGGAGGAGCAGAGGGAGAAGCAGAGATTGTGCTGAACAGGGAGTCCAATGTGGGACTTGATCCCAGGAACCTGGGATCATGACCCCACCTGAAGGCAGCTGCTTAACTGATGGAGCCACCCAGGTGCCCCTTTAACCCTCTTCTTCAACTCTGCTGCATCATGTGTCACTGCTGTCCTCTTGATTCCAGAAACCATCTCGATTTCTCATTTTTTTTCAATGCTTCTTCTTTTGGGGTTTCTTTGAGTATTTCTTTGTGTCTTCTTTCTGCAAGAATTCTCAAAGATTCTACTCTTAGCTCCCTAGAGCAGCACATTTCAAACTTTAACATGCACATGAATCATCTGCGAACCTTACTGAGAATGCATATTCTGATTCAGGAGGTCTGGAGTGAGGTCTGGGATGATCCATTCTAATCAGCTCTCAGGCGACAATGATGATGCTGCCCTTCAGATCACACAGTGAATAACAAGACTCTAGTCAGGTATTAATACAGTCCCTCCTGGACAAATAAGGCCCCTGAGCATTTGAAATGTGGCCAGTCTTAACTGTCATCTCCTGTCTATATAAAATATTCACCACAGCTCAAAGATCCTAGCATGGAAAAAAACTATAAAATATCTCATTAATGTGTGTATATTGATTATATATTAAAATAGTATTTTACATATGGAGATATAAGCAAAATAATATTTTCATGAGAATATTAAAATCATATTTAATATAAAAATATTTTAATCTAAAAATAATATTAAATATATTATAAAATTCCATATGTTTAAACTTTTTTTAACATGCATGATAAAAGTTTAAAATTACATATGTGGCCCATTTTATTATAGTTTTATCGGTCAGCATGGTCCAGGCAGAGGCAGAAACTTCCAGAAATGCATGAAGTTGAAGATTAACAGTCTCCTATTACATCAGTGTCTTCCAGGGCCTGTGATGGCCTCTAGCAAGTTTGCATTTGTAATTGTGTCTTCTTTTGCTTTTACAGGACACTCCAAATTGCATGAGCTTCAAGCCTCATAAACCGGAATGTGCTCTGTTGACTCCATACAGGGTAATTCACTGCCAGGCTTCCGCTCCCGATGCCATGCTCCGAGTCAGCTGTCCTCGTCCTCCTAAAATTTTCTCTGCCCTCCAGCCTCATGTTTCCAACTGCCTGAGTCATCCCATTTTAGTCATCCCATTATCATAACCCTTTATGCCGCCTGAAAACAATTATTCTTACTTGTGGCAGATTATTAATCTCCTCGGGTATTTGCTGATGCTGTTCTCCCGGCCAGATGGCTCAGCAGCTCCGGGTCTACAGAAATCCTCACCATCCTCCGGAGACCACCACTCACCTGGACATCGCACCTGACTCTCCCGACCATAAAGAGCATTCCTCCCTCACCCCTGTGTGAACTGTCATCCTTTCATGTTATTTTTTTTCAGGGACTATTGCCCTTCTTGGGTTTCTCTCTGTCAATTCTTCATTGCAACGCATCCCCCCCACCACCAAAGCCTTCGAACTCAACTATTTTCTAGGACTTCTAAGGATATTTTTGTTATATAACAATAATACTTAGCAAGCAAGCAATTTTGTCCTGCGTTGTAATGAGACCTTTAATGGGCAGAAAGCAACATAAAACAGCCACATCAAATGCTGCATAATGGATATGGGGAATGCTCTGGTGAGCTCGTTCCAAAAAACCCACTGCCCACCCTTGCTTTCCACAACTGTCCAAGGGTGCATGCAAGACAGCAGGGGACACCAGCTTCCGGGGTTGAACTCCTGGTTCCTGGGGCTAAAGTTTCTGCTCTTCCAAGTTACGGCTGAACCGTCCTCTGTTCTCATCGTGCCAACAGCCACATTCTGCCAGCGCCGGCTCTGGCCCCTGGGTTCCTTGGGCTCTACGAGCTCCCCTTCCCCGGCTCTGCGCAGCCGGAGACCCTGCAGCGGCTCGCGCTCACAGAGCCTGTTTGCCACCAGCAGCACGTGGCCAATACCAAACACAGATCTCCCCTGCTGGCACGTGAGCTCGGAGATGATCCATCCTCGGCAATGTTCTCCGCATCCTCCTCAGTGAATATGGGAAAGGGAACCACAAGATGTTAGCGACGGAGCCTCCAGCTCTTCTCACTCACGCTACACCAGAGACTAACTTTTTGAGTCACTGGATCTTCCGGGGGTCCCAGTACACGTTTGCGCTGTCCCACCCGGAGGTCTATTACATTACGTAGGCTTCCTAGACTTTTAAGTTTTAGCGCAGTTTTTTAATTCTTGTATTAGTTTTCTCTCCCTCAGTAGGTCGTAAGCTTAAGAAAGGGAGGGTCATCGTTTGCATGCATTTGAATCCGAAGCAGGATATTGGAGTTAAGGCCCTCAGTATTTCATGACTTGTTTTCAAATCTGCATCTGCCACCTGCAAAGTGCCTGACAGAGGATGAATGCCTAATCACATCTGAAGTACCTATTCGTCTATGAATTCAAAGCAGTACATATACCACGAGGTGGACAGCAGAAGTACCAACAACAGGCAAATTACATCAAGAGCCTAAATGCCCACTGACCGATGAATGGATAAATAAGATGTGGTAACTACACACAATGGACTATTATGCAGCCTTCAAAAAGAATAAAACCTTGCCATTTGCAACAATGTGGATGAAACTAGAGGGTATTAGGCTAAATGAAATAACTTAGAGAAAGACAAATAATATAGGATTTCAGTCATATGTGGAATTTAAGGAACAAAACAGGTGAATGTATGTGAAGGGGAAAAAAAAGAGAGGGAGAGAGAGAGGGAGGGAAACAAGCCATAGAGACTCATAACAATAACAACAGAGGGTTGAGAGAGGGAGGTGGGTGGGGGATGGGCTAGATGGGGGATGGGTATTGGGGAGGGCACTTGTTATGATGAGCACTGGGTGTTAAAGGTAAGTGATGAACCACTGATTTCTACTCCTGAAACCAACATTGCACTGTATATTAACTAACTAGAATTTAAATTAAAAAATTAAAATAATAATATAATGCACCTATTTGTCTCTATATATACTGGTTATAAAAATGACACCCCTTCATAAGATCTTTGTGAGGATTAAATAAAATAGTACAATAGAAAAGCAATCAAAACAACACGGCACCAGCATAAAAACAGACACACTGATCAACTGAACAGAACGGAAAGCCCAGAAATAAATCCATGCTTACAAGGTCAACAAATCTATCACAAAGGAGGCAAGAATATCTAATAGGGGAAAGAACTGTCTTTTCAGCAAATGGTGTTAAGAAAACTAGGCAGGAACATGCAAAAGAATGAAACTAGACCTCTAACACCATTCACAAAAATAAACCCCAAATGAATTAAAGACCTAAATGTGAGATCTGAAACTATAAAAACCCTAGAAGAGAACACAGGCAGTAATTTCTCTGACATAAGCCACAGCAACATTTTTCTAGAAATATCTCCTGAGGCAAGGGTAACAAAAGCAAAACAACAACAGAAACAATTGGGACTACATCAAAATACAAAGTTTTTACACAGCACAGGAAAACCATCAATAAGCTAAAAGACAACCTACTTCCTGAATGGGAGAAGACATTTGCAAATGATATATATGATAAAGGTTTAATACCCAAAATGTATAAAGAACTTATACAACTCAACACCAAAAAAAAAATGTGATTAAAAAATGGGCAGAGGACCCAAATAAACACATTTCCAAAGAAGACATCCAGATGGCCAACAGACACATGAAAAGATGCTCAACATCACTCATCATCAGGGAAATGCAAATAAAAACCATAATGAACTACCATCTCACACTTCTCAGAATGGCTAAAATCAAAAACACAAGAAACAGCAAGTGTTGGTAAGGATGTGGGAAAAAAGGAACTCTTGGGCATCTTGGGAATGCAAACTGGTCCAGCCACTGTGGAAACCAGTATGAAGGTTCTTCAAAGAAACAGAAATACCATGTGACCCAATAATTCCAATACTGGATATTTACCCAAAGAAAGCAAAAACACTAATTTGAAAAGATATATGCATCTCTATGTCTATTGCAGCATTATTTACAATAGCCAAGCTCTGGAAATAGCCCAAGTGTCCACTGACAGAAGAATGGATGAGAAAGTTGTGGTCTAAATATACAGTGGAATATTAATCAGCCATAAAAAAGAATGAACTTTTGCCATTTGCAGTGGTATGAATGGAGCTAGAGAGTATTATGCTACATGAAATAAATCAGAGAAAGACAAATATCACATGATCTCCTTCATATGATCATACGATCATATGAAATAAATGAGAAAGAAAAATATCATATCATATATAATATATATAATCTTAAAAAAGTCACAAAGGACAGGCTGACTCTCTTGTTAGGGCTTAATGCAGCTGATGAGTTCATCATGAAGCCAATGTTCATTCAGCATTCCGAAAACACTAGGCCCCTTAAGAGCAATGTGAAGTCGACTCTGCCTGTGCTCTATCAAAGGGACAACAAAGCCTGGATGACAGCACTATCTGTTGACAACATGATTTACTGAATACTTCAAAACCACTGGTAAGACCTACTGCTCAGAGAAAGATTCCTTCCAAAATATGACCGTTCATTGGCAATGCACCTGGTCACCCAAGAGCTCTGATGAAGATGTCCAATAAGATGATATTTTCCGCCTGCTACAGCAGCATCCTTTCTGCAGCCCATGGATCATGGAGTCATTTTGACTTTCAAGTCTTATTATTTAAGAAATACATTTCATAAGGCTATAAGTGCCATAGATGGTGATTCCCCTGATGCATCTGGACAAGGTAGATGAAACACTTTCTGGAAATGATTCACTCTTCCAGATTCCATTAAGAGCATTCATGATTCATGGGAAGAGGTCAAAACATCAACATTAACAGGAGTTTGGAAGAAGGTCATTCCAGCCCTCATGGAGAGGGGTTCAAGACTTCAGGGGAGAGAATCTCTATAGATGTGGTAGGCACGAGAACTAGAATCGGAAGTGGGGCCTGAAGATGGAACCAAATCAATGCAATCTCATGACCGAAGCTGAACGGACAAGTTGCTTCCTATGGATGAGTAAAGAAGTGGTTTCTTGAGATGAGTCTACTCCCGGTGAGGATGTTGTGAAGACTGTTGAAATGGCAGCAAAGTATTGAGAATATCACAGAAATTTAGTTGATAAAGCAACAGCAGGGTTTGAGAAGATCGACTCCAATTTTGGAAAAAAAAACTTCTGCTGTGGGTAAAGTGCTGTCAAACAGCATCACATGCTAGAGAGAAATTGTTCTCTAAGAGGAAGAGTCAATCAATGTGTCAAGCCTCATTTCTGTCTTATTCTAAGAAATAACTGCAGACACCCCAGTCTTCAGCAACCACATATTGTGGTCAGTCTGTAGTCAGCAACATCGAGGCAGGACCTCCACCAGCAAAAAGATTTCAACTCCCTGAAAGCTCAGATGATGGGTAGGATTATTTAGCAATGAAGTTGGTTTCTGTTTTTAATTAAGGTATGCATATTTTTTAACATATAATGTTACTGCCCATTTATTAGACACAGTACAGTGTAAACGAAACTTTTATCTTTGCTAGGAAACCAAAAAAGGTCATTTGACTTGCTTTATTGTGATGTCCAGTTTACTGCTGGTCTGGATCCAAACCCACAATATTTCTAAGTCATGCCTCACAGGTTTCTATCTTCAATTCATTAAGTTCCTATTATTTTCCAATTTTGTGCCCTATATGTGTAGTATGAAATACACAAACTATGTCTACTCAATCGCCAACTTTCTCCATCTAACTAGAAACATTCCCCATGCAAGAGTATGTAACTCTAATATGTATTTTGAAAATGAACTCTCTGGGCTTTTCTCCATCATTTAAAATTTTTCCTAAGAAACACGAAAACAAACAATTAAAGAATATAATTTTGTAAGTGAATACTACACCCAATTTTGTTCACTAGGAATGTAGCATTAGGGTGTGGGAGAAGTGGAGGACAAGCTCCTTTGAACTAGATCAGATCATCAGCTACAGCAAGAAATATTTTATGTCTCAGGCTATGTCCTAGATGAGAAGCCATCAGCATGGTTGAAAGTAAAAAAGACTTCAAAGGAGCCTGAGTACATTTACATGCGTAAAACAATAAAACAAAACAAGGAGATATCAAGGAAAGGGGACACTGCAAATATCCTGTCATGCTATCCCTGCTCTATTGCCTATGATGGAAGACCACAACAAGCAAAACAGTGACACACATACATATGCATCCGAACTACTACTCAACAATCAATGAGGAAGTTTTTGTAGAAAATAACAAATTATGATTTTACAGTTCAAGTCAAACTTAAAGGTCACAGGGACCCCACATGGAGCAAACACAAAATGCTTAAAAGAGAATCATAAATTTCAAATTAAGATATTCTAAAGCTTCTCAGTCTGTGGTTATTGAGAAAGTGATCTGAGCCTACAGTTTGTCCTGAGAGATGTGAATGTTTAATGTGTAAAGAAGCAGACATGACGAATGGGTTCTCCAGGCACTAATCCCTTCTGATGTCCTTTAGTCCCATCTGTTAAAAGTCTGAGATGTTTTCTCATAGATGGAAGTCAAATCTCGCTTCTAACACGTGTCACACGGGGGCATTTGGCAGTTGATGCAAGAGGAAGGACGTTTTGCCACTTGTACCTCAAAAGAGATTATTCTCACCTGTTTCGAAGTTATGCAATCCAGGCCCTGAATTGAGAGCAGGAGAAGACACAAGGCATTCTTCCTTCCATTTACAGAAATCTGAATGGTGAAGAACGTATCATGAGAGATCGGGATACAGAATGGCGAGGAGAGATGGCGGCCATACAGAACCAGGGAGGACTTCTGATTCTGTCTCCCCAAACTTCTCTGATCAGTTGCTCTCTTATTTTAGGTCTAGGTAATCTTAAAGATGGGGGTGGGGGCAAGGGTGAAAAGGTGAGGGAAGATGTGATAAGAGACATCAGTCGGATGTAGGATATGATGCTGGACTCAAACACTGGCTCCATCATCACGAGCTGTGTGACCTAATCATGCTCATTAGGTTGAGAGATTTCCCAAGCGAGCACCATGAAGTTTCCCAGAAGAGGAAGAGAGAAGAGTGACAGTGCTTTTCTTTGGTGTAAGAGGTTTACCTTATGTACATGGAGTCATAGAAAAGATCAATTATTCTGCCTTAATTTTAGTTTAATACATCCTGACACTGTGCTGTCACTAACTCCCCTGAAATTTTATCTTATTATTGGGTCCTAATATTCAAAAAATGAACCACATAATTAACCTAAATATTTCTATTGTGTTTGATATTTGAAAGGACATCTGTTAAAATTTCTTTTTCTTTTTTAAAGTCATTTTATATTTTTTCCCCAACTTTTGGGGAGATATCTATTAGGTGGGCCAGAAGCCAACAGGGCAGACATTGTCTTCCCAAAGGCTGGAAGATGACCAGCTTTCATTCTGTCTGGTGGTACTGTTGTCACGTTAGCTCCTCATGTCAATCTGACGATAAGGATTTCTGGATTATTTTTCATGTGGTTATCTGCTCTAGAAAAGGAAAGATTTGGGTCAGCTTGGGGCTATCTTCAGGATCAGACTTTGGACAAATTCTTAGAAATGGCAACTGAGAAATGACATGTTTCAGCCAATGATTCCTATTCTTCCCCACCCACTCAAAAAAAGAGAGAGAGAAGGGAAGGAAGGAAAGGAGGGAGGAAGGGAAGAATGGGAGGAAGGGAGGGAGGAAAGAAAAGAAGGAGAGAGGAAGGAAGGAAGGAAGGAGGGAAGAAAAGAAGGAAAGAAGGAAGGAAGAAAGCCCTTCAGCAGAGAAAGGTTGAGAATGTACAGATTCCCATAAAACCAAGGTCAATTAAGTTGACTGAGACCACAAGGCCTAGTAGTTTCCAAATATTTTTCTTTTAATTAAATGATGTTGATGTTGGTGATGATATTATTATTAATGAGTATACTAAATGAAGCAATTATTTTGTACCAGTCACTGTGATAAGTACTTTATACCTATTTTCTCATTTTTCATTACAAACTGCCACATATGCAGTATTATTATTACTATCTCCATAGCACTTTTTGCAAAATTTTCCACTCAACTTTCATTACAATTGCATATACACACAGGTGTACTCTTATCCCAATTTTACAGATAAGGACACTGAGGAACAGGCCCAAGGTCATAAAGATGATAAGGCAAGGTACAACTGGAATTTAAACCAATGAAGTCTGAACCTAGAGTCAATTCTCTTAACTATTACTTAATATTGCCTCCTGGAGAAAATCTTACATAGAATCCCCTTATATAAAACTGTTTAAAGCAGACTTCTCCGCTGGAAGCAATATTGGGCTATTTTGAGCTCTGTTCACTTTGCTCCGACCTAGCCATATCTACAATCCTGTCTCTTAAGTGCCCTCTGATGAACTTTCTAGATACTGCAAAACACAGTTTGAAAATCACTGATATGACCTGAATCTCATTTTATGCTAGCATTTATATTACAGTGTAAATCAGCAGTCAGCAAACTACAGCCCTTATGCCGAATACAATTTGCTATTTTTGTAAATAAAGTTTTATTGGAACAAGGACACACCCATTCATTAATGTATTGTCTAAAGCTACTTTCTCTCTACAAAGACAGTACCGAGTGGGTGGGATGCCACCATCAGACTCCTGGAATCTAAAACATGTAGTATCTGCCAACCTCTAGAAACTATGGTTAAAATATATCCTTTCGAGGTTAAATACACTTGGGTAGAAACTTAAAAATACATCGAGAAAAATTTTAAATGACATGCTTTCATTATAAAGAAATAATATAATGGCACATTCCAAATAGCAATGTTTCCCCTATAAATGGTCCACATACTATGTTCGGCTGATATCTATCTATCTATCTATCTATCTATCTATGTATCTATATCTCCTAGATCTCCTTAAACAAATTCCCCATCCCCACCCTAATAATTTAAAAAAACTTTATTTTGGAAGAAAAAAATACAAAGATAATATTAACTAATGCCAATACTTATTCAGATTTCCTTACTTGTTATTTAATATCCTTATTTTGTTCCAGAATCCCATCCAGGATACCTCTTTACATTTAATCATGTCTCCGTAGGCAACTCTTGACTGTGCCAATTTCCCAGCCTTGTTTTTGATGACCTTGACAGTTCTGAGGAGTAGTGGTCCTCTATTTTGTATAATGCTCCTTTACTGGAATTTTTCTGGCATTTTTCTTCCTAACTTAACTGAAAATAAGGGTTTTTGAGAGGAAAACCACAGAGGGAAAGAACCATTTTCATCCCATCATACCAAGGGTACATATTCTTTACTGTACTTATCACTGTTGATATTGACCTTGATCATCTGGATGAGGTCATGTTTATCAGGCTTCTGCACCATAAACTGAGTTCTTCCACAATTTCCACACTGTTTCCTTTGGAAGGAAGTCACTAGGCTCAACTCGTGCTTAAAGATTAAAGCGTTACTTTCCATCTCCCCGAGGATAGATGAACTACATCAATTATTTGGGATTCTTCTGCGTGGAGGATGTCTCTTCTCCATCACTTATTTATATCAGTATGGATTCATGTTGTTTATTCCATACTTTGGGTTATAATCCAATTATACTTTATTTTGCTGAAACTACTGTAGTTCTGGGCAGTGAGAGTTCTTTTAGTTGACTCCTGTGTCCTTTGGACATACCTCATCCTCCTTCATTTTTTTAGCATTCCCTTCCTTTCCATCACTGTAAGATGATTCAGCCTCATCTTGAGTATTTTCTGCCTCACCCCTATAATCAGTCATTTCTCTAAGGAGCCCTGGTTCCTTTTATTGGAGAATGATATTAGAAACCAAGATCTGGGTACTGGGTATGCTCTTCGCTTCTGGAATGTCATTGCTTCTAGTTCCTCTCAATTGACAAAGCAAGGAAATATGCACGTATATACAAACCTTTGTATATACCCATATCTATAAATGTTTCTTCGTATAACCATAGGTACCCACATTAAAATATTATTTCCTACTGTTGTTTCCACCTCTGTTATCACTTCAGTCGTTCTAGCTTCTTCTTCATCTCTGAATTCCCACTCTTAACTGTGAGAAATATGGCTCCCACCACTTGCGATCCATTTACATAACTGTACTCTTTCAATACATCTGGCTAGAAGCATCAGAATCGTTACCCCTTCTTTTTTCACATTATTTACTAGTTGATGAAACCAAGATTTATGTTTCCATCCTTTACCCTAATAATGCAGTATGTGCCCTTCCACTTAAAGCTTAAATCAATCTTATTCTTGATGTCAAGACCATGGATTTGCACATCCATCATCCAATCTCTCTACTCTGTCAAACCAGAAATTTTACTCTCTCTTCTGTACCATTGAACAGTTTGACCCAACTAGACTTAATAAAGAGGCAAAAGAGAATTTTCTTTAAAAGTATGGGAAAAAATCAGATAATTCAGGCTGAACTTCTCAGAATAATGATACTCTCTGCCATTAGCTGCATCATAATTTTGAACAACAGGTTACAACCCCAAAGAGATTGCAGCCCTAACTTCATTGCATACCTCACTAGGGGTGTGCCAACCCACGCTCCCCTTTATCTTCCTTAGGACTATGGTGACATGGTTGGAAAGAAGAGCCAGTGTTTCATTCTGCACTACCTTTCTTACTGTTTTTCTTTCATACCAAAGGGAGTGTGGTGGTGTTGGAATGCTATCAAACAGATCTGGCCTCAACATAATGCACAGAGCTTGAGAGAATTTAATAAACAGATGAATCACTGGCAACATCCTTATAATTTTATCCTGAACAGTAAGGTTTCTTAAGAAAAAACAAACTTCATAATCACAGTATTTTTTTCTTAACAATAATACCATTAAGTTTGAAGAATTTTTTTCTTTTTTTTTTTTTTAGATTTTATTTATTTATTTGACAGAGAGAAATCATAAGAGAGGCAGACAGAGAGAGAGGAAGGGAAGCAGGCTCTCCGTTGAGCAGAGAGCCCGATGTGGGACTCGATCCCAGGACCCTGAGATCATGACCTGAGCTGAAGGCAGCGGCTTAACCCACTGAGCCACCCAGGTGCCCAAGTTTGAAGAATTATGGAAGGAATGTTATAACGAAGTATTATCTTTGTTTTACAGGATCATCTATATTGTATTATTTGTGAGGTTGAGAAATGACATGCGTACAACATAGATGTTTTAATGCCAACCCTCATGCATTCTCCTAATTATGGGAGAAAAGATTGGATATCCATTTCCCAGACCAGGGTCCTTGCCTGCTCAGGACATTCCTCTTCTTGTCTCTTTCCATCTATCAAATCTCATTCATTCTTTAGGATTTGATTCAATCCCCCCCTCGTCCAGGAAGCTTTCCTAATGATCTTGGACCACTGAGGTCTCCCTTCTGGAAATCCCAAAGCCCAGCTATATTAAATACCTGAGGGTTTTGCATAGCTCTATTTCACGACATAAATGTGAAATTTTATGACATGGTTTAAATTCCTAAGGAAGGGAATTGGCATTACCTTTTCTCTAATTCTCCAGCAGATAAATTATCTATACTAGTTCAGTTTGGTTTGATGGAATGGAATTTTGACAAAATAATGCCTAAAAAAGCTTAGAATCTTCAAAGTCTCTGTGGCAAGCACGAGAGCCCTTCCTGGGAGAAGGATGGCTAAGACCAACTGATTGATCTGCAAATAGCAACACCTGCTGTGGGTGAGCTCTCTAATTGCCCCCCTCCTAATCCACTCTCACACCCTCATTTCCATCATTTTTATCCCTTCTCACAATCTATTCTTCAACTGTACCTCAGTAACATGGAACTTCTTCCATGGGATATATGTTTTTCAAAGCAGGATGATTGGGACCAGAAAAAAAAAAAAGGAAGATTTTGTATCAAGGCAACTAGGAAGACAAATGTTTCCAGAGAGAGAGAAAACTGAGATTTTTTTCCCGTTTGTATGTCAAGGAGATTCTATTTTTTGAAAACTATAAAAGGAGGGAAAAAAACCAGCAATTAGGAAAACCATTCTGTAGAAACCAATGGTAAAAAGCTGTTGCTAGGTTTTGGGGTCAATTTAATTTTGCAAACCGTTCTTCAGTTAGAATGTATTTCCATTCAGTGGTTATGCTTATAGATGAAGATAAAGCTGGATAAATTGTTCTGTCATCTTTGACTGTGACAAAGGGTCATGTTTGGATCTAAGGCAAGGTCCTGAGGGATTTATGACATACTGGTTGGGCTACTTTTCAATTCCCCTTCCCCCCCAGGATCTGGGGTAGACATTTGTCATTTTGTGCCTGCCCTATATCCATTCTCTCTTCCTTATACCGCTGTGACCACCCTTGGGTCAACTACTCCTGCCTCATGACGATGGTCCGGGGTGGGGAGAGGGGTGTGCTCATCAAAGTGACTCCCTTTCCCTTGGATGTCAGAGGGGCAAGATCCCCCAACTCTCTTTGAGAATAGAAATGGGGAATGCACACATAACTTGGAGTTGGTGTAAAGAGCTTCTCTCTTCCAAGGGATGACATTTTGGTCCAATAATGCAGGAAACAAAGAAATAGATATAATTCACTGCACATCAATTGGATAATTTTTGTTAATAAAACTATACATCATACTTCGGAGGATCTCACATTCCTTTTGATTCCAGCCCATTCCTAAGCCCAGTCTCCTAACCTCCTGCTGATCCCATCAAAGCTTCTAATAGAATCCTTTTTTCCCTCTTATTAGCTAGAGTTCACTTCTGTTTCTACAATCAAGAAATTTGTTTAGAACCCTTTTTTTGTCTTCCTCCTTGGCAAATACTTCTCTTGCCTTTTACTGCAGCCCATTACAGTGGAATCCCCAGGTAATGATGGCTAATGTCTAATTCCCTGAAAAGGAGGACAGTCCCTTCTGCTGAATTTCAGCAGGAAATCTCTTCTTCATTCTCCTTCTGGAAGCTTGTTTTGAAATGGTTCCAGTGTTACCTAAAACTCATGCTTGAAAACTTCACAAACCACCTTTGAATGAATCAAAAATGTTCCACTCCATTAACTGCTTATGGGAATGCTGAGTGTTTAAGGAATGGGCCATAATTCTCATGGTTAAAGAAAGGCACACTTCAATGTCTTTTTGACCACAAAATAACGATGACAACACTTTACCGTGAGAATTTCTGCACAATTCCATAATCCTGGAGCCCAAGAACAACTTGACTCTTAATAATTAAGACTGGGAGGGGCGCCTGGGTGGCTCAGTGGATTAAGCTGCTGCCTTCGGCTCAGGTCATGATCTCAGGGTCCTGGGATCGAGCCCCGCGTCAGGCTCTCTGCTCAGCGGGGAGCCTGCTTCCTCCTCTCTCTCTGCCTGCCTCTCTGCCTACTTGTGATCTCTCTCTCTGTCAAATAAATAAATAAAATCTTTAAAAAAATAATTAAGACTGGGGCTCAGATTGAATTTCTGCCTTTTAATTTCATGATCTTTCATTCAGCATGAGCATTATTACTGGAATTATTCCATGAACCACAAACTTCTATCTCTCTGCTTACATGTATCTGAAAACAAAGTGATTTAGATGAAACGATTAATGTTTATGTTATTATGTTATTATGGCAGACAATTCAGCTTAGTAGCTAAGTGCAGACTTCAGCCAAGACAACAGAAAGACCATTTGAAGTAGAATATGTAGGATAGGTAGGATATGGACTGGACATAAACCAGTAAGAGTAAGGGGGTGACATAGAGGAAATGACAAGAACAAAGGAGAAAAGAAAATATCAGATACCACCTGTCGCTGAGGGCTTAATATGTGCCCAACTGTGTTCTAAATGGTTTATACACATTAATTCCTTTTATTATCACAACAAACTTATGCAGTATAAGCCATCACTATTTCACAGACGAGAAAACTGAGACACAGGGAGCTCAAGAAACTTGTGGAAGGTCACACAGTGAGAAGTCTGAAAAACCAGGATGCAGAGCCAGGCAGCAAGGCTTCCCTAGCTCTACTGTTGAACTTGAACTCAAGCGCTCCAATTCTACCAGTCAAACTGGCACTGCAGCACATGGTTGGTTAAGGAAGATGACGGGGGATGAGGTTGGAAAGGTTTGTTGGATCCCGACTTCTCATATCCAGAATGAGAAGTAGGAATAGTACTGTGAAGACATTACCAGGTCAGCATCAGAGGGTGAGTGGTGGATGACATGATCACAGAGTCACGCTTGAGGAAGGGTCTGGCAGGGGCAGAGAGGATGAACTGAAGGGAAACTAGCTGCATGACTACAATCACATGAATAAGGATGCTCTTCTCACACTGAGACCAGGGCCAAGAAGAGCTTTAATTGCACAAGTTCTGGAAGCAAGAGAATCAGTTCAGGGTCATAAACACTGAGGGCTTCCAACATTCCAGGCACCGAAACTACAAAGATGGATTTTGCTTATAGACTTTAGTATTCTCCATGATGCTCTGTACCTGATGGGCCTGCTATATGAAGTTTGTTGAATGAATGAACACACACCTGTTGGGGACAACTTCAGAGAGCAACACCAAGCGTGCTCAAAAGCTAGAGGCAGGGGAATGCATAGACAATATTCCTGGTATGCCGTGGGTCACTGCCTACTGCACTCACTGGGTTAAGACTTCGTTATGCAACAAACCATGATGCTGTGCCCCTTAACCTTATACATTAGTGGATATCTATTATTTCTCAATAAAACTTGGGGGGAGGGAATCACTCTATTTCATAAGCTCACTTAAAAAAAAAAAAAGCACAGCATACAGCCATACTATGATGTGTATGATGGGAAAAAGTCATCTAAGCACATTTAAATATTGTAAGAATCCCGAAGTCCAGAATAAAATCTGCGGCCAAAGACATCTTATCATCCGTTATGATGGTAAAACACTTGCATTTGAAATAGATCTAGTAGCTGGCATTAGCCTGAACATCTCCAACCTCAGTGCCGAGATTCCAGCTACATTCGATAATATTCAGGGCTCCATTCCCAAGTAATTGCATATATTCTTATCTACTTTTGAAGAAAGGGTCATGCCTCCACGTCTCCAAATTACACAGCACTTGAAAATCCGAACGGCACTGCAAATAGAATTGATAGTATTTACACGTCCCCTTACTTAGTATCTGTTCATTATTCCCCCATATCTCATGACAGGGTTTGCGACTCAAAGTCTCACCATATTATCCCCATGCTTATTCTCCACAAGTGAGGTTATAGCTGTCTCCAGTGAATGGTCTGGAATAATGAGAACAATCTATTGTACAGTACATACTACTAAGGAATGGCAAGTTCTCTATTTGTTATTTAATTCACTTTTCCCCTCATAATACCAGAATAAGAAGAAGGAAAACAAATGATACTTAATAGACACTTCTCCTTCTAAGATTCGGAGTCATGAAGATGTAAACAACACAACTCTTCAGAAAAGGAAACCAAGAAGAGGATTTTATCATATACGACTGTGTTCTGTCATAGCTTGCTGTTGTCATCCGAAATAAAGATTCTAAATGTGATAAATTATTTCCATGTTCTAACTCAGCCATGCAAACATTTTCTCCATTGGGAGAAAAACAAACCCAGTTTAACTTGAAAAATATCCTTCCATGCCATGTTTACCAAGCATCTACTATATGCTGCACATAGATGCCCTCCTCCTTAAACCTCTTGGTTAGTTTCCTCTGCTCCCCAATCTGCTCTGTGATCAGCGTGTGTTCAATTTCTCTTTCCCTCCAGCCCCCTAAATACAGATTTCTATGGAGCACAAAGCCACTGGAACCAGAAAGTTGAGACTGAACAAAGTGAAGTTCTTCTAGGCTCACTGCCTGATTTCAGTTAAGCCCTTCTGGACTTGGTTTAGATCCTGGGCATGTGGCCCAGGACTTGATTTCACGGTTATCCTAAATCATGAGCACCATCAGCAGTGTTCTCTTCACCCCAGATTTATATACTTTAGTGTAGCGTCTCAAAAGGAACCCAAGAAGAAAGGAAAAACACGCAATTTCTAATCCGTGATGAAATCATTTTCTTACTGACAATCCACTGTTTTGTTCTGAACAAGTCGCTGTGTGTCCAATAGGAGAGTATCTATGCGTATGACTGGCTTCCTCAGGCTTCAAATACATGGAGAAGCTTAGAATCAGAAGCAAAGAAGACAAACCAAAATGAACAAAAGTTTGAAAATCAAAGAATTTGAGATTATCCGAGTCTCAGTAAAAGGAAAGAAGAGGTGACCTATTAACATAAATACATGGAAAGTATGAAGAATAGATCCACTAACTTTCCAATTTTATCAGACATAACTAAAATGGATTTAAATTCAGAGACAGGATAAAAGGAAAACTTCTCTTTTTTATTTTTTAAAAATAGTAGCTTCTGTTTTTCACCAAATGCCTAAGTTAGGTTGTGGTTTTTCTTTCCTTAAAGAAAGAATAAGACAGAATTAAGTTTTGATCTTGCCTAGAGATGTCCTGATTCTTAAATATTATAACCACAATAAGAATGTATTCAATTTGTGGAACATAAAATAAATGAGTAAGAGTTACAAAGTCTTGTTAGGTATGTGCCTACATCTAAAAGATGATCAGACAAGATAAAACTTTCAGATAGTTACAGTATACTTTCTGTGGATTTCAGGTGACATTAAACTTTGCTTAATGAAAGGCATCTGGAGAATCTCTGGGAGCCTGTTAGAAATGCAAATTATGGGGTTCCATCCCTGACCTACAGCATCAGGTTTTTTCCCCCCTGCTTAAAACTTTCTTAAAAGTTATTAGTTTTAAGGGCGCCTGGGTGGCTCATGGGTTAAGCCTCTGCCTTTGGCTTGGGTTGTGGTCTTGGGGTCCTGGGATCAAGCCCTGCATCGGGCTCTCTGCTCAGCAGGGAGCTTGTTTCCCCCTCTCTCTCTGCCTGCTGCTCTGCCTACTTGTGATTTCTCTCTATCTCTGTCAAATAAATAAAATCTTTTTTAAAAAAGTTATTAGTTTTATTTGAGTCTCACTGGCACACAGTATTACATTAGTTCTAAGTGTACAATATAGTGATTTCTCAAGTTTATGCATTGTGCTACACTGACAAGCATGGCTCCCATCTGTCCCCATACAATGCTATTGTGACATCACTGACGTATTCCTTACCGCTGCCTTTCATCCCTGTGATGTACTCATTCTGCAACAGGAAGCCTGTACCTCCCAGTTACTTTCACATGTTTTGCCCGTCCCCCCATCTCCTCCTCTCTGTCAACCACTAATTTCTTCTCTGTATGTGTGTCTGACAAATATCGTATAATTTAACTCATATGGACTCCAAAAATACAAATGAGTAAACAATGAAACAGCAAAATTAGATCTATAAATACAGAATGTTTATTTCAACAAGAAACGCTGGGGATTCCTTCACACACTCAAGTTTGGGGAGCACTGACTTGGAAGGTCCCATCGACTAGATCAACTGAGTCTTTCGCATTCAATTCTGTTCACAGCTATCATTACCGTACTTTGGAAATATTCATGATTCAACCATTAATTTGTACTTCATTTGTTAGGAATTGATGTTTCATGTCCTTGTGGCTTTCAAATCATAGGTTCTTCAAGCCAAAGAGGTTAGCTGCCCTGCACTACTACTAATTTTCCAATAAGGCAACAGTTTATAGAATTTGAGACACTTTATACTGTGATGCCATGAAAATAACAGCTATACCAAAATACAATGACCATTACGGGATAGTCTAGGATCAGTTAGCAACAGATGGTTAGAGAGCCCTAATGAAAACTTTGTAAATGAGCTTGAACAGATCTTTGTGATTAAATTTTGCAACAAGCTATTGCAGTAATCTCTGCATATTCTTCCTTTGTTTTTTCTTTTCTTTTTTTTTTTTTTTTTTTTTTTTTACTGTTTTCAATTTTAAGGTACCGGAGGACACTAAAATGTACCCATTTAAAACATATAATTTGTTACTCTTATTAATGGTAACATCTGTTACTATTTTTTTAAATTAAAAGTGTCTCTCCTATTCTTTTAAATGAATATCTTATTAAACATAAGCAAATCCAAAAGTAACTCCGAGAAAGCGACATTACTAAGAGTTCCATGTAAGTTTCTTTCACCTGCCAGTGTGAACAGTGAACTACTGATGATCAGATGGCCTGAGCAAAGATTATTATGTAATCTTGGTTGGAAGGTGAAAGAAAGATCTGGGCATATTTTAGCTTAAACATTAGAACTTAGTGTCCTACACGTGGACGCATGTAGGTAAGAGTTGTGTGGGTTACGGACTGATATTCATAGGGTCTATTACAGGGTCATTTAAACCATGAATTTAATGGTTTGGTGGCTTTAGAATATTGAACTGCATGCAAGTTTTGGGTAATACTGTTATTTTAAGATAGCGTTTGGTGTTAAAATTACGTCTTCCATTAGTTATCATGGAGCAACATACTGCAAACACTAAAGCAGAATATCTAATGCAGCCTGTTTCTTAGGGATCATTTGGGTTAAATCATCATACAACTCTAATTAATTAGTTTGCACATAAAAAATTGGGTCTGAATTCTGGGAGGCGAGTCTGATTTCAAATTAATCCAACAATTCGGAAGTAATCACTGGGCGGTTAGTCAATAATAGGATCTACGGTTTGCATTCTGTGATGCATATGAGTTGTGCACTCCGCCTGTGGTTCTCTTGTCCTCCTCCATAACATGTTGATTTTGTTCCGGGTGTTGATTTTGCTCCAGGGTCCATCCCTCCTCCAACTAGCTGGATGCTGCAGAGGGAGGAGGATCCTGGATCTTCTCCAGGATGGTCTATGATTTATTCCATTTCTCTTGCCAATGACTGGTTCAGAAAATGGGCCAATGGGATGGAATGTGCTTTGCTCGGAGCTTCTGGGAGAGTTCTTCCTGTTTCCCAGAGTGTCTGATAATGCTTCTCTCCCTCTTTCTCCTGACTTACTTGTCCACGGAGGAGAAATGTGTTTATTCAGCCATGTTTCTGAGGATAGAGTGGGATGGTACCAACAGGACAGAAGGGGAAAGAAGCTGGACCACTGAACACTTGACCATAGGTTCCTCTACCCCTGACTTTCCACCTACAATTTCCTTATTCTTATGTAAGTTGGAGCCAGGTTTCCTTTTGTTTGCATCAAAAAGCACTTAACTAACCCAAGTAATAATTTCCTTAGCCAAAAAGTATAAACATCATTTAATTGGTGCTATTTGAAATCAGAATCCCTTTTGTGAAACAGCAAAGGAGCAGTGATAGCACACTATCTATTACAGTTCTTTTGTGGCCAGTTTTATATTAAGCCTAGAAACTTCCTTTCTCAAAGAAGATAGCTCTTAAAATCACATCATTACTAACAGCAGGAACTCAATTCTTGTTAAATATACAGATAAATGTAAAAGCAATTATAAGGTCTGATCCAGAAATCTCCCCTCAAATCTAGGGAATTTAATTCAAGTCTTTATTGATCCACACTTATTAAAGTTTTATAAGACACAGAGTTGTTATTGTTTTTAATGATGTTCTCTCTTTCTCAAGAATTTACTATTTATTAGGAGAGGAAAGCTCTGTAAACACTTTGTTCCCATCCTGTGCCAAACAAGAGAGAAGTACAGAGTGTTAAGGGGGGTCCAGAGAGGAGAAAAATCATAGGAAGAATATCAAGGAAGACTTCCCAGAGGAGGTGACCTGTGAGCTAGAATGATGGAGTGTTCCTAGAGGTAAAAAGAAGAGAGAAGGGCCTTCCAAAACAGGCAAAAGGTAATATGCAGGACAAAGAGATAAGGGAGTACAGGCTGCATTTGGGGAGGACCGAGTCACCAGGTTTCAGTGGAGCACAGTATGTGTGGAAATGGATTATGGGAGATGGCCTGGAAAGAGAGGCTGGGGTCAGACAGTGAATGGCATACTTGAGGGCAGGAAATTCCTTAGGTTGAGAGATAAAACCAAGGAAGCTTTCCACAGAGCCAGTGGAATGATCTAGTGTGCACTACTGAATCTTTGGGTAGATGATTCTTTATTGTGGGGGCTCTCCTGTATGTCGTAAGAGGTGTAGCAGAATCACTGGGCTCTAGTACTGGATTCCGGCAATACCTCCTGTGTGACAACCACAATGTCTGCTGACATTGCCAAATGTCCGGGCGGGGGTGGGGGGTAGGGAAGGTGCAAAATTTCTCCATGCTGAGAATTGCTAACGTAAGAGTTGCCCGAGGAGAGATTCCTTTGGCAAGATCACAGGCACCAGTGACTACATAGTGAGCACTGCGTGAGTCCAGTGGAAATGAAATTCACGGGTGGGAGTCGGGACCATGAGAAGTGGGGCAGGGCAAACTCTCAGGCGCAGAGTCTTATCTAGCACAGTAGCACTGGAAACGGGAAACAGTTGAACTGTTTTGTTATTCTCCAAGATATTCCCAAATTTATTTGGTCATCGAAATCTACACAAGGCTCACCCATGTCCCATACAACATACTTTAGGAAATGCTATGTTACGCAACTAGTCTTAAATTTAAAATTAATCACCTTTTCCAATATTTTTAAAAATAATAGGGCCAAGGTCGCCTTTGGATAGTCTACACTTTTCTTCCTTCATACCCTAAGATCTAAGCGTACCATGTATCCACTGATCTTAACTTCACTGATTAGTTCTCTCAGTGGGAATATGAAAACAATTTTTTTAGCGGAGATTTGCCTCTAAAAAATCCCATGCTTGGTCTATGTGGGACAGAATAATTCGAGGACAGGGACTCTTGCCAAGGAGCTCACAAGTGGAATGAGGCAATAATAACCACAGGAAAAATACAACAGTGTAAGAGAGAAAAGATTCTCATTCAACATAAAGAACACATTCCTTGCAATGGTAGAGGATGAGGCAGCAAGGAGCTGAGGGAGAGAACCGCTCTAGATTCCAGAGACTCCAAGGAGAAGGCCCTGGGGGCTGGAGGGGTTCATTCCCCATGACTCACACAAGGCTAAGACCAAGCTGCACGCTGGAGGGGGAGAATTCCACACTTCTAGGAGCTATAGGTCTCTTCCAGCTTTACAAAGACAGAGGCTTTGAGTCAGATCTTGAGAGACAAGAGAGCATGCGCCCCAGAAGAGAGAGGGTACCAGGCCCCAACTCCAAAGTCAGCTTACTGAGGGTATGAGCCCAACTCCATGCCCTCTGCTGGGATTCACGCTCTGCTATGGCTGTCTTGGAAGTCTTCGTAATCGGGGAACTAGGGGACATCGTGGGGCTGGGGCTCACAATCCAAGCAACCACCCCTGCCTCATCATCTCTTCTGCTGTTTGTAGACAGACCCCTCTCACCCCTGCTTCATTTCCCTCCACACCAGGATTCTCCAGCCCAATACATTCTGCTCTCCCTTGAGTGTGCCCTACTTAAGGCTTAATTTACCTCCAGAAGGATGGCGCAGGAAGAAATATTTAACTTATCTGTGGGGAAACAAATCCAGCCAGCAGGTTCCTTAGCAACTCAAGAGTTCATCTTATGTTGAAAATGATTATAAACATACTTCGGGGATCGTTCTTGAGAGAGAAGTAAGTTTAAAATCATTATGCTTCATTTAAATAGGATGGGTCGTCGAAAGAAGGCATCCAAAGTGCTTACTCTATGAACAATAAATGTACTATCTAGTGATTATTTCTTGTCTTTAAAATAGGAATGATTCATCACAGATCCCTTTTACTTCATACATAATGCAAGAGAATTACTCGTTCGCAAAGAACGGCTCCCATTTTCTGTGGCTGTTGTTGGTGGAAACTTGAAATCCGCGTTTTGAATCCTGGCAAAAACAGAACAAAAATGTAGGGAGCTAGTAATCATCCTCAATTGATATATTAATGAATTAGGCCTTCCATATATAGTGAAGGCATTCATCTTGGTGGATATAATTTACTGGGAATATAATAAGAAAATATGTTTATTGAAATATTACTCCTGCATATAACATTGTTAATGCCTAGAAATGCTCTACTTTTCCTCTCTGTTCTACTTTTTCCTTTTTTTCTTTCTTTTCTTTTCTTTTTTTTTTTTTGAAGGGCATGGGACTGGAAATCAAACTGACACAGTTTTCTGTAATTGAATATTAAATGTCACTGAACAAAACTTCCATTGATAAAGCAGAGGTCCCCTGGCAGTTCAAGGCAAATGATCAAGGAAAAGTATTTACAGGGAAAATTGACATTTTCAGTCAATTTGGGTACAGCAGGAAAAGATTATTAGGAGAGAGAGAAAATCAAGTACCACCTGCTTTCTTTCTATTCGTAGAGAATCTGGGAAGATAATAAGTACTCTGAGTTATGGGGAAAAAAGGGAAAATAAAAATTACTATATCATTACCAGTATATTAAATGAAGGATCTGTCCTTTAGATAAATTCTCATTACCTGATTATGATTTTCAACCAGGCTAGTCTCTACAGAGGGCCAGTATGACCCAGCACCACTAAAATTTAGAGTTAGCAGTCTGTGGAAAATTATCGTTTCAAAAATTTTTCATTTTCATTTAAGTCTACGTAGGGGCAGGGGTTGGAGACAGAGTTACGTAGCTCTCATTTCTCTGTCAGGATTGCCGACTTGAAGTGCTAGGTTTATGTATGATTCATCGTGTGTCCCCTAAAGTTCTTGGAATTGGGCCTTTTTCAGAGGAGGACTCAATCAGTACTTACTGAGTGATAATGATAAATGATGGAGGTAAGCAAGAGATTACATGGTTTTGAAATGATCTTGATAGATTTAAAAACATTACACACAAATATGTGATTTCCTAAAGTAGTGCATACACGGAAAATGATTTTTTATTACAGGAAAGATAATTTCATAACAAAAAAGAATATGGTTGAAAACAAGACATTGGACTTTTGAATGTGGAATGTGCATCACATGAAAACATACTAGGCAATGTGGCAAGTAATTATAAATGATCAAATCAGTTATGTAAACATTGGGTAGTTTGCTATAATGTTCCAAAATATTAAGCAATACTTAAGATGCAACAAAAGTTACGAGGCAGACAGAGAGAGAGAGAGAGAGGGAAGCAGGCTCCCTGCTGAGCAGAGAGCCCGATGCAGGACTCCATCCCAGGACCCTGATATCATGATCTGAGCCAAAGGCAGAAGCTTAAACCACTGAGCCACCAGGCGCCCAAATGTATCTTTCAAAATGGATTGAAATTTTTATTATCAAGAGTGATTCCTTTATTTTAAAAAAGGTCTTTTTTCTTTTCCCCTTTTCTTTACTTTTTTTTTTAAGCTCCCAATGAACTAAAAATCATCAGTGAGGAACGTTAGGATTGTAGTGAGCTCTTCCAAAAGTGAGTAATATCTTCAGATTCTATATAACATTATCAAATAATTTGATGGTCATTGAAACACTTATTTGGAGAACAAATAATAATCATTATTAGTCCAGCTCTCTTTTCCAATGAATAAATCAGAGACACGGAAATGGCATGTGGTCAAGACAAGTTCCCTTAGTTTCTTAGTGACTGAACCCAGAATAACCTCGCTATCTTCCTACAGCCTGGGACACTCCCCTGACCACTCCGGTTTCTGGAAATACTTTCTCTCTCTCTCTCTCTCTCTCTCTCTATTTTGTGTCTTCAATGGATTGCTTTCTGTTCAGTCATCCCTGTTGGAATACAAACATGCCTCAAGCTCCTCTACCTTCAACAATTCTCCCTTGGCCCTACTTTTCATTGTAATCATGGCTCCATTTTAATATTTTACTTGACAGATGAACTTTGATTGAGAGTTTTCTGTTGGATCACTGTCTCCACTTCCCATTCCCTTTCCCTATGCGTTGGTTCCCTCACCAGCAATGAGCATACTAGTGCCTACTGTACAGGGTTGTTTTGAAGGTTAAATATATTACTATATACAAAGGGCTTAGAAATGTGCCTGAATCATGATAAGGCTCAACAAATATTAACTACTATTATCATTACCAACATCTTCATCATTTTATTTCTACACTAAGACCCTTGTTAAATCCAGCGCATTTATTACCAAAACCTGTAACATTCAAGAAACACTGTTTTAAGATAATAATGGAAACATAATGGGTTAGTAATTATTGAGTACCCTCTGCTCAGTAGGCCTTTGTGTTAAGAGCAAATCCAGTCCTCAGTTTTTCTTTCCAGGGAGATGCCTAAGGATTCTTAGCATTGCTAACCTTATAGATAAGGAAACCAAGACTCATGGATACAACCCTGCCCATTTGAGCAAGGGTAATTTCCCAGGCAGGGGGGATGATTTCTTAACACACACGGACTTGAAAGCTCAATGTTGTATTTCTGTGGATTAGATGAAATGTTCCTTCTGTCCAGACATCACATCCTCTCATGAAGCCATGAGGCACCCCAGAATTCTTCCAATTCACCCCTCACTGTAGGATTTATCCAGGCAGTTCCAAAATGGATAGTATTAGGGGCTCAAGAACGGAGAACCATAGAACTTGGGAATGTGTCCTAATACTGGGTTTTCACAAATCTCTTTAGCTATATCTCCAGCAGAAGAATGTAGAATATATAAAGTGATTGCCTCCCCACTTTTTCTCCTTTAACGGATTTGCCTTTCAGAATGAACTACCTTTTAACAGTTTATAATGTGTCTTTCCATGAATGTTTAAGTCTAAAAGTTTATGTATGCAGGTAAAAATCCATGTGCTTTTATCAACATAAAGAGTACCTCCCTTAGAAACATTCCCATAAAGCTTTTAGGTGTCACTGAGTAAGACAGTGATGATCGTAAAGATGACAAAGATAGGAAGGAGGAGAATGAAGAGAAGGAGGAAGAGAAAGTTAATCCTTACAACCATCAGAGGTGTATGCCAATGTAATACTTATGTTCCAGATGAAGAAACAGAAATGTAAAAAGATCAAGCAACTCGTTCACGGTCAGTCATGTTGGGATTGAAGTCTGGCAGTCTGGCTCCATGAACCATATTTTTAGCCAACAAAGTATATTAAACTTTGGAGATGCCCATAGTACCGCACGCAGATCTGCTCCTTCCTTCTCAGTGGCAGGCCAGAATTCAGCCTCCAGCTACCCATCATGGCGTCACGAGGCCCCTAACAGTGGGCACACGTCCCCCCACCCCCATACCCCTCACAGGTGTTTCCACAGTATTTTGAAAATTATAATATATGAGAGTTCAGGCTTAATAACTGAGTTTACCCACATAACACAAGTCAAGTCAGATGAAAGACTTGCTGAATTTGTTCTAACTTTTCTAAAAAAAACAAAAAACAAAGCCATAAAACAAAAAAAAACCCTGAATAATTAGTTTTAATTACCTATCTTCTTATTTGCAGACATCAAGATTCTACTTTTCTTTAACATACATTTTTCTTAGCCCTTAATCCTAGAAATCCTAATAGATAACACTCAGTAATACGAATCTTGATATTGATGTATCTGAAACTTTGCATTCATGCTTTATCAGGGGCTCAGAAGATTTTGAAGGAAAAATAATCAGTACTTGTTTTTCTTTTGTTTTTGTTTTGCTTATTAACTGGTCGTTTTTATATTGCAATGCCCATCAAAACAAGCTTTTGCAAGAATGCCATGACATAGCTATTATCAGTTAATCATACTCCAAAAAATGAAGATTTCACACTCTAATTAGAAAAATGGTGAGTAATTCGTCAGTGGATTCTGATTTGCTAATATATTCACATCATTATTAAGCTGCCCTCTATTCTTCAGGACATAAATCTATTTTCTAGAAATAGTTTTCAGAGGAGATTGAACTCAAAAGATTATACATTTGTATACAGTTTAAATATGAAGTATACAAAAATGTAAACATATAAAATGCTACTTAAAAATCTGTCCATATGGCCTGAAACATTACACCTGACTACCAAGTGCTTCATGGCTATTAGTAAACATCCTTGCAAAATGTAAACTCTTTAAATCTGCCCTGGATCAAGAATCATACAAACAAAATCTATGCATGTGAATAGAGAGCTGATTTTTATTTTACAGATGAAATGGCATGCGGGAAAAAAGATAAACGGTTTATAGCTCTGGAACTAAAAAGCCTTAGAAACAATGGCCAACATAGGGCTACCTGGTTGGCTGAGTTGGTTAAGTGTTTGCCTTCAGTTCAGGTCATGATCTCAGGGTCTTGGGATGGAGGCCCGCATTGGGCTCCCTGCTCAGAGGGGAGCCTGCTTCTTCATCTCCCTGTGCCCCTCCCCTAGCTCATGCAATAAATAAATAAATAAACAAATAAATAAATAAAATCTTAAAAAAATAAATAATAGCCAACCTAGTAGCGAAGGGCAACCCTAGGGTTTAGACTGCGGGTCTCTAAACAGAAGAAATTGCTGATTCCAGTGGTGGTGGGTGGCGTGGGGGGGGGGAGGTGGCAGGGGCATGAAACATACAAGATGAGCCTGGACCATCCTATCATATCTGATGATAAGGCAGCTGTTCAGGGCTACTAGATCCATGTCAAAAGAACTCAGAATCAAACTTGAATTGGCTCCCACTGGCCTAAGTTGAGATAATTTGATCATTAATAAGAACTACAATGAAACAAGATGGGATCAGGAGGGAGGCAAACCATAAGAGACTCTTAATCTCAGGAAACAAAGTGAGAGTTGCTGGGGGATGGGGGGGAGGGATGCGGTGTCTGGGTGATGGGCACTGGGGAGGGTATGTGCTATGGTGATTGCTGTGGAGTGTGTAAGACTGATGATTCACAGACCTGCACTGCTGGGGCAAATAATACATTATCTGTTAATAAAAAAATAAGAACTACAGTGAATTAAAACACAAAAAATATTCAAATCCATTTGTTCTCTTAGTTGAACTAGTTCATGTAATAAAGAAAGAAGGCTAGAATTAGAAGATCTGAACGTCCAATATCTATCAAATGTTAAAATTTTTAAAGGTCTGATCAAAACTTCCGGTGGATACATGTGTAACAAATAACCGTGAAAATTCAGAAAAAGAGAAAGTCAATAAGTTTCAGGACGCTTACGTTTCCTACACCAGATCTACATCTTTTTTGCCATTTAATCCATGTTTTACTTAGAATAAAATAATTTTTAGTAAGTGAAATAACACTGAGAGAAAAAATAAAAGCAGGTAAAAGCACCACTGGATAAAATCACTGGTGATATATGCTTAAACATGACACTTGTCCAGGGAAGAAAGACTATCTAGAAATTACTCAGCATTCCACTGACTCACACCAAAACATTTAATTTGGAAAAAAAAATTAGTTTTCATCATTACAACTTAGTACTTCTGAAACCTCTGGCCTTTTTTTTACCAGAATGAATTAACTGATGACTTTAAAAAGGAGGGAGAAAAAAAATCCACTGATATTTAAAAAAAAAAAAAAAGAAAACCACAACAAAACAGATTTATGATAAGAACACGGATTACTATAGTTTCAGAAACAGGGTTTTTTATTGTGATTTCAGGGAGCTCAAAATGCAATTTGGATTGAAGATAACTAATTCTTTCAGGGTCAGACAGAAATCCAACATTTCCAGACAGCCCAGTTTGTTTGATCAATAAATTCTGGCTGGTCCCACTGTGATAGCCATTTAATTTGTTTTATGTCCCACACAGCTCTTTGTCACAATATAGCCCATCTTTAATTAGTCCTAGGTGAGATACAGACCCCTGGGTCCCTCCTCCTTCTCCAAGAACTGCCGTGACTGAAATGTTATCAATATGCACAATCAATAGATCCAAACTTCTAAGAGAGGTCTTGGGATTATTCTAAGACAATACTATACATAAAATTTGACTGCCCTGTGGTCTACTTGTGGGTCTTAAAAACTTACTGGGATATCTAGTAGAAATGTGAATTAATCCTTATGTCTTTGTCCAAAGAATGGGGAGCTGATTTCTTGGCTGACAGCTGTCCATGGAGGAATTCATGGGGCAGACCAGAGTGAGGGGAAAAAATTGATGACTGATCAAATGAATGAATGAATGAAATCAAGGGGTCACATGTGAACTGAAGATAACCAGGTATCATGGCCCAAGAATTATGATCAATCCAATTCTGTGCTTCATCACTGCAATGCCTGGAATGCTTATGTATATTTAAATCTGTAGTTCAAGTCCTTCCAGAAGACTGGAAACTCCAAAAGCAAAGACCTTCCCTTCACTGTCTTCCCATGTAAGACAATCTGTATCATATAAACATTTACAGAAACAAACTTATTCTCAATTATGATCTCCTCTAATCAACAAATATTATCACTAGAGGCCATGTTGCCATGGTAACCATTACTCTGTACCAAGATCCGAGCATTCCTATTGTTTGGCTATGCAAATGAAATTGTTTTGCTTTTTTGTTGCTGTTGTTGATTAGCAGAAGGCACTATAAAGAATTGGGGAGTGTAGGCTTCAAAACCAGACTCTCTGGGGGTGCCTGGATGGCTTAGCTGGTTAGCGCCCAGTTCAGTTGATGATCTCAAGGTCATGGGATCAAGCCCCACACTGGGCTCCACACTCAGCTTGGAGTCTGCCTGGGATTCTATCTCTCCCTCTGCCCCCCCCCCACCCCCGCTCATGGGCACTCTCTCTCTCTCTCAAATAAATAAATAAAATCTTGTAAAAAATCAGACTCTATTTGAATTCTAATTCTTTTATACATCAACGTCTATACGCCTCAATTTATTTATAAAATGGGGATAAAGATAGAACCTCTAGAAAATTTCCGAGGTTTAAATAAGTTATATACAAGGTAAAACAAAGTAACTAACAAAGCAACTGCTCACTAAATGTTCTTATCATTACTGATTTACCTCAAGTTTGGAATGCAGATATTTCCTCTCCTACCATTTTACAATTCAAAGATTAAACCCCACATTCAAGTACAACAGTATGGGCTTTCTTCTGGCTGATTTTTAACTCGTCTTCATTAGCAATCTAGATAAACTTTTAAGAAGGAAGAGAAGTTTCTTGAGGAAAGAAGGAAATAAAAACCTCTGGGGAAAACATGTTGGGTGGGGAGTCAGATACGATTTCTCTACATTTAAAAGAACAAAGATGAGTCTAAAAGATGGTGGGAGACTATCAGAGTGAACCAATATTGTGAGAAGATCACTTGGAGGTTGTCTAAGAAGACAGAATTCCCATTGTCTCCAAATAACCAGTGAAAGAACATGGCCAGAGACTGCCAAGATGGGAGCTATTGGATGTCTGAGAAACACAGAGGTACCACATTATCACCCATGGAGTATCGAGCTCAGACTCCAGCAGGAACCCTCTCTTCCCCTGGAGAGGACATTATGACTTTATCATCTACTACCTTACTGGTATACTGAAAGACATATTACCCAAGAGTAGAATCAATTTCTTTTTTTCTTTTCTTTGCCCGCCTTCCTTTTTCTTTCAGAGAAGGGTGGAGGAAGAGCCGAGTGAGGAGAGAGGGAAGCTCAAGTAGTCTCCATGCCCAGCACAGAGCCCAACATGGGGCTGGATCTCACAACCCTGAGACCATGACCTAAGCTGAAATCAAGAGTTTGATACTTAATCCACTGAGCCATCAGACCTCTTGAGTTGACTCAGTTTCTAATAACTTTGAGTAGACCACTCCCTATCCAACTCCTGAACCAGGACATTGGTAAACCCAAGAAAGGGGGATTCAGGACAATTAATATGGGGGTCCTGTTGATGTTCTCTACTCATGTACTCTTTTTTTTTTTTTTTAAGATTTTATTTATTTATTTGACAGACAGAGATTTCAAGTAGGCAGAGAGGCAGGCAGAGAGAGAGAGAGGAGGAAGCAGGTTCCCCGCTGAGCAGAGAACCCGATGCGGGGCTTGATCCCAGGACCCTGGGATCATGACCTGAGCCGAAGGCAGAGGCTTTAACCCACTGAGCCACACAGGCGCCTCTACTCATGTACTCTTGAAAGTGGAAGTCAACAAGCTGCAAA